>NW_028091817.1:979318-1579318 GCF_014824575.4 Sturnira hondurensis | reverse complement strand
CAGACCAATCAAGGGCTTGTCCTGGAACGGCCACAGCCCTGTTTCTGTCATATTTTGTTGGTTAAAGCAGTTGCAGTCACAGCACCAAGTCAGTGTGAGGGAAGTATGAAAGTATGAAAGTATGAAAGTATGAAAGTGTGAAAGTATGAATTCCAGGAGGTACGGCACACTGCATTAACCATCTACCACAGAGAAGACCTCACTGAAGAATTCAGGCAGGTGAGGGGAAGCAGAGTTGAGATCTGAAAGGAAAGTGTAAGTGACCCAGGCAAGGAGTTAAAAGAAAGGCATCTACAAAGAGGAAGTTCCTCCCAGGACCCAAAAGAAGACTGTTGTGGCTGAAGCATGGAGACCAAGGAGAAAAGGGCATAAAATGAGGCTGGACTTTCAGGACAAATAAAGGAGTTAGGATCTGAAACTTAATGGTGGCTACTTAAGGGATTTTAGCTGGAGGAATGCACAATCCAATCGGAGTTTTAAAAAGATTCCCCAGCTGTTACGAGCAGACTAGACTGGGAGGAGCAGGAGGAAATATGTGGGAGGCCAGGTCAGGCCACTGCAGGAGCCCAGTGAGAAAGGGTGGTAGCTTGTACTAGCTGGAGGTCTCTGAGGAGATAGAAAGAAGTGAGTGGACGTGGGAGGTATTCTGGAAGTTGTCTTGACAGGACTCAGTGGTGAATTGGACATGGGGAATGTGAAGGAAAGAGATGGCCAAGTGTGACTCCAAGTTTTCTAGTTTGAGCACTCCCGAGCAGGTAAAAATAACTAGGAGTTCAATTTGGGGCCTGTTTTAATTTCAGATACTTATGGATACATCCAAATAGAGGTGTCAGATAGTGACTGGATAGAAGAGTCTGGAGGTCAAAAGCAGCTGGGCTGATGTTAATGTGCCTGCAGTACAATCATTTCTGACCCTCCAGAACCCCACCCACTGCACTCCCTGCTACATCCACTGTGAATGAATGACAGTTCCCAAAAAGTCACATTTATTTACATCTAGATCTTTGCACAAGATTCTCTCCCTCCATCTCCCCATCAGCATCCATCCAATTGTCTGGCTATATGCTCCCAGATTTGTAGGTTTGACCCTCCTTGTACCCTACACTTCCCCAAATCAGCTTAGGTACTCCTGTCCTGATTTCGCACAGCATCTTGTCATGGCCCTTGTGACACCGTATTCAAGCTGCATCTTCAACTCCTCCATAGAATACCAATTCTTTGAAGCAGGCAATGTGCCTTATTTAGGTTGTGTTCCTAGCAACAGCAGGCACTCAATAAATATTTATTGAATGAATCAACTAATCTCTGACTGAAGCCCATTCTTTCTCCAATTTGTATGGAATATCATGTCTTAAATCAACTTCTCTGAACATCCCTCCTATCAGACAACTCCCTTTCTCAAAACGTTCCTGGTGTTTACTGCTGCCAATGGAGATTTGGTGTCCTCTATTATCCCTTCTCTTGCTAAATATATAGAAAGTGAAAACATGCAAGGCCTAGATGTTCTGAAGTCAAGATTTTGTGGAGGAACTATAACAGCATTGGGGGCTATGGGGAAGACTTTTAGGAGCCTCTGATGTGCCAGCACAGGCGTAAAGGCAGGGGCAGGATCTTCAGTGCCTTCTATTCACCTTCCTCAGACACTGTGCCCTGGGGCCTTCAGTTCACATGGAGATAGACTGCTGGATGGGAACAAAGCTATCTCACGTGGGGGATGCAGGCTCTGTACCCACAGATAGATTGCTACAGCCTACTGTACAATAATATAACAATTATTTTCTTTCATACCTAGTAATAATAAAAATTAGTGAGAAAGGAAAAATACAATTAGAATTAGTGTTAGGAACTGTCAGTTTAGTTGAGCTCTTTATAATTGAGAAAATGATGGCGAGATGGAATCTTTAACCTCAAAGGCCCATCAGTGGACTTTAGGGAGTCAATTGTGTATTCAATTGTGAAGGATAAGACAAAAATAATTATCAATCCTATACAAGATGCTGAAAATAAACTGTTGAAGACTGAATCTAGAAGGTGAGGTAAAAATAGGGATTTAGAGGATTTTAGTTCTTTAGAAAAAAAATCCCTTATGATACATACATAAGTCTGTCTTCCCACTGTCAGGCAGTTTCAGGAACACATTATAGATGTCCACTTGGAGTTGCCCAAAGAAAGAAGGCCCAGCGGAGCAGTGAGGGACTCAGGGGGACACAGCCATTATTTGAAAGGCTTAAGACTGACTGCGCCAGGGTTTCCCTTCAAGGAGATCCAGAGAGATAAGGGGGGGGGTTGCTTAGGAATTGATTTTATTGGTTAAGAAAGTGGTATAGAGGAAAATGTACTCAATGAGGAAGTCAAGTTCTGTAGCTTTCAGTGTTACAAAGTTTAGTAACACTGCCCTGAGCATGAATTGCAAGCAGCGAAATGCTTGTGGAACCCAGGTGTCTGATTCAGGAGGTCTGAGGTGGGGCCTGAAAGTGCAAGTCACTACTGAGTTTCCAGGGGATGCCAGTGTGGCTCAGAACCCACACTTTGAGAACCATGCTTCTTAATCTTAGACACATGTTAGAATCACTTGTGGAGCTTTTTAATGGCACTGTTAACATTGTTCACAGCTTTACTGAGATATAACTGACACATAATATTGTGTAAATTTAAGGACACAGCTTGTTGGTTGGGTGCAAGTATAAACTAGAAAATGGTGGCCCCATAGACCAGCTGCCCCCCACCCCATCACATAGTGGCCATTTCTTTTTTTCTGGTAAGGACATTGAAGATTCTTCTCTTAGAAACTTTCAAATACATGATACAGAATTGTTAGCTATAATCACTATGCTACACATTAGATCGCCAAACTTGTTCATCTTCTGACTAAAGATCTGTGCCTTTAACCAGTATCTCCCCATTTCCCCCCAAAGATCCCCAGCTCCTGGCAACTACCACTCTACTTTGTTTTTTAGAGCTTTTAGTCTACATATAAGTGAGATCATCCAATATTTGTCTTCCTCTGTCTGACTTTCACTTAGCGTGATGCCCTCCAGGCCCATGCTTGGGGAACTATTTAAATCTATCAATGTTGGGTGTCATGCAACAGAGAGTCTAAAGTAACGGGTCTGAGGTGTGTTAGGGCTTCAGCATTTTTTTAGCCTCTCTGAACCATTTGACTATTATCCCAAGCTTGAGAACTATTCTTCTAAACAATGTTATCAGATTGAGAAGTCAGTTTTAGATTTGTATTATTATCATTCTGTAGAAGCCCCTAAAATTGATGGGGAGCACTGTCGAGTCAGCACCCATACTCACCTAGCGGCATATTCCTGGGTCAGGAGGAAGTCTCTTTATAATGCTGGCTCTTAAAAACCAGGGGTTAATGAAGACTTGTTTCCCACCTGTCCTGCCCTTCTGTAGACTGTTTCTTTTGTGGCCTTCCCAAAATGCCAGGCTGATTTCCAACTTGGTGTCTGCCCAAGGCATTTTCTTAGTAGGATCACAGTTCTCCAAAATACAAAAAAAAAACCAGTGTTACCAGAGACAATACTATGTTTTAGGCATTGTTGGACATACCACACAGCGTCAGGCAAGTCACTCCTTTTTCAGTTATCTTTCATCCTTCATGGCAAGACAGAAATCTCAGATGATGCTGGACCTTTAACAGCAGTGACCTTTGCCAGGCACAGTGGGTGAGCCACAGGCTAATGTGGCTTAAGATATATGTACCTAGAAATTTATTGCATTACTCTGATTTCATTGCATTTTTGTAATGATTGCCTCCTCCTTATGACCAGGCTTTTCTCCTGAGATTATAATGTTTCCTTTTTAAATGAAGTTTAAGTTATGCAAAATGAATTAAGTCCTAGAGAACTACTGTAAATCATGGTGCCTATAGTTAATGATAATACATTGTATACTTAAAATTTTGCTAAGATGGAAAAACTTATGTTAAGTGTTCTCATCACAAAAGCAAGAAGGCAGTTAGAAACTTCTGGAGGTGATGGATATGATGTAGTTTTGATTGCAGTGTTAGTTTCATGAGTTTCAAGTTATATACATTAAATATGTGCATTTTTGTTTGCCACTCACACCTCAATAAAATCTTTATTTTTTAAGTCAGAACTCTTTGGTTTCAGCATTAATTTATTAATTTGGTGCCAACTACTTTCAAAATTCAACCAGATGTGTACCAAAATAAAATAAATCTCAATTGAAATTTTTTTAAAGTGTTTAAAATAGTAAATAATAATCATGCAAGGATGTGCTAACTCAAAAGAAAACAGAGCATCATTTGAGATGGGCTGGAAATCCAGAAATGCCCTGTTATAAGGACCTCTAAATAACTAACACGAGACTCCTGTGCAAATGTGCAACAGGAAGGCTACCATTGCCCAAATCACCCAGCCATCAGTGCTCTGCTTACAGCACACCTGTCATTACACTTGCCCCGCCCTGGTCAGAGCCTGAGCAGTGCACAGGGGAACGAGCTCTCAGAATCGCAGAATGCTCAGCACTTCCTCTATGGGAGCCTCCAAGGGGCATAGCCTCTGCCCACCATTTCCTTCAGTCATTTACAAAAACTTACCCCAAATGTTTGTGATTAGCTGGATTTTGGATTGAACCCTTTACAATGTGAAAGAATGACCTGCACACATAATGCCTTCATGTGGCGTGTGTCATGTGTATGGTGTGTGTATGCACATGACTATTTATTAAATAAAATATCACTTCCTTGTTGGTGTGCAACACAAAACATATAAGTGGCCACAAGCTGGTAAAATATATTTTATTTGTTCATAAAAAGAAATAGTATCAATTACCAGAATTTCATTTTCCTAGAAACATCTTTCTCTGTGTAAAATTAGTGTTATACATAGGACAAAATACTTGATTTGATTTTTGTACATATTGGCTATTCTAATATCCAGGTTATAGAAGACACACTGCTTGAATTTGCACAGTATTTCAGATTACAAGGCTGAATGAAACTCAGTCATAAATTAATGTTACAAAAGTGAGAAAAAATCTAACCACACTTTAAAATTTTATTGACCATCCATGCTGATAAACTGAAAAGAAAAATGACACTGACCTCTGTCAGCATTTTAGAAACATATTAAATAAAACTTCCCATTTTCCTTTCCTATGAAAATACCCTGACAGTATCTGAAATGGTTTCTCAAAAGGTGTAAAATGTATGTTATTCAAAATGACTTCCAAAAAGAATCTCGTGAGAAGACAATTTCTCCTCCTCCTTCATCCAATTAAATCACTATACCTACATACTTTTGCAGGTACCAAGTGAATAGACTACTGTACAAACACCTCAAAACAAGCATGGAGTAGAGAGAGACAATAAAATACTCCAATTTTTTGTTAATATTTTTGTTTTTAACAAGAATGGGAACAAAACTGAAATAAAGTATTCCAATGACTACTGGAGTTTTCCCTGTGAACTGGAAGGAAGACACATGCTAGGAAAAATTGCCAAAATATGAAATGGTGTCTACCTCCCAGCAGCTGAAAGCGAAGTTGGTGGCTTGCAGATTATTAGAACAGGACGAAATCCAAGGCTGAATGTGATGTGTTGCCTAACTTCTCCAGGAGGAAGACATACAGGCTCAGGCCCTGTGATAATTGCCACGTGATGGGTATAACCTTGGGGCAGATGCTGTGTGCAGATCAGTTGGGAGCTGTAAGCTAGCAGGCCCGTATGAAGAGATGCACAGGGAGCTTGACGTATTTGTTTTACATAGAAAACTTGCTCTAGGCCTTCAGTGCTTATTATCAACATCTGTTTGGATTCAAGGATTTGACCCAAAATAGAATCTTGACCCACTTCAGTGTTTATGACTAAATGATCCTCCTTCTATCTGAAAATTTCAGTTTCCGTTTCAGTTTTAAGGCAGAGAACAACTTAATCAAAAGTTGTCCAGATTGGAAAGAGGGCAGGGACTCAAAGGAGAAGGAATAGCTCATGCTTGCTTTCCAGCTGCTATATTGCAAATCCTCCTCTTAACTTTCCTGCAATTCCACACCATGATCTGGTCAGATCATGAGGGTGGCCAGAAGCAGACAGGACATAATTAGGCGGAAGGTGTGAATACTGACTTATACTTTACGCTGTCACTGGAAAGGTGTTGTCATTTTTCTTTCAAATGAGCCTGCTAATTGAAAAGATGCATGACCAATTAGCACCCTACGTGGATATTTCTGATACCCAAGCAGCAAGAAGGGAGAACCGTCCTACATTATGGCAGAACCCCAAGTGTAGGTTCTACACTCCTTGGTAGGGGCAGTAACAAGCTAGGAAATGAAGAGAACATCTCTGGAATGCACAGAGCCCATGTGCCCATCCTCCTACACAGAACATGCAGGTTGACAGTTTAGCTGTTGAGTATGACCTAGAAAGATCTGGGCCATACAAAGCAGATCTGGGCAAATACAAAGCAGATCATCAACAAGATATCACTCAAAGACCAGTGACATCTCTGATCAGTTTCTAAAGATGAATTATTTTTTCTCTTCATATAAGTTTTCTTAGGCTATTGGGCAAGTTATTCCTTACAAAATAAAAAAGTATCCTTTGTGAAAATCACAACTTAACCATTATGACAATATGTATATCTTCCCACATATGCCTCAAAGATGTATAACTCAAATAATGATTCTTTTATGGTAGAAGCATTCTGGTGTAGAACATTGAGGATAAAGTGAGGATGTTATTATGTGATATTGCTATGTGGTTACCCAATTGCCATTGGCTAGTCATCATGAAAGATCCCCAACTGCTCTCCCAATAGAGAGGCACGGGGAGAGCAATCTGCATCAGCAGCAATAATTCTGGCAACTCTTCTGCCAAGACCTGGCTAAGACAAGCAACCACTGTGCAGGTGTCTGGCTCAAGTGCTCACAAGCAACATGGGGCCAGCTTTCCCAGCCTGGCCTTACAAGGGCTGCTTGCTAAACAGACCATATTGTCCATCTGAGGTGAGCCAGGAGTTCCAAGGAGAGGAATTCCAGGCATCAAGCAGGGGGCCAAGGATTCCCTTTCTTTGCCAGGCCACCTGTCCTTCTGAGTGTCCTTCTCTTTTCTTCCATTGAGGCTGTCAGCCTCCTGGGATGTGCCCTACATAGCTGACTGTGCCTAACACCATCTTAGCAGATGCTGATGGCACCCTTGGTTTGTGCCTATGGCTCTGCTGGCCTAGGGAATTCTTTGGTGTGTCAGATCAGAACTGGAGGACGGAGCATGGTGCACTCTCATGCAAATTAGAAGAGACCATCTTTATTTCTAAAGCAGCACCCAAGCATCTCACACACATGACTGGGAAAGAGGAGGCTAACTTTTGCATACACATCAAGCTGGCTAATGAACCAGGAACTAGGGCAAAAGAGGATACAGGGCCATCCTTCAAACTCAAGATCTGAAGTGAACAGACCCTGGCACGAAGTCTCAGAGAGGATGTGGAAGGCCCTGCTGAGGTGGTGCTTCCCCCAGGTGCTGAGCAGACAGGGAACACCTAGCGGGTGGTCTGGGATCCACATCCTCAGAGATGACATCACATGGATGAGAAAGCTGCTACCTGAGGTCTCACTGTCCAAGGGAAACACCGCTGGGGCAGCCAGTGCTCCGATGAGGTACACAGGTGGGACAAGAAATGGAAGCTGGAATGGGAGACCCAACATGCAAAGTGTTGGCAAGTGAATTCAGACAGCGATCGAAGGCTGCATACCCGTAACAACAAAAATCTCAAGTTGTGCTTTTCTTCTTCTTAAATATAATGGGTAGGGAGGGAAATGGAAGCACCATCAGTTGTGAGGAAAAGAACAAACTATTAGAATTAAACACTTCGGAATGTTAACAGATTACAAAGCTAACTCTCTAAAGTGTGTGGCTAGGCAGCTTAGTGAATTAATTGCTTATGAATTAAAAATAAATTATTATAAAATATATTTCTGTACATTTTACATACATATAATATCTCTCAATATATAAGCCACATGGTAGGCAGCACAGTGCTAGTGCCTTCAATCCCAGCCAAAGTCATGCCCGGTCATCTGGTAGAACTTGAGGTTGAAAGGCCGGTAGAAGTCGCGCAGTCTCTGCACCACCTCGCGGTCGATCTCGGGGTGGGTCCTGCCCTTGGTCTTGCCCAGGCAGTGGGGTTTGCTGCTGCCCTCGGCCTTCTTCAGGCAGGGGAAGCCCTTGGTCTTGTTGAAGTAGAAGTGCTTGTCAGTGATGATCCTCTTGAGGCCCAGGAAGTCCTGCACGCGGCCCAGCTCGCCGGCCGGGTCACTGATGAGCCGTTCCCCGCTCACGAAGAGCATCTGGCCGATGGGGAAGTGGTGCAGCCAGTGCTCCAGGTGCTTTGCATAGATGCCGATCTGGATGGCGCTCCATGATGTGTCGATGAGGCCCGCGGTTCTGTTTTTGAATGTCAAGCTCTCGAAGGTGGGGATGTCAGGTCGCTTGGAGAGCGTCTGCGTGTAGTCCGAGATGGCTCTGGTCACAGGGTCCCGCACCACCACGATGAGCTTGGTGTCCTTGGACATGGCTGAGATGCGTGCAGGGGCCTCCCGGGTGACAAAGTAACTGGGCGTCTTCTCCATGGTGATCTGCCCGTCCAGGGTTCGGGGCATCAGGTCCCTGAGGAAAGAAAACAGACCAGAGGCAGGTCAGAAGGTGATGTCTCTTTGGCCACATGTCAACACTTCTAACCCTGGCCCCCATCTCACTGGGAACAGTTATTGAAATTGGAAAGAAAATTCCAATTTTTGAGCTGAGATGTACATTAGTTACATTAATGTGCCATCTGAAGTTTGGAGGCTGGACATCATCTACCTGAAATGTAAAGGCACCTTTTTCTACAAGGTAAAAAGTAGGATACAGGTTTCTCTAAAATCCTTTCTCCTGGCCTCTCCCTGACTTTTCAGGGTATCCTGCTTCTATAAGGTTCCAAACATCTGATGTCAGAACCAAAGGTCTCTGGGTTTGTGACTTTCCTAAGTAACAGCACCTGAGGCCCTGGAGACTTCTCTGCCCACCGGCCTCACTAGCCTGCCTTCAGGTGTTCACCCAGCCTGGGCAACTGTGGTGCGAACATGTGTCCCCTTGGGCCAGCCAGGCTGTTCTGGCTTCATTAGAGTGACCACTGACAAAACACCTTTCCTCTGAAATGCGTACCTGAAGGCAACAAAACACGCAGCAGCCAAAATACTGGCTGGAATCAGAGGAAGCCTAAACTGATACAAATGTGCCAAGAAGAAATTCCGGACACAACTCCAGAAGTTTCCAAAAATACTGTAGATGCCATCAAAAACAAACAAACAAAAAAAACAAACGAATAAAAGGGCTTGTGTGATGTCTATTGCAATGTTAATTTAAGCAAAAGTATGTAGACAAAATTGTTACAACCTACAATACATACAGGCCATTACAACTGGACCAAAATGCAGTTTTATGGTAGCAGTTAGCACAAAAATATTAAGACTCAATGGTGTGAGATTGTGCCTTATTTGCTTTCTGAGCCCCAGCATCC
Organism: Sturnira hondurensis; assembly: GCF_014824575.4. Taxonomy (NCBI): domain Eukaryota; kingdom Metazoa; phylum Chordata; class Mammalia; order Chiroptera; family Phyllostomidae; genus Sturnira; species Sturnira hondurensis. Next base: position 1,569,788 of record NW_028091817.1, on the reverse strand, counting down.
TAATACGTGAAATGGAAATGATTGCACCTACTTCATTCAGTTGCTATGAGGTTTATAAAATCAGAGCAGTTTGCCTAATGGTTAAGGAATATGGACTTGGCAGTCAGGCTGCTTGGGTTAAAATTTCAGCTCTGCCACTTACTTATAAGATGTGTTACCTTGAGCAACTTACTCAACCTTTCTGGCCTTCTTTCTCTCATCTGTAAAGATGAGGATGCTCATACCTACCTCATATGAATTTAATGAGAATTAAAAAAATTAATTATCACAACATGCTTTGAATATGCCTGACATAGTCATTATTATAATGTTCAATATAGTTTATAGCACATGGGAGGAGCAAAGTTGAGCATGTGTGTGAACAGCTTCGTGTATACACTTAGAGGAGATGTGTTAACTATTAGACACTTAGTTTTAGTCACAAAGGTACAATTTTCCATGAGCTATGGGATAGAGATTTCTGAATGATTCCTACCTGGGGCCAGGAATTTAAAAAGAAAGAAAGAGAGAGAGGGAGAGAAAGGAAAAAAGAGAGAGAGGAAGGAAGGAAGAAAGGCAGGCAATTCCCACACCACTGTTAGCAAACATTTACCTTTCCACAGGACATTCTAAACTTCCAGCTTGTAGCCACTCCCAATCTACCAAGACTCAACTCCTGCATTAAGCACATTTAGGCAAATAATGCTATAAACGCACTTGACACCCACCAGCTTGGGCCACTCCCTGGACAGCACTGCCCTCCATGTCCCTGGCTTTAGCTTAAGCTGGATTGACCCACTTTGCCCATTAACCACTTAGATTAGTGCAGCAGTGTCATCAGGCTAAGGTGGTGGATTAAAGAGAGTCCTGACTCGCAACTTATTTTGCATTTCACTAAAAAGCAGGTCGATTCAGATGAAGTCCAAGTTTTTTTCCTCATGTTAAGCCATCTGCAACTAGATAGTCTACAAGAGTTTAATATTCAGAATTAAAATGCTACCACCACAAGTGAAGGAAACCTAACCCCCAAAGCAGTTCAAAACCATTGCTGAGGGGTGGGTTTGGGTCTGTCCTCAGAGAGTCCATCTGACCCAGCATCCCCTTTGATTAAGGTGTGTGGGCCTACATAGGTCACAGGTCACTTAACCTGTTCAAGCCTCAGTTTTTTCCTTTGCGTCATGAGGAAAACAACAGCGACCACCATTTAGGGTCTCCGAGGGGACTATGAACCTAGCCTTGGTACCAAGCCTGGTAGCTAGTTAGCTGGTGCTAGAAAATGTTCTCAGTGATCTTCTGTTGACAGGATCTTGGCCAGGAGTAAGGGAGCAAGATTTGTGCAGGGGGGGGTCATGTACCCCCCATCACCACCCAAAGCCTTCTGGGCACGAGCTCCAGAGGACCCTCTCCCCAGGACAGTCTAGTGTGCACCCCATTCCAAGCACTCAGAGGCCTCAGGCCTTTCTTTCATTATTACAATGACAGTCAGGAAGTTCTGCTGTGATACTGGGCCTTCTCAGCCCTTGTCCACTGCAGGCCCCACAGCCACTGCCACCTCAGTGTTCCTGGGGGCAGTGAATGAGGGGCTGGGGGACGAGAGGCACCACTAGCTTTTGCATTCTTTCAGCAATGCCTTCTGAGCCCTCTCTGCAGGCTTCCTGGGGCACTTCTGCGGCATTTGAAGTGAAACAGAATGTCACCCTAAAATATGTCTCTTTGGCATAAGGATTATTTTAGGCTGATTATGTTTAAGAAAGAGCAGACATAGGAAAAGTTTTGAAAACCCAAGTAAAAGTCATCATTTTGAAGAGACATTTACATTCCTAAGGGAAATCTCCATTTGTCAGGGCTTCCTCTCTGAACCAGGAGAGGAAGAGACATGGCCAAATCCTTAGCAATCTCCACAGAGAAGGCATGGACTGAAATCTGCATTAACAACTCACCCTTGTTTATTATGTTATTAGTGGTCACCTCCCCTAGCTGGCCTCCCCCCACCCCAACATCTGTCATTTTTCTTTAGCTGGAGATGGTATTTAACATGGAGGTTTGGGCCATTTGGGGGAGTTACTCAGTTTCCTTGGGTCTCTTCCTGTATACAGGAGGGAAACAAGTTATTAAACTCCTGTCTGTGTTCTCTCCCATACACACAGGAGGTATACAAGTTATTAAACTTCTGTTCATAGTTAAAAAAATAATCTGTCTTTTATTACATGGTGATCTCAGTCAAGAGCCCAGAAGGGTAACGGGAAATTTATTTTTCCTCCCCTACACTGGTATGAGGCTCAGATAAGCCAGCATCTCCCCAGCACACTCTTGTGGGCAGCACAGGACAAATGGAGAAGTGTGTGTACAGCTCCTGAACTAGAACCTTTCAGACAATCACAGGCAAGTCCCCTCTGTTCCTGTCAGCTGCTCTTCTCCCACCACCCTAACCCCTACCCCTGGTCCTGGAGCAACTCCTATGGATTTGCTTCCGGAGTCCACTTCCTTTTTCTCCTCCCTTTGCTGGCCACACTCTCCTGTCCTCATACTCAAAATCTCTGTGAGACAACAGTGACTCAGAGAAGAAAGTGTGAGGACGTGGCCATGGGTGAGACCACTCAGGTGGGCCTTTGCATGCCCATCCCAGCTGCGGATCCAGCCACAGGGGAGCCTCCTGAGCGAGCCAGCAGGGAGGCTGCAGGTTAACTGAGCTGCTCATTATGAAAGCTGATTTCTCAAACTGAGAGTCCTGGCTCATAATTACATAGTACTGGAGCTCGCAGAGGAACTTTCACTGCTTACTCATGAAGAAACTGAGGCTAAAGCAGAGAGTGACTTTCTTAGAGGCTATCACTGCCCTGCATATCAAGAGCTGGGACCTAGACTCAGCCGTGGGATGCATCCCATTCCATCTGCCAAACCCTCTCCCTTCTCCCCTCAACCTCCAGTTTCTTCTTAACATGATGAAGAATACACAGCACGTGTCCTCTCTTTAAATAGATACCTTTACTTTATTTCTCTTGTTTATAGATATGGACCTTAATAATAGGTATTTTAGTGCTAGAATCAGAAGACTGCCATCATAGTTGTTCAAAAATGAGTCAGAGTTCAGAACATGAGACCTCTTAGGTTCACATATTCCTGCGTTCCATGGGGCTTGGAATCTTAGTCATCACTGCAGCAGTCAGTCCTTCCTCCAGTGCCCCCTGACCCAGCCTCTGCCTCTCGTTACCAGGTAGCAGGAAGGGACACCTCTTTGGCTGGCACATATGACCAATGGGTGCTTGCAATACTAAGGCGGCTGGACACTAGTGCAAGCCTGAGAAAGATGCATGCTTGCCCTTATGAGAAGCATCCCCTGGGGCAAGTCTAGGAGATACTAACCAGCGCTACAGAGAGTGGAAAAGCTTCCACTTCTTCAGTGAGACCTACAGGGCAAGACAGTTTTGTCTTCCCTTTTGGCCTGGGGATGATGAGCCCAGGGAACTTTCAGAAACACCAGATCTCAAAGAGCAGGGCCACCGAGCAGGAACCTGAAAACCAAGAGGGCTGGGAAGGAGTGTTTCCGGCCTTCAGTGGGTTTGAAGATATTCACCAGGAAGGGATAGGCCACCTCTGTGGTAGCGGGTCTTGCCCCTGATTGCACATTGGAATCTCCCAGGGTGCTTTCAACTAAATGCCTGGACCTTGCCCCAGACCAACTGAGTCAGGCCCATGTGGGAGAGGCCCCAACACAGCTTCTGGTAGAGGATTCAATGTGCAGCCAGGATCAGAAATCATCACTCTGTGGTTGGTATCTGTCATGCACGTCAATCACTTATTCCACGGATACCCAGAGCCACCTAAGAGGAGTCATCATCGTGGTAGAAAAATTGAGAAAACAATATTGTAAATGAAACTAAAAGTTGTTCAGTTAATCCAGGACTCATTATTTGAGACCAAGGACTAGAGTTAAGTCTAGAGAGTAAAGGTCTTACTCTGTCAGTGGAAAGCAGCCCACCTCCAAGAATGAGAGATAGGGACACGCCAGTGTGGTACAAACTGCAGAGCACAAATAACACAACCAAATAAACTGAATGCAGTCAGGTTCAGTAAGAGAGGTAAAGGATGTCTGTTGCCCTTACATAGGAACACACAGGCACACACACAGATAGCTATCAAACATGAATAGAGCTACCAGCAAAACACAATGAGGCAAACTGAAGAAACTTGGAAGGATGATAAGACCATCTCTACTTTCATGATAATGAGAAGCTCACAGATGCATCTAATTCTTTCATCATCAACTGTTAGAGAACATCAGCACCAACAGAGGAGAGAAAGATGCACAAGTAAGGAATAGTACTAGGGCTAGGTCATCTGATTTTTGCTTTTGCTGGGCTTAACATCATTTTTTAAAAAGATCCCATGAAACTAAGGTGAGTTGATGTCAAAAATGACCACTGGGCCTTTTTCTCCTTTTCTAATCTTGGGACAGGGTGTAGGAGAATGGCCAGGATCAGCCTTAAGGATTTGGAACCTCCAGCCTCAGTCCCAAGCTCACCTCTCCCCCTGTGCCATTGCCAAACAGGAGAAGTGAGCCGAGAAGTGAGCCAATGACCGCAAAGTCAAACTTCTCACTGGGGTCTGGCTGTCCAGGGCTTTGGAGAAGCACAGTATACACACTGAACCTCTCAAGTCTCCATGCGGCCCTTATGTGTGATGCTGGAAGTAGAATATTAAATAGAAACCTCAGGCCTAAGTGAGTAGGAAATTCAAATGAACCAGAGAAGATCTAAAAAGGCCTCTAATTCTGATGTTCTCCAGTACCTAATATTTCCCTAATTTTCTTTTTCTGTTTCTTTTTTTTCCTTGGGTGACATGCCTGCTCCCATGGTCCAGCAATTGAACTTACTAATTTGAACTGGTGAATTACTCAACAAGAAAAAGGAAGATGCCTAGAATGGGTGTAGCTTAACTAACAACAGTCAAACAGATGCTGAGACAAGTACACAAAACAGATGATGGAAGGGGATGAACTCCAGAGAGGAGACTGAGCTGCAGGCCACAGGGGAGGGTAGGCCCAATTCCTACTTTAACTGAGGAAGCCAAAAAAGCTGGAGGAACATTTGGGCTGCCTGTTTTTCCTCCCCCTTTGGGAGAATGATGTCCTCGTTTGGTTGCAGAAACACCCTACATTTTCTGGACTACAAAGATTTTTTTCTTTAAAAAATTTTTATTTTTTGCCCTGGCTGGTGCAGCTCAGTTGACTGAGCACTGGCCTGTGAACCAAAAGGATGCTGTTTCGATTCCCAATCAGGGCACACACCTGGGTTTCGGGGCAGGTCTCCAGTGGGATGTGCTCAAGGGGCAACCACACATTGATGTTTCTCTCCCTCTCTTTTTCCTTCCCATACCCTCTCTCTAAGAATAAATAAATTAAATATTTTTAAAAATAAAAATAAAAAACTACTTTTTAACCTATGATACTACTAAACAGTAAATATTCATTTTTGGTATCCAGTTCTATTAATTTTGACAAATGTATAGATAGAGTTTCATCAGTCCAAAATCTCTCCCTTGTGCTATTTCAACAAAAATCTTAAAGCAGGCCATTTTCACAGGACAAATCCCCTTACAAATAGCCAGAGGCTGCCTAAATCCTTGTTTTGATACTGTTTTGAGGAAAATATTTTTTTAAAGATTTTATTTATTTATCTTTAGAGGGGAAGAAAAGAGGGAGAGAAACATCCATGTATGGTTGCCTTTCGTGCATCCCCTGCTGGGAGTTGGCCTGCAAGGAACCTGCCTGCAACCCAGGCATGTGCCCTGAACTGGGAATTGAACCTCGATCCTCTGCTTCGCAGGCCTGTGCTCAATCCACTGAGCTACACCAGCCAGGGCCTGTTTTGAGGAAAATATTGATTGACATAAGAAGAATGGTTAATAGCGACTTTAAAACAATTGACATAGACTTATTTACTATTCCTAAAAAAAAAAAAAAGAAAGAAAGAAAGACAAATTGTCTTCATGAAAGTCTCTGTGATTCCCCCACTTCTAGGTCTGTTTCTAATTGGTGAGACTCCCTATCCACATTCCATATTTTCTGGGCCTCAGATTCCTGGCTTGTAGCTTAGCAGAGGAGGCTGCAATGTTCTGCTCATTCTGGTAACCTGCCCAAGGGTGCAGACCAAAAACCGTAACGCCACATTACCTTCAGCTCATCCATAGAGCCCAAACAAAAGTGCAACAAGGGAAAATCTCTACAAACAGCAGAACCAGAATTTCTAGAAGAGTTACATCTCTCCTCCCCACTCATCAAAACCACCAAACCTGTTCCTGGCATTCACAGTCCCAAATCTGTTTAGCAAATAAGGATGACTCCTCAAAAAAGGTAAAACAAGTAAAGTACCATTTTTTGAGGATCCTATAAACCCAATAAAACAAATATAAGTAGCAAAATTCAAAAACACTGGAATCTCCAGAGAGTAGGAGAGAGGGAGTGGTGAGCAGGCAGAGCAAAAAGGATTTTAAACTAGTGGATAATGCGATTATCATTTGTCCAAACCCCTACAGTGGACAACATCAGGGTCGGACCCTAATGTGGACTGTGGACTGTGGGTGATAATGATGCAGCAACACAGGCATCAGAAGAAACGACCCATTCTGATGCTGATGTGGGGGAGGCTGGCATGTGGAGGGATAGATGGCATAGGGGACATCTCCATACTCTGTTCAATTTTGCTGTGAACCTAAAACTACTCTAAAAAAAGTATTTTCCACAAGCTCTGGTACTCTCCTTGAAGAAGAATGGGGTCCCACCACCCTAAGGGCACCATCCTTATTACCTTAACACCCACCTACTTCTGCCACTTCAGGTGCAGGGATTCTGGCATGCTTCCTTAGCCGCCTGGGCTCCTTAACCCCCCAGCCACTCTGGGAGAAAGAAAAAACTTCCCTCTGAGGTGAAGTGAGATTTGTAAAAGGTGGCATGTTTTAACCTAAGGCATGCAAGACAAGGGACAAAATTTCAAACTTCCTGACTTGGAAAAAAAACGCATTATTTGATGAAAGGACTCCCTTGGGTTACGGAGCTTTCTAAGTAGCTTCCTGGCAGGACTGGGGCCACTGGAACTCCTCCTTCAGCCTTCCTTCCTTGGCACAAAGGCCTTAGGATCCTCCCTGCCAGGTCCCTGGAGGAGAAGTAAGGGACCAGGGAACCAGATGACAGAAGCCAGGCATTTATTTCAGTCTCACTCTCCCTAGCACAGGGAACTCAAGGAAACCCACTCAGCTGGCTAACTTCTGTGGACAGAGAGGGACCACACACAAACCCTGACAAGCTCAGGGGGGCCCTACATGGTGGCCTTACAAACTCAGAGACCTAAAGTGACCACACAGGGTGGCCTGAAATCAAAACTACCTAAAAGGGAGTCATGGCGGGTAGTCATGTAGTAGCCAGTATTCTCCACGACAGAGATCCATCTTTACCTTAACTGAGTCTGTCTGCTGCCTTTTTGCATCTACAATAACAAACCTTTGGAATGTCAAAATAATCGACTTTTTCCCAGAGCCCTCAGGACACAATCTCCCTCCAGACAGGAGACCATGGAGCCTCTCCTTGTTATCTTGTTCCCCACATACCAGCTCTATGTGAGGGAAATGGTCATTGTTTACCATCCTGTACCCACCGGTGTGAAAGAAGTATGTGCCTATCTGTTTTACTTTTTACCCAGTCTCAAATTTCCCCACTTCTCTTTCTCCCACCTCCCTACTCTACCACCAGTGGATTTCATGCAACTGTCTCCATGCCTCCCGTGATCATAATGCATAAAATGAACTGCAAAACTGCCATTCTCAGGAGCATTTTCTCATCTTGTTGGCAACTTCCCAGCAACTGTAGTCAGTTTGGCTCAAATAAACTCAAAAATTCGCCCCGGCTGGTGTAGCTCAGTGGATTGAGCACAGGCCTGCGAACCAGAGGATCGTGGTTCGATTCCCAGTCAGGGCACATGCCTGGGTTGCAGGCCAGTTCCCAACAGGGGACACACAAGAGGCAACCATACATTGATATTTCTCTCCCTCTCCTTCCCTTCTCCTCTAAAGATAAACAAATAAAATATTAAACTAAAAAATTCTCTACAGGTTTGGATGTCTCTTACGTGGACACTTGAAAGGGTGTGAAGGGAAGCTGGCAGAGGGGCTGGGGAAAGATGTGGAGGAGATGTGATGCTTCCACACTGTGAACTCTGCTGCTGCCAGAAAAGCCTTAGAGCTGCAAGGCACGGCAAGTTTGGGGGTGGAGGAGCATCTCCTCCAGGTTTCAGTGGGCACTTGTAACCGCAGCCCACAGTTAAAGCATTTCAAACAGTTCAGGGGGAAGAGAAAGGGTGGCCACCAGTCATTTCAGTTTCAATCACAGGGGTTTCTGCTGTGACAGGTGTGGGCTGGCCTGTCTTTATCCTCTGGGAAGGCCAGTTATCAATCCTAAATATCCACCCCGACAGGCAGCCCCCAAAACTCCTCGGTTTCTTTCTACCTCATAAACTAGAGTGGACTTCCAGAGTCAAAAAGACAAAAGCTACAGCCTGCACTTGCTCCTTTCTTCTTCTACAAGGTGAGACATGTGGGGACAAGAAAGACACTTTTCCTGGAAAACTTGACTGTGGACAATGAGAGGAGCCACAGCCTGCTCTGAGAGTTGTAACTTTAACTGTAAATTGTAACTCTAGGAAGCATCTTCTTTAAAGCTGCTTTCTTCCCAGGGGAGACAGTGTAGGGGTGGAGAAAAATGTTTACCAGCACAGCCCCTGTTTATCTGGAACCTCCTTCCTTCCTTAGGAAGATTCAAACACACCAGTTCCCAGCTCCTCTTCAAAGGGCCACATCTCCACCAATAATCATCCATTCCGGGGAGATGTTTGCATATCAAAGAACTCCTTTGAGAGGATTTAAAACAATTTAAAGTGAAATTGTACATAGTCTAGTTCTCAATGTCTCTTGGGTCTGGAAGCTGGGGCAGTGGAGTTACTGGAAGTGATGTCATCATTCATTACCAACTTTACAGGGTCCCCCCATTCCTTTTTTAAGGTAATGGGTAAAAAAGAAGAAAAATAACAAAGGATGAGTTCCCCCAGGCCTCCTCCTTTTCCAATCCTCCCTTCTTTCTCCACTCCCAGCCCCCAACCTGCAGCACAAGGATTGGGTCTCCATTGTCCTAGAGTTTCAATACTGCTCAGAAAATGAAAAGCCTCTGAATGCCATAAGGGGGTGGGGCACAAAAGAGCATCTCGCTTCTCTGGGTCAACTCAAGATTTCTTTCATTTTTGGCAGAATCCTCTGTAATAGACCCTGCTTCACAAAGGCTGGAGTTCCTGTTCCTGGAAGGGGCTAGGGGTTTGGGGGATGGGATGGAGGGAGGGTTTCAATTAAAAGCTAATAGCCTTTTGTGTATGAGCTCTCCGGGGGCATTGCTCATGTTTATTGAACATCACTGTGTGCCAGGACAAATCAGTGAAATCGGAGTAATCTATGTCCATTTCCTGAAAAAAAATTTTTTTTGAGAAAGAAAGAGAGAGAGAAAGGAAGGAAGGAAGGAGGGAGGAAGGAAGGGAGGAAGGAAGGAAGAAAGTTAGTTAGTTTTCTGGGAAGCGGACTTTAGAAAGCAAAATCAGCCCTGCCATTGGACGGAGTGGGTGGAGCAGAGGTCCCAGAAATAAGAATAGGGCACTAAAATCCAGTTGCTGAAAGGCAGGAGGTGAAGCAGTTCTGCTTCTGCTTTGACAGATTGGTCTCTGTGTGGACCTGGCCAGGTTCATCTCTGATCAGTGCTGGCTTCCCTATCTGGAACAGGCTCCTTTACCCTGGGGCTCTGGGAGCCCCAGCTTAATGTAGGTTACTTCCCTGGGCCCTCCCCCAACAGAACTGTACTCTGGGTTCCAGTCACATGCTTCTGTAATTTTGTTCCAATTCCCCACTTCATCCTAAGAAAAGCTGCCTCCCTCCAGTGCCCTGGATAACTCAGTGTGGATATTTGTAAACAGACCTTTCCCTCAAGAGCATCTGAACCACTCAGCACTGGGGTCCACATAGAGTGAATGAAAATCTCTACAGAGAAGCCAAGGGTGGTGCTTCCTGAGACCCCCCTGACATTCAGTGAGAGCACAGTGGGCACTTGGCACATGGAATTGACGGCTCTGATTGCTGGCCTGCCACTGACAAGAGTCTGAGACCTGGGACAAACACACAAAGCTTTGAGCCCAGTTTCACTGTGTATAAAAATTGATGTATTGGTTTTAAAGGGTGTTATCTGGTTCTAAAATTCTGTAAGATGACCTTTACTATCTCCACTCTCCCACCCCAAACCTATTCCACCTTCTCTTTCAGCCAGCAGTAGTTTGACACAAGTTGGCAGAGTTAAAGTAGCACCTCTATAGATATTTGATGATTGAATATGTATACACTCTATCTCAGAGGCATTGGTATACACCATCCTCAGTAGCATAATCAGATAGAGGTCAATGTCAAGTGTACCCTAAAACATACACCTACTTTTTAAGTAGCGTGGTACTTGTGGAATAGAAAGAAAAGTAGGGTTCAAGGCCAGGCTGTATGGCCTTAGGCAAGTTGCCTAACATCTCTGAGCTGTCTTTCTTCATCTGTAAAATGGAAATATTTGTCCTTCCTACTTTATAAAAGAAAATGGTAAGACTAAAATGTAGTTTATAGGTGAATAAGCTTTAAAAGCAGTGAAATGCTACCTAACAGTGAAATGCAGTGAGTCCATTCATATCTTCTCTATTATATCCTTTGACATGTGGCTCTAGATACTAGGAATATTTCTAAGAAAATACTGCTAAGGAAAAAGAAATACTGAAGTGGTTCTTAAATGCAAAGGCTCATGTAAAAACAAGCATTTGAATGAATCACAGTTTCCTGAAATTCTTCACTTGTATGAAGAATCCCATATTTGGACCTTTCTTCTTAGCACCCTGGTAGGACACTGGAGATGAAGGGAAACTGAACTCCCTGGGCTGACATCACTGAATGAATGTGATGATCCCAGTACGAGGGTTAAAAAAATACTTTTTCTCCCATGTTCCAAGTTGAAACTGGGCTAATAATGAAGTTAACAGAGACAGATGAATGTGAGCAAATATTCAAAGTTAATTACAGATGTACATGCCAGGGGCGTCATAAGACATGAGGCCTGAACAGGCTTTGGGCAGTTGAGGTTTATATGCCATTGTGGACAAAGGAGAGAAGAGAGAGAGCAATGAGATTTCAGAAGGGAAAAACAGGCAATGTATAGGTAGCCAATAAAAACAGAATTTGTGTGGCAGGCAAATTCTTGCTGGGTAACCCAGAAACATTGGGACATGGTGGTAGTGGTGGTGGAGGTGGTAGTAGTGGTGGTGGAAGTGGTGGTAGTGGAGGTGGTGGAGGTTGTGGTGGTGGTAGTGGTGGTAGTAGTGGTGATGGTAGTGATGATGGTGGTGGTGTCGTCATGGTGGTGGTGGTGGTCGTGGAGGTTGGTGATAGAGGTTTTGGTGATGGTGGTGATGGTGGAGGTAGTGGTCAGGAGGTTGTGATAGTGGTGGTAGAGGTGGTGGTGGTGGTAGCGGTGGTGATGGTAGTGATGGTGGTGGTGGTGGTGGTCATGGTGGTGGTGGTAGTGATGGTGGTGGAAGAGATTTAGCTACCTGGCCTCTCTGGAGCCTCCCTCTTTAGTGCTAAGGTGAATGTGTTAAGTTTTCCATCCTGGAGCAGGACTTTTCATCTGAATCTCTTAGGCAGAAAAGAGGGATGATTAATTCTTTCTGAGTGTGTCTTAATAGTTAGCTTAAAAATTAAGACAGCACCAGGCACAGTTTGGGGTTGCAACACTTTGGTCCCCTTTACAAGCAAAGAGGAATGGGAAATGGGGCAGTCTTTAATACAAATACAGCCTACTTTGGAGAATTCTTTCTTTCTTTCTTTTAACATGGCAGGGAATGGGGTTTATAGGCACAAAACAGCCATAGTTTAGGGAAGAGATCCATTCTTGGCTGATGAAGAGAAACTCCAGAACTGCTGAAACCAGACCCACATTGTGAAGACTTGATACAATCATTTGCCTTCCTACCTCCCTACTGTGGGGAGTTGGGAGTTTTGGAGAAGAAAAATCCCAGTTAACTCTTGAATTAAGTCCAAAACAATGGCTCCATCCCACTCTCTGCTTTCCTTCTTGACAGACAGAACCCCATTTTATGGTTATCAACTGAAAAAAGTATAGGGTAAATTAGAGGTCAATAAAAATCTTGAGACAGAAGTTTGAGTTAAAGGGAAATGAGTGCAAATAAACTTCTCTTATCACAGGCTTTAAACAGTTTGAGAACATTTTAGAGAAGAGAAGTACTTTCTACCCAGGGGGGGCATCCAAGGGAAAACTGCTGACAAAGGAAAAACTGCTGCTTCTTATCTTGCAACTCCTTGTCGTCATCAGAACCTTCCTCTTCCCAGTTTGTTTGACCTGGTGCTTGTCACAGACTAAAAGGGTATCTTAAGAAAAGAAACTGCATGGCAGTACCCATGGAAACTCTAAGGACACCCATTGAAGTCCCCCCTGTTGCACCCTTTTTGGAATTCTCAGCCTGGAAAGTAAGGGAAGCTTCTCTGAGTCGGGGGAAAAGTAAGCTAACTGCCCAAGATTCTCATTCATTCATTGTATGGCCTACCATTTTTTCATCAAAACAATAAATTTGCAACAGATTACTGTACTGGATGTTGCTTGCCTTGTGCATTTTGTGTCCAAAGATAGAGGAGATGGAAAGTGTTGGAGGCTAAAGCTACCGTCAAATGTTCCATATTCTCTGGGGGCATCCTATCGTTATTTCTCATGTGCTATGAGAATTCTGGTAGATGACTCTACCTTACTGGCGAGTCTTAAAATTTCCAGCAATTCTTCTGAACTTTAGACAAAGCCTTCTCTCCCCACCCCACAACTCCCACAGGGAACAAAACTGTAAGCACCACAGAGATCAAATAACTCAATGATTAGTGAGAGAGCAGCTAAGAATTATAAGTGAGGTTAGCCTTTTACCCTGTATTAGCCCTAATGAAAAACTAACCTTGTAACTATTTTTAAGCCTAATGAGTATTTCTAAGACTGAAATGTTTGGTTGAAATGTATTGCCTTCTATTTGTTTAGACTGTGAACTTGAAAGATTTTTAGCTTCAAAAGAAATACAGGCAAAACAACAAAACACCAGGCATAGGAAGCACTCGAAAATCATTGCTGAATGAAGGCATAAAAGAATGAATGAAAAGGACTGAGTGAGCCATGCTTAAAGCTAATAACCACAGGTCACAGTGCAACTATGTAAAGAGAATTGGGGGCAACCTGGAATAATAAATTGCCATTGGGGCAGACTTGAAAATGGTGATGATCTCAGTATCCTGACACCCAAACAAGTTAATTCTAAGCAACATTTATGTAACATCATACCCATTACATTAAGTGACACAATTACATTAAGAAGCCCTGACCATAAAGAAGGTCTTGAACCTGAATCAGAAGCTAGAGAAAAGAACAAGCATGGCATAAGATCACATTCCTTATTCCTCCTGTGGGACAGAAGCAAGCTGTGGCATAGCTCGCTCGTGAACTTAAATGCCCCACCTCCGGTTGGTTGGTAATAAACCATCTTCTCTATTCAAACTAATGAGTGGTTGCCTTTAATAATGAGATAATGACATTAATTAGCTGATTTATATTAATTTTTATTTTACTTATTATTTTGCTTTCATTATTATTTTAATTTATTTGCATTCCCAGGCATCCATCAAGTGATGATGGATTATGATACCCCAGTGCCTCTTATAGGGAGCAAGAAGAAAGCTGATTAGAAATGTAAATGTAGTATGTATCATAGATGACCAACGAATCAGAGAAATGGCAGGTATGCATTGTACCAGGATAATTCTTGCTATCCAGGGGCACACTGCATATTGAGAAAGAAATTCCACATATAGGCAGTTTACCAATAGATACTATATACTGGGTCCAAAGTGAGATGTGTGGAAAAAAGCACCCAAAGATTGTGCCCTTTGAGCTAGTCCCAAGGGTAGGTGGAAATGAAGATGTCAAGGACAAAATATTCCTCCAGTGTAGGAATATAAGGCAGTGAGTGAGTATTTAGCCTGTACTGAAGGATTTTTTTTCTTGAGGTGTGGTGGGCAGTATTGGAAAGATTGAAAAACAGGCAGGGGTTGCCCTCTATCTACACTGCCTAGGCCCCACCCACTGCTTCCCCAGGAATCAATCCAAAAGCAAAATCTAGAAGCCAGATCTTCACCACCTCTCATGATACTGAGCACACCGTTCAAGAGAATCCTAAGTCCTCTAATTCTTTTCTCACCACTCCACCCACTTCTGCTTCACACCCACCAGCTCTGATCAAGGTCCTACAATTCCTCAAATGGGCCATAAATTCCCCCGCCCACCCGCCAGCCCCATGGACTTCCCTCCTCCTGGAACATTCTTTCTAGCCCTCCCCAATCTAATACATTTCTATGATGTTCATCCATTCTCAGTCTGGCTTAGCAGTCCTTGCCCTTTTCTCCTGACCACCAGACCACCACCCTTGAACACCCTCCCTGCATGTGTGCATGTGCACACAGCCACACACACACAGCACCACCATTATCTGTCTGCTGTTACAGTCCTGTGAGGACTGTATTGTGTCTTATTTCCACTGTGGCAGGAATAAATGATTGTCAGATGAATAAAGGGTGAATGAATAAGTGAACAAATGCAAGACAGAATTTGAATTTGATCCCAGAGGCAATGAGAAGCCACATCGAATGGAGAGGGTGAGTGGCACGAAAATGTATTAGGAGTGGGGGAGACATTGCTTCTCAGCAGAAGAAACAGAACAGGTTTGGGCTTTTAGCTGATTAGAAACTTCATGAGCCTATTGAAGACAGACATAAAAAAAGTACAAAGAAATTTGGAATAAGCAAAAAAAAAAAAAAAAAGATTACTAGGTGCGTCCATTGGAAACCCCTGCATTGTGTAAAGCAGACCCTTCTGGTTATCTGACTCTGGCCTTTTACTGCCTTTGAGATATTTTGCAACTCTATAAATTATAGATAGCAATGTAGCAATGCAATAAAAGTCTTGACCAGAGGCATGCAAATAAATGCTTTTGAGTCAAGATTTTGCAGACTTGCTTCTTCACCTTCCAACACGTGCTTCCTGCCTATTTTTATATTCATCTTCACATTCCTTTATTTCAAGTAAACTTGTATTCTTTTGACTTCTCCTTTGAACCAATGATTCTCTCAGTGACAATGAGTAAAATAAAATCCTTAATGTGATCATTAAGGAAATGTAATCTGTATTATTATATCTGGATGAGAGTCATAATTTTACCTTTTGCTTTTAGAAAATGATCCTTTACCCATAAGGCTGGATGAACCATGCATTTCCCAGAGGGGCGCTCTCTGCACTGGGGCACTGCCCAGAACCCTCTCTCTACCAGCCCTCCATCTCAGGACCGGACCAGTCACACTTTCTGAGCCCCTTGCATCGTGATACGCACTTGAGGTTAGTCTTCTTGTGAGGGCTGCCAGGAAACTGAGGGTTATAGCCAGCCATCTGAGAGCCATTTCTTAGGCCAACTCCTGGCTCCATTTCATGGTTCCACCATTCATTCTCTTCTTGGGCACTGACATTTGATATATACGTGGCCCTTTAGGTATCATTTAAAAACCACCTTAAGTACCATTTCAAAAAGGTGGATATTAGGTCTTTGTCATTTGGGAGATCTGAATGGAAAGGGGGGGTCCAGAGTGACAGTGACTGGACAGCTAATTTCAAAAACATTTGGAAGGAAGAAAAACTGCACAGCTGGGCACAGGTTACACATGAGGAAAGAAATAGGAGCAAGAACCACCTTCAGCTTCTGCTCAAAGTGCATGGTGGACATGACACTAATGAGTCCTGGACTCAGCCATGTAAACTGTGGCTTTGCCTAGTTTTCAGGGCGGAGGTCAGCAGCAAGATTTAGGTGCTCATCCGGGTGGTGTTGTACACAAAGGAAGATTTAAGTTTTTGTGTCCGTGAGTACAAACAAAAGTTGAGAGAGGGGAGCACCAGGTCCCAGGGGAGGAAAGATTCCCTGGGCTAGCCAAGTCTGTTCTGGGTCAGCCTGGGCGAGGGCAGGATGCTGCTCTGGGAGGCCAGGCAGAGGCAGGATGCCAGAAGGAATGGCTGCTCTCCGAGGTGCTCAGCAGGCATCCTCGGTGCACTGACCCAGCCAAATCAAGAACTTAAGCTGCTACTTTGCCCAGTGAATCCATTCCCCAAAACCATGGAGCTGGGAGCATACAGCACTGAGCCCCTGAACAAACAGCCTGTGAAGGAGACAGCAGGGGCCATCTCTGCTGCCCCATTAGCACACTGGGGAAGTGAGCACAAACTCAGCTCCCATTATTGTCCTGGGCTTGTGAAATGCACATAGATTAAACTGTCACTTGGAGGCAGGCAGGACTGCCAGGTAAGGAACTGAGAAAGGGAATCAATTGGCTGTCAAAGATGCTGTAAAGCTGGTGTCCTACTGAACTTGAAATGGCTCCATAAATGCCTCTGGAACTCTAAGAGGTTTCTTTCTATGAGCCAGGCATGGTGTCTGTCCAAGGAAAAACTCCCTTCCCTGGGCCCCCTCATCCTCTGATGAGAGATGATTCTCCTCTTATTCAGAACAGAAACGGGGCTTGTTAAATATCACAACAGACTGTTACCCTTGCTGACTGCAATACAGGCATGCTGTTCAGGGACTGGAGAATCTGAGGAAAGAGGTGGGCCCTCGGTAGAGCTGACATGCACACACGGCCCAGCAGCCATCTGCCACCCCTGGTCATCAGGCACCCCCATCCTAGAGCCTGGCTGAGATGGTTCCTAGGAGGTCAGAGCAGAGTAGACATGCATTCTCCATCCACAGATCAGGTCAGCATCACGTTTAGGCTCCCTGAGCCTGACCCCCAAATGCTTTGCCTAAACTACCTACAAATACCACATGCCTCTATATTTTGCCAAGCATTGAAATAGTGGCAGCATAATAATGGGTCTGCCTGTGGTCTTATAAAGCCACAAAAACACCGACCGCTACAATGCCCCAAGTTTGTGCAGCAGAAAACTGTCTGTCTTTGATAATGAACCAACCAGCTTCCACTGTATCAAAAGATGGTTCTCTTTCTTCCTTGTTCATAATGAGGTCAATTCTAAGACCTTTCTAGCACTTTATCCAGAGAAAGTACAAACACCCCAGATCTCACCAGCTCACTGTAACTACCTTCTCAAGGGGTGTTTGCCCCATTTTAAAGATGGGGAGAGTGAGGCTAAAGGAAGTTGGACAGGGTTGCCCCAAACCAATACTGGGCAATGGCAAAGCCAGGGCTTGGACTCCAGAATATTCAACTCTGAATATCGTGTCCATCCTACTCCTCAGCATCTGTAGGAATCTCCAAGATCAAAATGTTCAAATACAACAACTATCCCACCAGCTCCACCCTTTATCCCCTGCCTCCTTTCTAATGAGACTTCCACCTTCCCTCCCTTTCTGACAAAAATAAAAAAGTTTGGTTTTAAATTCATTTGGGGGCACTATATGGGGTATAATTACAACAAAATAAAGGTACTTTTATAAATATATAAACATCTGTATACAGAGAGATTACTCTAGCATGCAGGAACTAAATGTCTCAGTGTTCTGCACTTCAACCCTTACACCCTCATTTCAGGAGCTCACTTCTCACCCAACTCTACCGAAACAAATGACCACAAAAACAAAAGTCATCAGATTAGCCATCCCCAACCATAGCCCTAATTCCTATTTTGTTTTCTACGCATTAGCCCTTATTTTTTAACTCTGCCAGGCTCCTGCAGGAGGAAAACACTTGCCCCCAAACCTAGAGTCAGTATTATAGACCAGCTTTGCTCCACGCGCAGCCCCACATGTGTTTCTGCTGGTAACACACAACCAGCTGGAGTGAAGACTCCAGCTCTCTCAAAATGTGCTTTATAGGTACCAGGGACAGACAGCAGCTACTCCATCAGCCCTCCCTCTTCCCTTTAAATCAACCAGGTGTGTAAAAGGAACAGCGAGCTGGTTTTCCATTTGCAGAGGCCAGGAGTCACACCTCAATCCATCATTAGAAGCGGGGAGATTCATGAAGCTGGGCCAGGCTGAACAAGACTCTCCAACCAAGAAACAAACAGGCTGATAAATTAGCACCATGAAGCCACTGAGCCGAGCCCCAAGAATCAATCCAATCGGCTCCCTCCTCTTCTAGCTCATTAACTGGTTGAGATTACCATCATACGGGAGTAGCCTCGCAGCTGGAAATTAAATTAGCCTGGCTGTAAACCAGGAATGTAGAGTGGAAAGTATGTGATGAGCAGTCCTGGGGAAAAACTCCACACTGGTGCCCTTCCTAGAGCTACCCTGCAGTCTTCCACACTGGCCCCTTCTCAGCAATTCCTCCTCTGAACAATAAGAAAGAGAAAAAGAGAGATAAACACACCCACCACACCCCTACAAACAGTCTGTACAGAGGGATAAGCTCCAGTAAGAAGGGCAGCAGGCACTAATTGCACATTCAGAACAGGTGTGTGCCTGCAAAGCCACCTCTTAATTACCAGGTTTGGCTGGCATTTTGGCACTGGCAGCCTGGCCCTGCTCAGCTTCTAAGAATGCTGAAACAGAGCGTCCATGGGGCTGCTCCTTGTTGTAGGTTCGAAGAGTTGAGAAGTGGAACTTCTAATTACATGGCTTTAGGCTTTACCCTAATGAAAGGCTCCATCCAGGCAAGCAAAAAGCAAGCAGCTTAGAGGACGTGGGTCCCAGAACACATCCTGACAGGATCTCCAGCACTTGCCTTTTCTTCTTCTGGGTGGCTTCTTTTCTGATCACCAGCAGAAGCAATTCCTGTGTAATGCTATTCAATGGCATCTTGTAAATCCCACTTCCAAGCTGAAATACTTGAGAGAAAAAAAGGTGCAGGATAAAGTGTAACCCTCTGAAGTAATGACATTAAGGCTCCCTCACAAGATACCAGCCCCTGATGCTGTCCAGCCTCATCTTCAGTTTTCCACAGCTGGCCCTTCCCAGCAGGCATCCACCACTTTTTCACATAAACCTCCTTGCCTTTTCATGCGTATCGCCTGCCAAGAAGAACTCTTTCCCCGGTTGATCTTTACATGAACTCCTATTCGTCTGTCAAACCTTGCTCACTCAGAAGTCCTCTCAGAAGCCTTCCCAAAGAATAATGTTCCCCTCCCCCGCCCATTACCACCTAGACACTAACCACTCCTTCCTTCCTCTGCGATATTTCTACGCATCGAACTTCCTCTGTCTTTGTGTGTCATGCCTTACTGTGCTTAGCTTTCACTAACTCTCTCTCTAGTTGCACTAGAATCCCTTCACACTAATTAATAAACACAGAACAGCCTCTCTGCCCCCTCCCCTCCCCCCTTCCTCTGATGGCTTCATTCTGGTCACAGTGTCATCTCATAGAAACATGCTCCCACCCACTTGACTCCCACATATTCCTTCTCTTCCTCAGGCCTCTGCTCAGCATTGACTCTTTACAAAGACCTCCTGCCTAATATGGTCCTTTTCTCCCATCTCCCTCTCCCTCATAACCCTCTGTCCCCTCTCTGTGTTTTACTTCTACTCATGGCTCTCATCACTAGGGGAAATCTTCTGTTTTCATCAGCTTACTTATTGATTTGCTCCATGCCCATCCCCCTAATAGAATGCAAGCAATGTGAGGGCAGGAGCAGTGCTGATAAAATAGGAAAGAATATTTGTGAAATGAATAAATCTTTGCATCTGCAGAGTCTCAATAAATTGATAAAATAAATGTGCAGCCAATGTCTGCTGATACCAGTGGACATTCTAACACAGGAACACCAAGAGCTAAACAAAATCAGCCGGGTTCCTCCACTGTTGTTTGTCCCTGCTGCTGAATTCCAATGTGCATAATAATCCCCAAGGTCCCTAAAGCCAGTTTCCTACAGATTCTCCTCTCAACACACACCACTGAGTAGAGAGAAGCCAAATAATTACAATTGAGGCAAAACAGCACCAAATGCAAATTCAAATGTACTTGATATCCAACCAGCAGCTGGGAAATTCTTGCAGAGGGGCATGTTAAGCATGAGTGGGGCCGACCTTGAGGACCTGAATCCACCACTGAATCTGACTGGTACCCTCACTTGGGAAGCATATTTACCTGCAGCCTACACTGCAGCTGCCTGCTAGGTCCACACTTTGAGCTTCTGGGACCTACGACCTATTTGCCACATCTGGGGGCTGAGCAACCATAGAGGACGCACACCCATAGGTGACATGCCAAGTGTTTCCCATCCCCCCATGCTGACACCCTCAAAAGACACCATTTGGGTAAGATGAGGTGGCTTTGATCAAAGTCCTGAAAATGAATTAAAGCTTATGTCTCAAGGAAGCTGGCCCACGTGCTCCCTGGCAAACGCTCCTTTTACAGAACACAAGCCGTGAACCTGTTCTGTGCTTCTCTTTCACAATTATAAAAATAACTGAATGACTGGCCCTTCCATCCAAGGGGACAGACGGGGAGGACACAGGCCAGTGCACAGGGCCTGCCCTGATCATTGGTCTGCACTCTAACCAGCAGCCCCTGACTGTCCTCTTCCTGAGCCCAACACCTCTTGGCCTCTCGTCTCTGTCTCTTCTCAAAAGAGGTAGGCTCTGGGGCAGGGTGATGCAGTTCTCAGTCAGACTCGATCAGAGATGGCAATCACTTTTACACTCTAACACGGAAGGCTCCCAGACTTGAGTTCATCCACAGTGAACAATGGGAATAAGCGAGATCACTTTGGAAACGCTAGCAACTATGAGCCAACTACAATTTCTGTCTAGTTGCTCAGGATTCTGAGATAAGCAGGGAAGCTTTGCCCTACCCTGTCCAGTTGGGCCAGAAAAGTTCATGTGGGTTCCCTTCCCACTTTGCTTCCTCTGCTGGCTCAGAAGCCCCTCCCCAGGAAAGGCAGGGTTCCTCCCCTCACTCTCCCACCATGGTGGAGGGGGGGAGGTTAAGAGTGGAGGCTGGCTGGCTTCAGCCTGCAGGCTTTGGGTCATCTGTTTCTTCATGACATTGGACTGGGAAGCTGTCTGGCGTTTGGAGCCTAGCTGGGAGCTGGGGAAGAATGGCTGTCTTTCCCCCAAAACTTCAAACCCCAGAGGGACAATGTGTGTTCTTTTAGTATCATCCAAGTTACCCAGAGGCAACAGGGCAAGGGCTGTATGGGCCCTGTGATGACTGAGGAAGCGTATCCCCCTCCGTGAGCACTATCAGGGCAAATGCTTGTTCTGGAAGTCTGAGAGCAACATGCAAATCACTCAATAGGGCTGTGTTGTACATCTTAGAAAAAAATGTGTATACCTTTCTTGCTTTCTTTAGCTTGAAACACCAAATTATTTCATTTTTCTCAAAAATACATGAAAAGAATTCCACTGCATAATTCATGTAAAGTCTGTGGATTTCTTTGGTATAGGAAGCTCTGCTGGCCTGAAAAACCCCCTTTGGTCAAGGAGATAAGGCCGTTCTCTCAACATGACATGGTACCCCTGAGCTGGCCCCTGGGCCCACCTTCTCTGAATCTCCAACACTTCCTCTCCTTCACCAACCCCAGGGTTCTGCCATTCCTCTCTCCAGGCCTTTCCCACAGTGCTGCTTGGAATGCCTTCATTTTCTTTCTGGGACAATCGGCTGACAAACTCTTATCCATACTTCAAAGCCCAGCTCAGTGGTAGCCTAGCCTTTGCGCCCCCCTCTCTCAGCTCCCACAGAATTTCTCACTTTGTTCTGCCTTATTTCTCACCATGGCCCCTTGACCAAGATAATTATCTCCTTGAGGCTTGTAACAACTGCTTAACATCTTCCTTTCCAGGTGCTTTCATACTCTTTGACCCCCTTGAAGGGCTCTAACACTGTCTGGTAGATGAAATCAGATCATGAATGAATGAATGGTAAACAGTACATTATTCCATGAGTAGTGCCAAGTGGATGCTCTGGTCATGAGTTGGCAAATAAGGCTGTGTTGTTATTGCCTGAATTTCACAAGGCCCATAGAAAAAGAGAATGGGTATTAAATATCCTGGTAAAAGATACGTAACTTTATAGGAAGTATAGTGTGATAAGAAAGAAAAGCTAGTCAAGCGCATGCAATATAGGAGCCTACTCTGGTGTGAAACTGTTCACCTCCAGGCCCTGTGAAACACCCTTGCCAAACACCTCCCTCCCCTGAAGCAGGGACTCAGGGAGGAGGTAAGGGGCCATCCAAACAGGTGTTAGGATTTCACCAAATATGAGGAGTCCATGGTAAGTGTGCCAGGAGATAATAAGGTTATCATAGCAAGTTTAGAGTGCTTGCAAGGGAAACCCAGGTACTTTTGTAATTTAAGTTTCATACAAAGAGGTAAATGAATCCCTTATCTTTCTCTAAAAAGGTTCCACTTGTCTCCTTTCCCAGTGACATCTAATACGAAAGTTTCCTTCATTTCCGGTACTCTGTTACGAAAGAACACTTCAAGTGTTTCCCCTTGGCCCCAGACACAAAAAGGGGAAGTTTGTGGGGTTTTTTTGTTTTTTTTTCTTTTTAAAAAAATATATGTTCTTGATTATACCATTACAGTTGTTCTATTCCCCCCTTCATTCCCCTCCACCCTGCACACCCCCTCCCCCACCATTCCCCCCTCTTTACTTTATGACCACGTGTCTCAAGTTCTTTAGATTCTATATTTCCCCTACTATTCTTGCCCTCCCCCCTATCTATTTTCTACCTACTGTCTATGCTATTTTCTGTACCTTCTCCCCGCTTCTCCTCCTCCCACCCCCCTGTTTCTAACCCTCCATGTGTTCTTCATTTCTATGGTTCCACTCCTGATCTACCTGTCCTCTTGGTTTGCTCTTGTTTTTAGGTGTGGTTGTTAATAACTGTGAATTTGCTGTCCTTTCATTGTTCATATTTTTCATCTTCTTTTTCTTATATAAGTCCCTTTAACATGTCCTATAATAAGGGCTTGGTGATGATGAACTCCTTGAATTTGATCTTACCAACCTGATTCTCACCCTGGACATGATACTGAGGTCTCTGAAAGTAATGTGAGTGCCACATATAAGCATCCTCAGCCTTGAGCTCCAAACCAAGACAATCACCTTTAAAAACAAAACAAAACAAAACACTCTCGGATGCACAGTGTTTTGTTTTGTTTTTTAAAGGTGATTGTCTTGGTTTGGAGCTCAAAGCTGAGGATGTTTATATGTGGGTGACACTCACATAACTTTGCAGAGACCTCAGTATCTTGTCCCGGGTGAGAATCACGTCGGTGCTGTGATCAAACACAGGGCCACAGGGCTATACTGTGATGGGCAGGGAGGGACAAACCTTCACCCTTTCTCAACTCCATCAGTTATCTACCTCTGTAAACAGCTTGGAGACAGAGTGACCACCTTTGAAAGCAGGCATGAGCTTCTCAGTGGAAAGCTGAACCTACAATTAGCCTGCTCAGAGCACAGCAGCCTGTGGAAATCTCCTCAACAGCCTGCGCAAGCTGGGACCTGACACTCTCCTCAGCTGCCACACCTCTGCCTGGGCCCCTGATTTACTGCAATCTCAGCTCCTCCCCCTGTACTCTTTTTGCACAATTATCCTGAGAGAAGAGCCGGTGCTGGCACACTGGGTTTGCGGTGATGTCTTAAGTGGGAGAAGTATGGAGTCTAACGCTTGTTCCAAGGGTGGACAGACAGAGTATGTAGCCAGCGGTCCA
Source organism: Sturnira hondurensis (assembly GCF_014824575.4). NCBI lineage: Eukaryota > Metazoa > Chordata > Mammalia > Chiroptera > Phyllostomidae > Sturnira > Sturnira hondurensis. The sequence goes on along the minus strand of NW_028091817.1, from coordinate 1,545,996 downwards.
ACTCTTCGAACCACAAGAACCTTGGAGACCTGATGTGCAAACTGCCCCAGCTGGCATCCAGACGAACACTGCTCCTCCACTTAGCAGGAGGTACTGAGTGAAAAAAGGATTTCATACTCACAGGGAGGTCTTAACAAAATTAAACAGAGTTTTGTTTTGTTTTCAGCTATAGTACTTCTCAGGGTCCTTAATATGCTGAGATGGAACCATTTTTTGAACAAATCACTTATTAATTTTTTTAAAACTTCCTGTTTACTGAAGAAACTTGGGACAGTGCTCCTCAAACCATGATCTGAGGACTATCTGCTAACTGTCTTCAGGGAGATAAATACAAAAACTGAGAGTGTATAAAGCTACCCTAAGTAATTTGACATTATTCCAACATCTAAGGCTCTGATCAATGAACTCATTAGACAGAGGACAGATGAGTGTGGGTGCTGCAAATTGTGTGGCAGGAGGCATAAGGCACAAGGCATGTACTAGTCACCCACAGGAAGACACCACACCAGTCCACAATGACCTGGGAAAACTGTGGTCCTGTACCAGAGTTTGCTGAGCACTGGCTCAGGGAGCACTGACGGGCCCATGTCCACTGTGTACTTGAGGATGTTGACACCACAAAGACAAAGTGAGTGTTCAAGTTCACAAAGTGTCCGTAGCAAAAGACTAACCCCAACTGGGGGCCACATGGAGGAAGAGTCAGTTTTAAAAAAATAAAATAAAAATATAACAAACATGTCAACAAAAATGATTTTAAGACAGCGATTCTAATTTTAACTGGCATGCAGTTACCAGACCTCCATACAGCCTCCTCCAAGATTTCTACAAAGTTGTAAAATGAAAAATAAATCAGATAGAAAAAAGCCAATTTCAAAATCTAACAAGAATGTGTCCATGATAAATGGGAATTCAATCCTGAAACAATACATACCTAAAAAGAGGGGGTGGGTAGGGGACAGGCACGGAGAACAGTTTATATCCCTGACCGGGTAGTTCCATTGACTAAAGCATCATCCCAATGTGCCAAAGTTGTAGGTGTGATTCCTGGTCAGGGCACATACAAGAATCAACCAATGAATGCATAAATAAGTGGGGCAACAAATCGATGTTTCAATGTTTCCCTTTCTCAAAATAATTTTTAAAAGAATTAAAAAAATAAAAAATAAACAGTTTGTAGCCCCTGTCTTATCTGGCATTTACCCAGACCTGAGACTAAGCAAGTAAGTAACTAGTAAGTGAAGTTGGCTCAGTGTGAGACAATAAGGAGTAGTGGGGACCATGGCAAACAGAAGAGAACATGCCCCATTCTCAGGCACAGCTGCTCTCCAGCCTCAGCCAGTCACTGCCTTGAGAAAGTGAGCCTCATTGTCAGCTCCTTTGTAAAAAAAAGCAGGAAACCTGCATTTGTTTGTGAAATATCTGAATCTGTCAATATTAGCAATGAATTTACATGGTTTTAAAAACATACAAATATTTACTCTTGGATTTCATTTACAATAAGCTCAGTCACAGCTAACCCATGGAATAGGGACAGTGACCAGGCAGGAATGTGACGGTGGCTTTGGAGTTCTTGAACTGCTGTTACATGGGTGTGTTCTCTTTGTGAAGATTCATCAGGCTGCACACTTCTGATCTGTACATTTTTATAGGTATGTGAATATAAATTTGACTGAAAAACCCACAGGCCACATACATAAGTAAAATATGATGTCTGGGATTTTCTTCAAATAACACAGAAGAGAGAGGACTTCTTAAAAATAATGGAGGAAAGGTTTGGGAGAAGTAGAAATAAGGCCATGCTGAAAAGAAGTGGTTGGGAGAGTGGTCCTCTTACAAATGCAAGGATCTAGCTGAAGTTTCTCCCCGTGTGGGGGAGAGTTCTATGAACCAGTGCTTAAAGGCAGCATATGCCACAGCATATGCCAATGCACACTGTCGGTCCTGGCATGGGCAAGGGTGGTGACCAGCAGGGCTAATTGCTAAGTAATGCCAATATAACTCAGGGTGGTCCATGTCAACTCTATGACAAGACCTTCTTCTGCACAACTACTGGAGATGGTACAAGACAGGGTGTCTCCACAGGGTGGAGCAAGGGTGTCTAGATGTCAGCTGAGGAGGCAAGGAGCCACCAGAGGTGAGCACTTAGGATTCCAGTGAGATCCTGACATTTGGGTGGCATGGGCATGGTGGGCAGCTTCAAGGTGAGGGAGAAGAGATGGGCTGGCAAATGAGGAAATGAAAGGAGGCTGCCAGCACAAAGAGGGCATCAAATGTACAGATTTTCTCATAGGAGCAAAGGCATCAGGGATGATGCCAAAGTGACCAGTGGGTGCATGTATGACTTGGATGAAAGCTGGCCTTATCAATGCAGATATCATTGCAATGGAGGGGGCTGAGGACTGAGTGTGGGGAACTAAAGGAAATGACAGGAAAAATACAACCTTGGGAATACTTTTATGCTGAGTTGTGGCATCAGAAGGGCCCTCAGGGAGGCATTAGGTTCAAGAGGCTTAGCCACCTGTAGCTACAGCTGTGTAACCTCAGGCAACCTCTTTGAGCTTCCCTTTGCTGCTCTGCAAAACAGGTGAACGACCCAGAAAGGACCACTGGTAAGATGAAACAGCAGCAGCCACTCGCCTGCACACAGTAGGCCCTCACTCACTTTCCTCCTGCCTCTCTGATAACTGACATCCCCGCTCCTTCTTCTTACTGCCTTAGCTCTCTTTGGAAGCTCCTGGAAAAGTAATAATTTTGTCACATGCTTCCTCTTCTTCAACTGGTTGTTAGATTTCTTAGTGATTCAGCAGGACTAATGATTTTTTTAATCAGTGCTTAAATTGCTTTGAGACCTCTTTGAGCCGGTAGGTTTTAGTTCACTGACTAAAACATGCCCCTCAAAGACGAGTTCATGTCTCTTGTACTTCCTTAGAACCTCAAGTGCTACCTGATAGCCCTTGATAACAGTGCTCAAATGGGGCATGTTTAGGGCAGTGAAGCTATTCTGTATGAGACTATAATGAAGGATACATTGGTCAAAAGCCATAACATACCCAACATCAAGAGTGAACCCTAATGTAAACTATGGAATTTAGCTGATAATGACATGTCGTTGTACGTTTACCAATGGTAACAAATGTACCACTCTGGTCTTGCCTGTCAATAGGGGGGCAGGCTGTGCCTATGTGAGGGCAGGGCATGTATGGGAAGGAACTGTGTCTTTTCACTCAATTTTGCTGTGATCTTAAAACTACTCTAAAAAAATGTCTATATACTTTAAAAAGTTAGTAGTAATAAATCTTTATTAGATAAGTGAAAACATAGGACAACATGATTTATAAGAATGTATTATTCATTAGCTATAGAAAAAGACTTAAAATGGTCACCTTTCACTTTTTCCTTTAAGTATTTCAGGTCGATGACAGAGTCATAATCAGTTTCCCTACTTTACTCTCACCAACCCCCCCCCCCCCACACACACACACACACTTGCTGGGGTCTGCTGTGAAAAGCTCTTGGCTGGGAACAGGATGTTTACTTTTTGTGTGAATGTGTGTTAACTGGCACACCAGCATATGCTAAGTGCTGAAGACTGACACAATCAGACAGGAGGGCACCAGGGACCTAATGAACAGCACACATCAAGAGGAATGGCTGGGCTGAACCAGGCTGAGTTTCCAGCCGGAGAGGCCAGGAGGCAGAAGAACACTCTTTTCAGCTAGGGAAAGGCACCAAGAGTGGTCTGGTGCTGAGTTACATGTTCTCTAATAGTTGGCGCAGTGTGTTGTCTCCTCGGGGAGACTTACTTTAATGGATGTATGAACCAAATCCTGCATTGTTCCAACCTCTTCCACAGCAACAAGCAGGTCCTATGTGAGCTTCCCGCCCTTTTACTACAGTTCCTCTCCTAAACCTCTGCAAAACCTTCCAGAAAAGAAGACTGCCTCATCCGATCATCAGAATTAATTCTCAATTCTACCCGGTAGATCCCATCCTTACTGGAAGCACTTTTCAACCTATCATTTCTCCTAGAGAGAACTAGGAGAAGTTGAGTTCCTCAGGACCCAGAGAATGCTTCCTGCCCAACCTCCAGGCTAGGGGGGCAGAAAGAGGCTTGCTTACAGGTTGCCCTGAGGAGCTATTCCTTCCCCTCTCTGAGGTGGGGGTTAGCTGCAGACTCTGGGTATTGGGCTGAGGAAAGAAGAGGCACCAAGGAGTGTGAGCCCCGAAGGGCACTTGGGAAGACGCCTGGAAGTGCTGGGGAGGTGAAATTGAGTGTCAGTGTGGCGAAGATTTCCGAATCAGAGGGGAACTTGATTACTCACTGCCCTGTCCAAGAGAAGCAAATTTTCAGACAAATGGCACTTCCCCTGCAAAAGGCAGGGACATCTGTGCAGGAGGGTTTAGAAAAGAAGGAAGGAAGCACAACAGACCAGCCGAGAACCTTGGCTCCAAAGGTGAGAACAATTCTGGGCCAATCAGGAACAGCAGGGAAAGTCTGTACCCTCCAGGATTGAACTCGCCAGCTCCACCCGCCCCTCTGGGTGGGGCTATCACGCAGACCAAAAGCCATTGGTTTACTGGCGGCCCCTCGGGCCATTCAACTTACGTCTTAGGCCGGTGGGCACCGCCCACTGTGAGCGCGGGGCTGGGGGCCACCGCTCCAAGCTCAGCCCGACAGGTGAGGCTTGAGCACCCCGTGCTTCCAGCTCGTCACGTGGGTGCAGCAGGCGAACCCCAGAACCCAGGGCGGCACGAGCAGGGTCGCTGGCCTGCCCCACCCCCAACGCCAGGAAGCTCGTCCCCGCGTCTCCCGGGCTCAGCGGTCCCCCGACCGGTAGCAGCGATCCCACGCGATACAGGAGCTGTGCTGACTGATCCCCACCGCTGGTCAGCCGCGGAACCATTTTCTCGGTCCGAGGCTGCGCGCTCGGCCGCCTGCAGAATCGGAGGTGTAAGCGAAAGCTCCTGCAGCTGCCGGAAAGCGACCGACACGTCGCAACTCAGCGGCCTGTCTGGGGCCATATTGGACACTTGTGTCTGCACACCTTTTCTGCTGCCCCCCAGTCGTTAAATCAAGAGTACGCCTGAAAAATCTGCTGCTTCCCCCTTCATTTCCCAGTATTTTCCCCCATTGTCCATTTGTTGCCCAAGCCTTATATTGCCCAGAATAATCTTTCAGTATTTTATGGGTTTCTAAGCAAGTGTGACCCTGTGGAGCAGTGTGGGACAAAGATTTAGGAGAAAAACAGCTATTCTGCATCTCCCCGTCCCCCTTCCCTCCGTTTCTTGATGAACACACTGGATCATTCACATTCTGACCAAAAGTATTTAAAAGTACTGACATCTGCTCAAAAACAGTCTAGCCTAGGCTGAAATACAATCAACGTCATGTTAATCCAGAGTCTTATTTTAACACTGTATTTAGAAGAAAAATACTTTATTGCAAGAGCTTATTTGTTCTGTAACTAAGTTATCAATTTAAAGTCACAGTGAATAATAATGTGCACACAATAAATATAAATTCCTCTCTGGCAGTCTTTTTTAACAAACTCTCCACAGATCCTCACAAATAATTTTTGAAAGCAGCTCTGTCCGGGAGGTAAACAAATTCTTTCAGTACAGCTTTGCTATTTAAACATGTTTCATCCATGACACGCTTAAGTAAATTTTTTAAATAACCCAGTAACTTATGCAATTTTTAATATATTCGAAGTCCCAGAAGTGGACATTTAAAAAAATTTAAAATTACAGACATAACCTGAAGGATATTACTATCACTCATTATGTACAAAGGAAATTAATGGGGGGGGGGAGGGTTATTAGCATTGGCAGTACTTTAGCACAGAGCCTCTTGGCTGCAGAAAAATTATTCATTGTCACATTATTAAGCTGGTAATTGCTCCTCACATTGTACACTTTTCCCCAAATCTAAAATTAGAAAGAAAATCAATATATGTTAACATCAGTTTTATTTGTTGTTAGTTAATTTTGGTATTGTGTGAGAGAAATAGAGTTCTAGCAGGTAGTTTATAAAATATTTTTTAAAAGTTTCATGCTCTACTTACAAGTAGTTTTCAAAAAAATATTAGTGTCTCATTTCTTTTCGATCGTGGTGAATGCTTTCATTTGAGTAGGCAGCATACTGTATTGGTTACACTTGAATATGTGCCACATACTTGGGGAATTCATTTTGCTGGGATTCTTGACTATCCCAAAAGCCTAGAATGAAATGGCCGTTAGTGTCTGAAATCACAGACTGTTAAATGAGAGAGATGGCACCGTATTCAGTAACTAACTATATTCCTAGCAAAAGAAATGTTCATTATGTTTTGCCTTCAAAGTGGATATTTTGTGCCTATGTCAATCAACTTAATTTCCAGGTTCATAGAGTGAGAACATAAAGTATTCAGAAACTACTGACAGAAAGCAGGAGGCCAGCAGTCTAGTCAAGCAGTATTTCAGCTCAGAAGCTTTAAATAAATGCCATTTCCCTGATTCATAGCACTAGCTGACTGATGGGTTTGTGTTTTAAATCCTGGTCAACTTTTAATTCTAAATAACTTGAGTGATTCAAAGGGTCATCTTATATAATTAAAAAACCTCATATCCCACATGTTTTAAACAAAAAGTTAAATTAGCATACACATTTGGAATAAGTTTTTTTTTCAAAATAGCTAAAATCATTTCTTCAACCAAAAATAAAACACGAAACTAGAAAAACAGAAGCTATGACAGGTCACTTTAAAATTTCAAATAACAAAAATTTAGTTGTAAATCTCTTACAAATAGTAGCATATATTAAATTGTACTTTTTAATCAGGATTTCTTACAAAGGCAAAGTCTACTTTAGTCAGCTTAGTAAAATCGTAGTTTTTTAAGACATGTGCTCAACCTAATTTTTAAAGACCTGTTCAGTGATAACATATCATTTGGAAGGTAATAAGTATAACTTAAATTCATACTTTTCAGCATTTTATTCATCTAAAACAAATAGGCTGCTATTAAATATTGACTATTTTATTAACTAAGAGCATCTGGGAAAACACTTATGATTAGGTTAATTTATGTTATGTTTTTTCCTCAACTTGTAAAAGATTAATCAACCATTTTATGGTCTAATTTAGGTGCCTAATTAAAAACAGAGTTCAACACATGCTACACTGTGTTGCTAATAAATCTTGACAGCTTTGTAACATGACGGTTCGTATTTCAAATTGTTGCATATAAATGCACAATTCTGATCTTCACCCTGGAGCCTGAAGTGAGTTACATACTTGGTTTAAGCTCCAGGGCAGAGAAAGTACAATTACTTCAAAAAGGATTATCCCCAATCAGATCTTATCTCAAATTTCCTTTAGTGAAGACAGAAAGTCTTTGCCATCAAGTTTTTAGAAATAGAATAGAAAAATAGGTGAGAAATTAGATTTCTCATTATTTATTAAATTAAAAATGCAGGAAAAGTTGCTATGTGCAGCTACTAGCTTTCAGAGAAAAGATTTTCTGAAGTTACTGGGTTTTAAAATGTAATTCTAAAAATAGCTACTCAAAGTTTTAGTTCCAATTGTCTTCTGGTGAAATGTCTCCAGTCTTGACCCGGGGCACTGTACTTCTTTTAAATGAATAAATTCATTCTAAGAGGTTTTGGAATATCTCTTCTAACTCTATGTATTCCACACTTCCCAGCCTTAAATGGGGGTAAATGGAAGAGAATAAATCTGTTCTCCGAAGGGACGTTGGCTGTTTTCTCAGCCTTTATACTTGAAGAATATTTTTGTCATTCTAATGACTCCTTTGAGTCTAACTGTCCAGTTCAGGTGGAGAAGTGAAACTGCCACAGTGATGTAATTATCCTCACTCTAGTCATAAGCCAACTTTGGTGATAGCGACTGGCTTGTTCTGGAGCTGCTCGCCTTTACAGTGAATGGCAGTGAGCAACCACCGAGGTCACTGGGGTGCCTCAGAAAACTCAAGCTCTTTAAAGCAAACCCAGTTTTGAACTCTTCATATACGACCACCAGCATGGTTTTGGTTACTTAAGTGGAGAAGCATGGGGCAGCCTGACCTCTGCAGCAGCACTGCTTGCATCAGTGTGACCCCTTAGCTTTGCCACTTTCTCACGGAGACATCTCAGGCAAGCTCCTGGCCCTCTCTGTGCCTGTGTTTTTTCATTTATAAAAGTATCTACTTCACAGCATTGTAATAAGGATTATATTTCCTAATCCTGTAAAATTTGAAACAGTACTTGGCACATTGGGAAAACATTCAAGAATGTGAGCTACCAACATTATTAAAGCACACACACACACTACATTTTCTTTTTGATGTGGCCACAGAATTAGTGTCAGCTTATTTTTGTATAACCAGAAATGGAAAGCAGAGTCAAGGCTGGGAAGGAGTTTCTGCCCTGTAACTCTAAGGCATATTTCAATAATAATAGTAATAATAATGGTAATAGTAATGATAATAAAAAACAATAATCACTCCATTTGGCCAACTTAATTCCCAAACTGAGGTCATCAAAATTTGTGAGAACCTACTGAACTTATGTCAAATCACAAATAAATTTATTAAAGAATATATCTATTTAAGTTTTATTCAATATTCAGAGCCTAAATGTACAGGGTGTGTACTCCCTCCGCCCTGGCATATGCAAGGTTCTCCTGAACCCAGGCTCCGGAGTTCTCATGGGCCATCACGACCTGAAACGGAGGGTAAAGGCCAGTCTCACCAAAAATCCTGATATGTCACTTCGTGTGCTAAGTATGCGAGGCCTGATTGAGAGACAGGCTGGATAATGAACTGGAGAAGGAAATCCCGGAGTCTTCATTCCACACTAAAACATACTCGGGTTTCAGGGCAAAGGGGCCTTGCGAACAGGCGCATTTGGTTTTTGCGGTAGACACTGGGGCAGCGAGAAAATTTGGGCTCTCCGGCCAGTGGCAAGGTGAGCTCCGCGCCGCCACCAAGGTGGACTCCATCCCACCACAATTTTTCCTGTTCTGGCTGACGGTGAATCTTATGCCAAGTGGAAGGAAGGACAATCAATTTGCGAGACCTGCAGATCCGCCCAGGCCCTGGGCTACTGGTTAGGCCGCTGGCAGGACTGCACCAACAGATTAAACCCATTAACGACTCACTAGTCCACAGACAAGACCTACTCCTTCAGATTATGATGCCGACCCTCGAGTTCAACCATCCGTGCCCACAGTCTTTTAATGACTTCAAAATATCTAAACGCTTTCAAATTGTCTCCGGTCTCTCCATTTTTTTTTAGTTACGAGGACTTGTTTTAACCACGTGTCTGAACTGCAACCCTCTTTGGTTAATTATGATTTGTGCTCGTCTCCAATTTGCTGTACGGACCTCCGGACCTACGGAGACGGCACTTCGGGCGAGCACCGGGGCTGGGCCCGCCGGGGTGTACTGTCCGGCGGGGGCAAAGGGTGTTCCCCCGCATCGGGTTGCAGCGAAAGCGGTCCGGCTCAGGCAGCTCCTGCGGTTTGGTTGTTTAACGTTAAAACGGCCGCTTTCAAAGTAATTTTAAGTCTACACATTTGTTCCGACATCCAAAATATTTTAATTAAGCAGAGGGCATTTAATTTTCTTTTCCTTAAAAAAAAGTCTAACCCAGCGGCCACGCCGTGTACTGCTGGAGCAGCTGGGAACGCAAAGTTTGGGGTGAGCTGCGGTGCTCGCGATCCTCCCGGCCCGAACGGCCCGACTCCTCGGTTTAGGAAGGTGCTTCAGGAAAGTGAGGAATGTGCCGGCTTTTGCGCCTTGACCCCCAAGCACAGGCGCCGCAGGGGCCCGGGGCGTCTGTCCCGCCCTGGACTCCGGCTGTGCTCCGCTCTGCAGACGCTCTGTAAGGGTTTCCAGAGCCGTTTCGTTCTTCATTCAGCGTTTTTGAGGCAATCAGAAAGGGACGTAGCAGGTGGAGGGCAGCGGGCTAAGAGAGTGCATGAATCTTCCGATGGGGATTTCCACAGCCTGCCCCAGGTGCTTTAAAAACTGCCTGACGTGGAAGATTTAGTTAGTTCTCTGCCAGTTCCTCCCAGCCTGGCCTCCTGCGCGTCTGATCTCAGAAAATTCCGGGCTGCCTCCGATGGGTTCCACCTAGAAGGGCGCGAGTGATCGCCTGCCACCGGAGCCCCGGATCAGCATCCCAAGAGGAGACGGAGCGGTGACCGTAGAAGTAATAACAACAATACGATAGATGACAATAGCTTACGATTAGAGAGGCCCCACGTGCCCGCCAGGCACCTGCCTGCTCCAGCGCACTCCTGCCTTCCCGCCCAGCGGAGAACCACGCAGAGCGGTAGCACCGAAGAGGCTCGGCCCGACTTAGGGACCTGCCAGAGTCAGGACTGCAAAACCCCCATTTTTAGCTACTGGTGTCCACGGCCCGAGAACGGTGGGAAGGGTGACTGTCACGGCGGGCTAAATCTCGAAACTTGGGCACTGCTATCAATAAAAACACCAAGAACAAAAGGGAGGGGGTGGCTGGGAAGAGAGCGTTTTTAAGCCGCTGGGTCAGCGCCGTCCCCCGCCGCCCCCGTCCTCGCCTTATCTTCTACCTTCTTCAGCGGCCGAAAGAGGGAACTGGGGCAGTGAGTGAAGTTCGGTTCCACTCTCCCCTTCCGTTTTCCGAACTCTACAACCTCTTGGAAGCTTACAGGGCTTGGAGGGGTACCCCGGGAGTCGATTGAGTCATACTTGGAAGGATTGGGGCGCCGCGGGGGGGGGGCGGCGACGGGGAGGGTGACCAGATAGAAGGGATGGGGGCCCAGGGCCAGGCCCCTCATTGAAGACGAGGTTTCCGAAGGCTGGAGCCTAGACCCTAGGCTCACCTCCGCCTCACCGGAAACTCAGTCAACCCAACCGCTCACCCCAAAGACAGATAGCTTCTGGAAGCTTTGGAAACAGGTCTTGATTAAGACCTGAGGGCCGCTGGGCCTTTGGACCCAGACCCCCAACCCAAACTCTGAGAACAGAGTTTCTGGAAGACTGGATCTCCAGGCAACCCACATTTCTTAATCAATGGGCCTTCAATATTCTTTGGGCCCCGACGTGTAAAGGGCCCACAGATACGCGCGTTCCCGTCCTTGTTCTCCCAGACCCAAAGCCGGAGAGAGGGAAACCGACTGGCCGAGCCGAGGACGCCAGGAAGCCTTCCAAGCCGCGCGCTGCTCCGGCCCGCTGCAGTGAGCTCCTTTGCCCGACAGGGACCAGCACCACTCCACAATCCGCTTGCCGCGCGTGGCCCGCTGCCCACTCTTCCGCCAGGAGGAGGCGCCCGGCCTTGCTCACCCTCCCAGCCCGACCTACTCTCCAGCGAAGCGAATGTGACCCTCTTTGGGTTCGGGCCCGGCAAGGAAGAGGACAAAACTAGTGAGAAGACTCTCAGCGACCTGAGCTAGGCACCGTCACTCCCACCCCCCACATCCCCATCCGGAGAGCAGAAGCTGCCAGAAGCTACGGCCAGAAGTTGGTCTAGGGCGGAGACTCCGGTCGGCGGAGAGCAGAACAGCCCGGACGCAGAAAAGAATAAAATACGAGCAACCCTGGATTGATTCCTTTGAGACACGGCCGCGGTTACAGGGTTGAGTGATTGCCTGGGGCGCCATCTCAGTCGCTGTCCCTCCTTTGCGAAGGCTCTATTGATTAATTCTGGGGTACTATGTGGCATTGAGCTGCCAGAGCTCCCCGAGCGGTTTCTATGGGTTGCAACAAGAGCCTCCACCCCGGACTACTGCACACCGGGTACCGCACTGGGGAGGGATTCTCAGTGCGACGCGCCAGCATCCCGCGTTCGTTCCCACCGCCCCTCCCCGTCCCCGGTGGTCCGAGACTGTACCCTTGACACTGTACCAGCATCCGCCTAGTCTCCCTCCTCTCCCGTCTGGGTAACAGCTGGCGCTTCTGCCCCCGGCCCTGGCAGGGAAACTCACCGGTACCAGGCGAGACCCTTGTCGTAGCTGCGGTCGAAGAAGTGGGGCTCGGCGCCCACGGCGCGCACGTCGGGGTGTACGCGCAAGAACTCGAGCAGCGCCCGCGTGCCGCCCTTCTTCACGCCGATGATGATGGCCTGCGGCAGCTGCTTGCTCCCGGACCCACTAAAGAAGCTGGAGATGGGGCTGGGGGAGTTCGGCGCCTCGGGACTCTGCTCCTCTTGGCTCGCTGCGCTCTCGTCTCTCTCCTTGTCCGCAGCCAGAGAGGTGACCGGCACCACCTGGAACGGCAGCCTAGGGAAAGCCCCGTCCGGACCCGGGGCCAGCGCTGGAGAGGCGTGGACAGTGCGGGACCCCGAGCCCAGCAGCAGCAGCCCGGGCGCCGCGGCGCACGAGCTGGCGCACGAGTACAGAAACGTGTAGAGCCAGATACAAAGCATGGCGAAGAGTACAGAGAGCTTCCTTCTCACCGGTGGCGGGGGCGGCTGCAGCTGCGGCTGCGGCGGCAGCAAAAGCCGGCTGGGGACATGGAGGTAGGATCTGCCGCCGCTCAGGCTCTGCCCCATTCGCTGCCTGCGGGCACGGCGAGAGGCATCGCTCAGCACATGGCGCTGGTCTAGCCCGAGCCGCGCACGCGGGGAGGGTTCTTTGGCCCTCCGGACTCCGGTTGGTTGGGTTTATTACACCCGCGCGACCGGGACCGCTGTTGCTGCTCCTGCTGCTCTTCCCCAGGCGGCGGCGGCCGCTGTAGCGGCCGCGGCTTTTGACATGTTGCCCGGAGGAACCGCAACTGGAATGAAAGTCGGTGGCGGCAACTGCTGGCCTGGGGGCGGCTCCTGCGGCGCGACGCCCGGCTCCGGACCACGAGAACCCTACACTCCCTTGTTATGGCCACTCCGGACGATGCGTACCGCCGCTGGCCGGGGCTGCCTCCTCTCTGCCCTGAGAGCTGAGCCCAAGCAGCCCCGGCACCTCCTCGCAGAGGCTACGAAGGAGAAGTGCGCAGGAAGAGTCTGAGACCGCGGTGGACTGGGCGGGACCAGCTACTGAGAGTGACAGGTCGCTCCACTTACCAGAAACCCGGACCACCTTGCAAATAAAGCCGCTACACTAAGGGTTCGGCAGCCAACCAGCTCCCGGTTCGTGAGTGTGTGGAAAGGCTTTGGGGCGGAGAGTGATCTGGAGCTGCTATTGGCCCAGGGGCTAAGGGCGGGATAAGAAGGGCTGAGACGTGGGATGGTGCCTGGAGCAGATGGAACGAAGGATGCTGGAATGACCCAGGTCTGGAAGTAGACAGACCCCACCGTTCGGGACCCGGGCGCATTTACGCACTCGCTACCCGGGAGCCAGCCTTGGCTGTAGTTGTCCTTATGTTCGGACGCGATTCCGCATCCAGGTGTTTCGCGGGCGGGCTCGCGATGTGTGTGTAGAAGTTGGCAGTAAGGAGCGGTTGGAGTGGCGAATCAGGGGGGTTGGGCATGCAGTTCTCAAACCAACGGGGGACTCAGAGCGGGGCCTTCCTGGGACAGGCACTGGTTTGGGAAGTTGAAGTAGAAAGCGTGTTTGGAAATCGCCGTGATTGATTGATTGATTGATTGATTTTGCCCGGGGTTTATTTCTCTTGGTCCGCCTGTTAGCTGGAATCGGCATAAACTGTCCTCAGGAAAAAAAAAATCTTCCCGTGTCTTCAACTGCTGGAGAAAGATGAGGGTAAAGGGGGTAGGGAAATTAACAGGGAAGTAAAAGCTGGTATGAAAAAAGTTTCTTGATGGAAAAGTGAATGTGAAAGTCACGTGTAGAAAGTTTTGTCCGGGTGGGAATTTTTCAAGGAGGTTAAGCTTAAGAAAATGTTCAACACCCCCCTTTTCCTTAAGTAAATAATAAAGTCAACGTTCGCCTTCATCTAGGAGACAGTTTGGCTTGCTGACCTGTTACACTAATTACTAGGTATTGGTTTTGCCCATCAATTTTTTAAGTCAAACTAGGAGCAGATCAATCACCGAGTTGAATTTATTTAATAGTCAAAGTCACTGGAAGCCGTCCCCCCTCCGCCCCCGCCCGCGTCTCTCCAGAAAGGGACCCTCCCCAGGCGGAGGCGGGGGCGGGGGCGGAGGTGCTGAGCCTGCGGAGAAATGTAACGGCTCCCTGGGGAAAACGTTGACAGTGGGCGCAGCACCCTGCAGCATTCTAGCCCTGGCGCATGGAATTCGTAGGGTCAGGGTGTCCAAGTTCATCCTCGCGGTGTTTAGAAGTTGTAGGTGCCTGCAACCTGGTCCGGGTGGGGTCCACGGGCCTCCGTCGCCTGGCTGCGTGCTCTTCCGGGACGGAACTTTCCTTCGGATTCCCACCCCAGCGCGGCAGCCAGGGTTAAGCGTCCTCCGCCAGGTGGACTCACGGAAAGCCGCCGTCCACGTTGCATTTCGCCGCCCGCTCCAGTGGACGCGGCGGAGATCCACCCGAGAGCCCGGGTTAGTCCGCCGAGCGGTCCCAGGCTAACTAGCCTCCGGCCTTCAGCGCCGCACACTCTCGCTTCCTCCCTGAGTACATATCAAGTGTCCGAAGTCTCCAAAGCTCTACTCCGGGTGCGGGTCCCCTGCGCTGGGAGGACCCCGAGAAAACTAGTAGGCGGTTAGCACCTCGGGTTGGAAAACGTGCTGGAGAGCAGCGGCCACGCTCGGGAAGGGTCGGATCATCCAGCTGTCACTTGAGGACCGATTTCCCCGGGCTGTGCTCCGTGCGACCTCTTTCTAACTGCCTTGCGCCCAAGATATTTTCCTACAAAACTGTTGAGGAAGAAATAATCTAGATAAAGGATTTTCCTCCCCCTTTTATTTTCCTCCCCCTGAATTTTTTCAGCCTTTCTTTTCCCTTGTTGCTGGGAGGTTGCGTTTGTTCTTTGGGAGAAGTAACTCATTCCTCCCTGTGAGTGTGTGTGCGTGTGTGTGTGTGTAGCTTCTGAAACATGAGAGTATGTTTCTGACCATTAGCCCGGCTCTTTATTTCGGAAATATGAGAGGGGAACGGTGGCGTCTCTGAAGAGGGTGTCTTCAAAATCAGTCACGTTATTCTGGGGGAAACGAAGTTACTGTCTTCCGTCTTAGGCGGCTAGGACCCCGCCGACTCCTGTGTGTTTGGGGGAGGGCTATTTGTGTGTGTTCAGAATCGAAACTACGTGTGGTTACACCAGGCCCGGTTGGGTATGACTCTCACAGTTTTTAAAAAGATTTTTGGTAATCCTAAGAAAAATGGTCTGTCTTCAGCGTTAGCAAAGTTTGCAAAAAGGAAAAAAAAAAGGTAAGCAATTACAAATAGGATATATTTAGGAGTTTTTTTCTCCGGGGCGAGGAGAGGGAAGGAGTGAAGACAAAGACGTGGACATCGAAAATTGTCCCGAGTGTTCCCCGGAGCCAAGTCCCCGCCTGCGTCCACTCTTCAAGCCTTCAGCCCCCACCAAGGAGAACTATGGAGGGGTTCTCGGGGCTCGCCGCGCCCGGCAGCTTCTGCAGAACCAGGTCGGCGGGTCATCTAGGGTTGGAGCGTTACCCAGCAGAGTGTGAGGGCGGCAGTGGAGCGGGACCTGGGGCGCTACCCAGCGCTTTGGCTCTTCAGTCCGCCTGACTAGTCCGCCCGCGGAGCTCTGGAGCCCCAGGTTGATCCTCGAAGTACCGATGCGCGGCTGACGACGCAGGCTCTGCCCTCTGCAAACATCATCTCCCCCATCGTCCCATTCTTGCAGTTGCGGAACCTGAGGCTCAACCCTGTACAGAGCTGGTGGCGACGTTGACCGTGAACCCAGTTTTAGTCTCTGCCCTTAACCACTGCTCAGCTGTAGAAGGTTTCCCCGAAGTCCGAGCCCGGCCATCAGGAAAGCGCCACCACCCAAATCCGGGTCAAGTTAACCTTTGATAAACTTTCAAAATTGTTCCTGGAAAAGCTAGAAAGGAGAGGATTTCATTTCATCACACCTGCAAAGTTTATGTTTTAGTTTGGTTGGTTTGGTTGGGATTCGCTAATGGGGTTGCTCACCTGGAGACTTTAAGGGCCGTAATCGGGCAGACAGTCCCTCTCCTTTAGAAAGGGACCGAGCCGCCTCAGTGAATCATCTCCTTTTCCTCTTTCTCCGCGTCCTGCTTTCAACAACCCACTTTGTGACCCCAAGCAGGTCACTCTCTGGCTCAGAAATTCCACACGTGTGAAATAGGACACTTGAGCCAAGTAATCCCAGCGACACGTTTCACCTGAAGCTTCTGATTACGGGCTCCGGAGGGGAGGCGCGGGCAACTGCTCGCTCCCCCTGCCAGCTTTGCCTGATGACCCGCTGCGTCCCTGGTGCGTGGTCCACCGCTGGGCCCTGCTCGATGGCCTCCTTTCCTCGGGTCTACCCTAGCCGGTGGCCCTGTGTTCCTGTTCCAGTCATCAGAACCATATCCTCCACCGCCCACCGCCCACCGCTCACCCCCACCCTGCCCCCGCCCCTTGTCCCGCCAGGCTGCCCCTAGGAGGTTCGCGGCAGCAAGCTGGCTGTCCTCCGGGTCGCGGCTCCGGGCCTGCCCGCAAGGGGGTGCTCCGAGAGCTACCGGGTGGCGGGAGGCTGAGATGGATGGGGGCTGCTAAAGAAGACCATCCACTCTGCTAGGGCTTCCAGGGTGGCTCCCCAACTCTCCGCGCTTTCCGGAACCCCTGTGGCCGCCCAAGTCTCTTGGATGTCTAATAGGTCCTGTTATCCCCCTCTCCCAGGGTCTAGGGTGCCACTCAGCGGGCGGGAAGCTACTGGCCAAACACACTGGGGGGCTTAGAAATGTCTTGTAAGAATGGCTGGAGAGCTCCACGGAGAGAAAAGAAACGCTTTCCAGCGCTCCAGATGCGCCTAGGGGAATGGTAATCACCTTCCTCAGTTGCGCCCATGGCCCAGAGAGTGCATATGCAGCGGGTCGTTGTAGTGATGCTGCTGGTTGTGAGGTGCCCTCTGCAAATCAGCGCGGTAGGGTGATTCCTATTATCTTATAGATAACAGCAGTTTCATGCCCAGATTGGTTTGCTGACTCCTGGACGGAGGAGTCAAGGTCATGTACTGATTCCAAATCCCTTCTCCAAGAGGCATCCCTGCTCTGGGCCAGAGGTTGCTTTGCTCTCAGGAAATGGTGGCCAGACTGAGGGATAAGAATTGTGCCCAGGTTCCCTCCTGGCTGAGTGATCAAAGGTTGCCTGCTACCCTCCCAGAAATATCTTTCCCATCCAGCTTTGCTGCCGCCAGACTCTGTGATGGGTGTTTGCCTCAAGTCCTCAGACCTAAGATGGTCAAGACAGCTCGCCTTACACCACCAAGGCACTGTGATACTCCTGAGCATTCTCTGTCCATTGGCACCTTTGTAAGTAGTTCTTTTATTACATACACTCCTCAAAGTATCCAGTTGGAGTGTGGCATGTCTGTCCTGCCCAGACCCTGGCATGTGATGCACTAGGGCTGCACGACTATTCCGAATCTGGTTCCCAACCTCTTACCCACTGTGTGACACTGAACAAGTTGCACAACCCTTCCGAGCCTCAGAACCACTGTCTACTGCTGTACTCCTTTCCTATGCATACTTCTGTTTCTCCACTGTGCTCTCTGGGCAATGGGACTCTTCCAAGGCTAAGCCTATCTTTAACCTTCCTGGCCTGGGCTGCTGAATCGCTGGAGGAAATCCTGCCACAGAAACAATTGGTCCTGCTTTAATTTTCCAGCACTAACTTCCAATAGACAAGTAAAAGCACCCTGAAGCCCCATTAACCATCTCCAAGAAGCCCACTTTCCCAGTCCAAGTATTGCGTGCCCTCTCTCCCGCCAAAGACAGCAGGTCTCAAAGCTTGTTGGAGAACACAGATGCTGACGGGATTTTCTATACCTTTCCTGCAGCAAACCGTGATGACTGAAACCACCCCAACTCCCTCCTCCTTACCCTGTGTCGCCATGCAGGAAGCCACAGGCCTCCCCAACACATCACAACCCCCCCCCTAGGGATTTCAGCCCTTCTTCACTCAAGGACATCTCCTTTCCCACATCTTTGATTCTGAATCATCCATCTCTCCCTGTGGTGGACAATGATGATGTGACACTCAGACCCCTTCAGTGAAGAACATGCTGCCTCAGCTGCTGGTGTGCTTTCAGCACGTAGCCTCCAGCTGCCCATCCTTCAGTGACTGCACCGCCTGATGTTCACGCTTCTTCCCTGGGTGGCCCCCATCCACTGACTGAGGCAGGGCGGGGAAGGCCTGGCCATCCCAGCCAACTCCAGACAGCTCTGAAGGGCAATCCCATCCCAGAGGTTCCATCGGGTTGGCAATGAGTGGTGAGCCTGCATCACACCTGCTTCTACAGGTTCTGGTCCCAAGGGCACTTCCTAATAAACTTTCCAGGGAACCCCACACACCGTTTTCCCTTCACTCTGTGATCCAGTTTACATCAGCATCCAAACATGCTCCCACTTTTTTGTTCCTAGTGAAGTGCATCTACTTCCTCATCTCTTATTTCCTCTTTATTATGCTAATTTTTCTTTAATGATGGAAACATTCAAACTGAAAAAAAAATCAAATTTGTAAAAAACAGAGTAACTATGATTCTCTGACTCCAACCCCAAGTCTCTCTTCAGAGGTAACCACTCTTGCTAAATATTTTATGAAAATACAAGTAATCAAATGTGTACTGCTCTGCCTATTAATTTTTTCAAATGGGAGCCTTACATAGTAATGCTAAGCCATGATATGGGCGATTATTCCATATCGCTCTGTGTGTTTTTAAAAATGCCAAGTATAGATAGCTTCACTTTTAAAATGAAGATCGTTGAAGTGATAATGTCTGTTTATCCCTATGAGTATGGTTTCCTAGATGGTACCTCTAAATGTCAGAAAATAAAATGTATTCATTTGGAGTCATGTTCTAAAAATGCATGATTTTGATTATTGACAGTATTTATTAACTCCTTGTTTGAAAAATGGCTAAATTAGCACACTTATTATACTTATCTCTGCCCTGTAATTTTTTAAAAAATTAACTAGTATATACTTTATTTCATTTTAACAAGGTTGATAATATTTACACTCTTAACCACAATTCCATGAGTTGTTTACTCTTAGTTTTATTTTTATGTGATTCAAGAAAGCCAAGGAATCTGAGAGTTCCATTTTTTTATACATAATGTAGTTAGCTAGAATTCATAGAATAAATGGCTATTGATGTTTTGAGAAATGTGTTCTGGATGCTGTACCTCTTGAGATCTTGAGAATGTCTGTGTATTGCCCTTCAATCTATTCTTTGAACCTATTTTTTCTTGAGAAGTATTCTATTAGTTGTAAGTCTTTGAGAGTTTAGATAATTATTATTTATTCTCTTTTTTTTTGTTTTTCTTTAGAGAAATTTTGGGTTTACAGAAAAATCGGGTGGAAATACAAAGAGGTCTACATATCCTCTCACCACCACCCCATAAACAGGTCCCATTGTTATGAACGCCTTCCATTAGTGTGGTACCTTTGTCACAATAGATGGACCAATATTGATACATTATTATTAACTAAAGTCCATAGTTTACATTAGGGTTCACTCTGTGTTACATGTTCAGTAAGTTTTGACAAGTGTGTGATTACATGTATTCACCATTACAATACCATACAGAATAGTTCCAGTGCCCTAAACATATCTATCTATTCACCTCTCCCTCCACTCAAGCATCTGGCTACCACTGGTCTTTTTGTTGTCTTCAGAGTTTTGCCTTTTCTACAATGTTGTATGTGGGTATCCCCCACTTTTTGAAAGTTTGTGTCATGCCACCTTGCTTTTACCAAAGACTTATATCAGAACTTGTTTTTGCTAACCAAAAGATGTTTGAAGAGGACTTTCTGTTTTTTTTTAAATAACAAAAGGCAAAAACAGTGTTCAATGTTTTTTTCATATCAAGCTGCTGTAGCAACAGTGTGTGCCTTGAGGGTCTACACTCAGCATCTCAGCATCAGCCACTGTAGCTTTGAACTGCATCAGTGAGCCTCTGCACATTATCACAGTTTTTTTGGTACATCTATTAGCAAGGTGTCCTAATGCATCAGAAAAGCCTAAAAGAGCTTGCAAGGGTTTTACACTTAGAGTAAAAGTGAATGTAATTGTTTCCATCATGGTGAGCAAAATAAAGACATAAAAATTAATGATAATTGAGTCTCCCCTTTCCCTGTTATGAAAGGTGTCATAGGAAATCTGTACTGTTGGACAGCAGGGAAACCTGTGGGTTGAATCATACAGTGTGTATGCTGTTTAGATGGGCTTCTATACTTAGTAATATGCATTTAAGTTTCTCCTATGTCTTTGAATTGTGTGATAGGTAATTTCTTTTTATTGCTGAATAATAATTATATTGCCTAGATGTATCACAGTTTGTTTATTCATTTACCTACTGAAAGACATCTTGAGTGATTACAGATTATGGCAATTATAAATAAAACTTCTATAAACATTTGTGTCCAGGTTTTGTGTGAACATAACTTTTCAACACAAATTTTTTTAACACTAAGCAGTGCAATTCCTGGGTCTTATGGCAAGAGTGTGTTTATGTTGTGAGACGCTGCCACTCTTTCTCCGAAGTGGCTGTACCATTTTGTGTTTTCACCAGCAGCGAGTGAGAGATGCTGTTGCTCCACCATTGCACCAGCACTTGGTGTTATCTACTTGTCGCTTCTCAATAAAATTTAAAAAATAATTTCCATTGTGAGCTATGCTTTTTTCTTTTACTCCACTTTAAGCGTATATTTAAAAATCAGGAAATACCTCGAATATGTGGAAAATCAAAGAAAATAGTAAAAGAAACGTCTATGACTCCATGATACTGACATTTAGCCCAACTTATTTTCTAAAATAAAATATTACAGAGATAATTGAGCCCTCCCTTTTAATTAGTGATACAGTTAACTTACTTTTAAATTTTAAATTAGATTCTATTTATCCCCATTTGTCTTTGCTTCTTTTATCTCATTTACTCTTTTCTGTTGGACTGGGTTTTTGATATTTCCTTCCCTATTTTACTGACTTGGAAATAATAGTTTGAATCTATATATTCTTATATTCTTTTTTTGCAATATTTTCATTGAGATACAATTCACGTAAAAGAAAACTCGCCATTTTAAAGTGCCCAATCTGTTTTTTCATATTCACCATGTTTTACAGCCGTCCCAAATACCTTACTTCAGAACACATCCATCACCACAAAACAAACCCCATGCATGTTCATTGTCCCTCCCATTCCTTTCCCAACCCCCTGTCAACAAGCAGTCAGATTTCTGGTTTTATTGATTTATCTGTTCCAGATATCTTATGAATCTGACATCATACAGTATTTGCCCTTTTATATGCAGCTTCTCTTACTTACCATGTCTTGAGGTGATGTGATGTTGTGACACGTTTCAGTACTTCATACTTTTTTTAATGGCTGCATACATTCCATTGTATGGGTATACTATTCTTGCATGCTTTTGATGGTCGTGGTTGACTGCTACATTAATGGCACCCCACTTGGAGTCTCTGCCTTGTACAGTCCTTTCCTATATTGATGCTATTTGGCCACGTGGTTTGTTTTAACTAACTAGAAGTCAGCAAACATGACAAGCAGAGTCTTAAGAAGCACTTGCACAACAGGGCATGTTGGCATCGCATTCTTGACAATGAAAGATCACATGCAGGGAGAGATCAAGTACTCCCATCTGTGGTGACACTCCGCTGAGCTCAGCCTCTAGCTGACCCTTCAGCTGAATGTAGCCATGTTTTGCAGTATATTTGGGATTTATTTTAATCAGGTATGGTAAGACATGCAGACATGGAAGTGACCACCATAAAGAAACACATTTTATTCACAGTCCCCTAGACACCAAAGGCACAGCCCACCACGCAAGTCTATGTGGGGAAGCACCAGGGTTAGTCACAATGCAGAGGGAAGGAGGGGGAAGTACGGGTAAGAGCCTTTACTATGGTTTCTGCAGGAAAGGCATGCAAGGCAGGGTGAGCAGGTTTAGGACTGATTAGTCTGAATAATCGCAGTGGGCTCTAGGGTAAAGGAATGTCTTCAGCTGTCTGGTAGCTGGTCTTGCGTGACTGGACAGAGGTAGACTGACTCCTGGAAAGTAGGAGCCAGTCAGAGGAGGTAGGTAAGAGGACTGCTCTGGACTGGTCGATTCGCATGGGAAAGGCACCTTCCTGGGCAAGTTACTTTTTCATTCTAAGGACTGGCTACTCATTGAGGAGCACTCTCTCCCTAGTCAACTTAGTGAGGCCCTGGATGCCAGAGTATTAGGAATACAGAAAATAAAAAAGTACAGTTGACCCTTGAATAATGTGGGGGTTAGAAACACCAAACCAGCCCCTGCAAATGAAAATCCTCATCTAATGTTTGACTCTCCAAAAATTCAACTACTAATAATCTACTGTTAACCAGAAGCTTTGCCAATAATATAAACTGTCGACTGACACAAATTTTGTATGTTCTATGTATTCTATACTGTATTCAATAAACTCAGCTAGAGAAAAGAAAATGTTATTAAGAAAATCATAACAAAGAAAAATACATTTACAAAATATATTGACAAAACCCACATATAGGTGAAAATGTGCAGGTCAAACCCGTGTTGTTCAAGGGCTAAGTGAATAGTTTGTGCCAGTCATCTAAGTGCAACTAGTAAAGAAACTATCTAGGTAACCAACAGATTCACAAGAAAGAATAAAATGACATTTTAAGTCACTGCATTTTGAGCTGGTTTGTTATGCAGCAACTGATAAGACAAACCACAGATATCTTTAAACTTGTGTACATACACAATAAATTCATTATTTTTTAAAAGGTCCATTGTCTGTACATGTGTTTTCACAATCTTTCAGCTTTATGTGCCATTTTGATTTTTTCTTCCTTTTGTGTGGCCATGTTATCTAGAAACTTGTAGATATTTGTCTTTATTTCCAGGGTTATAGACTTCTCTCTTCTTCCACTTATTTTACTCCCTTTGGACTCCTGTGTCTAACTCCTTCCTATTTTCTTTTCCTTTGGAGTTTTGCTTTATTCCTTGAGATATTTCTTTCATTTGATTGTCTAGGCAACTTGTTTGGAATTCACCAGTATCCATTTTCCCCTTCATCTACTACATGTTTAGATCAAAACCACAGGTTTAAAAACCTTGTGCTGTCCATTCAAGCTGTACTTAACGTGTCCTGCACCACTCTCCATCTTCCTTTAGGCTGCCTGCCTGCCTGCCCCAGTGGCTTCACTGTAGTGGGGTCCAGGGTGGGGGGGTCTGCTTGTTGCTCCTCTCTTCAGTGGGGACCTGTGGAGTTTTGCTCCCTTGAACACCCTTTCACAGGCTCAGGTCCTGCTGCTGGGGTGCTGAAATAGTGGCAGTCCTGTGGTGGTGGAGGGGACCACAGTCTGTGTCCCTGTGAGCCTGTAAGTGAGGCAGTTTTGTAGCTGTGAACTCAACTGTGCACTTCTCCCACCCAAATGCTTATGTTGAAGCCCTAACCCCCAGTGTGACTATATTTGGAGACAGGGCTTTCAGAAGGCAATGAAAGCTTATTGAGGCCATAAGAGTGGAGTCCTGACCCTATAGCATTGCTGTACTTACAAGAAGAGATACAAGAAAGCTCACAAACACTCTCTTCCCCCATTCCGACTCCAGCCAAGTGAGAAAGAAGGTGGCTACATTAGCCAGGAATAAAATTCTCACCAAACCTTGAATCATCTGGCACCTGGATCTTGGACTTTCCAGCCTCCAAAACTGTGAGGAAATAATTTCTGTCATTTAACCCACCAAGTCTACAAGATTTTGTCATGGCAACCTAAGCTGACCAAGACAGCTGCTTCCTCCAGGAAGCCAAGTCAAATCCAGTGGACACTTCTCTGTCTTCATTGGACATAAGTTCTGGAGCATTAGATTATGGCAGCACTAGGTTTAGTCAAACATGCTGGTTTATACACTTGACACTTGCCTCTGCCAGCTTCCAAGGTGTTATACTTTTCCATTTATCCTCCTGCCTCCCTGTTTACTACTTCTCAGTCTCCTTTACCCATTCCTCCTCTTTTACCAAATATCTACATGTTGGTGTTGTTCGGGACTCACCTGGTCCTAGAGCAGGGGGGTCAAACTCATTTTCACAGAGGGTCACATCAGCCTTGCAGTTGCCTTCAAAGGGCTGAATGTAGAGCTCCCTGCCCCTAGTTAAAGAGTAGTTACATTTATACAGCCCTAAAATTACATTCAACCCTTTGAAGGGTCGAATGCAACTGCGAGGCTGATGTGGCCCCCAGTAAAAATGAGTTTGATACCCCTGTCCTAGAGGATTTGGCCTAACCCAATGTCTTCAAATACTTTCAATATTCTGATGACCCCAAGTGTGCGTCTATAGCCCAGACCTCTTTCTTAGGTCTAGACTTACTCATCCAACTGAATCGTTGATAGTTCTACTACATACCTCACAAAAATATCAAATTTTATATATTCAGGCTAGGAATCTTGATTTTACCCCAGTTTTGCTCCCTTCCTTCCTATCTCACTTGATTTGTCAAGCAAGAAACATGGATGAAGCTTTGATTTTTTTCCTTCTCTTCACTTTCCATCTTCAATCTACCAGCAATTATTGTCAGTTCTACCACAACACATATCTTGAGTCTTCACTCTTCCCTTCATTAGTATCGCTGCTCCCTCAGTTCAAGTCCTCATTGTCTCTTCTTGGGTCCTAGTGCCACAGACTCCCAACTGGTCTCCTACTCCCAGACTTGCCCCACCAGCAACCCGCTCTCTAACTACAGCCAGGAGGACCTTTCAAAACTTAGACTATCTTCTTTTTCCTGCTTACAAGCCACCAGTGTCTTCCCAATATGCTTATCATAAAACCCCCACTCTTTACTGCAGCTTGCAGACACCTGCACTCTCCAGCTCTGCTCACCTTCCCAACTCACCTTGACCTACATTTTGGTTCATTGCTACAATCCAGCTACACTGACTAGCCTGTTTCAAATCCTTAAATATCCCAAGTTTTTTCCCTTCACAGGCCCTTTGCACATGCTGATTCCTCTCCGCATAATTCCTTTTCTCAGTCTTACATAATTGGTTCTTTCTAATCTTTAGTTTTTAGTTGAAATGAGACTTCTTTAGAGGCTTTTTCTGATCATCTTATCAAAGTAGACCTTCTTGCCCTGACTGGTGTAGCTCAATGGATTGACTGCAGGCCTGTGAACCAAAGGATCAAGGTTTGATTCCCAGTCAGGGCACGTGCCTGGATTGCAGGCCAGGTCCCCAGCAGAAGGCGCACAAGAGGCAACCACACATTGATGTTCTCTCTCTTCTTCTCTTTCCCTCTCTCTAAAAATAAATAAATAAACTTAAAAAAAAAAAGACTCTCTCTCTCTACCCTCCACCAAAAAAAGTAGATCTTCTCTAGCTCAACTGCACTTTTTTCCTTCCTAGTACTTTTGGCAATTTATAACCAGGTTAATTTTTTGTTCACTCATTGTGTCATTATTCCCCCCAGCTAGGAATATACAAACCTTGTTCATCATTGGACACCCAGCTTAGTGCCCTAGAGACTGTATACTGTCAATGTATATGTGTTGAATAAATAAATTAGTTTGCAAGGGTCAAATTAAAATGTACGTAAGGTGTCTAATATGTCTGACACATTGTACAAATTTAGCAATAATTAAGTTTCACTTCATTGAGAGTTCAGCTACTGAGTGTTGTTTGTGAAAATACCAGTGAATTCCCATTGTTTTTGAAAGAAAAATAATAACACTTTATGGAAGCCTTAGACAGTGATTCTCTAAGTGAAGCAGCAATGTTAGCAGGTTCCTGGTGGTCATGAGCTCTGGGAACTGGGCCATTTGTTGTGCTGCCTGGGTTTAAGACCCCCATCTAGCTTCCGATGTGTGCCTGGGTTTGAGAACTGATGCCTTAGGGTAATTTTTTTAGGCTTTATTTTGAACTGCTGGAAAATGTACATAATACAAGCTTTACCATCTTAACTGCCCCCAAGTGTATCACAGTGTCAAGTAATTCATACTGCTGTGCAGCCAGTCTTTGGAATTCTTTTCATCTTGCAAAACTGAAATTATTTACCCATTAAATAAAAACTGCTCATTCCCCCACCCCCTGCATCACCATTTTATTTTTCTGTCTCTACCAATTTGATGACTCTAAGTCCCTCAAAGAAGTGAAATCACACAGTATTTGCTCTTTTGTGGCTTGCTTACTTCACTGATCATTGTCCTCAGGGTTTGTCCATGTTGAGCATGTATCAGAATTTCTGTCCTTTTAAAGGATAAATCATATATACACCACATTTTCTTCATCCATTCATCATCCATCAGTGGACAATTGACTTGCTTCCACCTTTTGGCTATTGGCACTATGAGCATGGGTGTGCAAATATCTTCTCAAGATTCCCCTTTCAGTTCTTTTGGGCACACACCCAGAAGTGGAATTGCTGTATCACATGGTACTTCTATGTTTTAACTTTTTGAGAAACTGTCCTACTGTTTTCTATAGCAGCTGCACCATTGGACATTCCTATCATCATTGCAGGTTTCCACTTTCTCCACATCCTTGACAAAACTTGTTATTCTGTGTTTTTTTAATTTTATAGTGGCCATCCCAAAGGGTGTGAGGTGGTCTCTCATTGTGTTCTGAGTGTGTGTGACTTGCTTTTCCCTAATAGTGAGTGTGACTTGAAGTGCACATGGGCCCAATCCGTAGCATAGCAGACTCATTGGCAACAGCACAGATGAGGAATTTTCAGTCGCTTTAGCATTTTATTTTAACAATTAAATGAAAATCCAGAATTCCTATTAAGGTTCTTAAAATCATGACCTACCTGTCTTTTTAGCCATCCATGTAGGGCCTTTGTTCCACTTCTACCATCACAGCCATAGGGCCTGACAAATACCCAGATGGACAGTGTATATGGAAAACCCACCTTGAGAGATAGTTTCTTTCTTCATGTGGAGAGCACATGGCTAGAAAATGGTAGAACCACACCGGGGAGTGCAAATACCCTACACTAAACTACTCAGGAAATTGAAAGGGCTTTGGAAGTGGCAGGTGGAAGTTGGAAAGCCTTAGAACCAGATTCCACCCACTGATTGGCTAAAAAGGATTCCTGTTGTTTTAATCAAAGAGAAAAACCCCAGAAGTATGGGAGGCATGGCAGGGAGGGCATCAGTGGTTCTTATAGCCTATCTCCCGAAGGTCTGCAGATATTTCCGGATATCCCATCCCAGTTCTTCCAAAGCTGCAAGAAGCTATTGGCCATGGTGTTTTGTTGATCAACACCCAGACTTGCTAATGACACCTAGGGATTTTCTTGAAACCAAATCCATTGGAATATAACTTCTTATCCCTTCTAAGTTTTGAAACATGTTCCCTCTGGAACTTTCCCTACAACAAGGTGTTTGCTACCATATTTTGGTGAATAGTCCCCAGGGTTTCCAACTTGCTTTTAATAAATGAAATGCCCACGACCCTTTGCTTGTTTTCTCATCCTGAAGGCTGCTGGCTCTGGAGGCTTCACTCTCCCTTTATGCTCACTGCTAATGTCACGCCACACTCATATCGCCATGGGTGCTTCCCCTCCTCCATTTCTGACCATTCTTTGCAGTCTCTTTCTCCTTCTGGAAGCCACCTTTGCAACCTGTTCTTCATTTTTATTTCCCAAGAGTCACTGAACAGACTGAAGTAACAGATAAGTGAGATTCCTGTCATTGTAAGCGCTCTACTGTCCCCACACTTTGCTAAGGGCATTTGGAAAAACTGACCATCCCAGAAAGATGATGTTCCTCCTAACTGTCACAGGCACTTTATGAAGATCTCAGTTTTTAGCATTTGGGAAACTGGTCTGAAATAAGGATGCTGATACTTTGGGGGAGGCAGGAGTATAAGGATAAAACAGCCATGTTGGTTTTCCTTAGCCACCCACAAAAATTCCTCATGTGACAGAATGGTGGGCTTTGTCTCCAGGTGCCCCACCAACTGTTAAACTTCCAGAGGCTGTTGTGAGACTTCCCTTTATTTCCATCTGTGAGGCACAGAAGGACAAGTGTGAATCCACCCCCAACAAGGTTGGTTTGAAAAAGTCAGAGCTGCCTCTGACTTGGCCTCTTTGAAGGTGTGTTTGAGGAGGCTGACTGTGTTAGAAGCAGCAGGCTGCACTAGCACAAATGTGCTCTGAGGGCAACTGCTCTTCCTGCCACTTCATCTGTCTGACAGCACTGAGCCCCCGGCTCTGCTCTGCATGTCCCAGTTAACCTTGCTCGCCAACACCAATGTTGCCTGTCACTTTCCCACTTAAAGACCTTCCTTGGAACGTGGCATGCCCTCCTGTTGCTCTTGGCCTCAACTTCATCAAGAGTAAGCCCATGTGACTCTGCCACCTCACCTCCCAGGGCTCTGTGGGCAGCTGTTACCCTGTATACCCCTACCTCCATCTGTGAAATGCGGTTGCAAATACTGTCAGAGCTTAGAGGGGGCCCGGCCTGAGCCAGAATCCAGTGGATGCTGGCTGGGCTCATCATTATCTACATGGTCATTGCACATACCTCTCCCTTGTCCTAGTTTGCTCCCTGTCCTGGGGCTCTGACATCCCATGAGTCCCAGGGGAGGAAGTGGGCAGAGGTGCCTTCAGAATCTCAGAATCTCTGGGCTTGAAAACACTAAGATATTCTGATCGGGTCCCAGTGGGGAGCACTCTCCCCTGTTCCAGTCTGGTGAACATATCCCAGGGCAATCATTTGCCGGAAGGACAAATATCCAGTATTCCCTGCATTATATGAGCCTTCATGGTACACAGTAGAAATAAAAATTGCCTAAATTTTATATCTAAATAGATGTCTGCACTCCTTCTAGTCCAGACACCTATTCTGAAACTGAAACAGCAGTTTAGACCAAGCCAGGCCAGGTAAGAAGCAACCTCAGGACCAAGTTAAACAGGAAAGTGGTGGTAACTGCCTGAGGGCCAAGTGCAGCCAGGTGCCATCAGACCCTTTGCTTTCCCCTGCAAAGCTGGAAAACTACATCTGTCTGTGGAATTGCCTGCATTTTAAATGTCAGACAATTCTTAAAGTTACAGATTTGAAATAAAATTGTAAAAGAGCGCTGGGAGCCATTCATATGTGAGCCAAACATAAGTAGATGAGGCCTGTGCAACTCCAGGCCTCTGGCCTACACAAACCCCTGTTTCTTCCAGGTAGTTCCTGAAGACAAAAAGAAAACGTCAGTGTTACGGTCAAAAGAATTTCTGTGCTAAGTGCTCCTTTTATGGGAGAGAACACTGCTTTTCAACAGCTGAAGTGACTTGCCAAAGGTCACTAAGATTGCATTAAAAGAGGCCAAACAGAACTGTGTCCCCTGCAGCCCCCATTCCACCACCCAGGAGCCTCTGGACCCAAGTCCCCTCTGAGGGAGATGCACAGACCCATCCTGCATCGTTCCTTTTCTCCTATTTGTACACATCTTAGCTTGCCATCTAGAGACCAACCAGCTCTGCCACTTCTTTGTAAACCCTCCCACCCAGCCCCAGTGCCTGGCACCATTCTATAGTAAATGGCCATCAAATTACTGTTGTTCAAACTGTGCTTAATTAAAGTAATTAAGCACAGGCATTATTAAAGTAGAGTAATAATGATCATTTAAATACTTGAGAGTAATGTCAGTTTGTGAGCTGCTTTGGATCCCTTAGATTCCAAAGTAAATGATTTTCTGGATCTTTCACCAGCTCAAATCCTTCATTCGTTCACTTATTCATTCCTTTGGCCAGCCTTTTGTGCTGCCTCTTGAGCTAGGTACTGTGTTAGCAACAGAAGGAGGCCATGCCTTCATACAGCTCAGTCTACAGAATAATCTTGGTAACATGAAGTATAGATGTTATAAAGGAATCTATCCATGGTGAATGTGAAAAAGACATACTAACTTAATACATGAATACAAATGGTAAATTCAGGTGGAAACAGAGAGTTCTATCCTAGGAATCTCTCTCCCTCCCCAGCCTCCTATCCCATCTTGGTGGCTCAGAAACAAGCAGTTACTTCCTAAAGAAACTGAGGATGCCTGAATCTTTTCTGCACAGCGAGTCAACGTTATAGGAGCGCAGATCTGGAAGAGGCTTGGGAATCTCTTTGTCCCATCCAGGAAATATTTACTGACCTTTTAAAGAAAACTCCTCACGCAAGGATACTTTTTTATTGATTTGAGAGGGAAAGAGAGAGAGAGAGAGAAATATCTGTGTGAGAGAGACATCGATTGGTTGTCTCTCATATGTGCTCTGACTGGGGATCAAACCACAGACTTTTGATGTACAGGATACTCCAACCCACTAAGCAACCCAGCCAGGACAACTTATCAACAGTTTAAGGTGGCACTTTGCTGCCTTCCATCTGCCTTTGACTTCAAGGACTCCTGAGTATAAACCAGATAATACCTAGGTAGTGATTCAAGAAATTAGTTCCCATTGGATAATCCTAGAGGAAGTTTGTTTTGGTGGCTCCTGGCCTGTGGAAAGGGGGGTCAGATATGAACAGCTTTTAGAGTCTGACTAACATTAGGCACTTCCTTTACTGGTCTACCTGGTCTGCTTAGCCTTCAAATGTCAGGTTTGGGTTCTCCCTCCCTTCTTCTCTCTCCATGCTTTCTGTACATGATCTCATCAACCACCATGGATTTGAATGTCACCTATGTTTTGATGATCTCTAAATTATATATCTCCAGCCAGTATTCTCATCTCTGGAACACAATTTCACATGGTCTACTTCAGACTCAATATTTTCACTTGCTTATCTCATAGATATCTGAAGATAAATAAAAAGAACACTCTCTTCTTTCCTCTACCACTCTCAGTGGCTCCACCATCTGTCTATGCATCATCTACAGAAAACTAGGACTTATCCTGAAGTTCTCCCTTGACCATAGCTTCACCCAGCCAATCAGTCCATCAGAAAGTCCTGTTGTACCGTCCCCTACAACACAGCCACACTCCCCTCTTCTCCACATCTCACCATTACCCCCTGAATTCACACCACCATAAATAACCTCTCTCTTGGACTCCTACAAATGTCTTCCTAGCCAGCCTCCTTGCTTCCACATGGCATCTTCCAGTCAGTTCCAACTCAGGAACAAGTGATGCTAAAAGACCAAATGTGTCACTCTGCTTAAAATGTGACTTTCCACCTCAGAGACCCAGAGAACCAATTGGAGGTTGCCAGAACTGGGGGTAGATGGCAGGTGAAATGGGTGAAGGTGGTAAAAGGTGTAAACTTCCAGTTATGGAATAAATCAGTTATGAGATGTAATGGACAACACAATGAGTAGTTAACAGTACTGTATTGCATATTTGAAAGGTGCTAGAAGAATAGATCTTAAAAGTTCTCAGCACAATAAAAAATTATACTATGAGATATATATATCTCAAACCACTATGCTATGCATCCGAAACTAATATAATGCTATATGTCAATTATATCTCAATAAAAGTATGGCTTTTTATTGAACTTCCAGTAGCTTTCTGCCATGTCCACTTCTTCTACCTCACCTTGTGCCCTCCTCCCCTTACTCATGGTTCTGCAGTTTCCATGGTTGCCTCTCAGCCCTCCAGCTGTGCTTCTCAGCCTTTGCTTGGCTAGACAATAGCCTGGCATCTTTTGTTCCCACTCTTTACACAGTAGGGTGCATTATATAGCCTTCTGTCCCACTAAATATATCTGTAGTTCAGGGAAACCTTCCCTGGCATATAGAAAAACTGCACCCCAGGCCCCACCATATCCAGTATTCCCTGCATTATATGAGCCTTCATGGTACACAGTAGAAATAAAAATTGCCTGCATTATTTCTTTTCTGGACTCTTCCCCTAGAGGAGAAGCCATGAGAGCAGGGATTGTTTCTATCTCCTTTGCTGTGATGTCCCTAGGACTTATGTCACATAAGAGGGTACACAGTACGTGTCATGGGTCTTCTTCTCATGCAGGAGTGGTAAAACCAGAGAGAAAGACAGAACAACATGACATACTAGGAAGCATCAAGCTCTTGTTTTCCCTCAGAAATCATAAAAACAAGCAGAGACTTACTGAGTCCACTTTTCAGAACTCAGGGAAAAGGTCAAATGTTTTATCAAAGAAGTGAATGCCAAATCAACAAGAAATAAATAAGCCATCTTCAAAGGAAAGTTCTATGGTATTTTCACGTGTGCTTACAGCAGCCCCACCCTGGCACAGCAGCTGTTACAGTCTGGAAGTATCAGCAGCCTGTCTTCTCAGTTTGGGACCCCAGCCTTTCAAACAAGAGGGAGCAAAGCAGATACTGTTCACAAATCACTGTGTGTATGTCCATTCTAACCTCTCTGGTGGATACCTGAAGGACTGATACAAGGCACTCAGATCTCTGTTTTACTTAACATGAAACTCAGACAAGTGGAATGGTGGACACTACTTACAAAAATTGCAAGGTGGACTGAAGACTCACAGATGTTGGACCAACAGATTATAAATTGAGACACAATGAATTACCTAAGACCTAGAGGAAAGGCTGAGGTTAGGTTCTTTGAGAAATTAGGGCATTCAAAAGATGCACATATATGTAGGTATTTAGAAAGTGAAACACATGCTTAGCACAGAACCAGTCTGTAAAGACTGTGAGAGATCCTTTCTCTCTCTCTCTCTTAACTCCTGGCACTCAATAAGATCTCTGTCAAAACATTAGTTAAATAAGAGCAAATGGAACAGAGACTTCATTGCCCACACATGATAAAAAATAGTTTTAGACCTATAAAAATGGTTTTGAAAAGTTTCAAAACAGATGGGAATTATAGCCTTCAACAATAAAAAATAAAAAACAAGCAAAAAAATCTCAGCAAGTCATAGGGAAGAGAGAGAATCAGATATCCAGAATTACATTATAACAGCCAAACATTCAGTTTTCAATAACAGCAAAAAAAAAAAACCACACACAAGCAAATTTAAAAATAGTCAAATAAAAACATTCTCAGATAACAAAAGCCAAGGTAGTTTGTTACCACTAGATTGGCCCCAAAAGAAGTGCTCAAGGGAATCTTTCAGGTTGAAATGAAAGAATGCTCGAGAGCAACATGAATCTGTATAAACAAATAAAGATCTTCAGTAAAGGTAAATACATGAGAAAATATAAAAGCCAGTATTCTCATTTTTTAAATCTTCACCTGAAAATATGTTTATTAATTTTTAGAGAGCAAGGAAGTGAGAGAGAGACATAGATGTGAGAAGGAAACATTGATCAGTTGCTTTCCATACACACCCAACTGGGAATCAAATCCACAACTTTTTGGTGTACAGAATGACATTCCAACCAGCTGAGCCAGCTAGCCAGTACCAAAGCCAGTATTATCATTTTTATTTTCTACATGTTTAAAACACAAACTCATAAAGGTAAGTATCTTTGTTGTTGGACACACAATGCATAAAGAAGTAATTTGTAACAGTAACATAAAGAGGTGGAGAAAGAGCTATTTAGGAGCAGAGTCTTTATATGTTATTGAAGTTAAGTTAATATAAATTAAAATTAGATTGTTATAACTTTAATATTTGAAATATGTCATAGAAGCCTCAAAGAAAATATCTATAAATATAAACAAAAGTAAAAAAAATAAAAATGTGTCACTACAAAAAAATCAACAAACTATATAAGAAGATAGAAATGGAG
Source organism: Sturnira hondurensis (assembly GCF_014824575.4). Classification (NCBI taxonomy): domain Eukaryota; kingdom Metazoa; phylum Chordata; class Mammalia; order Chiroptera; family Phyllostomidae; genus Sturnira; species Sturnira hondurensis. The sequence goes on along the minus strand of NW_028091817.1, from coordinate 1,512,340 downwards.
GAAGTAAGGAACTTCTGCAAAGCTATATATACAGAAAGCAAATAGCAAATTAAAATTAATTACATTATATATAAATGGATGGCGCTGTAATCAAAAGATAGAGATTGGCAGAATAATAAAGAAACATCATCCAACTACATTCTGTCTAGAAGAGAATAACTTTAGATCTAAAGACACATATTAGTTGAAAATGAAAGGATGAAAAAAGACACTCAAAACAAATAGTAACTAAAAGAGAGCTCTGATACATTACCACTAGACAAAAGACTTTAAATAAAAAACTGTTACAAAAGACAAAAATGATATATTGGAAGGGGTCAATTTATCAAGACAATGTAATAATTATAGGCATATACACACCAAACAGCAGACAGTCCCCAAATTTATGAAGCCATGTTGAGACGATTAAAGGGAGACACAGACAACTCTATAGTGAAAGTTGGAGACTTTAATAATCCAGTTTCAATAACGGATAGAACAACCATACAGATAACCAATGAGTACATAGAGAATTTGAACAACAATATAAACCACTATGAATTATTAGACATACCCCACCTAACGACAGCAGAATATACATTTTTCTCAAGAGCACGTAGGGTATTCTTAGGATAGACCATATGTTACTCCACAAAACAAATCTTAATACTTTAAAAAGATTGGAGTAACACAATGCAATTAAAGTTCAAATCAGTAACAGAAGAAAAATAGGAAAATTCACAAATATGTAGAAATTAAGCAACACATTGTTAAACGACCAGTAGGTCAAAGAAGAAATCACAAGGGAAATTATGGAATATAGTGAAATAAACCCTTATTAATACAGAAGCAAAAATCCCCAATAAAATAATATCCAAGCAAATTTAACAGAATATCAAAAGAATATATGCATCATGACCAAGTGGGATTTATTCCTGGAATGCAAGGATGGTCCAATATGTGGAAATTAGTCAATAAACATACCACATTGAGATAATAAAACAAAACACTCATGATGATTTCAATTGATGCAGAAAAAATTTTAACAAAATTCACCTTTTCATTACAAAAATACCCAACAAACTAGGAATATAAAGGAGCTTCTTCAATATAATAGAGGCTACATATATAAAGCCTAGAACAAACATCATATACAATGGAGAAAGACTGATAGCTTTCTTTCTAAACAAGATAGGAATGTATGCTTTCACTTTACATGGTTTTTGAAGTTTTAACCAGACCAACCAGACAACAAAAAGAAATGAAAGGCATCCAAGTAAGAAATAAAGAACTAAAATGATTTTTGTTCAGAGATACCTTAATCTTATATACAGAAAAGTCCTACAATTTCTCAAAAAGCTCTTAGAGGTAACACATTCAGAAAAGTTGCAGGACACACAATCAACACTCAAAATTTGGTTGCATTTCTATGCACTAGTAATGAAGAATCCAAAAGATAAATTAAGAGAGCAACTTCATTTACAATATCATCAGGAAGTATATAATAAGACAGGAATAAATTTCACCAGGGAGGTTGAAGACTTATATGCTGAACAGTATAAAACATTGCTAAAAGTAATTAAAGAAAACTTAAGTACATAGACATCTTCTGTTCATGTATAGAAAGAACTTAATATTGTTAAGGATGACAACATCACCCAAAACACTCTACAGGTCCAGTGCAATCCCTATAGATCCCAAAGGCAGTTTTTTTTTTTCAGAAATAAAAAAAAAATCCATCTTAAAAGTCTACGGAATCTAAAGAACCCTAAGCAGCCAAAGCAGTCTTGGAAAGGAAGAACAAATTTGGAGAACTCTAGTTTCTGATTTCAAACTACAAAGCTACAGTCATCAAAACAGTGTAGTAGTCCTGGCGTAAAGACAGACATATAGACCAATGGTATAGAATAGAGATCCCAGAAATAAAAACTCTCATACACGGGTCCCAACTACTCCATGGGAATGGACAGTCTTTCCAATAAATAATTCTAGGAAAAGAGATAACCACAAAAGAATGATGTTGGACCCTCCCCTTATATCACATATCAAAATTAGCTCAAAATAGGTGAAAGACCTAGGCTGAAGGGCTAAATTATCAAATGCATAGAAGAAAACAGAGGGGAAAATCACCATGACATTGGATTTGACAATGATTTCTTTGATATGATACCAAAAACATAGACAATTAAAGAAAAAAACCAGATAAATTAGACTTCACCAAAATTAGAAACTTTTAAAAAAGATTTTATTTACTTATTTTTAAAGAGTGGGGGAGGAAGGGAGAAAAACATCAATGTTTGCAAGAAACATTGATCAGCCAGTCCTCTTGCTCTGACTGAGGACTGAACCTGAAACTCAGGCATGTACCCCAACTGGGAATCAAACTGGTAACTCTTTGTTTTCAGGGACAATGCCCAACCCACTGAGCCACATCGGCCAGGGCTAAATTAAGAACTTTTGTACATCAAAAACACTATGAAGAGAATGAAAAGACAACTCACAGAATGGGAAAATATATTTGCAAATCACATACATAATCATATATCTCATAAGAATTATATAAAATCATATATGTAATAAGAATTAATATCCAGAATATATAAAGAACTTCTACAACTCAAGAACAAAAATACAAACCACCTGCTTTAAAAATAAAAAAAAAGACTTGAATAAACATTCCTCCAAAGAAGTACAAATGGCCAATAAGTACACGAAAAGATGCTCAGTGTCATTATTAACTTAGGAAATATAAATCAAAACCACAATGGGAAACCACTTCACACACATTATAATGGCTACTATAAAAGAAGGACAAACGGAAAACAGCAAATGTTGGTGAAAATGTGCAGAAACTGGAACCTCTGCACATTGCTGGTGGAATATAAAATGGTGAAGATGCTTGGGAAAACATGTTGGCAGTTCCTTAGAAAATTAAACTTAGATTCATCATATGATTTAGCAATTCTATTTGTAGGCATATGCCCAAAAGAACTGAAAGCAGGTACTTTTAACAGATACTTGTACATCAATGTTCATAGCAGCATTATTCACAATAACCAAAAGGTAGAAACAGCCCAAGTGTCTATCTTGGATTGATGACTAAATAGATGAAATGTGATGAAATGTGATTCTATAACGAGTGATGGAATATTATTCATCCAGAAAAAAAGAATGAAGTTCAGACACATGTCACAATGAGGATGAATCTTGGAAACATCATGCGAACTTCAATAAGCCAGGTGCCAGAGGACAAATATTGCACGATTCCACTTAGATGAACTGTCTAGAACACACAAATTCATAGAGACAAAGAGTAGAATGGAGGTCACCAGGGGCCAAGGATGGGAAGGCATGGGGTGTTAGCATTTACTGGGCACAAATTTTCAGTTTGCGATGGTGAAAATTTTCAAAAATAAACAATGGTGATGGTTGTACAGTATTGTGAATATACTCAATGCTATTGTTTATACCCTTAAGGTTGTAAATTTTATGTTATGTATGCACAATAAAAAAGAAGTGAAGGGAAGAAGACATGTATGAATCCATGACTGAGTGACACAGGAAAAGGCAGAAAGGACAGGAAAGCCCAGGATGGCAATGTTGGTGGCAGAAAGTGTCAATGGAGCAAATGAAAGTGGCTCATTTGCAGAAGGGTGCAATGGTAAAATGATTAAACTCCTGGTGAGGGTGTCAGTAAATTTAGTAGTGGCTTCTGGGAGGTTGAGGGCAAAAGATATGTTAATTGAGCTATTTCTGACTTCGAGGAGTCAGGATGCCCCCATTAGCTTGGGTGACAGGAGTTATGTAAGAACTGTTAGACAAGGGGAGGTGCAAGAGGCACTCTTCACAGCCACCCCAACACGTCTCCAGATCTAAGCACAGTGACCCCATCGGGACCCATAAGAGATTTCACACACTCCTCTCACTACCTTCAGTAGCGAGAACCCAGTGCTGCCTCCTCTTGTCTGCTCTGTGACCACACCATCCCGTGTGTCTGCCTCTGCCTCCTCTCCCTGCTGTCTGCCTCGCACAGCTTCCAGCAATGATGCCACTCACTCTAGCTCTTCATGCTCCAGCTCAGCAAGCCCCTGCCAGACAGAGCTGTAGTCCTCACCCCTTGAAGGATGGCAGGCAGCCCACAGCTCTCTCCTGCCATCAGCTGTGGCTTGCAGCCTGCATGGCACAAGAACAAGCACCTAGTCTGAGTAGACAGACAGCCTGTACTACTTCCATGGACACTCGGGGCATAGTGGCCAGAGGTGTAGCTTGGTTTTTCTAGAAAACAGAACTTTCTGTTTCAGAGCTAACAACATATCTGAGAGGCAAGCACATGCGGGTGCAGGCAAGTGGCAAGGGGAAGTGAGGTGAGGGAAGAGAAGAGGGAGATGTTACTTCATGGGCGCTTACTTCCTGAAGAGCTTGGAAGGGGTGGGGTGGGTGTGCAGGCAGGCTTGCTCACAAGCCTCCTTCAGAAGAAGGTCCATGGGAAGGGGTAGGTTGTGCCTTCCCAGTTTCCTTCTTCACTGGTTTCCTTTTGTCAAGGTCCATCAGTTGGGAGTTATCTCCTCACTCTTCCAAATTTTGATAGGAAGCCAGGTCTTAGACCCTGCAGTGAGGTGTGTTTGTGAAATGGGATAGCTGCCATGATTTGGTGGTCTTCCAAAAGAGGTGTCTCCCTGATACCTCTGGAAAAAGGGTCATTACAGGTATAATTAAGTTATAAATCTTAAGATGAAATCATCCCTGCATTCAGGTGGACCCTAAGTCCAATGACAAGTGTCCTTATAGCATAAGGGGAGGAGACATGGAGAAGGTCATGGGAAGATAGAGATTGGAGCTATGCTGCCACCAAGCAAAGGCCACCTAGAGCTATGAGAAACTGAAGGAGGAACAAACAGGTCCTCCCCCAGGCTCTGCCCAAACCTGGATTTTGGACTTCTGCCCTCTACAGCTGTGGGCGACTAAACCCCGCTGTTTCAAACAGCCGAGGTTGGGGTAATCTGTTACGGCAGGCCTAGGAAATTTATACAAGGGGTGGGTAGGCATCGATGGATGGGGCTGTCCACAAAAAGAGAGAGAAAAAGGGAAGTTGCAGAAGTTTGAGGTGAGCCAAATGTGTATACCAATACAACTGCTTTTGCAGATCTGTGTGGAGGGCACAGAGCACAGTATGGGGTGCAGCCCTGCTTGTGGGTGGCAGGTGGAAAGTGGAGCTGGAAATCAAGTGAGGCCAGGAGGCGGGGAGCTGGGAGATCAAAGGCAGTTACTGGTTCATTAAAAATGGATGCTGTTGTCAATGAGGATTTATGGCCAGGGATGTAAAGAGAAAAAGCAGGATAAATGGATAAATACAGGGTTGGAATGAGCTAAGGGGTGGAGATGAGTTCCGGTGTTAAGGGGCTCTCAGCAGCCATGATTTGGCAAGAAGTGAACAGATGAATGTCTTGCATTTCAGGTGGTGATGGGGGACTGGGAGAGGTTGGTCTAGGTGTGGGGAAGGGTGGAGAACTCTCCCATTTGAGCCCCGAAGGAGGCTGGGGGAGGGTGCAGTATGTCTCTGGTAGGTAGATGCCACTGGGCATGTTTCAGTGATGGTGACAAGCTGGGGGAAGCAGAGAGAGGTTTAGGGTAGGAAATAACCCTGGGCAGGACTCGGAGTTCCACCAAAGCTGTGAAGAAGAGGAACAGGTATGTCCAGGGTAGAGGGTCTAAAGGTTACCAAGGACTGCAGCTAACTTAAGCTTTAAATATGGTGGGAATTTTTTCCTGTTAAGGATGCAATAGCAAACTTCATGGAAGTCCATGGGTAAGAAACAAAAAGGAGGCTGATCACAGAGGGAACTATTGGACAACCAGAAGCCTTCCACATTTCAGGGGGCTAAAGGGCTGCCCTGTCCAAGCTGTCAAACATTTCTTCCTGTCTCCCCACTCAGTACCAGCCCTCCGGCCACCTGGGTTGTTCCTACCTTTAGCTTGCACTCAGCTGGATAAGGCTTGCCGCTTCCTGCCCTGTGTGTACTATGTTAACGCGTGGGTCCAAATGGCTAATGGACTGTCTTTGGCAGGAATTTGACCCTGAGCCCCGGATACCGGACCAGCTTGGCTCCCTGTGGCCTTTAGACTCTTCTCCTGACTCAGGAGTCCACCCCCAACCAGTCGGCCGGGGCTGAGACAGGGCCACTGACCAGGTTGATAAGGCTGCCTAGAATAAACAAGGCCACCCGGGCACACCCCTTTCATGGTGCTGTCTGTGTGTGGTAGGCTGAAACATGCCACCCAAGACATCAGGTCCTAGCCCCAGGAATTAGGAATATTGTAGAACCGAAGAGGGGATTAAATTAAGGATTCTGAGATGGGAGATTATCTATATGGGCTCTAACTAAGGATATATGTCTTTACATGGGAGAGAGGTGGAAGGAGAATTCACACACACACACACACACACACACTCAAAGGAGAAGGCTCTGTGGCAAAGGAAGCAGAGTAACATGGCCATAAACCGTAAACCAGGGAATGCCAGCCAGCAGCCACCAGAGCTAGAAGAAGCGAGGACCTTCCTGAGGGGCACAGTCCCAGTGACACTGCCACCACAGCCCAGGGAGGGCTGCCAGCTCCAGACTTCTGACCTTCAGAACTGTGAGAGAACAGATTTGTGTTATTTTCTGCCCCAGTTTGTGGTGACTTGCTGCAGTTGCAGCCACAGGGAGCCCCTGCATCCGAGGGAGGGGAAAGAAGGGTGGACTAGGCACCAACACCAGGGCTCCTGAAGGGAGGAGAAGCCAGCAGACCTTGGGGATGTGTGCAGGGGCTGGTAGTGAGGATTCAGTCCCACAGACGTGCTGTTGAAGGCCCCGTGGGATGCCCCTGAAGGGCAGATGCTTGCCCTTGAAAAACAAGGACAGGAATACGATGTACTAAACGCTACAGTAAAGATTTTAGGAGGCAACAGGGTGAATAGAAGATTTGGGGCCCCTTCAGGAGATCTTGTTATCTTGTTGTGTGAGGATGGAAATGGTGTGTGTAGGAGGAGAGTCATGAACTCAGCACTTAGAAACAGAGAGGACCAGATGCCTAGAGTGAGTTGGTGATGCAAACAAGAAATCCCAGCCAGGCACTGACATGTGAACACACACACACACACACACACACACATGCCCACGCACGTGCTTGTGTGTGCTCGCGTGCCTACACCCTGCCCTTGGAGGTGTTAGGATTTTGTTTTCAGTATTGTTTTACTTTGCAGCTGCAGGCTGTGTCTACATAAGGCCAACACAATTGGGCAATTCAGTAAAATCATTAGTCAGACTAAAAGTTCAGCAAGGCAGAGCGTATAGAGCAAAGAGCATGAATTATTTACTCCAGTCCCTCCCCCTTTACTTTCAAAATGCCTGGGTATCACATTATGTACAGAGCAGGAGACAGGCTGGAGCCAGCAGCAGTGGTAACACATCTCTACCCTCACACAGTGGAGTGTATGACACACAGGCCAGAATTAGAGTTTGGATCTGTCTCACTCTGAAAAGCATGATTTTTCCACCAGTATTGGGACTGAACAAATACATGCACTCTTTGAGACTTCTGAAGCAGTTTGCCTGAGATAAAACACATCTCAGGAGAACTAAGACACTTGGAAAGGTGAGGGAAGAAGTTGGGTAAGAAGCACCCTCACTGTATTAGAGGCAGCCTGCTTTCTGTACAGACCCCACAGATAGCCTGGAGCTGTGTGCCAGGTGTGCAGGCACAGACAGCATTCATTCACTGGGTGGCAAGGGCTTTGCCCTCTATGGCAGTCTCAGAATACAACAGTCTCCCTGCTCTAGACATAGAAGCCGTGTCCGGTTTCATGAGGAACCCGCTTTCTAAGTGTAAGGCTCGCTGCCCATATTCCACAAGTAAAGACAGTGCTCTGAGAAGCAACTGTCAAACTGACACAACAATTGTTTTCTTTTTCAGCTTAGGCACTTCTGTGTGGGTAGTTCTAGTCACATGCTGCCCCCTGCCTCGGCCCCCAAAAGCAAGCCCAAGGGTTACCAAGTCATTCACCATTACATAAAAACTCTATTCAAATTCTCGAAAGCCTGGTGTTGACATGCCCTACTCATTTTACTGAGACTTTCTGAACCACTAGGATCCCTTCTCAGAGTGGTGGCCAAGGTTGATTAACAGGGTAACCTCCCCTACATCAGAGAAGTATAAATAAGTAAGGGAGAGGACACATGAGCTGTTGGGGGGGAGCATGAATTTCCTCCCTAGCCATTTGTTCTGTCAAACCTATCTGTGTTAATCTGGGTTCTCTGGAGAAACAAAACCAATAGGACTAATCAATGGATGACTGATTACAAGGAACTGGCTCGCACAGTTATGAAGAAGTCCCTGGCCTGCAGTTGGCCAGCTGGAGACCCTGACAATATAGTTCTAGCTTCAGTCAGGCCTGAGAAGCAGTCCCAGTTCAAGTTCAAAGGCAGGAGAAAACCAAGGTCTCATCTTGAAGACAATCACGCTGAGAGAGCAAATTCTCCCTTCCTCCATCTTTTTCAGGCTTATTCAGGCCTTCCCCAGATTGGATGTGTCCCATCCCCTTAGGGGGTGGGACATCTGCTCTATTCAGTCTACCCATTCAGATGTTCCTCTCATCCAGAAACACCCTCACAGACACACCTGAAATAATGTCTAACCAGAAGTCTGGGAATCCCCATGGCCCAGTCAAACTGACACATAAAATTAACCATCACATCACCTGCTTCTTTACTTGTTGGTTTACCCTACTCTTCTGATCCAGAGCAAGAGGGTCCCATTTCCTCCAGGTGACATCTCTTACTGTCCTCATCCTTGCCTCTCAACCCCTAAGCATCCTTGAAAATTCCCTCAAGGCAGGGAAACCAGCAAAAAGAGAAGTTTCATCTTCTAGATATCTATAACCATTGTGCAGAACAGGCTGTGGATACAGGGAAGGGGAAACAAGATTATAGATGGCAAGCAGATCAAACCACATCAAATACTGCGATGAGGATTCTTTGCAGGAGAGAAAAAAACACAGCACAAATGGCTTAAGGCCAAAAGAAATCAATTGACTCATATAAATGGAAAGTCTAGAAAAAAAGCACCTGGCATCAGATGTGGCTGCACTTAGGGGCTCAGATAATATTGCTAAGGTTTAGCCTGTCCCCTTCTCTTTGCTCAGTGTTCATCTGTGGTGGCCACTGTCTCACAAAGTCCCTCTCTTAGGTCCGACAAGATAGCAGCCAGCAATTCCAGGCTTGTATTCTCATATATGTAAGTTCAACAGTTCAATTAAAAGTCCCAGACCTGACTCTCACAGTAGTGACTTGAACCCTATGACCAGTCCTGAACAGACCCCCATGGTCAAGAAGATGCCATCCTGCCGTCAACCAAGCCCAGATCATGTGTCACTGTGGTAGCTGGTTTTAGCTTCATCCCAACACTGTGGGCTGAGAGCAGAGGGGCTATTCTGAAGAGAAATCAGGGTGCTACCAAGGGGAGGAAAGTGAATGACAGCTGGTGGTGAGAATAAGAGGTTGTCTACTACATACAGTTTTAAAAAGTATGTGTGGGTACTTGAGAGTAATTCTAAGACAGTTGTACTCACAGCAGGGCAGGAGCACTCGGCTACGTGGGCACACCTTGTTGTTTTTCACAGCTAGGTGCTGCTACTAGCATCTCGTAGAGATGTTGCTAAGATACCATGATACCCAGGACGGATGCCCACAACAAGGAATTATTTAGCTCAAAAGGTCAGCGGCACTGAGGATGAGAAACCCTATTCTAAGATCTGGAATGCAGCCGTGAACATTGTGGCCTGTGTCATCAGAAAGAGAGGTTTCTGTCTGTGTGTGCTGAGAATGCATGTGCCCTTGCAGTTTAGGGAGATTTGTTGGCCTTTGAAGTGGGAACAAGGCCCTGCCTGGATCTCTAACTTTCCTGTGACATCCACCTGGACATCAGGAATTGTGACCATTGCAATGGCCATACTAGATTCCCAGTGACTGGGTAGAAGAGTCACAGAGGATATCTTACAAATCACGATTGTGGGCGATAATTAACAGCAGATGGTGAGCACTGGCCTGTGATCTGGGAGAAGGCTGGCCCAGTGGCTCAGCATATTCTATCCATTCTATCACATAGTGTTTGGAGGAAGCCCTCTACCCATCTGTACTTTTTGTCCTATTCCTTCAGGCTGGCAGGAGTGGCCCAGGTTTGGAGCTTCTGGACTACATGCCTTGGGGCAGACGTGCATCTCAGGAAGGCAGGGGAAGGCCCACATCATCGCCCTCTGTGTCATCAGTTAGGATGCATTTAGCTGCCAGTGACTGAAAGCTCTCCTCACACTGTTTTAAGCAGCAGGCAATTTATTATTTCCAATAACCATCAGCCCAGAGGTCCAAGTTTTAATTCACTGTAGGTCAATAATTGCAGGCATCCCATTCAGGTACCAAATGCCCAGAGCAAAAGGAGGGACCCATTTCTTACAAATGAAGACCTTGCCCAGAAGCCACCTAGCATACCACCTCATGTCGAGTCGGTCAGGATCAAGGAACGGACTCATTTCTAAATCAATTCTTTGCGAATGAAATGGGATTGCAGTAGTCGGATTGGGAGCCTAAACACTTGGAGCAGAGTGGATACAGGGTATCCCCCTAATGAGCACAGGACCCGTTTTGTAGAAGGCCTGTGATGACCTTGGCAAACCCAAATTGCCCTCCTTGGTATGTGAGTAGCAGAGTGAGGGTTGCAGCTAACAACCAAGTCTGTTGTTATTGTTGAATCTTATAGGAGAAAATTTGTAAGTTTGAGTCATAATGGGATTGGGCAATATTTGGCTATGAATAAAGAACTAGTTTAGAGCAATTCACAGAGGTGGGGGTAAAATGAGCATTTGTCTTGCTGGCGATACATTAAAGAATTCCTCAAGGATGGGCATAAGCAGAATATTTAAGAATATCAGAGTTAAAAGAAACTTTAGATTTTATATCAGATATATGTATGTTTTTTATCTGTCCAGTAAGTCTCTGGAGAGTAGCCCAAAACTCTTAGTTTCTATAATTCTACAGAGTAAATTCCAATATATCAAAGGCAGAATTTAACTAATTACTGTGCTGCAATGTAACAAATATGCCCCATGGCCTGATGGGAGACAGAAGGACCCTGCTCACTTTGACTGAGAGGATTTCACACCTAGGGGTTGTCATTTGTGATATTCCATTCCCAGTACTTCTGCATTCTTTGGGAGCACTGAGAACACAATAAGGATATAACCTGGCAAGATGCTCAGGAAGCTAAAGTTTGGACATTTGTGGTACATTTTTTAAAAAGTGCAAACACAAATGAAAAACCAGAGCCCTGAAAAAGCAGCGTGCCCATTAGGTGCAAATAGCCATCCCTTTATTAATTTTTCATTATTACCAATACTGAATAACCTAGCTCTAATTTTTAAAAAGATTTTATTCATTTATTTTGAGAGAAGGAAAAGGGAGGTAGAAAGAGAGGGAGAGAAACATCAATGTGTGGTTGCCTCTTGCCTGTCCCCCACTGGGGACCTGGCCTGCAACCCAGGCATGTGCCCTGACTGGGAATTGAATTGGCGACCCTTTGGTTTGTAGGCCTGTGCTCATTCCACTGAGTCATACTAGCCAGGGCTGGGTCTAATTTTGAACGCAGGCACACCTCTTTTAATTGTGCTTTGCTTTACTCTGCTTCACAGATTATTGAATTTTTTACAAATTGAAGGTTTGTAGCAAACCCTGCATTTAGTCTATTGACACAATTTTTCAATAGCATTTGCTCACTTTGTGTCTGTGTCCTATTTTGGTAATTCTTATGATATTTCAAATTTTGTTATTACTGTTGTATTTGCTATGGTGGTCTGTGATTGATGATCTTTGATGTTACTGTTGTGATTATCTTGGGCACCACGAGTCACTTCCATATAAGGCAGTGAACTGTGTTCTGGTCGCTCCACTGACTGGCCCTTCCTCATGTATCTCTCTCTCTTCAGACTTCCCTGTTTCCTGAGACACAACAATAGTGAAATTAGGCTGATTAATAACCCTACACTGGCCTCTAAGTGTTCAAGTGAAAGGAAGAGTCATATGTCTCTCACAGTAAGTCAAAAGCTAGAAACGATTGAACTTAGTGAGCAAGGCACAGCGAAAGCCAAGACAGGCTGAAAACTAGGCTGCTTGTGCCGAACAATTAGCCAAGTTGTGAATGCAAAGGAAAGTTCTTGAAGGAAATTAAAAATGCTACTCCAGGCAACACATTAATGATAAGAAAGCAAAACAGACTTATTGTTGATAGGGAGAAAGTTGTAAGTGGTCTGGATAGAGATGCAAACAGCCACAGTATTCTGTGAAGCCAGAGCCTAATTCAGAGCAAGGCCCTAGGTCTGCAATTCTGTGAAGGCTGAGAGAGGTGAGGAAGCAGCAGAAGGAAACGTGGAAGCTAGCAGATGCTGGATCATGAGGTTTAAGGAAAGAAGCTATTTCCATACATAAAAGTACAAGATAAAGCAGTAAGTGCTGGTATAGATGTGGCAAGTCATCCAGGAGATCTAGCTAAAACAATGAAGGCAGCTACACTAAACAATATATTTCCAATGTAGACAAAGAGTCTTTTAATTGGAAGAAGCTGCCACCTTGGATTTTCATAGCCAGAGAGGAAAAGTCAATGCCTGGCTGCAAAGCTTCACAGCTTAAGTGCCCATCAGTAAATGAGTGGGTCAAAAACTGTGGTACATTTACACAATAGAATACTATGCGGCAGGCAGAAAGAAGAAAGAATTCTTTTGTGACAGAATAGATGGAACTGGAGAGTATTACGCTAAGTGAAATGAGCCAGTCAGTGAAAGACAAATACCATATGATCTCACTTATAGGAGGAATCTAATGAACAAAATAAACTAATGAGAAAAATAGAACCAGAGGCATGGACACATGGAACAGAGCGACAGCTGCTAGAGGGGAAGGGGGAAGGGGATAACGGAAAGAAGGGGAAGGGACTAGTCAAAGAACATGTATGAATGACTCATGGACATGGACAACAGTGTGGGGATTGACTGTGGGGGTTGGGGGTAGGAGTAGGCTGGACAGAGGAGGGCAAAGGGAGAGAAACCGGGACAACTGTAATAGAATAACAATAAAGAAAAGCTTCAAAGGACAGGTTGATTTCTTGTTAGGACCTAATGCATCTGGTGACTTTGCATTGAAGCCAGTGCTCAGTTTCCATTCCAAAATTCCTAGGGCCCTGAGAGTTCACTAAGGCTGCTCTGCCTGTGCTCTATAAATGGAACAACAAAGCCTAGATATCGGCACATCTGTTTACAACATGGTTTACCAAATATTTTAAGCCCACTTCTGAGATCTACTGCTCAGGAAAAAAGATTCCTTTCAAAGTATTACTGCTCACTGACAATGCACCTGGTCACCTGAGAGCTCTGACAGAGGTAGGTGTTCAATGAGGTTGGTGTCATTTTCATGCCTGCTAACACAGCATCCACACTGCAGCCCAGGGGTCAGGGAGTAATTTTGACTTTCACATCTTATATGTAAGAAATACATTTTCTACCCTGGCTGATGGCTCAGTTGATTTGGAGCATCATCCTGTACCAAAAGAGTTCGACTCCCAGTCTGGGCACATGCCTAGGTGGCAGGTTCAGTTCTCAGTCAGGTTGTATATGGGAAGCAATAAAGTGATATTTCTCACCCTGGCTGGTGTAGCTCAGTGGATTGAGCATGGGCCTGTGAACCAGAGGATCATGGTTCAATTCCCAGTCAGGGCACATGCCTGGGTTGCGGGCCAGTTCCCAGGAGGGGGTGCAGTTCCCAGCAGGGGGCACACAAGAGGCAACCATACATTGATATTTCTCTCCCTCTCTCCTTCCCTTCCCCTCTAAAGATAAATAAATAAAATCTTTTTAAAAAAGTGATATTTCTCTCTCATACCAAAATGTTTCCCTCTACCTTTCTCTCTCTTCAATAAGCATATGTGAGGATTTAAAAATATATATACCTTGTAAGGCTAAAGCTGCCACAGATGCCACAGATAGTCATTCCTCTGATAGATCCAGGAAAAGTAACTGAAAACCTCTGGGCTGGATTCACCATCCCAGACACCATTAAGAACATTTGTCATTCATGAAAAGAAGCCAAAATACCAACATTAACAGGAGTTCAGAAGAAGTTGATACAACCCCACACGGATAACTTTGAGGGGCTCAAGACTTCAGTGGAGGAAGTAACTGCCCATGTGGTGGAAATAGCACAAGAATGAGAATCATGGGTGGAGCCTGGACGTGTGACAGGACTGCTGCAATCTCTAGATGGAACTTGAGCAGGTGAGGAGTTGCTTCCTGTGGGCAAGCAGAGAGTAGTTTCTTGAGATGGAATCTATTAGCGGTAGAGATGTTTGAAATGACAGCAAAGGAGTTAGAACACTACAGAAGCCTAGCTAATGAAGCAGTGTCAGGGTTTGATAGGGCTGACTCCAATTTTGAGAGACGTTCTACTGCAGGTAAAATGCTCTCAGTCAGCATTATGTGCCACAGAGAAATCACTCAGGAAAGGAAGAGTCAAATGACATGGCAGCCACACCGTGTCTGGACTCCTGAACTCCAGAGATTGCGAAATAGTTAAGTGGTGTTGCTTAAAACTGCAAGTACGTGGCAATTCGTTTGTCAATTTAGTCCAGTTTTCAATCCCAAGCTCCTAAAACAATGCCAGCCCAAAGTTATTCTGAGGGATCCACAATGGTAGACCCTCAATAATACAGTATTGGGTGAGTTATGTTGAGAGAGTGGGGAACCTTCTAACTAGAAAATAATTTCATAGAATGTGTCAGACTTCTATTGCTGCCTAAGATACATGCTCTATGGCAATTACTGTCTTGTGAGGAAAGGAAGGGTGAGGGAGACAGACAACTGAGAACATTATACGGTAAATAAATTAGTAGATAAATAATGCAATATGCTGGGCAGTGTTACATCGCAGAACTTACAATTAGAAATTATACAGCATGTTAGGGGTGCTGTGGGGACAAGTAGAGCAAAGGAAGGGCTGAGATGGGAGATGGAGTTAGACTGCAGAATTCAGAGAAGAGTCATGAGGTGGTATTTGAAGAAGAACGAGAAGGAGAGTTCCAGTTGAAACTTTGAAGGAGAGTTTCTCCAGGTGGAGAAAGAGCCTAGCACAGACCCCAGGGCAAAGCCACCAATGTGGTTAAGGTGGAGACAGCAAGCAAGGGGCAAGTCCTAGATGCTCAGGTCAGATGGTAATGGGGTGTTGTTAACCACTTGGGGCATTACAGGCCATTTCCCCTGTGTGAACTGAGAAACTACTGTAGCAGGTGTGGAGGGAAGGGGTGGGAGGAGCTGACTTGTGATTTCAAATGATCCCTCTGAAAGCGGTGGCACTGAAACAGACTGTAGGGGAGCAAGGTTGAGAGTAGAGAGTGGTTGAAGCCACCCAGGTAAGAAGTGACGATGACTGTGCAGACAGTGAGGTGTGGCCGGATTCTGGATATATTCTCAAAAAAATAGTCAGCAGGATTTTCTGAAAAACTAGACATGGGGTATATGAGGAAGAGGAAGGTGTGACAGTTTCAGCTGGGCCAATGGGAAAAGCAAAGTTGCCACCAACCACATCATGTGGAAAGTTGCCACCTTCCACATGGTGGAAGGCTCTGGGTGAGGAGATCTGGGGGGACAATCAGGAGCCTCACTGGGGTAGTGCCTGTGAGACACCCATACGGAAATGCTAAGGGCGCCGCGGGGCAGGCAGGCCAGGAGCCAGCAGAAAGTCTAAGCCTGAGAGATGTCTCTGGGAGTCACCAGCACTGAGGCAGTAGTTGCAGCCATGTGACTGGGTGGGATCACCAAGGGGATGAGTAGAGAGAAGATCAAGGATGAGCTCTGGAGGCCTCCCATGTGTAGAGACTGAGAAGCAAAAGAACCAGCGAAACTGGCTTCGAGGCAGCAATCAGTGCAGTGGGAAGAAAACCCAGGAGCAGCCTGACTGGAAAGTGACAGGGAAGCGAGAAAGCACACAGCTGGGTCCCAGGCAGCTGAGAAGTCAGAAAAGGCGAGAAGGGAGGATAGGCCACTGGGTTGAGCCCAGTGATGGTCACGGTTGACCTTGACAGGGGCTGCTGTGGCAGTGGTAGGAGGGAAACCCAGTGGATGAGGGTGAGGGCGTGGGAGGACCGCAAGTGCAGGTGACTGTCTCAAATCCTGCTGGAAAATGGAGTGGCACCCCACAAAGGAAGTGGAGTCAAGGGGTTTTTGTTTGCTTATTTTTTTTAAAGTGGGAAACAACATTTTTGTGTATTTTTCAGAACGATTCAGTTTCTTATTAAAAAAACAAGAAATCAGTGTTGAAGGAAAGACAGAGGACATTTCTGGAGCAACTTCTTGGAGCAGAGGAGAGAAGAGTGGGTTAGCGGCACAGACTGAGGGTGCGGCTTTAGGTTGGAGCAGGGACAGCTCACAGGGACAGGGAGCAGACTTCTGGAAACCACTGGTGGGAGGCAGGGTTTAAATGTGTCAGAAGTCTGGAAATTCTGTTTTCAGTGCTTTCATTTCTCAAAGAAGTAGAAAGCAGGGTGGTGAGCTGAGAGAAAGGACAGAGGAGGAGGTGTAGGGCTTGAAGAGCCAGGAGAATGTGTGGAAAGCCGGAGCTGAGGCGGAAATGAGGGAACCTAGGAGCTTAGGGGGGCACCCTTGAGTCCTGGATCCTGAGCTGCAGTGAGGGGGTTCCCATGGTTGCACATTTTTTTTCACTCACCTTTAGCCAGCCATGTGCAGATGTGAGTGGGCAAAGAGTCAGCTCTCACCAGGGTTGAGGTTTCCACCAAGCTGGTATGAGAAGTGGAGGGGCAAGGAGCAGGCTGAGTGATAGTAGGCGACAGAAAGCCAGGGTGTGACCAGGTAAGGAGGCAGAGCAATGCCCTGAATTCGAACCCAGGAAGCCTGATGTGCCCCCAGCACCCACCTGCTGAGTGGGGTCTGCTCTGTTTGGAAGTTGGTCTTTACCAACTTCCTGGTTCAACATGCCACCTTGTCTCTTTTCTCAGCTCAGCCCAACCTTCCTACTGAAGCTGCTGCACAGTTCTGCTCTTTATCAGAGGCTCCTGGGGAGCATGTCCATCTTCAAGTACTGGCTATGGTGGTTGACACTTTAGCCACTGGGACAAGAGCTGTTGGTTGATGGGGCCATCAGGGACTTTCAAGTGACACAGTTGTCCCAACTTATGAGTATCACTGACCCATGGAACATACAAGCTGGGGAGAAAGCAAAGTGAATACAAGGGTCAGGAAAGAGACAGGACTGTGGAAGAGGTGGGAAAATGGGGCCCCTGGTGGCAAGGAGAAGCCAGAAGCCCAGGGAGCGCTGGAGTGGCTTGGGACCCTTCACTGACTAGGCTGGCCACCCTGGCCTCCTGCTGTGCTCTTTTTGATGTTGGGGTCTAGTCACTACCCACATGTGTATCAAAGTGACCTTTGTCTGGGAGTAGGCCTAAGGGCCAGATGGCAGCACCGTCACAGAGAAGCGAGTGGATGGAGTCCCTTGACATGTTGTTCTCCACTTCTCCCGCTGCTGCCATCAAGAACTAAGCCACCAACACCCTCCTACCTGTCCTGCAACCCAGGTAATCAGAGATTAGACTTGGCTGATTCTTTCTTTCTCAGGCTGTCCCAGCCCTTGGCGTGTTGTAGCTGTCTGCTGGCGTGTGGTTGCACGAATACATGTTAGGGCCTTTGATCTCTGGGCACAATGACATAGATTTACCAAATGTTTGCCTACTTCTGCCTCCTTGAAAGGCTGACTTATAGGATGCAGCCTTTGCCTCCCTCCCTTTCTTGAAATATGAAGTGCTTGTGAGTAGCCAAGGTAATATTTAATATTCTGCCAACGAGCCTTTGCACTTGCTAACAAATGAACTACATCCCGGCCAAATGGTCCACAGCTGTTTGGGCTCCTCTCTTTCACTGAACAAATTAGCATGAAAATACCTCACAGAGAATGCCAAGTGTCCCTTTGTAGATGAGGGAGCAGGGAGATTCTGGGTGATAAGACCACTGTCTGCAGGGGCAGAACTGCTGGGGGCAGCTGGCTTCTCCTTCCCAGAGGGTCTGGGCAGGAGCCGAGTGAGGCCTAGTGGTGGCACGCCCTGGGCCAGGCAGAGATGAGGATGATGCAGGGAGGGGAAGCCTTGACCTCTGCTGCCCATGGAGACTCAGGGTCAAGGGCTTCTGTAAATAATGGGCTTGGCTGGCTCCCTTCTGGCTCTCTGATCCAGAATAGTTTCCCTAAATGATTTCTAAGGAAGTAGTCTAAGGAAGTAGAAGTGTCTTCCAAGAAATATTTTATTTGGAAAAGAAGGCTGCTAAAGTTTAAAGGTGCTGGTTTGAGCACTTTTAAAGGGGACTGACTTTAGTTCCGGGGGTGGCTCTGCCTTCCTGGAAGAGGTGCTAGCTTGGAAAGATATCCCAGGGGCATCTGATCCCAGGCTGATTTGTTGTAAAGAGCAGGTACAAAAATGCCCTGGGTTTCCATCTTGTTAATAGCCTTGTAATAAACTGACCTTAATCCCAGCCTGTACATAAATAGAGTCTTTTTTTTTTTTACTATGAATTGGGGACCACAGGTGTAATATGGTCAGGATAACTTTACCAGGAGCAAAACCTCTGGCTTGATGTCTGTGTTAAGGCGGGGAGGATCTGCAAGTCTACATACCACTTGGGCTCCACTTTTGCTAGGACCCTCCCCCAAGGCCTGGGGGCCTCTCCAGGGGCTCCAGCTGTGGGCCCACTTCTCCAGAGCCCTGACCTCAAAGACTCTGAGGAACAAACTAGAGGCCGTTTCCCCTTCTACTCACTTCCTACCAAATTTCCCAAACCTACCTCACGGGAAGAAATGGCTGGCTCCTGATATGGGCTTGGATGGACCTGAACCAGCCTGTGTTGGTCAAGAAGGGGTACAGACCTCATTCTGGACCCTTAGGACCAGCATCTCAACTCTGGGACTTTCTTACTAGGTTGGATAAGAAGTTGTCTCCCAGCCACATAATTCTCCACCCCAGAAGCAACCAGCTGCTGGTTTTTTGGGGGTTTTTTTGTACATTTTCTTCTAGAGCCATTTTAGGCACGAGGGCAGGGATGTTTGAGTGTTTTGTTCACAGCTGCATCCCTACCATCTGGCACAGCACCTGCCACAAGGGAAGTAGTCAATACACACTTGTGAAAACAGAAACAAATAATTGTTCAAGGGGGTGTCTACTCATAATGGAAGACAGCTTGCCAAGAATGATGCCAAAAACAAGTGGAGAGAATAACTTGCATCCTGGATCAAGCCATGCCTGAATCAGATATGCTTCTGGATCTTTCAACTACGTAAACCAACACATTTCTTTTCTTGATTAAGCCAGTTTCACTTGCATTTTCTGTCATTTGCAATTATCAGTCTAAACTGATACCGGAGAGCTGGCTAATAGTTAACTAGTGAGGATGTGCTGTGCTACAAGAATTGCTGTGAACTCTTCTTCTAGTCCAGTTCTGGATAAGATCATCTAGATTCTAGAGGTAAAAAAGTACAAAATGGCACACTGAGGAGCTTGAATGAATGTTAGCCATCATTTGGCTCTGTTATAGAGTAAACAATTTCATTCTTATTTGGAAAGTGAATTCAGATCATCCAGATGAATAGACATGTGGGATACCCAGATTGGAGAGACTCAGGTCAGTGGGGAGAGGAAAGAGAGGGGGTGAGAGTAAGTTCCTGCTCTGAGCCTTGTGGGCAGAGGCACTGCATTGAGAGGGGCTTGGGGTCATGATGCCGAATCAAAGGCAATGCCTACTGTTTCAAGTAAAGCTGGTGCTCCGAGCACACTGCATCATGTGGTGTGACTTCAGCAAGGACTGGCCAGGTTAGACTTTTGTTCAGGGCCATGCAGTGGGGTGAGTTCAGGCCTGGCAAAGGAAGACAGGGGGACAGGACCAATGGAAGAGGACTCGCCTCAGTGAATGGTACCACTTTGCCTCCCAAGCTGGGAACCTGGATCCCAGGATCTTGTTTCTGTGAATCACCCTGCCCAGGCCTGTGGATTTCCCTCTGTGCTTCTGTTCTCCCTCTCCTTCACCTGCCCAGATTCAGACCCATCATCACTCACCTGGTCTCCTCAGTTGTCCCAAACGACCTTCCACAAACCCAGTCATGCTACGTCCGTTTGATCCCTCAGTGTGGAGGGGGAGTCAAGTGCAGACTACTTAGGCATACATGAAGTCAGCCATACCTGGTCCCTCAGCTTCTCTTCAGCCTCGTCCTCTGTCCCTCTCTTGCTCCTGTACATGAGCTACGAAGAAAAACTGCTTATATTCTCCCAGACTCTCCATACAACTTCACACTGGCCCTTTGCTTCCCTTCATCCCTCCATCTAGAATGCCTTCTCCCCTCTCTCTTTCTTCCTCATGTTTGGCCCAATATCCCATGGTCTGTATTGCATTCTCTACTTGGAACACAAAAACCCAGCTGAGGTGATGCAGACACTAGACTGATCTGTGAAGAGCAGAGGGTGTGAGTAGGGCACGGGAGGGTTGTGGGCTGGGTGGAATTCTCAGGGGCACTCCGATCTCCTTAGTGGGGAGTGAGACCTATAGCCAGACCAGCCCTGTGGTGGGTGTGCAGCCCTAAAGAGAGGACCAAGGGAGTCTTTAACTAAAGGGACACAAGAACCAGGGCCACGGAGAAGCAGGTGCTGAAAAGGCCCCAGCGAGGCTGAGCAAAGGTAACCCTGCGGCAGGAGTGTGTGAGAGATGGAGTGCCCCTCCCCGCTGCCCTGCATGGCTGCCCTCTCTCCTACATGTCTGAGAGTTGACTCCTTGGGGTCAGGGCCACGTCTCAGTTCTTCTCTTTGTCCCACACAGGCCAAACACAAAGCACCCTGGTAAGTATTTGCTCAGTGGATAACAGAGTGAATGGCTGTTGAATTAACACACGCCGCAGAAAGTTGCTTCTCCTCTCACTTAGCTTTGTTTTGGTTTATGTGAGTTGTTTGTCAAAGCTGGGAAGGGGTAGGACCCTTGTTTCTGATGTTCTCCCTCAGAGTCTGTCTGAGTCACCTTGCTCTCTTCAGAGGTGCAGAGTAGGGAGGAGTTACCCAGCCAAATACTTGGTTCTTCCTCCTCTGAAGTTTCCTGTAGAGTCCTCTCCCTCCTCCCCTCCCCCTTCCAGTCCCCAGCTCATTTCTTGCTTTGCCTCAGTGAGAGGAACTATTAGCTCAGAGCAGGTGCAGGAAGTGCCCCTGCCTGCAGCGCCCTCTGGGGGCTGTTTGGTGAGAACAGACTGGTTCTTACCCAATGGGCCTAATGGCCCATTTTTACCCACCCAATCTGGCCAATCAGCCTTCTTGACTTCCTCTGCACTTGGGGCCCTCTTCTCTCAGCTTCCACTTCCGAGGTAGACCCCTGATTTATTAAACCAGATTAGGGTTCCATTCCTTTAAAGCTGAACCTGATGCATTATGGCTCCTACACCACAGAGGTAAGCACTGAGCTCATATTTGCAGGGAATGAATCTAAACAACGACTTTAGTGGAAGATGATTAGGGAAGAAGCCAAGAGAAATGATGGCCAAGAGGACAGCTTGACTAAGGACTCTACTGCTGGGTAGTTAAGTCAAGATAGCCCTGAAGATGAAGAAAATAATGAAAATTTACTCTAATTTGGAAAACAAGACTAAATAAAATCAGGAGGAAATAACAGTAACTCATCTTGATTCAACTCTGGCCATTTTCTTCAAAAAACAGGCTGAGAGCTGCATCTGTCCTAGATTCAGACCCTCAAGTGCTGGTCTGTGAGCTGAGCAGAGACCAGGGCTCCGAAGCCACTCACTCATTCCTTCCTTGCATCACTGATGGAGCACCTGCCACATGAGCACTTACTGAGTGCCTTCTGTTCCAGGTGCCTTGACCCAGCAGGGAGAAACAGACGTTTCTGCCTTACTGAGCTTATAGTCCAATGGCGGTGCGGGGGGAGGGTGGGAGGAAGCACGGAACCGGTGAAAAACCAGGTGAGTACAGCTGTAGGTTGCATATTTTGGGGTGCTATGGCAGATGAATGCAGCAGGAATGGTGGTGGGTGGGGTGGTGGTTTGAAGATAGAGAAGGCAAATTCCAGAAACAAATCAGAGCTGTGGGCTGGTGGCCTGGAAGTACTTCCTGGCTGATGCAGTCCTGGGAACACAAGTTGTACCAGCAGCAGGAGATAAGAATGGCTTAAACGCTATTTTTTCATGTAGCCCCATTATAAATGCCTTTCCAAATCCATTCATTCTTGATTGTGACTAACAGACCCTGTCCCTCTGACCATGGAACCCAATGGGGTTCTTCATTCAAAAAGCTTGAATCGATTACCTGCTCTGTGACATGCACCACTTTAGGTGCTGTGGATACAGTGGTGCGCAGATGAAGTCCTGGCCTTTGTGGAGCTTGAATTCTCAGGGGTAGACAGATAATAAGTGGTAACGAGATAAATATACGGGTGGACATAGAACGTCTGATGGTGTCATTCAGTGAAGTCAGAAGGGGATCCTCAAGCAGAGATGGATGGGGCGAGGACTCCAGGCAGAGGGCAGAGGAGACACCAAGGGTCCCAGTGGGGTTGCTCCCAGCATCTGAGGAAAAGCGAGGTGAGTGGGCAAGACAGTGGGGTAGGGGCAAGAGAGTAGTGCCAAGATGGGCAGGGAGCAGGGCCGGGTTGTGTAGGCACTATAAGGACTCTGCACAGCATTCATGGAAGAAAGGAAGCCTTTGCAGGGTGCAGAACAGGGGCCTGATGTGGTGTGCCTGATGCCCTGGCAGGACCACACTGGCTGCTGTCGTGTGGGGCAGATGTGGGAGGAGAATAAATTGGATGCCTGTAGGCATATGGGACATGGGGGGTTAAAGGAAGCCAGCAGCAGTGGTCAGGTGGGGGTACATTTTCAGAGAGCTCAACCTGGTGACCTCAACAGACTGCAAAGTGAGCAGGACCCAGGCTAGGCCCATCGGAACGCAAACTTGGGGTGGTCCGATGCTGCCAGATGCCTTGCCTCTCAGATGGCCTGTGATGTGCACGATGAGGCCCAGCAACTGAGTGACAGAACCTGACTTAGAAATTGAGTGTCAAAGGTTCTTTGATCCAGAACATCACTTTACATATATTTGGTTAGAAAATTGTGGCAAAAAGATGCTGGAAATTACAACCTGTCCAACAGGAGGTCAATTACATTTGGGTTTCCAACAAAGCAGCAAGTATATTGTTCCTGCTTAACATCTATTCTAGGCAGATTAGTAGATATAAACTTATTTCAAAAGTTTCACAGCTGACAGATAAAGACCAAAGGCAGCATGCCAAATATCCAAGCCAACTGTTGGACCCTATGTGGTTTCCACTTGCTTTTATTTGGTTGCCTGGTTGGTTGACACCATAGATCCCACTAGGCAGGTGAAGAAAACGTGCCACTCACAGATGAGGAACTTTGTGGGGAATCACTAACTGGCCTGATTCTGGAGAAAAGACCAAGGCAACACCCCGACCCAGTCCTCAAGGCCGATGGTGTTCTCTTGGGCAGTGAGCATGTCATTAGAAGAGCCAAGTGAGCATTTTCCAAAGGCCTTTCTGCCCTGAGCTCCTCCTGCAGGCAGTTACAGGCATTTCAGCACCCACAGTGTTGGGAGGGGATGGGAGAGGTGGTCGCCCAGGCTGAACTCAGGAGTGTCTCCTATGATGCCAGTTGGCAAGTAGAGAAAGCTGTGCTCTGCCCCTGGTGCTGCCACCTGGCACCTAAGTGCTGGGTCTCAGCTGTTTTTGCAGCAAAGCAAATAGGAAGTGAGGATGCTGGGCAAGATGTGTTGTAGAGGAAAGACTAAGGTAAAGCTGGGAGGTGTCACACAGGGCAAAGGGTTCTGGTTAGTAGGTTTGGGAACCACCAGTCAGGTGAACTCAGACTTTATATTTTTAACCTCGAGTCTTCCCAAGGCCTTACGGTGTACATGCACCTAGGGACTCCCCAGGAGAGCTGTAGTAGGCACCGTCTCCCTGAAATACCTGGTAAAAGCCCTTGGGGGAACATATGCTTCACCCGCACGGGAAGTGCTGACGGGAGTGGGGTCCTTATGATGGAACAACTGTCCGTGCTGGGGTTGTTGGGGTCAGAGGAGTGTGAATTCCACATTCCACCCTGGGACATATAGGGCAGGAGTTTGGGGAGGGCCAGTGCAGCTTCTGAGAGGTGTGAGAAGCAATGAGAAGTCAGCGAAGTGGCTTCACATTGAAGTTTCTTGGAGAGAAAACTGGTGAGTATTCTGGGATTGAGTAAGAAGCTTGGTTTTCACATGTTGGATGGATGACATGCCATTGGTATTTTCTAAGCAGGGGGACAGGTCAAAGACTCCCTCAGGAAGATTCCTTTGGCGATGGTTTTGAAGGAAGAAGGGAGAGACAAGATGATTCTGAGCAGAAGGTAGGGTGGGGACAGGTGGGCCACGGCCCTCTGCTTTTGGGTGCACAGATATCAAAATTCCAGGGGGCTCACTCCCACTACCTGCAAACAGAACCATGTGCCTGCCTTCCAGCCTTCTGCTAGCTCATAAAAGAGGGTCCAACGTTATCAACTCTACCAGGAACTGTCCAACTTCAGCATAGATGACTAAGTAAAATGACATCAGATACTCCATTCTATTACACTCCTTTACTGCAGCAGAAAAAGAGAACCAAAGCATTTTACAAAAGTCAGGGCTGCGACAAATTATGCCATGTTCTTTCCAGACACTCCTGTGCCATGTCCCCACGGTAAACAACCCAGACACTGCCAACAGGTAATATTTCAGATAAGTAGAAACAGGGATCAGACGCTATCTGCAATCATTCCAGAAATTTCTGAGATCAGGTATATTGCAACAACAGTTTAAATGTCGTTTAAACTCTCCAAATTAATTCTTACAGGGAGAGTGAGTAATTAAAACATTCTGTTAAGCTTCAAGACCTTCAGGCAAGTAGAACTGGAGTGGACGAAGGGGCACATGTGAAGGGCTGGTGGAACCGCAGGTGACTGTGTCACATCTGGCTTCCGGGACACTCTCACATCTCCAAACCAGGGGCAGCCTCACCAGGAGTCCAACTCGTGCTCTGGCTCTCAGAGCTGCTGGACATGTGGAAGCTAATTACTGAATTCAAAAGAGGCCAGGATGAGAATATGTTTCTCACTGAAGGGACAAGAACATGAGCTCCGCTCACCTTTTTCTGGCTTCCCTTTGTAGACGGGCTTGGATGAGCTGTGCAGCAAAAGGGCGCTGACCATGTACACAGGACTAAAGAGAACAGTGAGGAAGTTGAGCCGGAGGGGTTTCTACCCTTCCAGGAAGCAATGCTTCAGGCTCCCCCAGTATTTGACAGTGAACTATAAAGATGCCTTTGACTCCTTGGAGTTTTTGAAATGCTGATATGTGCTGGGGGTGTGCAGGGACTGGCAGTTCAGTCTGAGACTCCCTAGGCAACCATTTGGAATTCCTCCTCTGAACAGCATGCGACAGCCCGTCCTTGGTATTCTGTCATCGTCTGAGGGGATATGCGGTTGAGAATATGTATGGGGCAGAGAGAGCTGGAACTGGGGGCCCTGGCTCATTCACAGGGAAGGGGGTGCTGCAGCCAGCAGTGTGTATGTCCTTTGACATGGTCCTCGAGGGACCCGAGGCCACAGAACCACAGATACCAGAGAATGAGTGTTCACCCTGAAAGGTGGGGCTGGCAGCTGGGGCTGTGTGCGTGGTCAGGGGCAGACGAGGAGGAGGCACACCTGTTCATCTATACGAGGAAGAAGAAAACCGAGAGGGGTAGGGCTGGAAAAGAGGTACATAAAGCCCCTCTAAGAGAAAAAATATTCTCTCCTTGTGTTAATCAACTGAGTTAACCCATTTCTTACTTGAGGGGCATTTTGTATATCATCATTAAAAAATGTGTCATATGACCATTAACCACCAAATCATTTTACAACCCTGTACTAAATCCTGGTAATTCTCTTGCTCCAGAATTACCAAAATATTCTTGCCTAACAGCAAAGGGGAAAAGTTGTGCATCTCCTGGTGTTTTTGTTTTTTTCCCACATGCCATTGTGATTTCAACCCTAAGGTTCTCTCTTGTCACTCTTCCCACCTGGTGGCGGCTGCTTACAGGTGAGCATGAGCAGCAGGAGCAAAGGCAGATGCCAGAGGCTGCAGAAGAACAGTCTCCTGGAACTCTTCCGGTCTGCATCCGTGTAGAACCGGAAGCCCAGGTAGGAAATATACACGTTGATGGGCAGCGAGATGGCAGGGAAGGTCCATGTGGTAACATCCAGGATGGGGGCTGCTGTGCACAGTCCGATCAGGGCCAGGCAGTGGCGCAGGGCAACGCGCCGGCACAGGGCTGGGTGGGTGACCGACATCATGCAGTAGCCCCCTCGAGAGTAGTCCTCTCGGAGGCCCCAACTAAGTGCGTTGAAGTGGGGAAACTGCCAGGAGTACAGGATTCCTCCCAAAAGACATGCTCCTGAGCGAGGGTTAGAGACAAAGGGAAGCAAAGATGTGTCATCAGAAACTTGACAAAGGTACCATTTCTCTCACCCCACTGCCTCCCCGCCCCCCAGGCACTCTGTCTCATTTCACTGGATCTCAGACTCTCTGTGGGCTCTGCTCTTAGCTCTGTTTGCCCAGCGTGGCCTCCCATCTGAGACAGGCAGGGTCAAGGAGCTGAATGCCCTCCAAGACCCCCCAGCCCCAGCTCTCCACCTCAGTGGGGAGGTGCCTGCACTGGGCATGCCTGGCTTCCTAGGTGGGCTGCCCCATTGCAGGACTAAGAGCACCTGAGGCTCCTGCCCAGCACCACAACAATGTAAGAAGCCCCTACACATTTGCAAACATGTTTATGGTGGGCTGCCCCAGTGGGACCTCTGCTGGGCTTTCAGCTCTATGTCCACACACTGGGCCTTGCCAGGGAGGTACTTCAGCATGTGCAAGGACACTCCAAGCCCACCTAGCTTAGCTCCCCAAGGTCCCACCTCAGAGTTGTTGGAAGCTTCCTGCTCAGCACTGACAGAAAAGGTATGTAGCTCCAGGCCTGTCTGGGGGCACTCTGGTTTTTGTCTGTGTACCTAGTGATGATTCCACCAGGCACTGCTGGAGCCCCAGGGCCGGTGCCTGGCACATGGCTCTCCAATTCCCCAGAGCCTGCATGATGTGGCAGGCAGAAGGCACCAGAACACTACACGTTAAATGAATGGACTGGCACAAAGGACCTGGGTTTCAGGGTAGAATAGTAACCTGTCTGTAGTTTTGCAGTTTTCCAACAAGGACACGTTAGTACCTTGAGCACCATTTAGCCCTTTTCTCTAGAGCAGGGCCTCCCCACACCTACACAAGTATAGTGAAGCCTGCTACTGACGGAGCACAGTCATGTGAGACTTTATGGTTGATCTCATTTAACCTGACCATAGGATTGCCGGTGAGTTTCAGGCTCCTTAAACAAACAAACACACAAACAGATCAGATAATGGCACATTCTCCAAAGGTGAAGGAGGAGTTCAAAACGAGCCTCATACAAAGAATGGGGTCCGCTACACTAAGCTGCCTCCTTCAGTGTCAGACAGCAGGGGCCTGAGTCACTACTGAGTAAGAGATTTATTACTCATTCAGTCACATCAACATGTCTACTGAGCGCCCACTAAGTGTAAGCACTGGGGATGAAACAAAGCCATGTGTTCCTGAGGCACTGAGTTACCATCACCTCTCCAAGGCCACATTAGTGGACGCCCATCAGCACCTCGGCGCTGTGCAAGCAGAAAGACATGCAACGCCGGCCTGCAGCACAAGGTCAGGAGACTGGGGGAGACTGCCGTGAAGAAGGCCATCTGAGCTGGGCTCCCAGGGAGAAGAAGAAGCCTAGTCCCGAGAGGGCTCTGCACGGGCCTTAGGGCAGGGAGATGTGCAGTGCAGTGAGGTACTGAAAGGACATGAGTCCTGTAGTAGTGTTCACAGAACTCTACGACAAAAGGGAAAAGGTCAGTTTTACTGTATGATAATTTAAAAAATGAAATAGAAAAGGAAGGCACATGTGGCTGCAGTGCAGAGAACAATGGGAGCGCTCCCCTCAAAGCAGCAGAGTCACAAAGGACCATTCCATGGAAGAACGTGTGAGCCTGTGAGGTGGGGGGACTGTGCCAGGAAAGGAGTGTTGGTGAAGAACACACCTGAGAGGTCCAGACCAAGTAAGAAGGATTTATCAGGAGATGAGATGAACATGGTGGAGCAGATACGGACAGAGCCTGGACTAGCATGGGGTTCGGGTGGCAGCAATGATAGGCCATGTGCACAGAGATCAGGAGCAGAAGGAGAGGGAGCGTCAAGGGCAACCCCTAGGTTGGGAATCCCTGGCAATGAGGCTCACTGAGAGGATATAGGGAAGTGGGGAGGGCAGCCCATGAAGGTGACCTTGGGTGAGCCCTGAGGGAAGACATCTGGGAGAGGAGCTGGGATGGCTGTGGGAGGGTCTGGACAGGATGTGTACCCAGAGCCGCAGCTGTGCTGAGTACCCTGGCTGTGTCTCCTAGCTGACTGTGGACAACTCCTCAAGCATGGGTTCCATCTTCGTGTCTGTGGAGGTGGAGTACCGGAAGTGCTCAGTACTCCTGCAGTGGAGGGCCTGAGATTTCTCAGCGGGAAGCCCCTGTGTAAGAGGAGCTGCTTTAGCACCAACAGCCCCTGGGCCACTGTTTCCAGCACTGGTACGTGAGACCACTGACGGCCAACTATCAGGATGTGGTCCACTCCCCACCTCCTCCCTCCATGGAGGGTCTTAGGTGCTCTGACTCCCAGCCTTGTTTCCAATGCTGAACCATCGCCTGGGGGTCCCCGATCAGAGACCTGACAGTTTATGACCAGTGTCATCTACCCAGGGAAGTGCTATTCCACACAGACAGGCGGGAACTTGTAGCCACAGTCCTGTTTCAGGTAATCAGGCTCCTTGAAACCCTGCATCCGAGGGACTGTACAGAAAAAAGAGAGGGATATGGCTATGGCTACCACAGAATTCACCAGACAGAGAGCAGTTTACATGACTCAGAATCACCCAGAAAGTCAGTCTGGGCTCTACAGCCCAGAAGGGCCCCACAGCCCAGAAGGGCCCCTGTTGTGCAGAAGCCAGTGAGGGTGAGAAACGAGCCCCTCTTTTAATCTCTCCCCTGTCTTCCTCAACAGAGTGAGCTGCAGAGGGATAACAGGGGCAGGCTTGGTGCCATCTAAAAGAAAGAACAGTGATTTTCATTCACAATGTTCTAGGCAGGGCCTTCGTCATTTCTGAACGACGTACACCAGCAGGTGTAATGTGGGGAGGAGGACTTGCATGGGTATAAAGTCTGAAGAGGGATGGGCCTGCTCTCTTCCCCCAGGATAGCTTCCTGCAGGTTCTTGAAAGTCAACTGAGTCTGTCCAGTGTGGGAGGAAACAGAATAAAGCCTTGATTTTAGGGTTCCTTTTCAGTAGAGCCCCCAAATCTGTGTGAACCCTATTTATAAATAACATATAGCTATATCTTAGTTCATGCAAACACACTGCAATTTTAATGCCAGTACTAAGAGAGGGAGCTACTATTTGCTGACTCCACGGGTAGGTGTGTGATGGGGGTCACCACATGCACACCCAATTCTGGGTACTAGAAAGGTGGCAGCCACCAGGACAAGCCCTGTTTAAAGTTTAGAGGGACAGACAGACATAAACACAAGCAACAGCAATGAGCGTTATTTACTGAATCAAAATCGGGTGACAGTGTAGTTAACTGCTCAGGGAAGGCTTCCCAAAGGTGACATTTGAGCCACGACCCAACTGGCTGGAAGCAGAATTCTATCAAATCCTGGGAGGAGACACTGCAGGCCTGTCTGGAGGGCATGGAGGTTGGAGTGAGGGAGGGGAAGCTAACAGACGGGCCTGGGGATTTGGTGGGACTGACGCCAGCAAAGCAGGTCACCATAGGAGGGTGGGCAACAAATGGCAGGAGACAGCGAAGAGTGCTGAGGGGGGCTGACCTGATGACTTTACTTAGGTGGCGCAGTCCGGGGACATGCACAGGTGAGTGTGCTCATGGTGGAGACATGAAGAGTCCTGCTTCTGGCCTTCCAAACTGTCTCTGGGACATCCCAACCAACTGCCTCATGGCTGTCATGCCCTTGGCCCTGTGTAGAGAAGTTCCGCCCTCGTACAAGCTCTCCAATGCTCACGGCAGCCCTTCCTTAGGGGGTTTTACTCTCATTTCATAAGTGAGAAGATGAATCAACTCGCCCAAGGGTGTTCAGCCCAGTGAACCAGCCTTTCTAGAAAACTGCCACCACATACTGACTGTAACATTGGACTGCTAGATGGTGATCCAAACGCCAGTGGAGCCGAGCAGAGGGACACATGCTGGAAGGAGAAATTGCAGGGATGCTTTCCAAAAAGCCCTGGTACCTTCAAAACAGTTTGTTTCAATTGTAGGCATACCTCGTTTTATTGTGCTGTGCAGACACTGCAGTTTTTACAAACTGAAGGTTTGTGGCAACCCTGCGTTGAGCAAGTCTATCAGCTCAGACGATGGTTAGCATTTTTCAGCAATAAAGTATTTTTAAGCTAAGGTGTGTAAATTGCTTTTTTAGACATAATGCTGGTGCACCAGCAACAGACTACAGTGTTTCTCTTGACAGGGAGCAGCCTTGGGGGATCAGAGAGCACAGAAGGGCAGGCCGGACCGTCCAGGCACAACTGAATAGTAAGCAAGGAGGAGCACGGGAGACTGCTCCTTGAATTTCGATGGAAACATTGGATGCTCTCTGGATTTTAAAGGGACCAGTGCAGAGGAAGGGCTGTTAGAGACTCTCAGGGCATCGGGTCACTGTGAGGCTTTGAACGTGAGGTATGTGGCACAGCCAACCTGCAGCTCACCAGCCATCCTATGTCCCAAAGGCAGGACTGTATTACCGCTGGCACTTATGACAGTCACAAGCACAGGAAACCAATGAGACCAAGATGTGTCCATTTGAGCTGTCACCAAAGTGGCTGAGAAAAGGCAACATCAGCTGGGAAACCGGCTTCGAACTGGCGAAAGGATCAGGCCCAAAGGGATTTTCCTTGTCTTTTCTCAAAGCCCTCTTTTTAGTGTGCCAACTGGGGTGTTCCATTTGGTTCAATACACATTTTTCAGTTATGTTTCTGCATAAAACAACAATTTAAAAAACTCCATAGGAGTTGCGTACTGCTTTCTGTGTGAGAGGAAACTGGGTATGGGTTTGGTTCCTGTCAAAGAGGAACCAAAGAGCTTTAGAAATCACAGTTTAGCCTTAATGGACTGTGATCAGAATACCAGCCCCTTCACAGTTCTACTTGATGGGCTGCAACTGCCTCTGCTCATCTACACGATGTAAAACAAACGACTCTCTCCATCAAGATAAGGTGAATGAGAACAGGGAGACCTGAAGTGGTCTAGGGGCAGGGTGCCCACCTTCCTTGTGTGGTAAACATAAAGCACTCAGTTTTCTTGTTCAAAGGTGTCCCCTCTACCCCGGAGCCATCTATTTTTACTGAGCTGATCTTTGCTAACAACAAATACTCATATGCACCCACTAGTGATGGGTGTAGTCTGTTCTCCAGGCCTTCAGCTGGAGCCTGGCCAGGGAGAGATGACCCACAGGATAACAGTCTATGAATGTGAGATCAGGGGCGGGGCGTATGGGACTCATAGGAGGAAGACCAAAATCAGCCTTGGAGAGGTCAGGGAAGGCTTCCTGAAAGAGGAAACCCTCCAATTTGTAAATCAAGATGTGAAAATGGTCTCGGAGTTTCAATCCACCCATACAAACCTATGGTTTTGTGCTTCTATTAAATGCATTTCTTCATTTCCTACTTAACAGCAGAATCTTTGTACATATTTGTTTTAATCACATCTGGAAAAAATGTATGCTTCCTTTATTTTCACAAAATATTTGTTGGTCTATGAATATATAAAATACTGAAAGTTTGTGAAATAGGTGACATATTTGTAGCTGTTGGTTCTCAGAGGACAGCAACTTCCCGAGACCAGGATGCCAAATCCCAGCTTGAAGGCAGCTACGGAGACCGTCCTGGTGTCCAGGGTGGTGTTTATTTCTCTCCACACAAAGGAAACATTAAAGAGCACATTTACTCTGCGGTTCGTATGGTGACAACTACAGAGAACCCTTATCTCATGTCACCTTGCTCTGACAAGGTGGATTTATCAGGGGGCGGAGCTAACCAATGTCTCCTTGGTGACTCTTTGAAAATACATGTATTCCCAAACTCTCTGCCTGAATCTGGAAAAGCTGCCACAGCATACTCCCACCCTTTTGTTGTTGAGCAAGGCCAAGGCAGCTCTGGCTAAGTGGTTTCTAAGAGAATGGAGCCGAAACTTTAAAGTTGGAGCTCAGACTCCACATGTGATCTTCCCAGGAAAACTTCTGGAGTGCAATGCGGTGGTCTCAGCCCGCTCCTCTGTTTGCAGTGGGCTTTCTTACATTCTTTCCCTTCCACCCGAGCCCATTCCCTGCCAGTCCCTGTTCATGCAGGGCCTTGACAAGGATCAGGGAACACAGCTTCAGCGAACCTTGGTGCTGAGTTTGGAGGCCATCCCCCCAGTACAACAGGCTCCCCTAGGTGTGGCCCTTGGTAGCTCATCCATTCCAAGACTGGTTACATTTGTGCTGTCAGGGTTACATGGCTATGTAAACTGGGGGCTAGCTGGAAAAGCAGACCCAAACCCAAAGCTTCATGCTCATGGATTTCAAAGCCTTCCTTTTGAAGGCTAACACAAAGGAGCCTGTGAAACGGATCAGCCTCAATGGGGCAATAGACTTCGAGGGCACCACAAATAAAGGGAAGAGGATGTGGGGCCAGTGTATCAACTGCGCAGCCACAAAAGGGGAGATTAAAAGTCCTCTGGAAGTGGAAAATGGAGCTTGGCAGTAACTGCTTACGCTTGGAGACTTCTGTGCAAGTGACCCAGGAACAATGGAGGGCACAGGAAGGGTACACGAGTGCCCTCCCTCCCCTCACCTTGTCATAATCTTCCTACTGCCTTGTGGAACCACTGGGGGGTGCATTTGAAGGGAAAGACAAAAGTAAAGGAAGCACAAAGCTCTATCTGACTCTAAAAAAAGTGCTTCCCTCTCCTCTTCTCTTCTTACCATCCCCCTAGAGGGCAGTTTTGGACACCTGC
The DNA here is from genome assembly GCF_014824575.4 of Sturnira hondurensis. Lineage (NCBI taxonomy): Eukaryota > Metazoa > Chordata > Mammalia > Chiroptera > Phyllostomidae > Sturnira > Sturnira hondurensis. The sequence goes on along the minus strand of NW_028091817.1, from coordinate 1,479,087 downwards.
AGGTTCTTCCCATCTTATCGCCCAACACTAATCTGTTCTTCAAACCGCACTGGTGAGATGTGCACTCGGTGCCAGGCACTGTGTCCACTAGGCTGCCACACAAGGCGCTGGCTCTCATTTCTTTCAGGGTTGTCACTTGCGGTCAACCCAGCACACTGACAAGACTGGGGTATACTCAGTACCAAAGTTAGCCTTCAATTACCCTGCCAACCTCAGGTCTAGCAATGCATTTCCAGCCTTTTGTGTTTTTGTCTTTGGGGAGGACAGGGCTCTAAATATTGTTTGGCATCCTAATGAAAACATTCCTTCTTCATTCTGTCTTTAAAAATATTTATCTTAGCCCTGGCTGGTGTAGCTCAGTGGATCGAGCACGAGCCTGCGATCCACATGATCATGGTTCGATTCCCAGTCAGGGCACATGCCTGGGTTTGCAGGCCAGTTCCCAGCAGGGGATGCATGAGGGGCAACCATACATTGATGTCTCTCTACTTCTCTCCTTCCCTTCCCCTCTAAAGATAAATAAATTAAAAAAAAGAATTTGGAAAAAAATATTTATCTTAATTCATCTGAGGCTCTAAGGCTAGTCATGAAAAAAAAACACACACAAAATGGACACACTCATTTTTTAGTTTGATTTCAAGGAAAGCACCACTTTACAGGAAATCTTTAAAAGTGCTTAGGTTGAACAGTCCTTGTATTTAGTAGGCCCTCAAATATTTGTTGAATGAAAAAGTGAATAAATTGTCTTTATCCTATTTTCTTATCCTGAAATAAAGGAGGTAAATAAAATAAAACAGTATTTAACATTTTGTAGTTTTCCAGCTGAGGCTAAAAAAACTCATTCTCTTTTTGTTACTAAAACCATCCATCTGCCAAATGTCACTTCCTGATAAGAGCCCATTTCTAAGTCCTCATTTGTAACTGAATGTTGTCTGACATAATTAATGTTTACCACACAACAACATTTGAATTACAAACCAAAGGCAATTTACAAATCAGCTCTCAAGACTGTCACCTAGGCCCATGCCGAAAATTCCCAAGATTTGGGATATATTCAAATTTAGGAAAATCATAAAACAGAATCTGAGCCTTTTTAAGAAATGGGGTTGATGGAAAGAGAGGTGGCCTCAGCAAGGAGGAGGGGGAAGTCTTTAACCTGATCCCCGGAGACACTAAATAGACTCTGGAGATAAACACTGTTGAGGCCTAATGCACACAGCTCCAGGCCTTCTGGGAGCGGGGAAGCGTGCTGTCCAGCGCTGATCTGCAGCGCCCCTTGCCCACCCCAGCAGGCCCTCTGCTGGGCCCCGTGGGTCCCTTCCCTCCCACACACGCTGTCCGCTGTGTGTGGAGCCCACCCAGGCACCAGCTGGCCAGACCTGGGAACAGAGGTGAGACTGCCATGTGGCCTTCCTGAGTTTTCCTGGGTAAGCATTTCTACTATTTTCCAGTTAACAGCAGTTTAATGTAAAAAAAAAAAAAAGGCAACATGTCATTAGACAGGTGGGAGGAAAAGGCCCCACCAGGGAGGGGGAATGGATGCAGAGAAAAACCTTTCTGATGATGATCTTTAGACAAACCGAGCATGTGCTGGGCCGGGGCTGCATTTGAAAGCAAGGCCCTCTCTAAACAACACTTCCACTGAAGCTGTCTGTGCTGCATCCACAGCAAGAAGAGCATGCTGCTTCTCGTTCTTTGTGAAGATATAAAACAGCAAACACCAGGAACAACTAACACTGACCTAGTGCTCCAATTTCCATATGCCAACCAGTTCGATTTTCTTCCTGCTCCCAGTCCTGCCTTGCTCACCCCGTGCTGGGTTAACCAAGGATGCAGCAGTGAGCACAGGTTTGGACCCTGCCCACTGGGGCACCTAAAACAAGGAGACATTGTTTTCACTATCTGATAGGAAAGTACAAAAACGCAGCACAAAACAAAACAAAAACAATCAAGTAGCTGTGGGGGAAAAAATCAGACCCTCAGAGAACCATAATCCCTCCCCACCCTCGTTAGGCTTCAGGCCTTTACTGGAGGAGGGGAGGCGGCAGAAGCTGTCTGGTGCTCAGTCTGGGGTCCTCACCAGCCTGGCAGCCACGGCACAACTCACAGCCAAGCTAGCCACTGGGACAGGGAGAAGGTCCTTCTGAACACCTACTTCCTAACTCCACAAGCCACTGGGACACCCACCCTCTTCTTCTCAAGCTATTGTACTCGCCCTCTGTCCTTTGTCTCCGGACTGGACAGGGAGCTTCTTCAATAGAGAATGCTGGCAGGTTCCTATGTCCCAGCGGCCCTGAGCTCATCCTCTTCAGTCCTGCCCACCATCTACTGAGCCCGAGGAAAGGACTTCTAAACAGGTGCACACGACTGAGTGACAAAAGGCGGCACTGGGTGCATGGAATCCTGGCTGAGTAGCCAGGGAAGGTGGGGCCAAGGCAAGGAACAGATTTGGGTGATCGCCATCCTTTGGACACTTGCCCTTCATTCCCACCTGAGGGTTCTCTTGTGTTCCCAAGCTGCTCTTCCCAAGGACAATCCGATTGATGTTTCATTAAATACTCAAAGGATGACATTTTGACTAGGGAGGGCAGGAGGACAGGAGGTGAGAGAAGACACTCAAGTTTGGGAGGACAATACAGGTGGGCTTCAGCAACTCACTGATTTCTAGCACCATGGAAGAACCAACCAGCTACACACCAATTGTGGTTAGGTCCCCAGCAAGTGGAGCCCTGCAGCTTTCCTGCTCCTGCCTGCAGTGTATCTACCCTGCTTTTCCACAGGGCAGAATTCCTCCAAAAGCCTCTCGCCTCCACTCTGGCTCTCATGCCTACAAACCTCTGTGTACATGCTCTTCTTGCTTCTTGGAAAGCACTTGCCCTTCTCGGGCAAGCTTACCGTGACTTAATTCCAAAATCACTGCACTCCAAGACCGCCTTAGGTTGTCTTGCAACCCTCTCAGAACCCTTTTCCTGCTAAAGGCTTAGTTCAGTCAATATTTCATTACCTACTGACACTGGGTGAGATGTGATCTGCAAGGACTGGATTTTGGTATATTTGCACCTCTCAGTCCCCTGTACACAGCAGCTCTACAGCTGCACAGTGAGGCTGGGAATGAAGGTGGGGAGCCCCAGCAGTTCCTAGTCCAGGCTGTTCTGGGAGGGCAGTCTCCCAGCCTCCCTCACACCCTCCCTCCTGCCCCCTTCTCTTCCTACTATCAGGACGGTTCAACACAGTATTCTCACCCCAACTTCTCTACTCATGGGCTTCTCCAAAGTGATCGGTCTTCGGAGGTTCAAAGATAAAACATTTTGGAGATACCACTGAAGAAAGGACACCCCGGGAGCCATTTTTTTCTTAGAAGGATTCTTTCAAGCAAACAAGTCCCCTATGATAAGAACTCAGATGAGAGGCAGACCCTCTGTGGCTAATACACACGACATCACTCAAGCATCTCAAATAACAACACCTGCCCAGGGCCTTCACCCAACCCTGGGTGTTTCCAAGGCAGCTGGAGCTCTCCACTTGTCTTTTCAGGCTGGTGGTTCTCAAGCTCTGGATTTTGTGCCGGGGCACTAGCATCACCTGGGACCTTGTTAGAAATGCAGACCTGCAGGCCCTGCCCAGACAGTCTGAGTGAGAAACCCTGAGGTGGTTCCAGGAATCTTAGTTTTAGCGAACCCTCCAGGTGACTCTGATGTGCACCAAGTTTGAGCACGGCTGTTTCAGACTTCTACTAGACCACAGGAACAGTCTCACACAAGACCCTACTATTTAAAGCACAAACTCACACGAGGAAGATAGGTGCAGGCTCACAAGGACACCCACTGACCTTTCTGTGCAGTGCTGTCTAAATGAGCTCTCCGTGGGGTGACAATGTTTCACAGCTGCTGTCAGTACAGCAGCTAGTAGCCACCAGTGGCTGTGGGCATTTGAAACACAGCTAAAGGGACTGACACTGAATTTGTGAGTTTATTTAGTTTCAATTTAAATTTTAAAAGCCATATGTGCCTAGTAGATGCCTCATTAGATACTGCAGTTCTAGAAGACAGAAAAACTACATAAAATCATGTTCAACCTAGTTCCTAAAATCCCAGCAATAAAAATCTTAAAACTGGATTCCCTCAGATGCCTTATTTCTTTGTATCACATCCTCCTGTGTGGTACCCTGGGCGACTATTTGGCAATTGACCATGGATTAACCTACTTTTGCCATCTGTAAAATTGAAGGCATTTACATACCCACTCATTCATTCAAAGACTTCATGCTTATCTCAAGTTTGGTCTATCAATACAATGTTTTGAAACTTTCTTTGAAGCAGTTTGAAGCATCATGTGAAGTAGCAGTATTCTTTCAGTGTAAACCCGATGAGACTTTAGGTATGTAATCTGATCTGTGGTCAATTAGAACGGGGACAGTGAACTGTGCTGTTACTGTGTCTGGCGATGCGTCTTTAAGGATGTAAGAAAAAGGATGATACAAGTCCATCTCACACATGGCCAAAGGCACTTCTGTGGCTGCACAGCTCTTAGCTGTCCCTCTTAAATCTGGATTACAGAAAGACTATATCCAAAATTTTATGTAAAATGCACCTATTAGCAGTTTAGCCAAATCCAGATTGTTCCTGAACAATAAGGGCTTCTGCCTGAGTGGCAGCTCCTAAAGGCAGGACTTTGAAAGCTTTTTCCCCCTCTAGGCTCTGAGGACGCAACTCCAGCCCATATGTGCTGAGGCTCCACTCTTCACAGGCAACTGCCAGGGAGTGGGGCAAGGGCACTGAGCCCTCAGCAAGAACCGGGGTCCTGGACCCTGCACAACACAGGTGCCACGTTCTCTATGGCCTGGATGAATCTTCAGGGATACTTGTCCCTGCAGCTGTACCACTTGCCCCTGAGCCTGGCCTTGCCTGGGATTTGCTAGACAGAAAAGGTAGTTTGAGGTGTCTTGTTCCTTTATTCCAGCTTAAAGGAGACTGAATAGGGTTTTGGGCCTCCTGACTGGGTACAGGCCACCTCTAAGGGACAGGCGGGTGGCTCAGAGCAGGGCACCCAAGTGTGAAGTATGAGAGTACAACACTGCTGTGGATGGAGTGATGCTGGGCCATAAATAAAAGTTACTGACTTTTATTTACGGCCCCCACCCTGTATGACTGGGCCATCACTAGAACATCTGGAAGGGGCAGGAGGGGAGAGGAGAGTTGGGTTAGAGAGACAGGGAGTTTGGATCAAGTCAAGGTTGAGGCTCCAGGCAGAAGTGAGGAGGGGGAGAAATCTGACCAGGAGTTCGGTAGGAGGCAGGATTGCTCTTTAAATTTACACTGTATCCTGAGGCTTGGGGAAAACTCAGACATCACTTAGTCCAGGGTTCTCAGACCAATGTGGTCCACCCTGCCTCTCTCACCTGAGACAGACATACCGATGAACCCAGCATTCTTTTCCACCAAAGCCAGGAGGCACCTCAGTCTTCCAAACAATAGCCAGGTAACAATCATTGCTCAGAGTCTGCATACCAATAAAATCTCATGAGTTTTCCTGATCTGTATTAATTTACCCACTGTATAAATCAGTAGTACTTAATAATAATTCACTTAATCCTCACAACACCAGGAGAAGAGACCATTATTAGGCCCATGTAGGGAAGATAAAGCAACAATAGCATAAAGAGGTCAAGTACGTTCTGAAGGGCAGCCAGCTATTGAGTGGTGGAGCTGGACTCCAAACCCAGGTGGCCCTGCCCCAGAGCCACCGCTCTCAATCACTCGGCTCTGTGGCGAGTGAGCCTCTCACGTGGACGAGACCAAACCAGCATGTATGTTGTAGAATTACTGCATTTGCAGATTCATGGAATGCTGACATTTACAGGATATGAAAACCATTCTGAGAGACAATCATGGAAAAGGTGTAATCATCTTGGTAAGCTTGCCAGATCAGAGTCTAAGAGCTTTTGTGAAAAGTTTCAGAAATGCGGCTTACAGGCAACGATTTACGGTCCCCTGCCTCTGATCTCTCATGTGAAAGATATGTACTTGCACACATTGCAGGAAACCTCACCACTTCCTTCCTAAGTGTCGGTCAAACACACTGATTACCTGACTAATTAGGCTGCGAAACTTCCCTTACAGATGGTGAAAATGAGCTATTCCACCCCACAAATTTCGTTGTGACATACCACCAAAAACATGTAGGAAGGTCTCAATGGTTTTACTGTGGGCAGCATGAACAATTTAAGCAAATCATATAAAAATAAATTAGAAACTAATGAAAATAATCTGTTCTTTCCTAAGGGGGGAAATACCCAGAACTGGGGGAACAAGGGAGCTAACACAGCAGGCCCACCAACGTCGGAACGTCCCCTTAGCAGGACAGGGGTGTGGAGGCCTGGGCCCAGGCAGCTCTGTGGTATGGGGCATCCCAAATGCCTCACCAGTGCTAACGTGGCTGGTGGTTTCTAGGCACTTGCTTTTTATTGTACCTGTCTGTTTTCACAGGCTGAGACAGAGCTGCTTCCCCAAGTCTCCAGAGAAAAGCCCAGAAGACCTAGTCTCCCATTAGCTCAGGATTTCAGACCGCCCTGTCTGTGCACTGCCAAAAGAATCAGCACTGAACAGAGGGGACTTGAATGCTGAGTACCACAGGTCAGGGAAGGCAACATTGCTGGCCAGCGCATGCTAATGCTCACAGAAGAGCCTCTGGGCGCCTGGATGAGGCACCTGTGCTGCGTGCCTGCTAGGCAGAAGCTGAGCCATGTGTGAGACACTCACCAGCATCGAGGCTGCCAGTAGCTGCCGTCCAGCCCATGACAGGTGGGATGGCTCCAACGATGGCTCCAACCCACGTGTTGGCAATGCTGATCCTCTTCAGCGGGGTGTAGCAGCAGGTATACAGGAAGATGTTGAAGAGCCCCAGGACTCCTGTGAGTGGGTTCACCCCCCAGGTCAGAAGGGCAACTCCTGGAACAGCACAGCAAGTGGCAAAGGACACAGCAAGCAACGGGCTGGGGAAGAGCAGAGAACACAGAGCTGTCACTTTCCAGGCTGGCGAGCCATACAGTGTAGTCAGAGCTGCTGAGGAGAGACTGCCCCCTATATGACGGAGTGACCTGGGAGGTAGTGCTGACACGGCCTCTCCCTTTTATGGGGCTTCTTCACGAAACTTAAAATAAGGACCCCCAGTTGTGGGACATGTGGTCCTCCCTCAGCTCACCTGTATAGGAGAGGTCGTCGCCTAATTATTGTTTCTCTTCATGGGGCTTTCGTGAGGGGGGACATGTGCCTGTGTTGCACAGCACTGTTTTACAGTCTGCAAAGTGATAGCTATGGATAAAACCCTCAGAACATGGTATTGTGAGATTTGGGCAAAACCACTCTGGAAGTAGTTCTGCCCATTTATTTATACCTCATTGGGAAGCACCACCTAATTAGTGATGATAGCTATGGCAGTGAGCCTGCTCGAGCCTCTGTAGGACATCGCAGGCTCAGTGTGGTGCCGGTGCTGAAACACGCGCCGCTCTGCAGTGCCAAGGCTACAGCTGGGTTGTGGGTACGGGGTTTCCAAGAGGAGGCCGCAGTGTTATGAATGGAAAAGAAAATTGTCAAATAAAATTATAAAATGGTAGTGAGGATTATAAGCCCAATTCTCAAGAGAGTCTACTTTTTCAGCGTAAATGCTGTACAGAACCTTGTGGAAGGCTTTGTGAAAATTTATATAAATTGGATCTACTAGTTCCTAAGTCTATGCATGTTCATTTACTCTTTCTAAAGAAGCCTACAAGAGGTTACTCAAGCCTGCCTTCCCCTTATAGGAGCCATAGTCCTGCTGCTGAGGAGACTGTTTCCACACCACTGAGCCAGGCTGCACTGCCTGCTCACTGGGAAGTGAGGGTCACGGTGTGTAGCTTCTCTGGGGCCTGGTTTTGGCCACAGCCAGTTCCCCAAAGAAGACAACCATCATTCACCCTCCCTCGCCCTGTGCACAGAGCTGCAGTGTTCCCACGGCAGGGCAGAAGCCCCGTGGTTACAAGTTAGAACTCAGCTGGGAACGGGGTTGGAAGAACAGGAAAGCCCATTCGCTGAAAATGCCAAGTGAAGTCAGGGAAATGGAACACAAAGCTGGCAGTGCCTTGACCTCCAGCTCCCACTTTGATATGGTGACCAGCACTCTCCTCATAGGCCTGTAGGCACTCTGCCCTGGAGACAGAGCCCCGAGGAGGGGGGTTTGAGGAAAAAATGGAACCTACAAGGAATATGTTGTTGTCAAGATGCTGACTGCATTGTCAGCCCTGAGGGCCAGTTTCCTCCTCTAGGCCTGGTTCCCTCTTCTTTCAAGACTTGTGGTCAGTGACTTCCACAGCCCTCCCTGCGGCCCCCTCTGTCTTTACTCTGCCTTTTCCTTCCACCACTCCCACCCTGACCGTTCCCATCTCTGAATCTGCTGAATGACCCGCATCTCCACTCCTGCTGGAGACAGCCCTGCGATCACACTAACTAACCCATGTCAAGAGGATGGTGCTTCAGTGGAGTAGGTTTCCTCTCCCATTCCTCGCAAGTGACTGTTTTAGCTCCTCTCCATCCTTTTCCGGTCGCCAGATCCACTCTGGCCCTTGATGCCTGCAGCCGATGTCCTTCCCTCTTACATAACAGAGACAAAGTGCCCTCCTCTTTCCTTGTACACCTTCCTCCTATTTGGGAGGAGGAGAATATCTTCTCTATTTTTAAAGACAAACTCTCCACTTTTGCTCTTATTTAATCCCCTCCTGAATCTGTCCTTATCTTTTATCTACACTGTCTACTGACCTTTTGCATCCTCAGCTCAATTACATTGTTCGTGTTCCCCCAGAGTCCTCACTATCCCTCTTCAAACCCAAGCATCCTGATGAAGCAGACTACGTGTCTTCATTTCCTTGATCCTTCAATTTCCTGTTGGCTCCTCAACTCTGTTTCAGCACCTACTGACACCAATTTCTCACCTGGCTTCCCAGTATAGCAAACAACATAAATGGCACCTCTGTGTTGTTCATCTCACATGTGTGCAGAGAGGCAAATTTTTACAGCACTGCAAATATTACAAATGTCTTCTTCCAATAATGTAGTTTATGGCTTATAAGAACAATTTTTTTTTTGCCCTGGCTGGTGTAGCTCCGTGGATTGAGCGCAGGCCTGTGAACCACATGATCACGGTTCAATTCCCAGTCAGGGCACATGCCTGGATTGCAGGCCAGATCCCAGCAGGGGAATCACGAGAGGCAACCATACATTGATATTTCTCTCCTTCTCTCCTTCCCTTCTCCTCTAAAGATAAATAAATAAAATCTTTAAAAAAAACAACAATTTTTTCCTTATGGGATTCTAAAAAGCTAGTTTTATTTTGGGTGGGAGAAAAAGGTAGTTCATAAATATTTTTATTTCTCCTCAATTGAACCCTGTGTGAAAAAAAAATACAAAATAGGTTTTTCATTCCATGATCTTTGGAAGCCAGCTGGATTCCAAAGTACTAGTGTTATGAAAGCCCATTCAGAAAAGCACACATGAATTTAATTTACTGAGATAGGCAATTTTATGTCTTACTTTCATTTCTGACCCTTCTCAAAATTACAGAAAACCTCATATGAAGCTTAATTTTGGGGTTTAAGTCAGTGTGCTCAGGGGTGTGAATAAAAACTGAGTGGGCTGACAAGGCACGTTCGTGGAAACGAGACCACTCAGGTAGGTAGCCAGGGTCATTCTCAGCACCTTGCTGACCAGAGGAACCCAGTCCCTCCTGGTCCTGGGAGCCTGGACTGGTGGACGCCTAGGCTTTCTCATGGGGTGGGCAAAGGGGCCTCAGTTACAAACTCTGAGAGGTTTATTTCCATGCTATGCTTTATTTTTCCTAAAGCATATTATAAAAGTAATATATGTTCATTTCAGAAAAATTGAAACTACCAAAAATCAAAAAGAAATTCTAAACTATTTACTCAGGGAAACATACTGGTTAATTTCTTTCTAGCCTTTTCCTAGTAATATATCTACTTAAAAATAACAGAACATACTGAATTGTGGTTTTGTTACCTGCTGTATTTCAATAGATCTTAATAATTTCCTATGCCTTTAAGAATTCTTTTTCTTGGTCACCATTAATAATTATACAGCAACCTGTTCTATGGATATACCACAGTGAATTCCATCAAAATACCCTGTTTGGACACTTCCTATTTTTCCATTTCTTTAATTAGAGATAATGTTGGGATGAATACTATATACACAGACTTTTGTTCACAGTGCACCAATCAGGATAAATTCTGAGGATAAATTCCTCCATGTGAGGCTACTGAGCCAAGTTTCAGAGATCTTGCGCACTTTAGGGACTTGGACGTGCGCCACAGGTCTCCACTGCAGAGTTTATACCAGTTGACACTTCCACCGGCAGTATCAGGAAAAGCCTGTTTCCAGAACCTGCATCACTACTGGGTATGGCATTAAAAACAAAACAAAAATTAATGTAAAATATGTTTACTGAGATGGATGATCCTCGTTTTACAGATGAGAAACAGTCAATAAGCAAACAACTTGGAAACAGAACATGTACTCAGGCTCACCTGCTGGCTCATTTAATCCTGAGGTACCCCCACCCCTACTGGTATGTGGGGCACACAGCAGATGTGGTGGAACTTACTGGTTGGTTCCCTTATTTCCTGGGTCTGCTGAGAGCTGGAATCTTTAGGCTGGTTGCAGACTCTGGTGGGGTTTCAAAGCTCCTTCAGTTTACCCCACTGTGTAAGTGGCCTAACTTTCTCCTACATTCCCTGAGATGAAAGTGACTGGGAAGTGAAGGAGGAGAACTGAAGGAGAGAGAGTAGGGGAAGGAGAATGGGGTAGGGGAAGGGGGTGGGGGAAGGAAGAGGAGAAGCAGCAGACCTGGGATGTGATATGAGGAGCAATGCCCTGGGAACACTTGCTGTGTAGTGGGAGACAGCTAACAGGGCAGCAACAATTAGTGTGGTGTGACAGAGGAAACGGCAGCCTGCGGGCACAGATGGGCAGTGTGCGGGCATACAGTGAAAGGTTTTAGAAAATGTTGTTCAAACTGAGACCTAGGGGACAGGTGGGTACCGGGCAGCAAGGGCAGAGAAGCGTGTCTCGGGCAGGGAAGCAGCAGGCAAGAAGGAAGGCAGAGGGCGGAGAGCAGGGCACAGTCCACACACCTGGTGTGCAGCATGAGTGGTGGGCGTGCTAGAGAGCAGGGAGCTTAACAAGGTCACATGGGGACATCTGAATGCTCCTCTGGGGAAGTGTGGAGTCAACAAAGTTTTCTCTGTTTTTGACAGAGGAGAGGAAAAGGATCAGATCTGCTTTTCAGAGGGATGGCTCCACCTGCCAGGGTGACCAGCAAGGAGACAAGCTCCCATGTGCCTACCATTGGAAGTTCATGTTGGGTGTTTTTGAGGAATCATGAACACCACACCACACAATTTTTATCAAATGCTGGTTGAAAGACACAGACCTCACCTATATCCTTTTTTTTTTTTAGAATTTTTATTTATTTATCTTTAGAGGAAAGGAGAAAAGGAGAGAAACATCAATGTGTGGTTGCCTCTCATGAGTCCCATGCTGGGAACTGGCCTACAACCCAGGCATGTGCCCTGACTGGGAATTGAACCGTGATCGTGTGGTTCGCAGGCCTGCGCTCAATCCACTGAGCTACACCAGCCAGGGCTAACTTGTCCTTGAATCTACCTAGGAGATATTCCAAAGTATCTTGGTGGGACAAATCCCACCAGCAGAGAGCAGGCACCGCCCTTTCCCGGCAGCTCTTGGGTAGAGGGACCTGGGGACGGGCTAGGTCTGCATTTTTTGTATCAGTTATTTTCGTCCCTAATTTGTCTCTCCCAAGTCTCCTTTTCATGCGGGCATTTTTTTGAGGAGGGGAGGATAATTTTGTCATGTTTTATATAGCTTTACTAGTTAACTGAAGCTTTGTTTGAAAGGAGGGAGAGTAAGAGTTAGATAAATGAAGCATTTGTCTAGATAAATGGCAGGGCTGTACACAATGAAAATACATCAGTAAAAGAAGCAAAAATTCTTTTTGAAACTGCCAAGTAGGGAGAGAATTTGCAAGAATAATGGTTCTGGGATAAAGAGGATATATCAAGTAGATTATTTTTTAATCCAGCATGAGGAAAAACTAGATTGATCACATGCAAAATATTTTTAAAGATTATTGGTGTGCTTGTGCATCCACAATGATTTCTGTAATGACCTTTATTAAGAAGAGAAATTAATATCTCTGAGGGAGTGGTTCGCCCTGGAATAAATTTGTATAGCAAAGAGCAGAAAAGCAGGTGAAGGGGGCATGATGATACTACAAAGATATTCTAATTTTCAATAAAACAATTAATATGTGACTAAGGAAAATAGCTGTATTTGATGAATGGGGGATGATGACAGAAAAAAATGTAGTTATTTTCTTGAACTAAAAAATTTTTTTCTAGTTATTCACTCACTCATGCAAATAGGTTTATGGCTTATGCTGAGGGTTGAATGATGATCTATTTCCAAACTCATATCCAAAACTGAACTACATTTTAAATTGAGATCTTCTACCAAGCATCAGTGCCTGGGATCTTTCTACTTCTGCCTTTCCTGCCCAAGGCTACTGTAGAAAAGGAACTAATAGACTATGAGTGAGGGAAATCTGTCAACATGTTTCTATGAATTATTTATTCCTCCTTTAAAACATTTCTTAGTTTACTAAACACCAATCCTTAGTAGCTTGATCAAAGTGGAATTTTCTACAAAACTTAGAAACAAATGAGAAGAGATATACAAGCTTTAATTTGATTTCTATTTATTGCACTTAATAAATGTAATTTAAATTACCTGACTTTTAAAATAACTTGCTGGAAAAATATGGCCTTTTGTTTAAGTAATGTATCAGAGAGGGCTACACAATGTTATATTAAATCAAGAAAACTTTATATTTTAAGCAGCTCTGTAGGTAATTGGTTTAAACAAAAATTAATCTCATACTTTTGGGTCATTATTTCACAATAAATAATTTTTAAGCTACAAAATAAAATTTCCCTTCTTCAAAAGCAACCCCCCCCAAACTTTAATCAAACCAAGCCAATTTAGCTTTAATTTCATATGTAAATTTGACACTTGAGCTTTGGTTTGAGTTCTTGGGGAAAGCCTCAACAGATAACTATTCTAAAATGTCTCCCCAGAATTTTATTTAGGAGTTTTCCATTTTTGAAGAAGTCTCAAGTTATAGACACTGCAAGGTAGCAGAGGACTGACATAAAGTCACAATTTAAGGAATATGTGAAGAAAATGAGGACAAGAAATGTATTTTAAAAAATTATACAACAATGTTCAAAAAGCTATCACTTGCATAAAAATGATGGAAACCTACTTAAAAGTTAAACTAAATGTCTAAACATATTTAAAAGAAATTCAAGAATAAGAAAGTATTTTTGACATGGTTATATTCATAACATGGGGACTGTGGCATGTATTAGGAAAACTTTTTTTTCAAGGAGAAAAAGGTTTGAGCTGAATGAGAATTTGAAAATTGCAAGAATGTTATTAATATAGGAGGGAGAGATAAAAAAAAGCTAAGAGATATTTACTCTACTGTTGATCCCTGAGATTCAGCCTTCTAATCTCAGGGATTCTAAAGAAGAATCACAGGGTGACTTAAAAAATTAGGCTATATTAATCCAGTTTAAAGTAAGGATAAACTATTTGTACAAAGACTGGAATTTTCGGAGGACAAATTCCTCTTGTTTGATCCCATTCATGAAAACGAAGTTTCCAGTGGAAGGGTCCAATCTCAGTGCAGTGCCCAAACTCGAGCTCAGGGACTACCGATGAGTCCCTCCATCACCCCAGCTCCCAAGACACCTGCCACATGGGAGACACATGCTTCTCCTTTTTTCTGGTTGAGCCAGATGGTTTAATTCTCCAACTCCCTATCGTTTTAATTTATAAGATTGTATAAAAAAGAAAAAAGCAGCTTAGCTCACCTACGTAAAGTATCGGTGGGCCCATCTCCTGCACCCCACACTGGGAACCAGAGCCTCCGGTCGGGACAGTGCATGAAACACACACCTCCTCAGGGACAGGCTTGGCAGTGCACGGAAGTGGAGCGGCCGCCTGAAAAGTGAGAGAGGTGAGGACCATGGGATCTGCTGCTCAGGTCTGGATGGCAGATACAATGAGGAAATGTGCCAAAAAAGCCCAGGAATCTGGGACTTTATGTTAAATTTTTCTATTTTTCAATGTTGGCAAATGTAGAAAAGCACAGCTGGCCAAATGAAAAGGGCTTCTTCAGGATCTGGCCTGTGGGCTGCTGCTGCTTCTCAGTCTGTGGTCTGGGTGGGGAAAGCCCTTCTGTACACATCAGTTCCTTGGCCTGGTTAGAACAGACGAACACACCCTCCCCCACCCACTCCTCCCTACACCTCTCTCAGTCTTCGGTGTGAGCACTGCCTCTAAGATGCAGCCTAGACATCTACACAAGTCCTCCAGAAACATTCTCCCTAAGCCTCTTTCCCTTCCTCTTCCTCCCACCCTGTGGCTGGCACAGCACTTCTCTGTTCTTAGGACTGCAGGTCTGTGGCCCTGCCTCCCTGCCCGGCCACAGCCTAGCTGTTTCAGTGCCTGTACTTTGTTCCATTCATGTTCATACTCCCCGTACCCAAAACGGGGGCCCAAAATGTTGGTTGAAACAAACTTACAAACGCAAAAGAGAACACTATCTTACGACTCACCATGGCTCACCTAACACCATCAATAAGAAGAGCATTTGATCATGTCAAAACTTTCCCATCACCTTATTTGAAAAGAGAAGGAAATAAAGTATAGGACATCAGACTAAATGACTCCAATTATTAATAAAAGGTGTTTGCTCCTATAACTTCTTAAGTGGCCACAAGTGATCAACTTAGTTACTATGATGTGATTGTTAACTCTTCATATTTATATTTATTAAAATATCCGAATATCTGCAGCTATAAAAAGGGATGAGAACTGCAGAATCCTCCAACTCTAGGACTGCTGTCCATAAATGTTCACAATTCACAATGCTTCAAAATTGTTATAAATGCTTTCCTTTCTCTTGTGACATGGAGAGAAAGGACTATCTTCCAGTGATCCTCTCACACACCTGTTGTGACAACCGGGTGTGACCGATATCCACAGAAACTTTTTGTTGACTCTTCACATTGTGGTTCATAATGCTGAAGGGTTTTATTTTAAGAGCAAAGTTCTCTATGTTCACACTACTATTATTAATCCGAGACCAAATTTGTTCTTCCTGCCACTTCAAATGACCAGTTAATGCTAAAACAAGAAATCTTCATATATATAAAATGTTTATGTTCTTATTACATTTGCGGATATATTCACACCAAGAGACTAATCATAACAATCTCTAGAAGGTCTGCAGAGCCTTAGCCTAGTCTGGGTGCACGTCCACTGGGCTGGTGTGGCTGGTGTGGCTGGTGATGGATAACGTTCCCTGGTCCTCTGCAGCCTGCAAAACGTTTACATTTGCTTAAGTGCTTACTGGTAAAACCTTCAGTAAATTTGAAAAATGTCTCCTGTAAATCCCTATAATACTTAAGCTAAACCCTGTTCTTTAAGTTAATAATGCCAGCTAAATAATCCATTTCATTTTGAAAACTCAATCTTTGTCATTCATTGAAAAGCCAGGTATTGGCCAGCCCCGATTCCAAGTGTTTAAATTTATCCTCTCTAAATAACCTTTCACTCTGCCCTTATCATTCTATCTCTCCACCTTACAGCCCACACTCAAAGCTTAGAAGTTATAGATAACTCTCATCTGATCCATTAAGCTGGAACAACTGATACTGACATGTATTATTTCCCTGTCAACAACACCAAGATGAAAAATGGATAATCAAAGGAGACATAATCAAAATACAGATGTGTTTTAAAATAATAAGAAAGAAGGCCTAGCCCAGGCCCCACTTCTGCAGGAAGGCTTCACTGTCCAGTCTGTCCTCACCCGAATTTTCTTTTCCAACCTCCCAGAGAACTGCTCTTTTGTACTAATTCATTCATTTCACTCAATACATATTTATGGGCTCCTTTGTCCTGTCTGCTAAGCATTTTATGCATCTGGCTAATGTTTTTCACTGAGATTATAAACATTTTGAGCATTATAAAAACAGGATGGACAGTGCTGGTGACATTATAGGTAATCAATAAAGTCTTAATGAATTGAATTAGACATGGGAATTATTTAATTCTAAAATGAATACAGGAAACATTAGGCCTTGACATTCTTAAGAAAGATTAAATTAGAATGGATGAGAAAAAAGGTTATTACTTAAAAAAATACATGTGTAAAATACATTAGAAATTTAGGTCTGAAGGGTCTTAATTTGGATAAACATGGCAGATTAAAGGTGTCTGTAGCCATATGTCCTCTCTAAAAACAAAGAGAAGAACATAAAACAGAAAATTTCCACTTTAAAGGAATCAGGAACCACTCCAAACGTCCCTGCCAAATACAGGGCAGACAGTGAACGAGGGTAAATACCTGAGGCAAAATATGATTCAGTAACAATTACATTTGACCACAAAGGAAGGAAAGAATTTGATATGAAGTGTGTGTACTGGGGTGGGAGCTGGATTCATATACTGGAAATATACAGGGGCTGGAAATATACAGGTGCAGTGGAGCCAGGGCCTGAGATGCCTGACTGGCCAAATGCAGACTTGCCTTAAGCAGACGCAGCCCTGGAAGAGACAGCCTTGGGCACTGTCCCCAGCCCCCAACTGTCCCCATACTCCTTCCACTGCCACACTCCTTCCACTGACTGCACTAAGCTTGGGCAATACAATTTTCTGTCACAAGGCTTTGGAACTGGGACAGAGCATTCAGCTGGAAGACCTTGGGGGCAAAGGCAAGGTTACCATATTGAAGATGCATCCATTTAAGTGAAAGTGGGATCACAAGAGCCAGTGAGAGAGAGAACAATGAAGTGGAAATAAAGAGAAAAGCAGAGATAAATAGTGAGAGTGGGAGCTATAAACCCTGACTGGTGAAGTGGTGAGCACGCCACTCTTTCCAGAAGTCTGGCTACAAAAAGGGGAGAACAGAGGAAACATTATGTGTGGCAGCTGATCAAACAAACTTTTCTCTAAGATAGAAGGACCGCTTGTCCAGATATTCTGTCAAAAGGGGAGACCTTGAAGAGAGGCGGAGAGGAGCACCTGCTTCCAGGCAAGCTGGTGTCTAGGTCTAGAGCATGCAGACTGTATAGTAGAGGCAGGGTCCCATAGGCCCTGCGCACCCTTAACAACTCCCAGACACAGGTGTTAGATTCTGGCAGCTATTATCTGCTGTGGAAAAATGCTTAGTCCTCCTATGAAGAACTGAGATGTATCTTAGGAAGAACTATTGGGGACATTCACATGGAACTACACCTCTTCCTCTGACCCCTCTCCAAAACCACCCGAAAACTATTAAATCCACTTTATCCAATTATCCAATGTGGCAAGTAGACACAGAGCTTCATTAAGTGGAAGGGTTCAAGGAAATGAAAACCTGAAGGACAGAAGTTACTGGTAAGAATGTAAAAATGGCAGAGAAATATAAGTGTTAAACCATATCTTGACTTTGCCTGTGACAAGTTCCTTTATCGAGTGTGTCCAGATGACCAGCAGCATGGATCCCTTAAGCTGGGACAGGCTGTGCTTACAATCAGCCTCAGGGGAACAGACGCAGGAGTTCAGCCATAGGTTAACAAGGATGAACTCTGTGGTGAGGAGCCAAGACCAGAGGTTAAAACAGCGCCATTCTAACTCCAGGGCACTTTTCTCTGGATGTCAAGATGCAAGTGCTGGAGCACGTAGTACCACATGCACCGTGACTCCAACTTCACCCACGAGCATCTGGGATGCATCCTGAGGGCTGTGAGGCACAATGGACTCAAATATACCTAGTGGTCCCAAGCCATTGAAGTCTCTGATAAAGAATTCTACCACAAAGGCCCCAGAGCAAAGTGAAAAGCAGAGAGCCGTGAGGTTAAGTGTTGCCACAGGAACTACATTTGGTAAATAGGAGCTGCAGAAGGATGCTTCTATTAACCACCTGTGCATACAGAAGGCCACAGCGCTCTCCAGACTAGACAATCAGAATAACTAATGTAACTTCTGTGTCCCTGCAAGAGTAGGATGGATTTAAACATGTCATCTTAGTATAAAAAATGCTATTTCTTTTCACTAGTGAGGAAAACAGAAGCAGCAACATTTTCCAAAATAGTTGATAAGGGAGACAATCTTTTCCTTCCTTTCTTCCTCCTCCTCCTGTCCCCCACCCCTACCACCCTCCTCTTCCTTTTTTTCTTATGATACCTTCGACATACAGAATTGGCATTTATGTAGGCAATAAAGTGATAAAGTACTAGCCTTTGAATTCTCCTTGGGAAAATGAAACAAATTACAATGCAATTTCATAGATTATGTTCTCATTGAATGTTACTTTATTTGTAAAGGTTTTTTCCTTTGATTCTCAAAAATAAATTACAGAAAATTTCTGTTGCCTAAAATGTAAAGGGTAAGAGTTATATTGTAATTGACTATTTCAAAAACAGTCAATGACCTTACTATCCCTTTATCAAATATATTCCATGCCATTTTCTCCACTGTCTGGAACAACACAGACAAACGGCGGCAGCCCCAGATGGACAATGACACGGTGAAGGGACTGGATGCATGCACGTTCACCTTCTTGGAACCTGGTGGAGCTGCAGTCTATTTAGCACAGCCCTAAGGGAAAAGTATGTTATATACAAAACTATCCTACAAAATCCCCTGAAGTCACCTATAAAGTACATGCAAGGTTATGTGTGTACAGTTCCAAAAAAAGAAATAAAATAACTTTGTCCACTAAAGCTTGAGAATCACTAAGTTATATTAAAAGGGGAACAGGCCCTGGCTGGGTAACTCAGTAGGTCAGAGCATCACCCCTATCAGAGAAGGCTATGCTTTCGATCCCTTGTCAGGCACAGACAAGAATCAACTGGTGAATGCACAGAGAAGTGGAACAACAGATCAATGTCTCTCTCTCTCTCAAATCAATACATAAAAAATTGAAAAAAGGGGGGAACAAAAGAGAAGTTAACATTGAGAGGGCTGGGTGTTCACACTCTCCTGCCTTTAGTGAGACTCTCAGTGGAGAAGAGATGGAGAATTCTAAAGGGTTCAGGTCCCTGCAGGCTCTATGCCATTCTGTCTTCAAGCTCAGCACCAGCAACCAGATGCAGGCTGTGTTTTTGTTGTGTTGGCTGTGAGTATTTCACTGGGAAGTTGAGCTGCTGCTTTGCTGGAATTACGTTCTCATGGCTCCTTTGCTGTTCTACCTTATACTGAGTTATGCAATACCTATGCAAAGTCCTGCAGACTTTAAGAAAGGTGGACACTCACAGAGACGCACAGAGATACTCTTTAAGGGACAAAAGTTGCAGAAGAAAGAAAAATGGAGACAGTAGGAAGAAATGGACATGAAGAGCAAAGGCAGAGGGCAGAGATGGGCAGAGTCCTTCTTTGGGAGACTGGTGATCCACAGGAAGGCAGAGAACAGGCACAATTTACCTGAATCTGTGGGCCATAGTGGGCAGCCTCACGCTCACCTCCACCGTGACCACCCTAGTCCATGCTCTCACCAGCTCCCCCCACCCCCTGGACCTGTAACAGGTGTCTCTGCTCACTCTCGCAGGCCTGCAAGTTCGCTCTGAGGAACCGCAGTCTTCATCTTGGAGAGACTCCTGGAGGATGGTGATGAAGAGGCACAGGGCAGACACAGCAGAGAGGCTGCTCTGTAGAGCTTGGACAGAGGTGTGCACACAGAGCACAGAGGGGGAATGCCAATGCCACCTCACTGGAGCGTGGAAACAGCTTCCTTCCAGAGGAAGGAACACTTGGCACAACACCTACCCGGGCCGTGAAAGGGCAAGATGAGTACCCCTGGCAGGGATGAGGGAAAGCATGACACCTCTAAAAAATCAGCTGTCCCAGTTAGTCATGATATAACAGTAAAGGGGAGTGCAGTAGGCACGAGGCTGGAAGAACTGGGGAGGGTCAGATCCGAAAAGGCCTTATATGAAACAGTGAAGAACTGAAAACAAGTATTTTTCCTAACTATATTTAGGAAATCCCAAAAGTTTTAAGTCAGAAACCAATGTGATCACTTAGGGAAAACCCACCTGGCAGCTGAGTGGAAGAGCAATGGAAAAGGGTTTGAGAGGAGGCAGAAGGAGCAGGGGGACACAAGCAGTGGCAGTCCGACACAAGAGCAGAGGGTGACAGGGCAGGCACTGCCAGGGTTAGGAGACTGAAAAGACCCAACCTGCTGGGGAGTCAGTGAGGGGAAGAAGAGAAAGTCCAGAATGGCTTGCAGGTGCTGACTTTGGAATGTAAGCTAACAAGTATACAATGAAAAGAACAGTTTGGGAGAGAAAGTGATGAATTGGGATAGATGTTAGGAATCTGAGCCACCTGCAGGGGCATCCCCAAAGCAGTGTTCAAAGGGCCAGGCACAGGAGAGCAGCGTGGGCTGTGGCCACAGACAGTATGGAATGGGGCATCTATGGGGGAGGTAAAGAGGAGGAGGCTGCTGACCATGACCACCAACAAAGGAGCCAGAAGAGGAGGAGAAAAAGAAAAGTCTGGCAAGGGACAGCTGGGGGGCTCAATTCTCACTCACTGGCTCATAGCATCAAACTTCATTCCTTCTATGTCACCCCTGACCCCCTCAGGTCGGGTGACGTTCTCCTCTGTGGACCCCCTGTCACTCAGGCTTAGTGCTCATCACTGCCCCTCTGGTACCCACACAGGGCCTGGCTGGCAGGTATGTTTAAAAAACACACTTGTTGGGTGACCTGTGCTTCTGCTCCACTGAGTCTCCTCATGCATGTGTGCGGCCACCTCCTCCATGAGGCTCAAAGAGGATGGAGACCACGTTACTTCCCTCTTTGTAAGCGTGGCAATGAGCACACTGCTCTGAGGGGGCAGTGTGCCCCACAGGTGTGTCCTGGTAATGACACTGGACAAAGGATTCGGTAACTGCCCACTTTCCACAGAGTGCTTGTGCCAACTGAAGTGTAAGAATGAAAACATGTAACTCTTACTTTCTGAGTTCTCCTGTTTGCCAAGTGTTTTTGCTTTCTTCTTCCCCTCCTCCCTGGAAATTATTCTGAACCACCTGATAAACACTGAAATATTGATTTTAAAGCAAATTTTGAAAGCAGATAAAAGTTCTGCAAACAACTCTAAATTTCTCTAGAGTTTTAAACCCATTCCCCAAGAATGAGCTTTTCTTTACATGATTTTCCTGATCTTACTGCAATCCGCACAATATTATGTATGAGGTGAGCATGGTTGGAATGATGACCCCCTTACATGTGAGAAGGTTGTGGTGTTAAAAGATTCATCCCATGACTTGCCTACGCATAGTCAGACAGCAGTTTTCATTACCATATGAAGAATATCTGAAGACTGATATGTTTTCTATTATACATATTTTAAAAATGGCTAATTAGCTTGATCCACTCACTAAGCTAAAATTAGATTATATCAAATCTGACTGTCTGATAAGAAGGTGAGCTTCTCTGATATTTACCTTCATCACATTACAGGAATTTGACTTAAGTGGGTTTACTCACCTTCAATCTAAGTTCCTGGTGTGGGACATATGAACTCTAAGATGTGTTCTTTGCCAGAGAATAAAAGGGGCACTAAAGCCCGACTTTCCTCAAAAGGATCATTCAGAGCCATGGCATTTTTGCCCGAAACATCCAAACAAGTCAGTTGACCTTATTCATCTTTTCCAATTTATAAGAAAACATGAAGATCCTGAGTGTCACTTTTAAAAAGCAATTTAAGGAGGTCTGCATTAGTGTCACCTGATTTAGATACATCGCACTTTCCATTTACATGTTTTCCTCCTTTGCACAAAATAAGCAGCTGGAATTTGTATGCAATGGCCTTCCAATAAGGAAATTCTGTGATCATAATCCTCACCATCAGATGGCATATCGCTGTCACCCAAACTGGACATTGTTGAGAGTGAGACGGACACTATCAGTGATTCTGCTGTGACACGCCAGGTGTGAAGCAGGATTGTCCTGGGCAAATGCACATCAACAACGACTTGACCTTGAGTGCCCTTTGCAGTCAGATCACGTGGCAGGGCACTTTACTACATCACCTTTTTGATTCCAGCCATCACCAGATACACACATAACACAGGCACTTTCTCCCCTCTTTCCTTCAATGCCTCCGTTTGACCCTCAGAACAAGTTGAGCTGAAAGAGATGCATCCTTGGGCTGTTCTCTTTGGCCAAGAGCTTCCTATTCCCCAGCTGTTTCAAGGCCATACAGTCTAAATGGGAGCTGTTTGCTTTGATATTTTGTCTCTGGCTTACACCATGATGCCTTAGAAATCCATTTCTCTCTTCTACAGAAGTCAGTAGGACATTCTTAGTATATGTGCTGCCGAAGCGAGCACTAGGACATTCTTCTAATATCATCACCAAGTACCCCCGTGTTCCTTCTCACTTTTAAGAAGAGGCAGAAGTTTGGTCTTTCTTGAGTAATGTTTTTTTCTCACTGCCAACACAGTTTTAGAGACAATTACCTATTGTCATTAGGAACTCAGGGTGTGGGATCACATGGCCTAGGCCAATACTTTGCTCTGCCAGTTATTCCTAACACTTGGGTCCACCACTTTCTCACCTGAACACTGAAAGAAAGTGAACATCGTCTGTCTCATGTGCACTATTATGATGTATGTAACTGTGATGCCAGCAGGAAACGTGGGCTGAAATTCACAGCATAATCTTACTTTGTGAATTTGATAGGCTTGCCTTGTGATCTTATCATTTGTCCCAAATTCTATTTTTATAACCCTATCTTTCATCACCTACTTCTCCATTTTACTATGATAGTGTTATGATACGGCTAATCCTTTCTGGAATAAAGAATAAATTAAATGGGCAAACAGAAAACACTATCTTCTGTGTTAGCTCTGTAAGGCATTCAAGTGTCCACCCACTGGCCACGTTTTTCTAGAAGACAGGAGGACTACGAGCACTGAACTGCTGGGCCCCGACAGGTGCACATGAGCAAAGGGCTCCTTTAGATTATTTCTCCAGGTCCTTAAGAAATCACAGAACAACTAGAGCAGACATATGTTCCTTAAATAACACATTTCAAAGTAAACTGCAATCACTTTAACAAGTCAATGAAATATATTTTCCCCATAAAATTTATAGAATATCTTTATAATGGATAGCAACCAAGCTACAGACACAAGCTAAAAGAGCTGTCAATGGCAAGAGTTCCAAGGCTTTCCTTCCCAGACCTGCTCTCCTCCTACTACTGCCCATCGACAGTGCCAGGGACTCAACTCTTACATGCTCAATGGTAAACAAAACCTATGCAGTTACACAGAATCAAAAAGCCTATCAGTCCAAATCAAATGGGGCAGTAAATATCCAGAAGAGCATTTCAAAATAAACTGGCTATACTTTGTACACATATGCCCAATAGCCATTTGAATGAGAGAAACACCAAAGGTGAGAGAGAAATGTTAATAGATACAAGACTTTCTACTACACCCCCACAGATAGCCACTCATAAAATATTTGTGTAGCAGGTAACAGTTTACTGCATTGTAGTATACACTGACAGGATACAAAGTCTTCAGTTTTAAAATTATACTTCTCAATGCAAGATTTCTGCCCCATGCTCTTAACATCTCTTGTACCTATTTAATAAAACAGATCCTAGATATAAAAATAAGTTTGAATCTTTGTTTTCCAGGCCTATAGTTTGCTCTCTAAAATAGAAATTAAGATTATCTACAAGGGAGATTCTGCCTGGGTCATTTTGCAAACAGAAAATGAAGTTAAAGCCTAATACCTATGCTGTGGCCTCTCTCTTTGAAAAAAACCACGCTGCAGACCTCACCCACCAGGGCTCTATCCTGGAAGTGCTGATAGATTTTGCTGCCCTGAGTGCAGGAAGTGACCACCCTGGGCAGAGTCAGATGCGCTCCTAGGAGAATGACTGGTTTTTATCTGATGTGCCTAATAACTACTTGCTAAGTTTATATCCCCTTATATCCTTTGGTTCTAAAGAAGAGTACAATTTGACTGAGGAAAAATGACTGAACAGAGTTTTCAAATAAGTTAAAAACCTACCTGTGACTTAACCAGTGGCGAGAGACACTTTTAGCTTTTGACATGGGTTACAGAGTTTGCATTCTCCCCTAAAACAACTTGTCTCAAAGGTACTCTGACATTTTCTACATATAAACAAAGCAGATAGCATTATTTATATTTCAAAAAAGGAAATAGAATATAAGTAGGTGAGATTTCTGTTCTTATACACTTTCATCTGACTTTATTGCTCTTCAATAAAATGGTATTTTAAAGTCATTTAAGAATTAAGTGGTAAAAACAGCTAATATTAAAAGTCACTTTTACATAGACTTTCTGACTGTATCTGCATTTGTTTCCTTTATTGTTTTACTGAAGTGTGTGACTATTTCATCCACAAGTGTTACCCCACTAAACCTGAGACTTCACAGGGGCATTTCCTGGAAATATGAAGAGAGGCTTCACTGATTTGAAAAAACCATTTGGCTCTTTTTATTCTTCTCAGTTTATGATAATCTATTGGATTAAAAAATATTTTAAATGCCAGTTTCAAGGTCTCCAGGAAGTAAAATGTTTAATTATTAACCATTAGTGGTATTAAAATATTTATATGCCTTTCAGTTCTACTTAATTGAATTTAGTGACATAGAGAGTAATGGAGGCAGTAATTTACTGGGCACCTGGCACACAATGGCAGTATCAGTGCATCTGAAAAGACAAGGCTTCAGAGGTAACTTTCTTCTGTGACCGGCTATGGATTTGTCAGAAATCATTTGTGTGAATGGAATGAGTTTACCACTACAAGTGAAACGAGTCCGAGTCTCAAAACAGACTAAGTAAGAAATCCATTGTCTGGGTTACTCCCACAACTGCAAATCTTAGACTCATTTTCAGTGCTCTGCAGTGCATTCTGGTCAGAGTGGAAAAGTACTGTGTTTGCACACCAATGTGTCCCTTTAGGGGTATATTATTTTCAGTTCACAACTCAAGGCAAAAGACTGGGAAATAATTCAGGATGAACAAGCAAGTGCATTCACTTATATAAGTTTCTGTAAAGTGAAACATATTTATAATTTTACCTGATCTGTCCACGAACCAGAGGTCGGTTCTTTGTCCTATTCATGTTTGAATCAAATGGCACCTCAAAAAACTGCAAAGAAGTTGAAAAAAAGAAAACATTAAATATAAAGTGACACAATTCTTCTGCTTTAGTTCTACAATTTTTTCACAGTAAATCTGATTTTAATTTGGTAGTACAAATTAACACTCTTGGTCCTCTTTGGAGGAAAAGTTTCTGGGACAGACACATTGAAAAAGTATACACATTGTCAGGAATATACACAGTTCTTCCTTTATCTGCTTTGAAAACCACTTGTTAAATGTACAGCTGCATTCTTCCAAGCCACTGTTTCAAGTTATAAGAGGGACATTTTCATCGTGTTTGACATAAAAATGGTTTTGCTATTGCTTTATCTGAAGTTAAATGACTGGAAGCTGTAACTGAGTGCCAAGCCTACCCGGTGAGCCCTGACGGCTGTGATGTGTCAGTTCAGCAATCCTGGAACTAGGCTGCCCGGAATTCCCCTTGCTGTACAGCTGCTGTAGGTTAGGGAGAGCCACAAGGGGTGCTTGCATGAGATCTGGAAGGTGGAAACGCATTGACAGCCAGGTTTACAAGTGGAAAGTTGGTGTAAGGTCAGGCACTAGTACAGCTCACACAACTGTGGATCTGTTGGTTCTCCTTGTTGGCGTGGAGCAGCCACAGCTTCTGTCTGCTTCTCATAGTCCTGGGCCAGGCCTACATGCTGCTCCCTGAGGAAAGGCACTAGCTTTTCTGCACGTCACCTGTATCATTCAAATTGTCAGATAAGAAGTGTGAGACACAAGACAGTTCTGGTCTGTTTTTATGAGATTCAGCTTAACCTTGCAGGTGCCAGGCTGCCCTTGCTTTCTGCTACTTTCCTGATTAATGGCTTTGCTTATGTCAGACCAGAACCAGGCACAGGTTTGCCGATATTCCCGAGACCGCTTAACTTCTGGAGTCACACCAGGCCTAACCCTGTACCTCATCCCACATACTACCCACAGCGATTCTGACCTTCTGATCAAACCCTGACTGATACCAGCTTCTTCTCCATTACTTTCAATAGTGCCACTATTTAAAAGTATTTACCTTCTCAATATGTTCATCTTGTCTTATGATCTAAATGGCACGCTTCCTGATACCTGAATTTGCATTCTTAATGTTAAAGAGAGCTGTGCAAGTAGGCACTCAGTAAGTAGTTTTTAAAATAAACCATCAGTGCAAAAAACACTTATCATTTTAAAATAATACACAATTTTAAGTATTAAAATTTTTTTGCCTATAGGAATCTGTAATCTTTATTGAATAGTTCGAATTACATGCAATTAAATGTTCTGTTTACTCCCTCCCCCCATCCTCCCAAATTCAAACACATTGGATAGGTATTTAAAATAATCTTTCCTAACTATTAACTTAATTTCACAGGACTAATGAGGATTCCAGTTACAGATACCATTATTTAAATGCTGGCAAGGTCAGAAACTCTTGAATAAGTCACTATCTCGGCAGTTCTCAAGTAAGTGTG
Source organism: Sturnira hondurensis (assembly GCF_014824575.4). NCBI lineage: Eukaryota > Metazoa > Chordata > Mammalia > Chiroptera > Phyllostomidae > Sturnira > Sturnira hondurensis. Next base: position 1,452,309 of record NW_028091817.1, on the reverse strand, counting down.
TGTGCATACATGCAAATTCCTACTTCAGGAATTCTAGTGAATTATTTCATCTAGATGAAAAAAATATATTATGTTTTGCTATATTTCTGGCAAATCAGCCACCCAAAGATGAGAACTGAGGTCTAGAATGTGTCCATTGAACTCCAGGGTGCCATGACTTGGCAGCAGCTTTCGACTCCCGTGAATGCTTCAATTTTTCAGGACGAGCATGTCTGGGGAGAAGGACAGTGCTGACCAAGACTCAAGATTAATGTTAGTGAGGGCTTGGCAGTTCTTCTAGCACCGAGGCACTGGAGCTCATCATGCTATTTCATTCTGTTTTTCATGTATTTTCTACGGCATCTTTCAGTCAGGTTTACTGCTTTGGTTTGGATATTTAAACCAGTTTCAAAACATAAGCACAGTACATTTAGATGAGAAACTTAAACACTCCAGAACCTATAGTTTGCTTTAGTCTATTCACAATTTTCCTGTGCTTTGTAAATTTTTAAAATATTATCATTTCAGCTGGATCCAACTATTTCTGGAATGAGGTAAAACTCCTCTTACAGGCATTGAAAGTGGAATGCAAGTGCAGTATTGCCAACCCTTAGAATACAAAGACACTGTCCTGTCCCTTTTTAATACTTCCTCACTACTTCCAACACCATCAGAAGTAACGTGCTGCAGTGAGCACAACCCGGACAGTGGCCCAGACCGCACTGCTTTGGGGCCGGCCTGGCCCGGGCTAGCCCTGTCTTCTTTTAGGAGGCTCTGTTCTCTGGGTCTCATATAGCCAGATATCTTCTCTCCCTCCCTCTTTACCTCCAGCAGTGAGTGGTTTACTAAGTAGGTATCTGATTCAAACTGGGCTAATGGGAGTTCTTCTGGGGATTTTACAAATTAAAGCCCTGGAAAACATGCCCTCCCTCCTTTTAGGTTGCCTGTGCCCACAGAATGTGACACAAGGGGAGTGGAGGAGAGACCCAATATTGACTCCTTGGAACAAGTTATGTCCATGGCTTCAGCTCTGCTCTTTCCACTTTAAGTCAACCTATATGGGTCCATACCTCTTGCACCCAGTGTCCTAATACATGGAGACTAAACATTTTAAACATCTGAGCAGTATATGGCAAAGAAGTAAATGTCATGCTTTTTCCTTCATAACAAAACTTATTTTTTGCCTATATTACATTTTCTAAAGAAATTTTTTTCTAGTCTCTTTCTTCATAAAAATCCATCAATCTTTTGAAATTATTTTCATTAAAATTTTTTTGTATTCAAGTTCACAACCTCACCATCTTCCTTCCAGTCAATCAGATAATCCTCCCCATTTCTTGCCCTCCAGCAATCTGATGATCTGTTGTTATGTTACTCAGGCTCTTGGGGTTGCAAATTATAAAAACAAAAACCAAAAACTTAAACTAGCTCAAATTAAAATGGGGCTTTATCTCTCACAGCAGGGTTGGACCTACTTTTCCTTATCCTCACCTGAGGACATTTTTCCCCTCACTGCCTTTAAAGAGATAAAGGAAGAAAGAGACAAAAACATTGTGAGATAGAAGCATCGACTGGTTGCCTCCCGTATGGGTCTGAACTGGGGATGCTACCACCCAGACCCAGACAGAGGCTGGGAGATAGAACCTGCAATCCAGGCCTATGCCCTGACTGGGAATCGAACCCACCACCTTTCAGTTACAGGATGATGCTCCAACCAACTGAGCCACATGAGCCAGGGCAGGGCTGTATCAGCTTTTATATATTACTGGATTCAGTATCAAGTGTACTATCAGGACTCTGGCTTGTTCCATCTCTTGAATCTGCATGGCATATTCCTGTGTGCAGGCAAACCGTCACAGACAGCCCCCAACTCTCATCCTCCCAGCAAGCCTGGCAGAGGGTGAGCTCCTGGTGGCTCCACACATCATCGTGGCCACGGCGTGAGGTGACGATCTTGTGCACCTGGGAAGTGTGTTGGTGGAAAGATACAATGACACAGTTCTCCTCTCAAACTACAAGCATTATTTTTTCTACAGGAGAGAAAAATTCTATTACCAGACCAAAGTGGGAGAAGTCAGGCAGACAGATGTAGTGAAACTGTTTATAACTTACTATAGAGCTGACAACCCCAAATCATTTCATTTCACACGTCACATCTATAAAATAACTTGCCTATCATAGAAAGAGTATTCCTATTTTAAGTATCTGAAGGTTAATAATCAATCTAAACATAATACATAATTTATATTAACCTCTGTTTCATAATCGGTTTAATAATTCTACTTAGTAGAGTCGTAAATGGATTATTTCCCCCTCACAGTCACATGGCTAACATACAGGGCACTACTATACCAATGGATAAATATGTATTGAATGCCTATTATGTTTGTTTTTCTATTATAATATGTTTTTGTATTATTATATTACTATTACTGCAAAGAAATGATGCTCAGATATAGCATATGGACAGAAATCCTTCTAAAAGACAATATACACTTAGGATATTATCAAATTTTGTGAGCTAAAATGCAGATACCCATAGTGGAGAGAAATATAACTTGGTCCAAGTGATGAACTTTTTATCCCTACTTTGATTATGCCCTAGGAAAAAGTAGATGTATTCCAGAGATGTTTATCAGGCTCAGAAAATAATGGATGTGATAATAAGGCGCAACTCTTTCTTTCTCTATGCCAAATAATGACAGCAACATTCCTTCTAAATACTCAATAGGAAACCAAACATTTGAACCCTGTCAGAGTTTGTTTTTCCATCTATCAAGTGTTTGTCATTCCAATAGGGCTAACAGTTTCCAAAATCCAAGATAGCATCTCAATCAATCTCAGACCAAGTTAAAGGGATGTTAAACAAAATAAATAAGTAAAGGCCAGGGAGGGGCACCTTTTCCAGCAGGATTCCACATGTCATTACTCTCAGCCTCCCAATCAGTTAAAACACCTAGCCAGCCATTGCTCTTTTATTGTGACGTGTGTTTTATTGCCACACCTAGAGTAAACAGATTAAGGAAGACTCACTGTTCCCTGTGGACATTTGTTCCCCCCATGAGCATTTGAAATAAGAGCGCATATGTGCTTGACATTCCTCAGAAGTGGCTTTTCACCTCATGTGATGACCAGGGCATATTCTCCTTTTCTCATTAAGCTGTATTTAAAAGATTTACCCTTAGAGAAAAATAATAAAAATGTATAAAAGGTCACCCAACACTCATCAGAGGCCCAAAGTACCACATCCTGTAAGTAAAAAAACTCAGGTCACATTGGTTTTGAGCAGCTTCAGAAAAGGCACTATGAGTCACCCTTCTGCTGGAAAGAGCTCAAACTGTAACACTGCTTTGCAAAAAAAGACAAAAGGAAAACACAATAAAATATTTATAATATTTGTCTCTGGGTAGAGACTTGTGGGGATGATTTATTATTCCTTACCTGTTGTATTTTTCAACTGTCTATAAAGCTGATGTATTTTGCACTTAGGTAAATTCTACCTGAATGATACAAATACAACATCTAGACAAACCCCTTTTAGGTTAACTAGTGAGGAATTACTAAAATGATCTAGTATAAAGCCAATTTATACTAGATCTAGTATATTATATTAATATAATATAGGCACAGCCCATTAAAACCCTCCCCATCCAGGAAAAGTCACAGAAAAGACAAAATGTTGATTCTAAGTATTCCTCAGATGCATCCACTTTCCCATCCTCAGTACCACATCTGTGATCCAGGCTGCTATTTTATTTTGCTTAGATTAAAACAGCCTTCTAACTACCTCCTGCCTCCAGCATTGGCCCACCCCCACCAATTTTCATGCAATCCTCAGAGTGATCTTTTCAGATGCAAACCTGATCACATCAGTTTCCAGCATCAGACTCTCCCTAGGCTGCCCACTACCCAGGGAGTGAAGTCCATGCTTTTCTGTGGTCTGTAATGCTCTTCATGAAAACTCTGGCCTCTTCTCACCTCTCCTACGTGGTCCACGCTATGCATTCTGAACTGCCTTTCAGCTCCTTGAGGACATGCTGTCATCTCTTCACATACTCTGCCTGCTGTCTGTGCAGACCCATCATCATATTTGCAGACCACACTGTAACTATCTTAGGACCACTTTCTGCTTTTCTGTGTGTGCCTCAGCAGTGCAGCTATGCTAAAATGAGCAACCCTACAGGGCAAGAGGACTCACTGAACATTCATAATCACCAGCTGCAAATGGGCTTTTTTCACTCCCTGGCAACCTCATTGGACCTCTCAAATCTACTTGATCTTCTCTTCACAAGGATTTCAAATCTCGTACACTCTTAAGCATCTGCTGTCTCCTCTATTTCCACATCCTCCCTTCAATACAGGACAGGGTCTTCAACTTTATTGAACACCAAAGTCTTCTAACAAAACACTCTGGTTTTCCTACCATCACCCCTACCGACAGGTGCAACCTCCTCTCCTCTCCAACCTAAGACTGCTCAGCCCCTTCACCTGCACTGGCGATCCTGTTCCCTCCCACTTCACATTCCATCAATTATCCCTTTTTCTGAAGCATATTCAGTCTGTCTCTTTCCACTGGATTATTCCTATCTATATCTAAGCATGCCTAGTTTTTCCCCCATCCCAACCCCTCTCTCAAACCACACATATCTCAATGCCCTTATCTGATTTTAGCAAAAGAGAGAGAACAGTCTCTTCTAATATACAAGAGGTTTGTTGCCCCCAGTTTAGCCAGCATGTTCAGGAAAATGGTGTGAGGGTGAAGTTAAGAGCCTTCTAAAAATCTCTAAATAAGTTCAAGGGAATTTCCACCCTAACAGCTGCCAAGAAATAGAATTCCATATTTACAAAAACCATTTTAAAAAGTTAATTCTGAAGATCAGTTTTTTTAAAGATTTTATTTATTTATCTTTAGAAGGGAAAAGAAGGAGAGAGGGGGAGAGATATCAGTGTATGGTTGCCTCTCATGTGTTCCTTGCTGAGAACTGGCCTGCAACCCAGGCATGTTCCCTGACTGGGAATTGAACCGCGATTGTACGGTTCGTTGGCCTGTGCTCAATCCACTGAGCTACGCCAGCCAGGGCTGAAGATCAGTTTTAAGGAACAAATAAATGCATTAAAGTCCATTAAAGGGTACTCATGTGAACAGATTGTTTAGATTGCAGAAAGAAAGGATCTTTTAAGCTAGGGCTTAATAAACTAAAAAATCTTTCCTTAGCTAGTGTTACCTCATTATAATCCAATATGGACACAAGACTACCATACTAATAAATTCTTGTGGATCACCCCACAACTATGAAATAAAACAGCCTTGCTTACTGACAACATTTACAGTGCTACAAACAACTACAACAGCCTGACCTCTGAAAGAGTCTCCTAAAATACTACAGAGTTCAAAAGCTAATATTTTTTTTAAAGTAAAACATGAACATTTGTAAAAGGCAAGAAATAAGTAAAATCCTCTTTATCTGGGATTCCATGGCAGAAGAATGACACGATACTCGGAAAGGTTATACCATATGTTGAGCAATAAAACTGGCAAATCGAGAGGTTCAAATGCTGCTGTTACATACACCTGGCCATGAGGCAGTGGGGATGGGGGCCAGAGAAATCATTAAGCAATCTGAGAACTCCCAAACAAAGAAACTGTAAAACTGCACTAGAAAGCAAAGGAAGTGCGCTTAATCCTGCGGGAGCTGCAGTATGTGTTTCAGCTGGGCTGCCGCTCCCCTCCCATGGGCCCAACGCAGCCCCAGAACCTGGGCTGACACAGTATCTGCACCGACGCCGGTGGGCACACAGCCAGCTCACTCCAGCGCTCCTGGCACCTGTTAGTTTAATCAACGCAGTTTTCTACACGACAGAGAGAGACAGAGAGGGGGGAGCAAAGAGGAGGCAGCTGGAAGGAACTGGAGAGAAAATAAGTCTCATTCATTTTGTCTATCAGAGTATACACACCACATTTTTTCTAAGATTACAGTTTATTGTTGAACATCAGACACCATACAACTGGAAAGGAAAGTGATAAGTTTTATTAATAGACACCAACTTTCTACTATATTAACATAGTGATTTGCAGCCACTGGGGCTTTGGTGATGGGGGTGGGGCGGTGGACAATTACAGTGGGCTTCAGCTTCAAGGGACATTTTCACCACTGCCCATTTCCCCACAATCCTAACACATTCTCTTCTTGATTTCCTACCATTATTTTAAAATAACTTTATGAAAATCTCCACGTTTAAAGCAAGTACAGTATATTACGAAATGCAGCTTTATGAATTTAAGTGGAAAAATTGGAATGGTAAATTAAAAAATGAGTATTACATGGAATAATAAGTAATAATAGAAAGAATAATCTTGCATAAAGTAAAAATAACACACAAAACATATTAGAACATTTTTAAAGAAGTCTTAAGGAAACACAGGTTCTGTATAGTAGACATGAACTGAAATACTTCTAACAGCTTTTTACAGTTGTTTCTGTTCCTATATTCCCACTGTTTCCCTCTTACCTCACTTACTGGAAATGCCTTAACTATACTCATATATCTAAGTAGAGAGCTGGACCAACCATGACAGAGAAGGGCCTACAGTTCCTTTGCTGAAAGATAGGAAACAGCTGAAAACTCTTTTAGTTGGGCAAGACATTTGTCGTGTGCAATGGATAGCATATTGGGTAATTTCCCAGAAACCTCGAAAGTTTACATGTACACCTTTTATCCTGAGAAGCCAAACAAAACCCTGTAATGTGTTACAAAGAGAGTCCCTCTGTGGGGAGGGCACGGAGTGTGTGCTTGCCGGCCTTACAGAATGATCCTAAAAAACAAAGTAGTTAGCCCACACGCAAACTCTTCCAGGCTTGCTGAGAGCAAACTGGAAAGAAATGTTCCCTTTTGTAAGGTATGTGGCTAAAAAAATCTTAACTACTAAGAGTTTCTAGAAAAGAAGATACAATAGGGTTCAGAGGTCGTTTGAGTTTTTCAACGGTAGCTTTAAAAACTCGTTTTAATAAAAAATGGCACAAAAAGAATTGAAATATTTTTACCCTTCCCTGCTAAATGTCAATTTAACCATACAAAGCAGACAAACATTACAGATGCCTATGCAGTATAGTAATGCATGTGTGACTATGCATTTACTGGCACAATTATGCAGCTCAGATAAATGTCCTTTGGCCATCAAACCCTGGTTTTTAAAGACTACAGCAAATTGCATGTCTACATGTTTCCCATCTGCATCACAGTTTTCTGTTTCAGAGGCAATTCTGACACTGTAGGGAATATTTATGATTTTCTATGTTTGCACATGCTATCCATGTAAAGTAGCAATCTAATTTTCCAACAGATATGAGTTAAAAGAGTGTTAATGTTTTAATGAAATACTTCCAGATAGAAAAGGTCTTAATTTTACTGACTAAATTTCTTTTAAAATACATTTCAGGCTAGGCATGGGGGTGGGGGGCCTGGGGGCAGCAATTTTCTAAGGGATGCCCTTACTCCCTTTCTTTTTTTTGGTATGGGAAACAGCTAAAGCATAGAATAGCAGAATATCCGGGTTGACAGTAGCAATGGGTATGGTAAAATAATGAATAACGAAAAGGTAGTGACAGACTAAAATCCAAACAATACCCAAAGTTGTGTTTTTCATACAAACCATTTAAAAACTTATTTGAGTGTATTTTTAATCAGAGATTTTACTTTAGAAATGTCAGATGGATCACAAGTCTCAATTTAACCTAATCATCTATTTAAAAAATCTTTCAGATCAGATACTGCTTCTCTTAAGTGAAGGAGAGATTCTAAATTAAATGTACCAGCATAAAGTATGAAGTAATAAGAACCATTTCTACCCCCACAAGTTTATCACAAATGGAATAGTAAATAGACCCTTTATAATTAAATCTGTAATGATATAAACGTGAGATAATAAACGTCTTTATAAGAAAATAGTTTGCAATGCTGAACTATCTAACCATTACTAAATTTATTTTAGCCTATCCACTTGACAGTGACTTTTACTCCATAATAAGAATAATCTAAAATATTCCCCATTCTTTTAAAAGGCAGCCTTTATAGGTACCATACAAATTAATAAGACAGAGGGGAGAGGGGAGAGAATCACAGGGGAAAAGGGGAAGGACTCACGTGAACAAGTATAAAGGGCACATGGACAATAACTAAGGAGGGAGGTGGGGAGCACGGGGGGGGGGGGGAGGGCTGGGAATACAAGACAGAAAACTGTACTTGAACAAGAATTAAATAAAATTTAAAAACCTGCAAATTAATAAGACAAGTCACACTGGGGACAGGAATTGGGATTTTGCCAAATGATGTTTAACAAATAGATAAATTAGCACTCTAATTTATAATTAGCCTTAGAAATCCTAGACAATACCCATGACTAAATTTTTGAAAGACTACATGAGAAACAACACTAAAGTATCACCTAGTTTATATCAAATACAATATTTCAAAATGATAGCTCTAATAATTAAGTATATTTGAGGCACCATTTCCTTCATTTATCATAATGTGATGACTTATAAATTAATTTGATTAAAAGCATTTTTTTTTAGGAATTACTACCACTAGTCAAGATTTTGAGTGTAACCAAGCTATGCAACCAAGAAATCAGATGTAACATTGCGATTAATGAAGAACAGGCTCACTGAAGCTTATTGATCACATATATTTCGTGATATTTAATAATCTAAATTTTTCATTGCCTCATAACAAGTCAGTAAGATGGCTATTAAAATGTCAAGTGCTTAAAATCAAACACAAAAACATAAACAAGAACACAAAAATAACAGGTTATTTCAATATCATTTACAAATTTAAAGAGAAAATGTTCTTACAAAGAATAAAGAACTGTACATGTAATGAGTTTAGTTTATTTCTAATAAACTTCACTTCTGAGACTACATTATTAAAGAAGTGATACATAAGTAGAGAAGAAAACTACCTGCTAAAAATAGAAGAGGCATCTACTGCAGCGCTGCTTCTGAAGAGAGAAGGACTAGAGGAGGGGTTGAGGAGGATGAAATGGTCGGACAATCCGATGGGGGTCAGGCAGTCATTAACATCATGATTAAGAACACTCTCATAATCTGGAAACATGCTTCAAACACTTACATTGTAATTTGTAGTTTCTTTACAGTTTCTATAACAGTGAATCTGTGCTTTTATTGTTTTTGTCAGAATTTTCTTTTATTATAATAAAAAGAAAAATACAATGTGTAAATTATGCAGTAGTATGGCTACATACTTTATAAAAGATTTACATATATTTTAAAAATATTTAAAAAACTTAAATGTTACATTTCCCAAACAACACTAAATCTTTTAGGTTTTCCAAAACACACTGAAGTATAAATTTTTCATCACAAATGCTTTTGAAGGTTAGTTTTGGGGAGAAGAATCCTCATAAAGACAGCAGGTCAAATAGACTTACAAAAAAGTTCCCTGTACAAAAGATTTCTTCACTTTTAAGAACTTTTTTCAAAATGATATTTTTCCATAGTTTTGTTTGTTTATGCATAGCTGCAGCTCACTAAGCCCAGGTGTGTCAGAATTTTTGTTTTGTTTTATTATTATAAAACAAAATAAGCGCATTCTAATTTGCTCAAGCCCTCAGAGGCATTTACTCCAGCAGGCCAGGTGGTAAATCAATAAATACTGGCCAAAATGGCTGAAACCATTTTTTAATACGAAGTCTTGGAGGCAACAGAGGGGTCTTGCTAGGTATAAAGATTTAAATGTGCCCATCTGGAATTTTCCACCTTGAGCTACAATGCCCATGAACGAAATATCTTAAGTCTGCAATTAGCATGCAATTTTATTTTATTGCCAAGAAAGCCCATTGACCTATCTTGGCAACAACAATAAAACATCTTCTGCCTAGGCTATTTCATTTGAAATTCTCAAAAGTTCAGTCATATAATTACAGAACCTTTTATTTTGATCAGCTTTCTACTTGAAAACCAGTGCATATTCTCAGCTATGGATTTAGAAATTCAGGAAGTGTATTTCCTATGAGGTGACCAGCCAAATTCATTATGATAAATGATTGACAGATCCTGGCTAGCATTGTGAGGATTCATATTTTAATGAATCCTTTTGATAACTATTCACAACTTTATTAAAGCAGTTCAAAATCTATAGTTTAGTAGCTGAATAAATATAATAGACAAGCAAAATATAGAACACCAATGGGATAGTGCCTTTTGCACTGGTTTATTTTTCAAAAATCAGGAACAGTGCACTACTATTAGTTACTGAAGGTTTACTATTTCCAAGCCAGTGCTAAGTGTCTTGTGCATTAAGCATTATTTAATTGACTACTCCTCACTACAGCTCCACTAGGTAGGTATCACCATTATCTTTACTTGAAAGATGAGGAAACCGAGGCCTGGAAAAGCACAGTAATTAGCCAAGGTTACAAGATTCAAGGCTTGAACCAGGCAGTCTGATTTCAGAGTCCCTGTGCCCAAGCACTACGCTGTATACCACACAGCTCGCGCACCACACAAGAGATGGCTAGGCTGTGTGGGCAGGCGGGGCAGTGAAGCAGTGTGAGACAAGGACACTGGCTCCCGCTCCCAGGCCAGCTTTGGAGACAAGATACTTACAAAAGAGTTGAAGTAGTAAGAGGCAGTATGACAAGATTCACAGAAACACTGATAATAATTGCCAATGATAACTTCAGAGAAAGGATGGATTATGATCCTCAATACTAATATGCCCCAAATTTGGCCAATCAGGCCTTGGGTACAAGACACTTGAGAACTTCTAGCAAAAGTCTACTTTTGCCTACGTAGCTAGGCCTCAAGAACTGGTACAGTAAACCCTTCACAAAAAATGTGAACTTAAAAAACCAGTTTTGCCACCAATAAAGCAGTTATCATTAGGGGGATAATATAGAAAATGTATTTCTATATTATCCCCCTAATTGTAATTTCTATATTATTTCAAATTATTTTATTATTTTCAAAAAGAATCACCAGTATGATGCCTGTAGTAGAATCACTTATAAATTATTAGGCATAATTCCAATATCCAACAATACGGGCTTGGTTAATGACAAAATATATCCATACAAAATTTTAAAAGCCCTTTAAAAAGCCAACAATTCTTAGTAACCTAGGAAGTTCATGACTTGACATTAAGAGAAAAAAGTCAGATTATAATATGTGACAAACAGGATGATGCCTATTTGAGTGTGTTTATTGCAGAGGACTGGATAAGAGCTACTCCTTCTGTAAGGAAGTTTTATTCACTTATGTCCCTTTGATGATGATCACTTTATGAAATATTTGAAAGAATCAGAATCAGTACTTTATTTTAATGTAGTGAATTGCTAGGTTGTAGAAATGCTAAGGAAATGTATTGAACTGTCCCCACCATGCACAAATATTATGGAATTAAAGAGGTCTGATATGATCATAAAGCTGTACCTGAACACTGACCTGAACCCACTATATAGGGGAAAAAAGGAATATAGGCAATTTGTTCAAGGACATCCAGCTTAATCTAGACTTACAAATTGAACTTGACAACTGAACATGGCAATAATTTTCCAGTACTGAAGTGATTTTTGCCCCCCAAATGTCAGCACTCAGATCCTTCCATCCTTTTGACACCCAATATGGTGGCCTTTCTAGTCTACGTTAGTGCTATTTATTTTTCCTCCACTCACTCATTTGTTATTTTAAAGTGATTTGTACCAGCAAGCTCTTACAGCCCGTAGATAAGCATGCACGGGAATCTCGACCACATACTTTTAACTCTATTGTTAAAATTTGCAGTATTAAAACATTAAAATATACAATAACGCAGGGAGAATTACTTTTACTTTCACCTCTGTTTAGTGTTTTTAAAAAGGTATACATATTTATTGACTTTTACTCTGGACACATTAATTTCCAAAAGAAGAATTACAGATTTAAAAGGCATTAAGGATTTTTAGATCTACGACTTAGACATATACATATTATATACACTTATAATTTGATATATTTTCATTTAACACTCACAAACATCCATGTCATTATTATTTGGAAAAGTGATTTTTAAGATATTGTACAGTATTCCATTATATGGATAAAAAATAATTTTCTTTAACTGAGTTTGTTTTTGTAAGTTGAAATTATACCTATTTATAATCGATAAAATATTTGCATATAATTTCATAATTTATTTAGAAAAACATGTCTACGAATGAAGGGAACATACATTTTTAGGAATTTGAAACTATACTTCCAAGTGTTCCTCCAGAAAGTACTGTCCCAGGGTACAGTCCCAGCAACAGTGAGAAGGCCTGCCTTCCACCATTCTCACTAACTCTGGGTCGACGAACTTAAAAAATAAAGAACCTAAAAACACCTTTACCCATGTAACTAATCATCACCTCACACAGATTTATCTGGCCTTCTCACTGATTTAAAAACAACAAAAACCCCAGAAAACAAAATTCATGGGACAATCTAGGTAAACTAAAAGTTTAAACAATTTTAAATAAAAAACATCACTAATCATGCAAAATTATTTTAATACAGGGTCTAAACTAAACCCTACAACTTTATAAAAAATCTTTAGGGGAATGAGGTGATTTTTAAAATGAAGCAACTGGCACGCATGAACCAAGTACAATCATTCATGTCTTCTGTCTCCTTTTGTTGTGAGTTTCTAATGCTATGAGTCAAGCTGGAGTTCTTGTCTGCTAACCTCACAAAGATGATTTAAAAAGAAACACCCTAGCAGAAAAATGTACTTTGAGGAGATTCACAGTAAAGTTCTGACATGTGCGTATCAAGGAAACAAGTAAGTTGAGTATCCAAGTAGCCAGTGTTTCAACTGTGCTTTACAGTGAGAAATTTCCTGAAACATCAGCCACATCACAGCCAAATCAAATGTAAAAGGTTCAGCAAACTGGAAATAAGCAAAAGCAAATCTAGACTTCTTTGTTAATAGCAAGATAAAATTCTTTTAAAAAGTATTTATAATTACCCAGCTTTTCCTTAGAAATGCCTTGTACTCAAAAGTCAAATGAGTAAGTCGTGTTTCATTTATATGTCATCTTTGACATATAAATGTCAAAAGAAGCATATGCATGAATTTTCTAGATTAATGAACTTACTTTCCACTTTAAAAAGCTATATTTATAAAACTCACATCAGTTTTTAATGAAAATGTTCCTCAAATTTCTCTTATTTCTCAACATGTGCAACTTACTGAGCCCTACTCCCCTGTTTTCAGTGACTGAGCTGGGAGTGCCTGCCTTCTCATTACCAGATCCCTGGATCTCCGGAGCTTTCTAAAGTAAACCACCTTTTTATTTTCTTCCTACCTTCATCTTTTATCATTTAACTTATTACTTTTAACTTTTTCTGTCATTACTTAAGAAGGCTTGATGGCAAAATAAAACCCCAACAACCCACTGATTAAGGAAGGCAGAGCTTTTAGGGTGGCTCCCAATCTCTCTTCCCAGCCCTTTCCTGTGCAAGTAACTACCTTTGCTTCTCCTGAATTCCTGCCCCTCCTTATGGAAAATGTTTTAATTGGAGGACACAGGCATTACTGAACTGCAATCTGAAATCTAAAAATTCTATAGGCTAAGTAATAGGGCTATAAAAAACAGTAATTCCATATTTAAATAAAAATCTGGAAAATAAAAACGCTGTTCTTTATACACATTTAGAGAAAACTATAAACATTCTATTGCTTCTACAATATAATGCTAGATAGCCTCGATATCTAATAAAACCGGAGATGTGTTTGCTACATATGAACACATTTCTGTTCCACCAAAATAGCTGTAGTAGCTCCAAAGAAACCTTATCATTCTGATTACCAAAATCACCTGAAGATTTACACTGAATATAATCTGTATACTATGTACTCTGATTTTAAAAAATCAAAATTAAATCTGTCAATGGACCAATAAATTAAACTGCACAGAAAAACAAAGAGCAGTCCACATAACATTTATAAGATCCAACTATTCAAAAAATGAACATCTTTATAGTATGAATCTTAGTGCCCAACAATAGCAGAAATTTCAGTATATATTTCCAAAGTTAATTTTAAAGACAATGTATACTTATACACTACTCTCCTTTATTAAGAGTAAAAGAAAAAATAGTGCTATGCTTTGGCCCTGTGCAAAGACTAAAAAGGCATTTTTAAATGAAGGAGAGTCAGTGTCCTGGCTGGGATAATATACTAAAATTGTATAAAAAACTGGGAAAAGGGGATCTCTCTCTATTTTTTCTCAGAACTCCAGGTGAATCTATGATGATCTCCAAATATAGATCTTAATAAAAAAAAAACACCAAGAACATATCATTGACCCATGCCCAGTAAAGGAACTACTGCTTTGGAAGCACACTGTCTGCTAGTGAAGTTAAAGGGCACTGCTGGGTTTTTTTGTTTTTGTTTTTTTATCTTATTACTTTATTTCAAAATTCTACCCAATAGTGTACTGCACCACACACAATTTGGGGGAACAGGCTTAATCTTCTTTTTATGTGCTTGCTATCCCTTTCTGGAGGTGAAAACATCTGTGTCCCACATTCAAAGCAAAATCGGGTGTCTCAGTCCTACCCGGTGCTCCCTGAAACACTATCTGACAGAGGCAGATCTGCTTTTCCTCTTCCTCTGTGAACGACGGACGATTAGTAGTTCTAAGACCCCAATAATTTTTCCCAGAAAACAATACTTTCTAGCATATAAGTTGTTTACTGAAGCAAATAGAAAATGCAATTTTGTGTTTTTCTTTATTCATATTCTTTAAGAATATGTTAACAAGCAGTGAGCACATCATTAATAATATTCCTAAAGGTCATGAGTGTCAGAGACAACTCAATGAAATGAGAAAAACTATGTTCTTTAAAGATCTATATGTGATGGATTATGAAGAATTATTGCTTTTTCTTTCAGGCACTAACGTTTGTTAAATCTGAAGACATATGCAATCTACATCACAAAATCTTATAATTGCAAGTAACTGAAAAACCATTATTAATATTTATGGGGTAAAAAGAAATTCTTTAACACCAAAACAAAGTAGAACCAAAGAGAGTTTGGAAGTACGACTCGAGGAACTGTTACGAATACCTGAGTTCCTCTCTGTAAAGGTCAGGTCATTTAGCATCTATGCTACTAAACATGTTTTTCAAAACAAGAGAAAAGGATTCCTATATGGTAACACAGAGTCTCACTTATGTCCTATGAAGTAAGCCAATGCAGATCAAAACTTCACTGATTAAGATTACACTAGAACTAATAAAAAATCTAAGTTAAAAACCGATTTTTTAAAAAAGAATGGGCCTGGCTGGTGTGGCTCAGCAGATTGAGCACGGGCCTGTGAAGCAAAGGGTCACCAGTTCGATTCCCAGTCAGGGCACATGCCTGGGTTGCAGGCCAGGTTCCCCCAGTGGGGGCCACGTGAGAGGCAACCACACACTGATGTTTCTGTATCTTTCTCCCTCCCTACCCCTCTGTCTAAAAATAAATAAAATCTTTTAAAAAAAAGAATGTTTTATTAATTGTAAGTATGATAAAACTTTCATAAAATGTTTTCATCAACCACACTGGGATCAGAATGAAAGCGATCTCCAAGCCTTTCATTGAATACAGGGTATTTCATAGCTTTAATGGTATTTGGTTATTAAGTGTTGGTAATGACGACAGGCGTGTAATAACTAACTGTTTAAATGTCTTCAAGTATATTTTACCATGTACTTCATGCCACACTTTGAATATAATTATAAATGATGTCTGTTAATTCAATTAATTATACTATTAACTACTATAGGCACATAAAACAGATAAAATAACCACTCAAAAATTATTATTAACAATAAGAAAACCTTCAAGGACTCTGTTATCCCAATTTAATTGGAAAAATAACAATATCGAGTTTCTTCAGAAACAGTCCATAATTTGAACCTTTCACAAATCCAGTTAGTACAGATTAGTGTAATTTAACTTCAGCTACAATAATATAGATTACTGAGTAACCAAAAATGCCCCCAAAGCTTTTTTTAATGTATAAATCACAAAAGTATTTTATTAGCAATTCCCTTGTTTACATGTAAATATGCATTTCTAAAATACTTTCAATTACTAACAATATATTCTATAAATGACACACACAGTTACTACATTTTTGATATTTTTCTTTTCATAGAAAGTACAAAATTAAACTGCAGCCCAATCTAATGAATACAGTCCAATAACCGATACAAAGTTTTAAAGTTTTACTAAATCAGTTCTAAAAACAAAACACTATTGACTAAGTGACTCATTTTCAATAAATTGAAAGCAAACTTTAAGAAATTTTATTAAAACCCCTAGCTTTACCTGGTTACTGTGTAGACAGAACTTTACAAACACCACACGTCACCTCTGTAAGTAAGCTACTAGAATTACCTTACCACATTATGTATTTTTAACTTTACAATTTCAGCAAAATCTCTATATTTATTCAGTTGTACCATTTCATTTATGAGTTAAATAAATCTAAAATGAACTAAACTTAAAATAACAGTTAAAGTTCTAATTACATAATTCTTTCAATACCTTATTAGATTAATAAATTTCTACAATAACAATATATAATTTTTCTCTAATACTACCTAAATAATTTTTATGCAATGTTATTGTATCAACAAAAACACAGAAGAAAGTAAAACATAACCAGGAATATTCTTTGACATAGATGTTTCTTAATGCAACAGATTTATTTTCATCGTTCTCAAATAATAGGCTAAAACTATTGTGTATGTTTCATGAAAAATTTAACACTTTATAAAAATATTCTGCAATAAGTGAGTATATTTGTTAAGACTAAAAAAATATATAAAACTTTATTTTTTAAGATTAGGGAAGAGTTATAAATAAAACATTTAAAAACACAAACTATTATGCTCACATATCACTACATCATTCATTAAACTGCTTACAAACTCAAAGTGAAAGCAGAGAATCAAGAGAAGAAATATTTAGCAATAAAAGGATCATACCTCCATGTTGTATAAATCGAATGTCAGTTGTTCAGATGCAGTTTTTTAGGTAACAGATTTGACCATCTACACTGACCCTCCTCCAGAATTTAAAAATAACAAAATGACAGAACCTGGTTTCATATGCATGTCCTAGGCACAAGTAATCGCACAGCTGTGGAAATCTACGTCTCAAATATCAAAAATTCCTGATATAATAAAACAGTGTAAACTTAAACCACCCACTTCTAATCCAATTACTTTATCTCCTCACCTCATCTGCAATGATTTCATAACAGTGGATAAAGAATGATGTGGCATTTTGCTCATGATTAAGTTCTAACAGAGAACACAAGAGGGGGAAATAAAACCAGAACAAAAGAAAATTTAAGTATTTTTAACATAAATATAAATGAAAAAATATATATATTATTAAGGAATGTCTAGTTAGTAGGAAACCACTCCATAAACAACCAGTTTGTTCATCATTTTAAAATTTAATCCTTAAATTTTGTTAAGTCAGAAAATCTTCTAAATGAAAAGGACTTTTGTCAAAAACTACTGACTTTGGTTTCAGAATCTCCAACACAATTACTTTCTGGGCATGACGGTCAGTATGGCAGCATAGCTACAGACACCTGTTATTACACCGAGCTCATCTTGTAATACTCCTATGCATTTGCTACTATCACATGTAACAATACAGGCTGTGGCATAATAATTTATTTTAAGAGAAAAAATCTGTTTTATAATATTTTTCTAATACTGCTGTCTAAATTATTGCCATTAGGATATTTGAAATGAAATGTTTTGAAACAAAATGTCTTACTTACTTGCTGTCTGTCTTACAAAATGTCTGTCTTACTTGCTCCATCCAGTATGTTTCATGGTATAATGTGATCAGCCCATCACATTCCGCCATCTAACACTATTTCACTGTGCTAAGCCCAGGCCATGACAAATACCCTCACAGGGTATTCCACAGTGGAAATAGGTTGAGAATTGGAATCTTCCCTTACCTACTCCTGTGCTTTTTGCTAAGGTATTCTGGCAGACATGGAGACAGTTTTGACATCATCCTAATGTCCTCAAAGAAAAGAAATGTAAAAAAAAGCAGAAGCTCCTTTGTGTGTAAGAATTCAGCCAGGGAATAGAGAGAAAACAAGCTAAGGCAAGGTGTTTTGTGTTTCCCTTAATTGTTTCATTGGGTCTCCAATAGGATAATCATACCTGCCTCCCAAAGTTGTTATAAGGATTAAAGAATCCAAGTAGGTAAATCAGCTGTGTCCAGCACATACTAAGTACTCAATGAAGGACTGCTCTCCTACTTATCGACATCCTGTAATCACCATTCAATGGTTTTTCAGTTGCAATCCATGTATTCTCATGAAACATTTTAAATCTTTCAGCCTCACAGACTTAATAAATTACCCTTAAATAGCATTTCACAACTTGCAGTGATTTTTTCACGTATATTGTTTCACTTGAAAGTGTTTTCTCAGAGACACATTGTTAAATAACCGTAGGTAAAATGCAGTGGGGAAGGTCTTGCCAGTGCTTGTTTCTGTATTAGCCCGTTCAGTTACTTCTAAATTTTTCTTCGGCTCACATTTAACTGCATAAAACTGAAGTCATTCTTTGCTAAAATGAGTGCTGATACAATCTGTTAACTCCAACATGTGCATAGCAAGGGCAATTCAAGATATTTAATAACCAACATAGCCTGGACCAATCTACAGGGATACAGACACCCTGATATCATCACTGTCCTGGAAGCCTCGGGAGTCCTGGGTAAGGTCGACTGTGCAGCTCGAGCAGTATTTACCTACTCGCACTTTAACAAGCGGTAATTGATCACTCTTGGCCCTGCAGAGGCTTTTTGTCCCCGTGTTTGAACCGAACCATTTCACTATACCAAAGAGAGATCAGAATAGGTCCTAGGAAATCATCCTTCTAATTTCATATGTACAGTCTTCAACTTCCATGTTCCTTCTTGTATGTGTTATACATTTTAAATACCCCAAACATGGTCTCTTGTGATACATGTGCTAACTTTTGTACGTCAGCTGACAATCTAGAAATCTGAGCTATTACAAAGTAGGGTTTCTACCTCATCACATTTAACAGCATTGCTGTTTTTGTTTCAACAGCTATATCAGTGTAATTAATTAAAAATTTTATTGAATCTTCTCTCCTTTTTACAAAATGAGAAAAAATTATGAAAATTTTATCTATTTATTTTTAGACAGAGGGGAAAAGAGGGAGACAGGGAAGGACGAAAAAAAATCAATGTGTGATTGCCTCTCACATGCCCTGCACAGGGAAACCTGACCTGTAACCCAGGCATGTGCCCTGACTGAGAATCAAACCAGAGACCCTTTGGTTCATAGGCCAGCACTCAATTCACTGAGCCACACCAGCCAGGGCCGTAGTGAGAAAATCTTTTTTTAAAAAGCATTGGTACTAGTGATCAAAAAGACTGAAAAGGAAAACTTGGGTCTAAAGCTTATACTCTTCAGCTTTCATTGACTGGATTAAGCTAGCAGATGGTGTATTCAATTGTGAAGGAAACATTCCAAATTTTAAAGCACTGAGAAAATTTCTAGAAATACATTATTAAAGACTGTGTTTAATCAGAAACTAAGACAAATGATCACTTTAAGCTTGATAGGAATATTCAGAATTCCTCTTACAATAGGCACAACAATCTATTTACATATTAATATGTAAAAGTTTTCTTAGGCTTTGAAAGAGTGTCACTTTTTGCTGATTATAAAATCAGAAATATAGAAAAAAAGAAAAAATAAAAGATAGGCCATAGTATCAATACTCATACATATAAAAAGTTAACATTTTAATCTATATCTTCACAAATACTGCTTTGTAAGGTTCTTTTACTTAACAATTAATAGTGAACATAATTTGTGTTAGAAAATATAGACAAATAAATAGTTAGAGACAGGTAGAGAGATGGAGAAATAGATATACAGGCAGATAGACAGGTAGACAGACACACAGACAGATCTATATCATCATCTGTAATGGCCGCAGAGTATTTCCTTCAATGGACACGTCAAAATGTATTCAAGCAATGTCCTTTGGTTTTTTTTAAGCTGCTTTGTGGTTACTCTTTTAATTTATACTAACTACCTAAGAAATGCCCTTTGACTTTCTGTTTAATAAACTGCCCTTTTAAGATGTCTAGAAATCAAAGATTGGTTGGCTGTTCATTTAAAGTCTTGAATGCATCCAAATTACATATCACAACAAAAATTCGATCATTCATTTATTTGAGAAAAAATTGTATTAAGCATCTATTACGTGCTGCTGGGGATACAATGGAGACCCAGTTCCTGACCCTGGGGAGCTGATACTTAAGGAGGGCACAATTGCAGACCAGCCTAATGCAGGGGTTTTCAAACTGTCTGAAGAGGCCCAAGATTCTAGGCAAGTTCCTGAAAGGTCTTCTCTTATAGAAGATGATGGGGCCTCTGAGTAGGAAACAGAGGAGCAAATAGAAGAGAAAGGTGGGGAACAAGAAGAATGTTAGAAAAGAAATAAAGCAAAGGAGAGAGAGAAAACAACAAGGTGAGGATGACCAAGAGGAAGATGACCATGAAGATGGGTCACAGCAAAGAAAACCATGACCATGAACATGAAAGTCCAGAAAACACAGGCAATAACAAAGAAGAAAGTTTTCAAATGAACAGAACTAATTTAATTCTTACAGAGAATTCTATGGGATAGATGTTAAAGGCCCCAGTTCCACATGAAAAAGCTACGGTTCACCAAGAGTAAGTTGATTACGTAAACAGCACACCTAGAAACTAGAGCTGGAATTTGATTCTAGGCCTGCTAGACTCCCAAATCTGTAATTTTAACAGTGCATAATTATATGGAGTTTCATCTATTACAAATAACTTGATCAGAAGTCCCTGGTAATTTTTAATTCGCTATGAAGCTGAATTTCACAGGCAGTAATTGGACATCAAATCTTCCAGTCTTCATATCTTTTGATAGACATTATACAGATTTTGCCTTAAAATTACTCAAAACAATCCAGTGCCTATACTTGTCAAAATATTCTACAAATATGGGAGCAATGTTTTCTAGGAAGGGAGAAATTATTCTGACGAAGGCAGGATACATCCACCACAGGGTACTTATTTCTCCAGCGTAATTTAATTGATGATGAAAAACTCAACATTTATGTCCAAAAGATTTCACTCCCCTGATGTTTGTTGAAACTCCAGGCTGGCACTGGCTGGCTTTGGCTCTTTCACTAGAGCCCCAGGAGAATAGGACTCATGAGGAGATGGCAGAGCTCACAGATATACACAGACTGGGATTAAGGAGCATCCCAAGCTAATTTACGTGCTTCTCAATACGTGACTACAGTGTATACTAGACAAGCTGATGCAGAGCCTGAAAAAGGAGAAGTAGGCTTGCAATCTTGATTCTTCAATACCTAAAAACACAACCATCAATCGCATTTGGCCATCTGCACCCAGAGACTTCCTGTCCTTTGGCTATCATCGCTCTACAAAAGTTGACTTTTTACATGCATGCTTCTCAAGGTAAAGGGGTCTAGTTTTTTGAGCAAAAAGAGCCCGTATCTTCACATATTTTGTCAAAGGGACATGAGGACTTACAGCGTTTGCAGTGCAATGAAGAAAATTAAGGTGACTGTAAGTTCTCTCAAGGGGCTTAAAGAAACAGTGAAATCAAACAAATATAGAGGAGGTTGAAAGAGCTGGTTTACCCATACAGACTAAATAAAAAGAGCTCTACTACATAAGCACTTGGAGTAATATCTTGGAAAAGATTACAAAAGATTTAAATACACAGGAAGTGTGAAACTGCTTCAGACAGCATGTATATTACTAGAAATCCAACAATGGAATTCAGGTAGGGGAAACTAAGCACTTGTATAAACAGTTTTTAGTAGCAAAGAGCTCATCAGCTGAGAAAAGGTTCCATTTTTTCACACACTGATGTAGAACTATAACAGGCTATTTCATCAAAGAGAAGAAATTTCATTTCTGCAAACAAAAATTTTCAATTGAAAGTTGAAACCTAGTAGTATCTTAAACCTAAAGCAAAAGATTTATTTTTACTAATGCAAAACGGGTGTCTAAAAAAAAAATAAGTGCAGAAATACAGATTTTAGAAATGTACCTTGAGGTATGCTCTTCTTAAAGTCAAAGGCATTTGTTTAGGTTCTGTGCTCCTGCTGTAACTCAGTCCAGCTGTACAATCATAAATCCGTTCCATGATGTACTTACTTCCCCATCTCAGGGCGCTCCACTCCTCCAATACCCTTTTTATTTAATTATCTAAATATTTGCGGTGAAAGCACTTTTACAAGAATTCATGCATACAAAAAATATAGTAGAGAATCCCTACTAAATGCACACTCTATTAAAAGAATTCTGGATAATTTGTACCATAAGTCACTAAATAGTAATAGTTTACTATGACCAAATGAATATTTGAAAATAGTTACTTTCTGTTCCGAAATATAAAATAGAATAAAAATAACACAAGTATTATTAGCAAGTCATAACTACAAAAATTATATAACTGATAGCTAGCACTTTTAATCAATGCTGGGGTAGCTTTTGTTATATAAGTATTGTTTCCTTCTGATGTTCAGAGTTGATTTTTAACCTCATAAATATATGACAACATAAAAAAATAACAGGTTACAGCTGAACGTGAAAATGCTCAAAACTGTGTCATTTAAATGTAGCTAAAAGGACATAATTCTCCAATGCCTGTGTTTTAAGATCTATTTATAAGCATAAAGTAGTTTGCTTTTTACAATTTTTTTAAGGAAAATAAGAATTCAGTTCAGTGAAATTTGCTTTTTAAATTATTAGAGGTACCACTAAAAAGTCAAATTAAACATAAAATGTCTACACCTTAAAAAAAGATAAACCAGATTTATATACAGCATCTGCAACAAATTTGAGCACTGACTAGGCCTTCAAGGTTCTATGCTATAATTTAAAAACCCCACACATACATATACACACACAGATTCAAATTACTATTATAAATGCAACTTTTGACAAAATTAAAAACACTTCTGAAGGTGGTACTAACTTTGATGTGGCCACGTTACCAGACTTTTGATACTCGAGGGGAAAAAAAATCACTCGTCAGTAGCATGTAATTAATAGAGGAACATCTAAGTGTGCAAAAATTATTACTTTTTATTTTTAAAAACAGAATGGCAGAAAAATCATGTTGATATTTTAACAGCAAAAATGTGTAAATTCTCCACACAGCATGTTCACATATGTATATAAAATTTTTATTTAATAGAACTCACTAATAAAATATTATTTCTTGGTTTTGACATACATAAAGATTATAAACAGAATGCATTTATTGCATTTGAATTCTTGTAAGTGATCTTAAAACCTCCTGTAGGTAAAGAACATTTAAACTGACTATAGATTATTTTTATTCACAAACCGAAGACTTCATCTCAGGATACAGCTTACCCCCACGTCCCTGCCTCTTTGTGAGACTGTATGAGGAGGCTGAGGAAAGAGCAACAAAGAGCTGAGACACGCTTATTGTGGGTGGCTGTCACTAGCCCAGTCAGAGTCTCTCAAGGCTGAGCCTGTACTCAGTAGCAGCACCAGGAAAGTAGATACAGGGAAAATATTCCTCAATAAATACTCTTTTCAAAACATTAAACTAAAAAATAAAACATTTTTATTTTTTATCTCCCCTTCTGCAGGGGAGAAGTCGGTTTAGTGAAGAAAGTAAATAGCTTAAATTTATACATTGCTCCACACTCTGCTTTAAAACTAACTCTCTTTAAAAGAGACCAAGCTAATTCAAGTTATACCACAGTCTTGGTCAAATTAAGCTATTTTCTTTTAAGATTATGTTTCAAAGGTTTAAATATGAAGTCTAGGATTTTTAGTCCTTTGCATCAAATTTATGATTCTATTATTCAAGAAGCATGAATTATAGCTATTAACAATCTATATTTTCTACAGTTAAAACAAGTCAGAGACCAAATCAATGTGACTTAGCATAGTTCAATAATTGTCACAGTAATTAATACTTAAAGTATTTCTTCATAATGTCTAAACACTTATAAAACATTTCACAGAACAAAAAATATAGACTTTAATACTGCAAGAGCTTGAGAGACTTCAATAAAATACCAAGGTACCAGAGGTGGAGCACCAGGCCCCCTGTAACCCTTATTCCCCTGCACTCCCCGACTGGGCAGACGCCCCCAACACCCTCAGAACAAGCTTCACTAAAATGATTTTCATCAACATAGTGAGAAAAACAGAATTGTGACTACTGTCTTTATTCAATACGCACAATTCTATTAGATAGTGCAAATATATATAAAAGTAAAGGACACCGTATTAAAATTT
Source organism: Sturnira hondurensis (assembly GCF_014824575.4). Classification (NCBI taxonomy): domain Eukaryota; kingdom Metazoa; phylum Chordata; class Mammalia; order Chiroptera; family Phyllostomidae; genus Sturnira; species Sturnira hondurensis. The sequence continues at coordinate 1,427,915 of NW_028091817.1, read as the reverse complement.
ATAGTTATAAAGACATTAATTTAAAGTCTGAAAGATGCAAAGAAAAAAGAGTTTTAGTTTTCAGTTGTTAATTAGCTATGGTAACAGGATGTTTATTAAACTGGATTTATTTTAAAAAATACATTACACATCTTCAAAACTGAGGAGGATTAAAGAAATCAGAAACTTTTAAAAGTGTGTTTAAATGCAGTAATTCAAGAGTTTATACTGAACCTTTATTCAATGGTTTGACTAAAAGAATTTAAATTACTGAGACCCAAATGGTTTAAGTTTAAATGGATATTGATGGAGAAGTAAACATTTGGGTACATTTTAAAATAAAGATGAAATGGTAAAGTGCCTTCAAGCTAAACATATTTAAAATAATAAATAGAAAGTAATGAAAGATGTATCCTTATAAGGAATCAGAAAAAAATTCCAGCAATGAATCAACACAAGTACCCCTTATTAATCGCAGTGTTTTGTTAGAAGCATTTTTCTAATTGACACTGAATTAGCATTTACTATCCCAGAGAGAATTCTCCGTGGCAAACACTTTAATGGAGGTTGTCTGATGGTTTTGGCTCGTATTAGAGGTGTAGCAAAATAGATTTAGTGGGCAGAGCTAGCCCTGGTGGTAAAAATGGCATCGTGGAATAGTTCTCCTCACTCCCAGAACAAACTATGCATGAAGCTCTTGCCCTTGACTAATATATTAGGCTCTTTAAAACAATACATTAATTATGCATTCACTGTGAGTTCAGACACTGTGCTTAATATGATTAGTGCTGCTGTCTACCCTACTTAAGTACTGACATGTATTTTAAAGACTGAAAGTGAATTGGATGCCTTATACTACCCAGAACATTGGCTGTGAAGTCTTCTCAGAGAACATACAATAAAGATGAATGCACACATGCTTCAACTACTAGTATTTGTAGGAGCCCAGCTGTAGTTCTTTAAACTCACAGGCCTGCATTTCCCTTTCTAATCTATTCATAAATTTATTTGCATCCCCAAAGAGGTGCATTTCATCATCTGGCTCAGAAGAGTGGCCTCTGAATATGTTCTAAATTTTAAATATGGTTTTCAGTATTTAAGTAAAAATTTATTTTTCAATAGCCCACATGGCAATGAAGCCCCTTAATACAAGTATAACTCGGCAAAGACTGAATCTAACACTGCAAAACTTACAAGTAACGCTCACACTTCATTCTAGAGAGTCTCATGGCTTCATTACATTTTTATCACTAAGATGACAATGTTGTGTGAGAAGGGCATGCTGTCACTTCCTATGAGCTGGAGAAGGGCAGCCTTCTATTCTCAGTACATGTTGAAAACTGCAGCCTGCATGAAACGCTTCAACTGGAGGTGACAGGACAGAAACATTCCTGAGGTTATTTTACCAATGTGCATTCGTCAGTGACAACCTGCGTAAACACATTTAAAGATGAAGTTCACATTTCACTGTTCACATTTCAGGTGGGGAAACCCAACCAGCATCTCATAAATCAGTTTGTCACCTGCTTTTACTGGCCATTCTCTATTAGATTTCAACCCAAAGTGAGAACCAATAATGCAATACAAAAAAGAATGAGGTTTAAGTAATTTTACACAAAAAGGAATATTTCTAAAATCAGAGAACATCTGTTTCAAAAATAACTTGTAAAATGGTTGTGACTCAATTTTAAACAAATAATAGCCAACGTTTGTCACATTCACAGAGCATTAAAACCCCAAACCCTCACAGGTGCTCCTTACAGTGGGAAGGAAGACTCCGGATTTTGACACATAAAGACACCGAGGTGCAGAGAGGGGGAGCAGAGGGAGCTGAGCATTGCTCCTAGGCATGGAGGGTTCCCTGCACTGGCTCACTAAAGGCAAGAACATGACAGGTCATTTTTTCCCCTCTTTATGTAATTCCCACGAGTAATCACCTAACAACTGGCTGTTGTGAAATGAATATACTACCATAATTATCAAGAGGCCCATTAACAAATTACACAGGCGATGTGCACTGGGAGGACAGATACACACCAACAAAGGAGAGCGGGGCTGGCACCAGCAAGATCAAAGTGAAACATTATGAACAGAGTAAGAAAAAATGATCACCTCTAAGTTGTTCTATGGAAATTGTATTTTAACTTCTTAATTTTATGCTAATGACAATTAAGAAACAAATATGGCTCAATTTCACTAAAACTATCCCTACTTCTCTATCTTTGATGAAATGGCAGTGAAATGTAATAAAGTCTAAATACAAATTCTTCTAAAGTGCGTGTTAACCATTCACAAATGTTGTGCCAAGTTAAAGAGATGAACCCATTCTCTCCATCACTAGAAAAGAGTTGTGCACGTCTAATGGAGCGGTAACCTTGCAATGTTCCATGCAACAACTAACATGTTTACCGCTGAACTGAGCAGTAAGCAGGAGCCAGGTACCTGATTCATTCTTCAGAGAGCCACTGTCACAGGGACAGGAGTGAGAAATATGAGACTAACCACCATGCAATCAACTGTAACTGTTGTAAACATTTTATCTGCGTTTAAGTAACAAAAGGAAGCCTAGTTTCACAGCTGGGTACTACTAATATGGAGCACTGAGAAAAGGGAAAAGTACTTGATACGGAAAGAAAAAAAGTCTGTGCCTGAACATCATATGGTTTGACTTAAACTGGACTGATTAAAGATACTTAAACTACTCTTGAACATAAATTGTATGCACCTGTTGTTCTCATATTGGTAGCCCTTCCATGCCCCTGTGAGCCTGAGAAAGCTTCTCTATGGACAGAAAGCCCCTGCTCCTTCCATCTCATGTTGCCTAACACGGGAGGAGAGTAGATTTATTAATCAATTTTACAGATTCTTTGTGATACATTATTTACATTAAAATGTAACACCAAATAGGCCACAGAAATAACATTTACATTCTCTATTTAATGCCTTTCATTATAAACTGCCTTTCTAATTTTATGATTTGTATACATTTTTCTTTTTAATCAGACAAATTAGTTTCATGTGTTTCCATCCTGCTCTAGGCTACTTTATCCTCACTGGGAAAAAATTCAGAATCTGTAAAACAGTTTTGATTTTCACAGCTCATGCATCAATAACATGCCTATGTAAGTCCATTCTACTCAGTCTTCAGAAAACTACCGAGTTAATGCTGGTGAGACAGACTCGCGATTTGGGGATCCAAATCCGTTATGATGGACTGTGAATCTAAAGCTTAAAGAAAATCTTTGAAGCAATCACTTCCCCAGATCAGAAGCTGACTGTGGGAGCTGGCAGAAACACGAGTAGGGCTATTGACAGAAGAAACCAGAATCTCAGAGTTTGAGCTTTGGCACCCAAGGCAAGGCATTGTAACTCCAGCCTCCATTTCCTAATCTGTAGTCATATGGTGACCCTGCTCTATGCACCTCAAAGAACAGCAAAGACCTGGCCCACAAAATAGCTCTGTAAACTGCAGAGTCCGGTAAAATGTAAGGCATTCCATATCACTCTCCTATCTAGCCCTCTCATGACATCCAACGAACACATCTGTTTCAGTGCTCCTTCATGCCAGTGCTGCATGGTCTTGGCCTCTGCTCTCCAGCTCTTCCTGAGCTGCACATACGACATTAGGGACAGCTCCCCCAAAGGCAAGCACTGCAAACACCATCTCAGTTTTTGGAGCATAGGAAGGATTTAGCTGGTTCCTGGAAGATGCATAATTATGAAAGGTATTAACTTGATGTGGTGGACTTAAGTAATAGTATTTTGGCCAGAGGATTGTCCAGTACTGTGGCTTTCACAGTGTCTGAATGGCAGGGTGGTATGATTTGGGCCAGGGAGCAGGCCAAGCCTCCAGGATCACAGCACCATTTGCCAACCAGCAGGACATCCTTCAGTTGGCCAAGGGCATTTTTCTTCCTCAGAGAATCCCAAGGGTCACTGCCATCAACCACTCAGCCCTGCACCTAGAAGACCTCAGATATATAAGGTAAGGCTTAAATCATCAAGCAGGAAATATCACAGGAACAGGAACAGGGCAGATTCGGAAATCTGCTGCTGGCAAAAAAAAAAAAAAAGTAAGACTAGTAATAGATGCACTATATATTGATGTTTGGTCAAGGCAAAGTTAGAAATCAGGTGGGTAAGTCAAAGTCAAGACATAAAGAGCTCAGGTGCCAGATAAAACTGGCATGTTTTCTAGCTCTGTCATTCGGCCACTAATCTTCCGCATCTCACTTAACTTCTCTGGGCATCTGTTTTCTCACCTGTCAGAGGGTAAAAACAATACCTAGTTTAACTTCATAGGGTTGCTATGACCATAAAATCAGCTGATGTATGTAAAGCGCCTGGAGACTTAAAGTATGCTAGTATTGTTATCATTATCGTCATCATTATGATTATAATTATTTGCAGAGTTGCAAAGCTGGAGACAGTGGAAGCCAAGGCACAGGCCTGGAGGGCTTGCATGCTTCAAGCAGAGCAAAAAGGGAAGATCAAAGTATAACTCACTCGAGTTATACTTTGAGGTATTATAGTGACTGCTTGCCCGAGGCCTGGAGCATTAATGTGGTTCCCATAGAGGCAGGAACCAACCCAATAGAATCAATCTACTAACAGATTAGATAGAATATGAAAGAAGATTATTGCTAACACAAGGGGTTTTTAGGGTGTGAAATGAAGGATGTGGATCATAAGTGGATTGAGAAAAGAAAGAGCCTCTAGCAGGCAAATTTCAACTCTGATAATGGCAAGATTTCTACTGGGAGATCAGTTTTCATAACAGTTCAAGGACACCTACAATGACACAAATTTCCTCTTGTAAGAGACAGATCTCTCACCATCTCACCCCATCCCCTCCTCACCCAATTTGGACAAGTGCCAATTAAAAACCAGAAAGAAATTTCAAAAGGACAGCAACAGGTTAGGTTTACTCTCCACTGATATGGCCCACTGTCCTTAGATCCCATAACAGCCCTATTATAGGCTTAAATAGGAATAAGAACTTAGAAGAAATTATCTTTATCCAGAAAATCTGTTTCATCTGTAACACAGCCACATTTTAACATTCTCAAAATTTGCAGGTCACAAAAGTCAAAGAATTAACTAGTTAAAGAAATAAGTGAGAATTAAAGATTTAAATGCAAAGGCTGGCATTTCTTACATTTTTTCAGTTTCATAAAAAAGCATTACCAATTATTTATTTGCAATTAAAAGCACAGAAGAAATATTTTCTCTCATCACAGTCTTATTTATACATATTAAATTTCTCTTGATTTTCACTATTTTTAAAAAAAAATAACCAAAAGACTATGGTAAACTATATAAGAAGCAGGGAACAAAAGATGTGGGAAGATCACAATTGGATACCAACATATTCAGTGGGCTCACAGTGACCCTCCTTCACTGTAGTGGGCTCACAGTGACTGCCAGAGCATGTTGGATATTTTGCAGCTTCTGTGCTCCATGAGTGAGAAGTCTCTAACCACAAAACAGGGGCTGCCACCAGGCCAATGTGTGCATCTGCGCACTAATAAAGTCATAGCTCAAAGTAATAACTTCCTCAGAAAGAACACCCTTTTCTCTCATTGAATCCGTTTCCTCTTCCACAGTATCACCATTGTTTCTGAGTTCATGTTTACAACCCCTATAGTTGCTGGAGCTGTACTAATAATATCCTGCTGGTCAACAAACCTGTAGGCTTTTCCCATGCCAGTGGCTCTTTATTTCCAACTGAGTGAAATCTCAATCTTTTGCTTTGCAGTTACGACACTCAACTGTATGGCCTTGTCTTATGGCCAACTACTTCCAGTCTGCAATCTGACATTCTAGGTTGCTCCGCCCCATGCACTGGCATGTGTGAACATGTCTTTTCCAGCTTCCTGTTATGGCTCAGATTACTTCTTCTGACTGGAACCATCCTCTCCTCATCTTCTAATCACGCACACCCTACCCAGCTAAAATGTGCCCCCTCTAGCCGCCGTCCCCAGCTCTCTGCTGTACCAGTGATAATCTTTCTTCTAAAACATCCTATACCATTGTATTTCTCTCATTCACTCTCTACCCTCACAAGCAGTTATCTATATATATAGCTTACATTTTCCACTAGACTGTGAAGGTAGAATTAATGGGCTTTTTTGGTCTCCAAAGTCACCACATGGTACAGGTAGATACTATTATGTTTTGATTTCTCCATCTGTCTCCATTTTACAGATGAAGAAATCAAAACATAGAAAGTTTAAGGACTTTGCCCTGTGTCCCACAACTATTATCAGCCAGGACTCAAACCTAACCATAATGCTATCTAGTCTATCAGAGAACTTCAATTGTTGGAAGCCACAATTTTCATTTTCACTTTAATTAACAGGTTACTTAAAGCTTCAGTGGCTAAGTTGTAGCCACTCTCGCAGCAGAACAATAAAATATGCATCTCTAAGCATTAATCTTACTTCTGGCTGAAGTTTTTAATCTTACTTCTGGCTGAAGTTTTTCAATTTTTTCCTTGCCATGGTTCTTAAAAAGTCCCTGGGAATAAATACAAAATTTTTAAAATGGGCATTTAACTCTTAAAGCTTGAAATCACAGGCGAGATGGAACACAGCTGGCTTTAGCACACAAGATGGAAGATGTAGCTAGATGGACATGAACAAATAAATTTTAAAATATAATTATAGAATTGAAATCAATACTAGAAATAATAAAGAACAAATCTACCCTGAAGAAAATTAAGCCATTCATAAGCAGAATGAGCAGGACACATTCACCAGATTACAGAAGGAAAGAACAAAGATATGAAAATGTCAAGGAAGGAAATCAATGGTACAGATGACAGACAATGGAGACAGAAAGCATAACCGATGCTGGACGAGGAGACTCAGTGTTACAAAGATGAGGACTCTCCCCATCATAATTCCTGTACTTCTAAGGATCTAAACTTGAAAGATGTAAAGCCACCTGCTGGAGAGATGAACCTTGGACAAGCCCTGGAACACTATACTCCAGAGGGTGTGCTTTTCCCACCCCATTTTCATGTGGCGTTTCCTGTACTCACTGCCTCTATTTCACCATCTTTGAATCCTCTTTCCAGTCTGGTTTCCCAAGGCTACTGTGCTGTACAACTTCTGGAAGTACTACTCATATTTATGCCACCTAAATGACACCTGAACATCTGCCTCGCTGTAGGCTTGTGGCCCACCCCATAAATCATCAAACAGGTTTCTAGGTCCCCAGTAACCTCCTTGTCTACAGCTCACATAACCTCTGAGCAGCAATCTACACTACTGGCCACTCCCTGCTTCTTAATGGTGCCCTTCTGCTTCCTTGATACCCTAGTCTTCTCCTCTTCCTTTTTAGGGTCTGCTATAAGGTCCCTCTCCTCCACATGCCATTAAACAGTATAGCTCTGTGAAGCTGGTCCCAGGCCCTTTAATCTAGTTGGTGTCCGCAACTACAATTACCACCTCTATGAAAATGACTCAAATTTTCCTCTGCAACACTGCCCTCTATTCTGACCTCCAGACCCATGTAGTCCTCTATCTGGCATTTTTCTCTTTGCTGTACTAAAGGCACCTCAAACTCAACAAGTCCAAAACTGGACTCATGATCCTTCCTCCAAACTTCTTAGAGTAATAATATTATTACTTCTTAGAGTCTTCTTAGAGTAATAGGTCTTAGAGTAATAATATTACTCTAAGAGTAATATTAGAGTCTTCTTAGAGAAATAATATGCCTAATTTTATCAGTCTCTTCCTCCTTCCTGCACTGATAATCAGCCTCTAAGCATTGTTTGGAGAGATGGCTCTTAAATCTCTCTCAAATTTGCCCCATCCAGCATTGTCCTGGCATAAGCCATCATCACTTTTTGCCTAATGTATGGCAAAGCCTCTCAGCTATTCTCTATACCCATTCTGGCTCAAATAACAAACTGGATCCAGTTATCACCCCTTGCTAAAGCATGTCAATGACTTCCAAATGCTTTAAAAAAAAGACTTAATGTAGACTTTAAGAATGTATACATGCTCTGATCTCTGCCCTGCAATGCAGCCCCATCTCACTCAACAGTCCCCTTCCCTGCCCAGTTACAGCACTCTCAGTTTTTTAAACCAGTCTCCTCCTGCTACGGGGCTTGTGCATGTATTATTTACTCTGTTTCGAACATTCACTTCCCTCCCCTATTTGCTTAGTCTAAACTCCTGCTCATCTTTCTGATCTCAGCTGGAGCATCATTTCCATCCCTTTTACAAACTCAAATAATACCAGGTCCTCACATCTGTAGCACTCACTAAATTGATCTTACAATTTTCAAATAAAATGTGTGAGTACATCTGTCTCCTCACATGCCGTTAGGTAGCAGGTCCACTGAGAGCAGAGTTCATGTCTGTTTCTTGACTCCAGTGCATCACCACTGGGATATATAATAGACATGAAGACACAGTAGTTGAACATGAATTGAATGTTCATAAATCAGCTGCTTCAATAAGGGCATGAATTCCAAATTTCCACAATATGTACAGGAAATATCAGCTCAAAGCAGATGGAATTTTCATAGACATCAGAGTGAGGTGACAGGGAGACTCATATCCACTGTGGTAAATCACTAGAGGAAGCCTAAAACCTCAAGCCCTACAGGTTGAAGCAAATACCATACACCCTGCCCAAGGGCAAATACTGTGACTAAACACACTCCGTTGGCTCAGTGGTGGATGAACAGGGGGGAATAAAGCAGCAGGACTGCCAAAACTTCCTAACGTAAGAAGTTGAAAAAAGCACTGACAGGTATTAGAACGCATAATAGAAAAAGACTAACTAGAGAGAAACAAAAGTAAATCTGGTAAGTATTTGCTTTTTACCATATAAGAAGAACTAAAGGAAGCTGTAACAACTATTTGAATGGAAAAAAATAAGCTTCCCTACTACAGACACATGTAAAAAGAAAAACAGGCAAGAAATGGAACTATTTTAAAGAAACTAAAGATCCAATAGCTGACTAACAAAATTGAGGAATGAACATTCACATGCAGTACAAGATCTAAATTTTAGAAATTACATTTCACTAAGAATACAGTGTGAGCTAATGGAAAAAATAAATATACTGTTTTGATTTTTGTATGTGCTTTTCTGCCCCACATTTTAACATCTCTGCAGTTGGTATTTGTGTTCAGACTGACTGGTTTATTTAATGTTATCTAGTGTTATATTAGCAACCCCCCTGCCCTTAGTATTACAGTCTAAGTAATACTTTTATCTTTTTTAATTTTTAAAACAGTATTTATTTGTTTGTTTATTTATTTTTAGAGATGGGGAGAGAAGGAGAATGAGAGGGAGAGAAGCATCAATGTGAGAGAGAAACATCGACAGACAGCCTCTCACACAGGTCTCAACCGGGCACCGATCCTGTCCCCATGACCCAGGACAATGTTCACTTTGCAGGACATTGCCCAGCTGAGCCACACGGGTCAGGGCTAAGAAATACTTTTTGATAAGAAGACTAAATAGTGCAAAGATGTCTACTTTGCCCAAATAAATTTACCTGTACTATGCAGTTCTAACTAAAATCCCAAAGATTTTTTTAATAACTTCAAAATAATGAAGCTCATCTTCACTGATGAGAAGCACCAAAAAGCTCTTAAAATTTAAGTGCACCGAGGAAGACTTGCCTTCTTAGACATTAAGTTATATAATAGAGGTATATGACTTAAGAGGGTGTGGTTCTGGAAACAGAATAAATGCAGAAATAAATTCAAAGTCTAACAGAATGTAGTGATTGTAAGAGTGGCATTTCAAAATAATCCTAGGAGAGCAAGATAACAATTTAGAACCAAATTAATTTAATAGCCCCCTTATAACCTGTTTGAAAAAATAATCCATGTATTAAAATATAGGGCCTTTTCAATTATCCTTCTCCAGGAAGAAACTATTTATTAACTAAAATGACATATTTGAATATTTAAAAATGTAAGATCTCCATATAGTTCAATTCAACATAAACATAAATAAAGGGTAACTTCAAGGATAGGCTGGAAAAATATTTGCAACAATTAATATGCATAAAAAGTTCTTACATATCACTTAAATCAAAAATCTTCATGCTAAAATGGACAAAGGACATGGCAGAACAATCATGACAATTAACAAAGAAAATACAAATAAGTAATAATTCCTTGTAATTAACACATTCGAAAGATAAGAACATTTTCATTTTCTCAGATCTTAATACAAGTAAGATGTAAACAATGTATTTGACACAGTGAAGACACAGAGCTTGGAGGTGGGCAGCATGATGTATGCACAGCTCTGGGGCTTGAGACCCTCCCTAGAGGGTTTAAGCAGAGGAGGGATGTGTTCTCACTTGGGTTTCAGAAGGTATGTTGTGCTGAGAGCAGACTGGAGAAGGGCAAAGTAGAAACAACAACACCAGTCAGGATGTTGTTATAATAACCCAGGCAAGAGACAACATGGTGGTAAGGTGAAGGCTGTGAGAATGGGCTGGAGAATCCAACCATCCTCCAGTCATTCTTCACAGCTGGTGAGGGGTGTGTGTGTGTGTGTGTGTGTGTGCGCGCGTGTGCACGCACAGTGAGCATAATTTCTCGATGCGCTGAACATGGAGTCTGAGAGAAAACCTGGGAGCACGAATGATTTAAAGTCCCTGCCCTGAGCTACTATCATATTAGACTGACTAACGGCAAGCAAGATGGGCAGTCAGAGTGAGATTGAAGAATTAGGTAAGAAAGTTCAGTTTTAGACATGACATTTCTGGTATCTTGCAGAAATCCAAGGGGAGCTGTTGAGTAGGCAGTAAGGATATGTGGGTTTTTTTTTCCCCTCTCTCTGGTAATGAAGTTTCTGATGCGGAAATATATCATTAGAATACATTTTCACTAATAGTTATTTGGTTAAAAACACAGAGAACACATAACTCATCACAATACCTTCAAATAACTTTGGAATGCCAAATAATGAAGAATAATTTTTAAAAGACTTCAAGCCCTGGCCAGATAGTTCAGTGGGTTAGAGTGGCGTCCAGACATGCCAAGGTGGTTGGTTCAATTCCAGTCAGGGCACATACAAGAATCAGCCAATGAATGCATAAATAAGTGGAACAACAAATTAATGTTTCTCTCTCTCTAAAAATCAATCAATAAAAAATTTAGAAGAATTCAAATAATAAAAGATAAAATACATAACTTCATTTCATATTGTATGAATAAAATCTACTATGCTGTCATAAATAACTTTTATATTGTCATTAACCTTTGCTTGATTTTATCTGTTACCTTAGTCTTACCCAATTTTAATTCACATTGATTTATTATAATCTCAATGCTAATTCTTTTAAAAATAATTAATAAATTTCCTAGAAAATCTGTACACTCAATAAAATTATGTTTCTCTCTACCCTGTGAAATGTAATTTCATGTTTAAACAGCAGCTTTCATGAAGTTAGAATAACAAGGGAACAAAGTAACACTGTGCATTTAGGGCCTTTTAACCCCCAAACTTACATTCTCATTTGCTGACATTTTCTCACTCATTTACTCAATAATCAGTCAGTGACAGCCATATTTGCCAAGTACCAAGGACGTAGACAAAGAAAATTCTCCTCTGTAACCAAAGAGGGGCTCACAGACTACTAGAGCATTCAGATGCGTAAAAACAAAATTAAAGGTCAATTTAATAAATGCAGTAACACAGAAATATACAAGGACCTAAGAGATCAATATAGAATGTGTCAAAATCCAGAAAAGGTTAAATTAAACCATATGTAACACATGATGTTTTTGGAAAATAAGCACAAAACCAGTATTGATTAAAGTGACCTTAGTGTAAAAGGTTAAATATAATTAACATGAGAATATTTTTGTGTTACCACATACTAATTTCTGATGACCATCCTTAAGAATATCCCTTTTAGGTGTTTTCTAGTAACGAAGAGTTATAGATGCATGTGACTGCAGTTCTTTCACCCAAACTTAACTCTAGAGTGTTCACCCAACGCCTTGGAGTGGGCCTCTGTGAGATGAGCCCAATGGGGCCAGTGGACTGAGGCGGCCCCCATGCCCTACAGCCTACATAAACCAACCAAAACCTAAGCCTGCAGCACCTTAGGGTTAAGAAACCAAAACCTAATCAACCACGAACAGCCAATCAAATAAGTCTCCAGCTTTGCGACTGCATCTCCTCTACAAAAGTCTTTCCCCAGCTCCTCTCCTTGCCACCTCATTTGGTGCTGCCCAACTTAAATCACTTTTGGCTCAACTGACTCTCGAAAATGTTAAGATGCCCCAGTTTTTTTCAATACCTCTTTTACAGAGCGTTACAGTGTTAGAGTCAACTGCTGGCAGCCTGGGATACTTTGAAGTAAAGCATCAATGGCATATCCAGAAATATTTCTTTGATCAGTGAATTATTAAAAATGCTGAATTCTTTACTATTACACTACCCTACACAGGGATTTAGAAAGCAAATGATGAATTCTATGTTCAACTACTACTTAGATTTCAACTTGATAAAAATGATAAAATTAAGGATGAAAATAAGCATTACAATAAAAACTAAATTTAAATTGATTTTCTCTTCTTGTAAAAAGAATAGTGGAATTAATTGGCTGTCTATTTCAAGTGATTTTTTAAAAGTTCATATAAATTTTTTAAAATTATGCTTAGAAAATAATAGATAATTTACATAATCATACTTAATATCTGTGTGGATATTTGTGGGAAAATGGGCTAAGGAGGGAAAGGATCTTTAAGAAATGTGAATAACTAAATACATAAGCCAACAAATGTACTATTATAGAATGTCACAAAATGTAAATTCACTGTAGGATCTGGTCTTTTAATTTGACAGCTGTTTGACAAGTACAAAATGGAAAACTGACCTCAGACCACCGCAAATAAAGGAGAGACGATTAAGTCAAAGAATGTCATATGGAATGATACAATATACATTGTAGTAACTCCTCACAGGGGAATAGATAAATGCAGGCTGGAATTTTTATTGTCTTTGAAGGTGCTGATATTCAATGGACTTAAATTTCACAAAGAGCTATGTGTTACTCTATTACAATTAATGGCACTTTCTGAAATATAATGCCTCAGTGGAGAAATAATTGTAAACACATTTGAAATCTCCAGGTGTTTCTTGAAGCAATTTTAACTTGACATTCCTTCACTTTACCTTTTGGATGCTAAAACTGTACCATCTCCCCCATTTTAAATTTAAAAATAATGAGCTCTCCTATAACGGAGCTTACGAAGATATACATGCCCACAAGCTAGCAGCTTAATCTGAAAGCTAAGATGCAATACCTACAGCTCGATTCTATCTCAACCACTGAGATATTTCGTGCTTCACTTTTCTCTGCAGGATGAAAATGAGTAGAGAAAACTACATTACACTATTAGTTGTAAAGAATTCTCTTTTCAGTGAAGGCATTTTCTTTCCTTCAGAAAGAAGTTTTTAACATTTTGGTAAATGATGATACCTAAATTATATGTCTTATTTATTTCCAGAGGTCAGCATGGAGGTAAGGGGTCCTCAAAGCAAATTCAACTCACTGACAATGTTTGGTATACACAGTGTTTAAAAAAAACTGAGCCAACATTTAACATTTAAAATTCAGGAAATTTCATCCCCCAAACCCAAATATCTAGTTTGTATTAAAAAAATTGGAAGTTCTTGCAAGACGGGCATGCACTTATCTAGGCTACACAAGGCAGCTGCTCCCCTTAGCCAACACACACGCTTCCCAGTTCATTGAGACCACCATGCAGCCCTAAAGTAGCAAGTAAAACATGAAAGTGAAGGGCCCAAAAGCATTTACCTCTGAAATGGAAAAATTCACTCAGGGTCACAGAGATGAGTTCCACATAACCAGAGAATAGCTTTTAGAAAAATTTATTTCTGAGGCTTGTCAATAATCACTTTGCAGCAAGACTGATTCCTACAAATGCAATTATAGTCCCAGTAACTAAGTAGGTTGCAGGGTTCCACAAGTAGAACTTGCAGCAAGCCGCTGCTCAGCCCAGGCAGACCAAGGTAAGCAATGAGGGCCAAGCATCGATCAGCTGCAGCCTGGTCTTCTACTCCATGTCAATGCTCCAGACCATCTTCTACATGGATAGGTTAGTGTCCTCTGTGTTTTCCTGAATGCCTCAACACTCAGCATCATAAGTTGTAAATTAATCTGAGTAATTTTTTGATTAATGATTGTTTCTCCCACCAGACAGTAAACAACATTCATTTTTCTTTTTTTTAAAGATTTTATTTATTCATTTTTAGAGAGGGGAAGAGAAGGAGAGGGAGAGGAATATCAATGTGTGGTTGCTTCTCGTGCCTCCTTCTCATTGCTTTCATTTCCCTTGCTGGGAAATGGCCTGCAACCCAGGCATGTGCCCTGACTGGGAATTGAACCGCAGTTGTTTGGTTCACAGGCCCGCACTCAATCCACTGAGCTACACCAGCCAGGGCTCAGTTTTCTTTTTTAAAAAATATTTAATTTATTTATTTTTAGATGGAGGGGAAGGTGGGGAGAGAAACATCAGTGTGTGGTTGCCTCTCACATGACCCCTACTGGGGACCTGGCCCACAACTCAGGCCATGTGCCCTAGGCTGGGAATTGAAACAGCAACACTTTGGTTTGCAGGCCAGTGTTCAATCCACTGAGCCACACCAGCCAGGGCTCATTTTTCCCTTACACCTTCATTCATATGCCGAGCTCCTACTACATGTCAATTTTCTAGGCACCAGGGGGAAACTAATAAATAAAACCAAGTCTCTGCTCTCATGGAGCTGACATTCATGAAACACATGACAAACGAAAAACAAAATGTCAGAGGACAGGCAGAGAAGTACAAAAAAGGGTTACTGTGTCCTATCTCTCCCAGGAGGTAATGTTTGAGCCCAGCTCTGAATGAAGTCCAGTGGACATGTAGGAGAGGGCATGGGCACTGCAGAGACTCCCAAAAGAGCAGGGCAAGGAAGCCCCGTGGCTGAGGGGGAGGGAGTCAGGGGGTCAGAGGGAGAAGCACTGTCTGAGGCCAAATAACCTGGAGGTAAGGAGCTGGGATGTGTTCTCTGATCCGTCTGTATGCCATCCACCAGCTTAACGGTACCAGCTCTCAGCAGTTTCATTACTGATATCTCCTGCCAAAATCTCCTGCAATCCAAACAGGGCCCTCCTCATCTCCATCTTGGATGTGCCAAAAGTGCTGCATAACCACAATTCCCATCCCCCAAATACTCAAACTGAGTTATTTTTTTCACCAAGATTTGTTCCTTCTTCTGTATTGTCTGGTTTTATTTTCATCATTGTACTACTCCCTACCTAGTATTTTCTTCTTAACATACTTATTTGCCCATCTCTTGCTAGTCCACTTAAACTCCACAGAGAAGCGACCTGCCTATATGCCCAACACCCGGTACAGTGCCTGGAACATAGCAGGTGCTTAGAGAATATTTGTTGAGTTGATGATACTTTAGCTGACATCTAGGCAGCCACTATGGTCTAAGGTGAGGACAGAGGAAGGAGAGGGGGCTGGAGAAGACACAGACAGGGCAGAGACTGCAGGATCAACCTAGGATTTTTTTCTGTAGCATTAGAGTAACAGAACACCATCAACTGCGGTATGATCTTATTAACATCCACCAGCGGTGGCCTGACACCTACAGGGCAGATCTCAATGCTTCAGCAAGGCACGAAGGTCCCCAATGACCTGCCCTGCTAACTTCTTCAGCTAAAATTCTCAACGCACCCTCCCCACCTTACCAGGTTTGTTGCACTGCAATGTCCACAGGCCCCCATGGTCTCCCATGTGTGACAGGTTCTATTTCCCTGTCTCTGCTCACAGAGTTCTCTCTGCCTGGAGAGTTCCCCTCTCACAGGCCTGGCTGGTAGACCCCCACCTACCCTCTGATACTTCAGTCACTTCTCTAGGACGCTTTCCTGACCTACACAGGTAGAAATAACCACTCCTTACATCTTGCACTGACAGCACCTAAGGCACTGCCTATATTCCACACCAACACCAACACAGTTTATTGTTTTATTGTACTTATTCATACATGTGTCTTTCTCTACCATCCTGTGAGCCACTTCAGAGTAGGGGACCACACTTTATACCACTAGCAAAAGTAACCAATAGATGTGTAAGGACACTTTCTGAAAGGAGATTTCAAGAAATGGCTACAACATAGTGTTAGCACCTTCTACTACTTGTTAATGTCTTGCTTTCTGGTCCTAGGGAATGCAGAATTCCCTTCCAATGGGCAGGTGAACATCAAGAGGATTTCCACAGCTTCTTCCACCTCAACAATTTTATCCTGAGTTAAGTAGAATAAACAAAACTCTGTGCAAATGAGAATGAGTTTAGTCACATTTTCCTGTTTTTCAAAGGCATTAAAGCAAAGTCTTAAAGTCTGAATGTTCACCGAGTACCTAGGAAAAGGGTAATTTTTGATACACTAAATTCAGACCTATTTGGAATAAATGAATATCTGTTGAAAACGCATAAGCTATTTTTCTTTTTGGAGAAAACACATTAGACTTTGAATTATTGGACTATCCACGTGTCTATGGTTAAAATTAACCCCGTGCTCATTTAAACAAGCTATTTTGCCATTCAGTCAGTCATTTGTTCAAGCACAAGTGAAAATCGTTGAGGGAATCCAGGCTCAGAAAATAGTGTCCTTTACCCATATCCTAATTTACAAATCCTTGAATATTTTTGTATGTACTAGGAATCTGCTCTTAAGATATTTTTATATTCTTAAAGTCAGATATTATATTTAATCCCTATTATTTTATTAGGAAATAACATTGGTAACTTTAGGGGAGAAATTTTTGTTTTGTTTTGTTTTTTGTTTCACACATTACTTTATTGTTGTTCAATTACAGCTGCCTGCATTTTCTCCCCCTCACCCCGCAACTCCATCCAAACCCACCTCCCTCCCTTGCTTCTACCCTCCCCCTTGGTTCTGTCTATGTGTCCTTTATAGTAGTTCCTGAAAACCCTTCTCTCCACAGTCCCCTCCCCACTCCCCTCTGGCTATTGTTAGATTGTTCTTAATTTCAATGTTTCTGGTTATATTTTGTTTGCTTTTTTCTTTTGTTGATTATGTTCCAGTTAAAGGTGAGATCATATGGTATTTGTCCCTCACCGCCTGGCTTATTCCACTTAGCATAATGCTCTCCAGTTCTGTCCATGCTGTCATAAAGGGTATAAGCTCCTTCTTTCTCTCTGCTGCATAGAATTCCACTGTGTGAATGCACCATACTTTCTTGATCCACTCATTTGCTGATGGGCACTTAGGTTGCTTCCAACACTTGAACAGACACTTCTCCAAGGAAGACATACAGAGGACCCAGAGACAGATGAAAAGATGCTCAGCATCACCAGCCATCAGAGAGATGCAAATTAAAACCACAATGAGATACCACCTCACACTGCTCAGAATGGCCATCATAAACAAATCAACAAACAGTAAGTGTTAGAGAGGATGGGGAGAAAGGGAACCCACACATTGGAATGCAGACTGGAGCAGCCACTGTGGAAATCAGTATGGAATTTCCTCAGAAAACTAAAAATTGAACTGACTTTTGACCCAGCAATTCCACTGCTGGGATTATACCCTAAGAGCCCTGAAACACCAATCCAAAAAGAACCTATGCACCCCAATGTTCATAGCAGGGGAGAAATTTTTATCCACATAGTTACAGGTAGCTGTTTAAGGAAATCATACACAGCATTGTTTAATCCTTCTTGTTCAGATCACCTGATGGCAGGAGTATAAGCAATGGTATTTTCTAGATCAATCATACTTTTGCTAAAAGCAATACCAGAATAATCATAATTTTACTAACATAGATCAATGAAAACACTGGGATATTATACCAGCCTTTTATTTCAGTGGTAGTTTTTCTTTTCTCATGAGCTAGCAGATAAGTTTTTTCTGGCACTAAAGAAATCACAGGTGGGATAAAAGCTGTAAGTGCATGTTAGTGTTTTAAGATTGCCCAGTGTATTTTAAGGTACAATAATCCTCTAGATTATAAGTACACATAAATCTTACTAACTACCAAATCCTCTCTTGTGTCTCTGAGTATCTCCACACTCCATCACCCCAGGCCCTTGGAAGCCTTTGTTCCCCTGTGATCGCTGCTTCCGGGAGAAATCTGGCATCGGATCTGAAGGAAATGCCAGAGTGAAATTTTCCTTAAGATTAATCACTCAGGTAAGTAATTTCCCTTTGTGCCAAATAATACTTTCTAAAACTTCTTAGAAGATCGATAAGATAGGACTAGGTGGCCGTGAAAATGTGAATTTTAGAGTCTGCCTAATCACTTACACATAATTTTTAAAGGTCTAATTGCTTCCTACAGAAGTCTGGAGCTCCATTGCTAGGTAAAAAGAGCAACGTACAAAGAATTCTCAGAAGCTGCTCTGAGTTAAAGAAGTGTGGGTATAACAAATCTGCCCCTCTCTCTAAACACCCCTACCCAACACCCCAACTGCTGTTCCTATCAACTGTCTGGCAACTCAGTATGGAAATCATTGTCATCAAATAAACCTAATTTTAATGCAATAAACATCAAGGCACCACAATTTTTCATGTATTAAACTTTAAAATCAGTTTATCACTAAGCCAAAGAGGGTGAGTATGAGATAAGGAGACATACAGTCTCCCAGGGATCAACCATGGAGCCAGTTTTTACCTCAGTGGCATCTTCTCACCCAGAAACAGGGGGGGTAGTGTGTGGTTTAGTGCAGAGAACAGACCAGCTAATGGGATTCAGAAGAACAAACTACCAGGAAAGGCAGATATAACTGAATATTAAAAACTAAAAAGATAATATGGCAAAGAAACTCAGCTTGACTTCTGCTAGGATGGACAAAGAGGGAAACACATAGGAAGAAAGCAAATCTCTAAGTCACCCAAAGGAGGTTTTATTACAATATGCTACCCAGAGACAAACCAAGAATCACAATTCCAAAAATCCATATTGGTATCATTTCCATTACATCTCAACTAAGTATCTGCTTTTTAGATTCACCAGCCTTTTCATCAATATTTCTCAGATTTATTGGAACTGACAGAATTCCACAATAAACCAATGAATGGCAGAGAACTAATAATGTCTGCTGAACCTAAGTCATCATCACATATTCAAATATGGAGAATTCACATATAGTCATATACACATCTGAAACAAACACATGTGGCCCTGGCCATGTGGCTCAATTTCTTGGAGCATCATCCCATAGCCCAGTGGTTACAGATTCAATTCCTGGTCAGGGCACACACACAGGTTGCGAGTTTGACCCCTCTTCCTCTCTCCCATTCTGTCTCTCTAAAAGTAATAAAAAAAGTCCTTAAGTGAGGATTTAAATAAATACATACATAAACAAACAAGAAACAGATGCACATGTATATTCATATACACACATATATTATAATTTACAACTGTAACTCAAGTCTCTTAGTACATTAAGGAAAATAAACACATTTTCCCTTCCTATCTTCTACATGAAGACCCTAACTGGAGGTAAATGGAAGAAAAAAGATGCTGAAAGCATGGGGGACCTGTGCCAAACAGACCAAACTTTCATGTTAGTAACAGTAACAACAGCTACCATTAAATGAGTGCTTAGCTGGTAGAGGGCATTAAGTGCTTCAAATCCTCCCAATCTCATCAGAGAAACTGATATTATGGTACTTTCACCTCGAGTATTTAGCAGTAAGAATGTCAGCAGTTAACCTGATATCAGAAAGACTCATTCCAAGGTGATGTCTGGACTCGGACATTTCAGCTGAGAGGAAAAAAATCAGTAAACCGGGAGCCAATGGCCCCCAAGCTCTGCTCCCAACTTGACCATTTTCAGATGTGTGGTGAGAGACATCCCTAAGCTCCACTATTTTCTTCCACAACACTGGAATATTGCCCCCTCACAGAGTTATTGTAAGAAGCAAATAAAATAATGACCACTTAATGTGGCATGTAAAATACAAAATATTATTTACAAATATATGTTCAAATTATCATCCTCTCACATTTACTTGCAAAACTTCATCTAGAGTTATTCTGGTTATAAATACCAATGCCAAGCTCACTCTGCTTAGATGGAGAATTCTGGAGAGTGGAAGTAAATGTAATTTAGGAAGTACCTGGGATTATAAAGAATCAATTAGAGACTCTGAATTTAAAATGCACTTTCTGACATTTTCCAGTAACGCTCATGATGTTCCTATTAGAAACAACACAGTCAGAGGTTCTTTCCTACACGCTATTCAAAGCTCTATGAAAACCTGATCTCGTGCAGTTGCTAATCTGAATCACTGAATACACCAGCCACAAGTTACGGACTTCAGAGGCCAATGAATGCAAGTTGCTCACCAGTGAAAACACCAAAGTCAAACAAATCAGAACACTCAGAAGGAAAATGTAATTATCATATTGACTTTTCATACTCCAATGATGTTCAATACATCACATCACTCGTTATTTGTTAACATCAGTCTTACTCTCCTAGAATATAACACCAAGTTTAATAACCACTTTTGCTCAACATGGAAGATGAACAATTATTGCTCAAAGTGGACTGTATAGTCAAAACAAAAGAAATATCAGAGAAAAGGAAAATGGAAAAAGATGTATTAGATATTAATCTCTTATTCACAAGAAAACAGAATAATCTTCTGTTTCTCCTTCACTTTTAAAAGCTGTGAATGTTGTTTTGCCCTACCCACTGATAATTTGGAGCTCTTTATCCAAAGCCCTTCCTTTTTACCTTATTTCAGCCATGAAAAGTCTCTCATGTATTGTCAGTATCAAACGAAGCACATGTCTCTTCTTGACCCTATTTTATTTCCTTTCATAAAAATTTTTCATTCACAGATACACTAGATCCTAAAGATAACATATTCTTACCAGCTTTATTTCCCTAATTATAACCTACCTCCTAGATCTGAAATTCTACTTATGTTTTGTGCCTTTCTGATAATTTTCTCCAAAATAAAGTCTCAAAGAACATCAATGGTTCTTCTCAGAGCTAAGTCTAGTTTATAAATTTATTCATCATTTATTTGATCTTTCCAAAAAGGCATTTTTTTAATCCCATGAACCTAGACTTAAACAAATGAGCTAATTTATGTAACATGCTTAAAATGTTACTTGGCATATAAGAAGTGTAAAAATAAGTGTTAGCTGTGATTACTGTTATTATTAACACTTCTTGCTACGATGCATAGGATAGTCTCCCATAACAAGGTTATCCAGCCCAAACTGTCAAGACTGGAGAGGCTGAGAATCCTTGTATTAAAAATTAAAGGATTTGGCCGGTGAAACAGATGAAATACCTGCACTTCAAAAAGCCCTTAAAAACTGCAGAATATATTCAAGCCTTAATGACAGAATTAATAATCCAACCTACATATATCAAGACTTGTGGAACAAAAGTGAGTCCCTAATAGTAAAATGGACAAAACTCACTGGTAAACACAAATGGCCAATAAGCACTAAAAAAAATTCCGCAAACAAGAACTAACTCCACCTCCTCAGTAATGAAAACAACCTGATGTGGAAAGACACATCTACGGCCCTCTCCACACCTGGCACAGGTTCTCTATCAGGCAGCACTGGCAATGCCACTCAGAGAGTGGACCGTGTGGACGCTGCCAAATGCACAACTCAGCTGATTTGAAACAAAAGACCTTCTGGGAAGAAATTTATCTGGACTTAAAATACATAACTTTTTAATTTTAACTTTTATTTTGAAAGCTACATACATTTTAAGACAACCACATGACTTTAGAAATCTATTGAAAGAAATAGTTAAGGACATGTTAAACAATTTAGCTACAGGAATTTCAGCTCAGCATTGTTTATTTTGATTAAAAGACTAGAAATTTCTAAAATGTCCAATAAGGAGAAACTGATTAAACAAATCATGGTGTCTCTATATACTACTCTTCAAATCATGTTGTACCAAGTACTGACATGAAGAATGTTTTTGATACACTATTTATAGAAAGACAAATTATTATAGTATATGCATCATTTCTATGAGAAAAATCATAGATATTTGAAGATGTGTGTTCTAAAAGTCAATGATAATATAAATCAATTTTTAATTGGGATTGTATTCATTTTTGTATTAGTTAACTATATTGGGATGACACTGGTTAACGAGATTACACAGTTTCCGAGTGCTAACAAGTGGACCACATAAGTTCTACAAGGGCAGGAATTTTGCTGGCTCTCTGCTGTAACTCTGGCAGAAAGGGAAGAAAATAAAAAAACTGTCGTTATTTTTGCTTATCTATATTTTCTCACTGTTCTGAAATGAAAAAATTATTTGCATAATATGTTTTTTTAAATATTGCTTTTAAAAAGAATAATTCAACAGCAAAACCAAGTGTTTTACAATTACCAGAAATGAAAATGCCCGCTACTTCACAGGGCCATAAGGTTTAAATAATAATTTATGTAAATACTTTTGAAAACTCTGAAGCACTGTACGAATGTCAGAAATTAGTCATTTTGTTAAGATCATACATTTCAGAGTTAAGCCAGTTTCATATACACTTTGGCTGGTAGCCTTCCTCTCACCAGTTCCACCTCCAGGAATTTGTCCTTCACACACAGTTAGAGATGGGAGCAGGGTTATTCTAGAAGCAAAAGTTGCAATCACAGAGAGCTTGTTGAGAACTGCCACATTCATAAAATGGAACAATATGTCACATTTAACATTTATTTTGTAGAAATGTACTTATTGACATATACTCTTAACCTCTATTAAAAATTCATATATATGTAATGTAAGTAAAATAACCCTCAGAACACCTTATTATAACATCTAATATGTCAAATACTAAAGAATAATTATGATTATTCTTATTTATTTCAATTTAATTCATTCCACTTGAATGTACTCAGCTTTTCATTTTCAGTCACTTGTTTCTCAAGATTTGATTAGTTCAGCCTTTTAGAACATTCTATCTTTCAGTTACTAAGTTAAAAGCATTTTATGAATTGCTTTCATCCTTTGAAGGCATACCTGCTTTAAAGCCACACTATAATTTTGAATTAAGCATGTGTATATTTTTAAAACATGTATGTAATTCCTTCCTACATTTTAATGTTAGTGGTTTCATATATACATATATATATCTTTATGCATTAGTCACTACTTCATAAATCAAAAACTGAATATCATTTTAAAACAAATGTAAGAATCGTTTCCCAAAGCTTTACTTTTTCTACTTTCACAGATCATAGAAGTAGGGTACAGAAAAAGAATCACTCAGAACAAAGTTAATAACACCTAAAAGAAAGTATTTTAAACATTTGAACTGGATTGAATCCTTCTATAAATATAGACAGTAGTTACTATTTTTCTCCTGCAGAACTCTATTGGAGGCTGAAGAACTTCTATACATACCAACCACATACAGGACCCGCATTCTTTAAGTTGAACACCAGCTCCCTAAAAAAAGCAGTAAGTTCTTCCATCTCACCAAAGACTGTTTATCCGTTATTCAAAACTCAGTTAAACCCTCATTGCCTCGTATTATTTCAATTAAAGACACTAATGAAAATGGCCTCACAATCCTTTCATTTTATGAGTCTGCCTACCAACACCAGAACTAAAATATTTCCAACATGTTATTTACAAAATATTGTAATTTGGAAAATTGATTGGTAACATAGTAACAATGAATTGTATGATGATGGGAATCATTAAGACATTTAAGGTACTGTGAAGATTCCAAAGGAAATTAGGGCCCAAGAAAAGTGGAAGGAAGCAATATGATAAATATAAGAAGATGAAGCAATTATTCATGTGCCCAACAAGCACCAATTAAGGTTGACAACGCGCCCAACACTGACGAGGCTGTGGGCAGTAAGTGACATGTGGAGGTGCAATGTGCCAGTGTTCTAGAGGAAGAACTGGGGTGTGTGTGTGAGATGCTTCACAGGGCTGCAAAACCTAGGAAATAAAACAGGAGAGAATGGCTTTGCAATTTGTCAGTACCAGAAAGAACCCCATCATGTAGCCTGTGGCTTTCCTTGGGAATAGTTTTAAAATTGACAGACTCCAACTCACTCCCTATAGCAAATAAACTTCCTGCAGACTACAAAATAAAGTAACCATCTAAACTCATAGTCTCTTTAAAGTTTCTAAAACCTTGGTCCAATGTTCAGATTCTATAAATACATGTCTAAATGTAAATCATTCCACTTTTTTCCTCTGGTTACTTTTTTTGCTACAACTGACAGGTATTTTTTCTTTTTCTTCCTTCCCACGATAAATTCTTGAACCCAATTTTTTTAAGGCAGTATACAGGGGATGTCGCAGCTTCAAGTCAAGATAGTTCTGCATTACTTTTATAAAATCTTGGCATTTCTGTTGAACCAAATGATGCTTATTAGTTTGTTGTTACTGCTTTGTTTTTCTTGAACCTCCACACT
Source organism: Sturnira hondurensis (assembly GCF_014824575.4). NCBI lineage: Eukaryota > Metazoa > Chordata > Mammalia > Chiroptera > Phyllostomidae > Sturnira > Sturnira hondurensis. Next base: position 1,403,470 of record NW_028091817.1, on the reverse strand, counting down.
TTTATTTTAAACTTTTATTTGAATCTGTAAAATGAAATAGGAGTCAGCTATTAGTATATTGAAGGTAAATCAGCTCTTTAATTAAAAAAAAGAGCCTGAAAACTAGAATAAGTTCCTGACTGAACCTTATGACTTAGATTTATGACAAAATAAAGATAAATTTTTTTAAATTTTTGAAAAAGACCCCAAATAGCCTTATAAATCCATTTTGCTCATACTGCTTTTCATTCAAATTTTCATTAAAACCATGTTCATTGTGAAACCATAATTATTCTCTTAGCCAAGAAATATGGGAGTGTAGCAAAAGGAAGGAGCAACTTGGAAGAGATTGCATTGTGGATTATAGGAGTGGACAATACTGTTGGTAAAGTGGTAGGGCTATTTGAACCTCTCACAAGATCGTTTTGTCTTTAAAAATAATAAAAAGTAAATCTTACTTGAATTAGATTCATACTTCTCCAAGTAGCTGATAATACATTACAAAACCACAATGATTTTTGGCATTATCAAACTAGAATTCCCATATTTTGTGGACTACCAACTTATATATCCACTCAGCCAAGCTGTTTTCCTGCTGGTAACTCGAATTCCTGTTCTATATCTGTGCCAATTCCTCTTGGGTGTTCTGGTGATGAAAGCAACTTTCCCTTAAGTTTTAGCCAAGACTTTTTCACTAAAGTATCTTATGAAAAAGCCACAGGATTGGAGCACACCACAATGACCAGGCAGAGGAAAAACTATTTTAGAGAATTATTTTGATGTTTAAAATAATGGGGGGGGGGGAGTGAGGGGCAATGCATTAAAAAGAATATGCTAATTAAAAATAATATGCTAAAGAAACAAGATGCTGAAAATAATTATTTAATTCATAATATGCTAATTTTCATATATCTCGATGCCATATACCAAGTGCACTAATACTGATTTACTTATTTTTAAAAAATTGAATGTGAATTCTCTTTTGTGTAATAGTGATTTAAAATGCAAACAAACCAATCCAAAGAAAGAGTGCTCAGGGGAATGTACCTAAGTAACAACACTAGGCATCCTGGTCACTTGAAGCAGGTACGCTACTACTCTCTCACCCGAACAAAACTGAAAACCACTCACCTCCTAAGAAAAGACAAATTGGTTATGTAACACATAGACCTCTATAGGATACACAGTGTTAGAAGTTCTGAGTACCTCCTCATGTACATATGATTTTGGAAGTTTTTTTAAAAAATGTGGTAATACCACCAATTAGGAAAAAACAATACCAAAATCTAACCGAAAGGTGACAAGCCGACCTGATTGATGGAGTTGGCAGCACAGGATGCGAGGCCTGTTCCGACAGAGGTAAGCAGGAAACAGGACCAGTCGAACGGCCCCGGAGCCAGTGCAAATCCAGCGGAAGTGGTGCCAACGACTAGGGCTGCAACAGAGAAACAGAGCCGAGTCTCGTTACCATGCAGGTTCCAGATTGTCAATGCCCAAACCAAGCCGTCTTCCACATAAACCAAAGGATTACCTTAATAACACAAACCAAGGCTAATCTTTCACTTAAAAAAAACAAAGAACATTTTTCCTATTATAAAAATTATGTGTTCATCACAGAAAAATGCTCATTTTCCTTTAATTCCATTATATGCTAGAGAACAAGTAAGGTTGGTGTTTTAGGCTGAATCATTCATTCAACAAACATTTATGGAATACCTCATTCACAACCAGTACCATGCTGGGCATTAGGCATTGTACAGGACAAAGGATTGAAAAAGGTCTAATTCCTGCCCTTGGAATTTATCTAGCAAGGAGATGACAGACATACACTTATAACTATATAACACAAGACAGCAAATAATGAGGGTCTTAATTCGACCTGAGTAGAAGGCTTGCCCACACAGATGATGGTCTCAGAGTCCAGAAGATGATTAGAGGATGACTACAGGGAAATGACAATCCTATGGCCAGTAATAGAAACAAAAGGAAGAGGCAAGGCGCAGAAGCAAAGCTACGAAATTCCAGCATCCGCTGTTGACTGTTCTCCTTTTTTTAGGCCCTGGTCCTTCTCTCCTGGGGCTGGGGAGCATCTTAAGAGCTATCACCACTGACCACCACCCTCTGCCCTCCATGGAGGATCAGCTGTGCAGGGGCATGGTGGTGGTGTTCTGATGTGCTCTATAACTGCCCACTGGGTGCACAGGCTCTGGGGTTTCCCATGTGGTTCAGAACAAGGTCAGCTCCCCATGTGTTTTGCCCTGGACCACCCTAATTGAGGTATAAAGCAAATTCAGATGGCTGCTACTTGTCCTGGGCTTAAGAGATTCCCAGACAAAGCCAACTGTGAATCTAGACTGGCTGCTACTTGTCCTGGGGCTCACTGAGGCCAGATGATGCTTGTGTGAGAGGCTTTAGGAAGTTGTGAAGCATAAGTTCAGACTAGCCACTCATGTGAAAAAGCAGCTTGGGTGGGCCCATAAATTGGGTGGGTAGAGTCTCTGTGGATCTTCATTGTGGGTCACACAGTGTTAGCAAGTTTGATGGAATCTCAGATATGGCATCAGCTTATGGGCTCTGTGGGGGTAGGGCTCAGCAAAGGAACAATGGCCTTTGACTGCGTTGATGCCAGCTATTTCAGTTCCTCCCTACACACCACTGGTGCCTTTCAAGCAGCCAGTGAGTTCCACCCTGGGGCTGGAACTCAAAAGAAGTGAATCTGAGTAGGTGAGTCTGCATGTGGGTTCTTTAATAGAAGCGTCTTGGGGCTTCAGGAGTTTCTTCCACTGACTCAATCCCCACTGGTTTCTGTAGCCAGAAATTGTGGGGATTTATCTTCCTAGCACTAGAACCCTGGGCTGGGGGACCTGGTGTGGGCTTGGCACTCCTCACTCCCGAGATATCCCTTCTGAATTTTTATCTACCACATGTGGATGTGGGACCAGCCCATTCCACATCTCCGCTCCTCCTACCAGTCTGGATAGATGTGGTTTCTTTAATTCTGTAGTTGTCAGGCTTCCATTCACCTCAATTTCTAATGGTTCTGAGTAATGGTTGTTCCATATTTTAGTTGTAATTTTGATGTGGTTGTATTAGGAAGCGAGCCATGTCTGCCTAGGCCACCAGCTTAACCAGAAGTTTCTCTTTTGGGTATACTCTATTTTTTAAAGATGCCAAGTTTTTTCTCATCCTTCAGATCTCATCTTAAATATCACTTTGTAGAGAGAACCTCCCTGATCATCATATCCGTAGGAGGCCCTCCCCAGTTACTCCCTCACTCACATCATCTTTTATTATCTTCACAGCATTTGCCACCTGTGGATGCATGTGGGAATACAAATCTCCTGAAGGCGGGAGCCCTGACTGTGTTTCACTGCTATATTTTAAGGATTACCACTATGCTAGGTATAGAGTAGCACTTACTGGAGGAAGAGGAGGAATGGTGGCAGCTGTCAGATTGCAGAATATCAAGTTGAGGAGTTTGCATTTTGTTTGATTGGCGGCAGGGAGTCACTAACAGTCTAATGCTAGAACATAACCTGTAAGTGCATTTGGCCTGGTGGCGATGGGCCCCAGGATTCAACCTGAGAGGCTAGACCATTAATCCACTGTGCATTAACACAGCAAAAGTGAGAACTGGAGAGATACAAAGTGGTGTGTAGTTTGATAGATTAATGGTTGATACTTCTTCACTAAAAAGGTAAAGAAATAAAACAAAAAAAACAACAAAAAAAGAATAGCAGGTGAAGGGCTGCACTGAGGAAGAATGATGACATGAATAGAAATAAGGAATCAAGGGACAAGGTGTCTAGCTTGCTGGTTTCAGGGAAACATGCTACTTTTGAGGGACCGTGGGACATCCAGGTGGAAATTTACAGAACATTAAACTGGATCTCAGGGGAGAGACTGGAAACAAGAGGGAGACATACAGCTCTGGAATCATGTGCCTACAGACCATGGCTGAGCCTGAGGGAAGGAGTAAGATCAGTGATGGACAGCAAACAGAGTGAAAAGCAGTATATAAAAAACACCTGAATTTTATGCAGACACAGACAAATGACAGACATGGACAAAGACGATTTGTAGGGAGGAACAGGGAGGATAAGGTGTCATGGATGTCAAGTACACATGTGAGGGGCCACGGGGAAGCAAGGCTGGAAGGCACCTCCACTGACATCCATGAGTACACGCCAGAAAAAGAGATCACTCCTCCTGTGGTCACAGACCAGCGGGCACACCCTTCAGTCTCATCCTACCAGCAGTGTACAGAAACTTTATTTATAGTTCTGCAAGCCCTGACCACAATACCTTGGCTAGGCACAGACTTCTTGATATTTCTATTTCTTTGCTGGGGTAAATGATAATTTGCAAAGGTGACTTAAACACATATGTGGATTTTCAACCTAAACCAGAATTTTCTAGAGAGTGTGTATTTGGCAAAGGAGTCCTTCCTTTAGCCTGGCAGCCCCCACATACATTGCGCATCAGAATCTCCCAGGGGGAGATCTAACTCCAGAAAAGAGGATGGGGTAAGGTTTAAGCAGACTGAATAAGGTCCAGGAATGAGAAGACTGATCTGGAAAAAGACGACAAGCAGAAGACTAGCAGGTAAAAGCAAACAGGAGGCTTATGGATAGTCACAGAGACACTTCGAGGAGAAAGTGGACTGGCTTAGGCCGGGAAGCACGCACTGTCCCCTCTCCCTCCTGCGCCTGCCCTGCCCACTTACTTCGGTACACAAGTCAGAACACGGCGACTTCACCTACGTACAGAACAGAAGCAAACAGCAGCTGACCCAGGGCAGCAACCTAAGACTAAACACTATTTCAAAGGAAACAGTCTGAGGAAATTTTTAGCTCTCTAATTCTCTAACAACCTATGCCCAAAAGAAAATGCCACAGTGATTCCATGCTTTGAAAACAGTAGTTGCAGGTACATGTAAAAGGATATTTTACCCAAGTAAGACAGGAAGAGCATAGCCTCTTGTATAACAGCCATACATGCGCACAGTTAGTGACCATCCAGAAAAGCACCATTTTTTTAGAGCAAACAAAACTCCTTTCAGGATGCTCAAATAGCACCGTTTTTGGAGTAGGCTTTTTCATATTTTACAGCTACCACACCACAAACTACAAAGCCTCACAGACAGGTGCTGCCGTTCCACAGTGCGAGTTGTCTCGTTTTGCACCACTCACCAGCTCTCCAGGTGGGCTGGGTGACTCCCTGCACAGGCCCGGAGTGTTTCAGCAAGCCAGGACAAGACGCAAAGCCCCAACCCCCAGGCTGCTCCTCAGCTGTACTAGAGGACTGCTGCCACCCAGGAAGAAAGAAAGGCTGGGAAAGGGGGATCTGGGGGGAAAGAGACTGAGTGGTGTTCCCTCTCAAAAGGAGCTAAGTAAATTGCTTTTATTACAGAATAAATCATTCAGAGTAATTCATGACTATTTTAAGGCCTTGAACCTTAAATCAAAAATAGACAGCTTATAAACATCTGTGGTGGCTATAAGAGCATAGAAAATCCCTTCTCAATATGTAATTAGCAAAAGATAGTCACCAAAATAAGAACTACCTTAGGTATCTCTAAATATCAACTTCAATATTTTGTATTGTGCCTTATAAACAAGTAAGAAAAGTCAATCACCACCACAGTGGACAAGAAAACACCATCATCATTGAACTGTCAAAATAAAAATGTAAAAAGAAATTTAAAATCAAAGAGTATGTAGTTACATGAAAGTAAAAGTGTTAATTCAGAGAAGTATCTTGTTTTTCTTTTTATTCACCTTAGGTCTTCAGTGAGTGATGAACCATACAGAAAGCACATTAAATTTTTAACTAATGGGGTCAACTGACAAGCTGAGAAATAGAAAGTGGTGTGCAAAAAACTGAGAAAGAGAAAAGGTAAGACATAACAATGACTAAATTTACAAAACAGAAATACTACCTAATATAAAAATGTACAAATTGTAAATGGTAATGTATATTAAAAAATGATAGGAGTCATTATTATAGCAGAGAAAATTTGAATTTTGGGCACATTTCCCCAAAAGATCAAAAGCTAACAAAGGATGGATTTATACTTCACCAAAACAACTACCTTAAAGAAAGAGAAAGGTGGAGGTCTCACAAGTGGTGCAAGCAGAACTGACTGAAGCGATGCCCCCACACAGCACAGCCACACCTGTAATTCAGCTTCTCAATGATTTCCTGGGGTTCATTGCAAGGGATCGTTTTACACCACCAGGATCTCATTAAAATGAAGGTAATACGTTCTTTCACTAATAACACTTGAAATTATATTTATTTGGTGATCTCATATTCTGTCCTTCACAAATAAACATAAAATCAATGCTGCCAACGAAGCATGACCCATCCAAGCTGAGGCCCAGAGGCACTGTCTGCAGGCCTAAGGGTGACTCTGGAGGCCTGGGGAGAGTAATCTCCCTGTCCGAAACAACCTGCGCCATCGCCACCCCGCTGCTGGGGGGTGTCCAGCCAGTCCACATGCACCCCACACAGGTTCACTAATAGCCTGTGACGGTGCTTAGAGATAAAGGTCATCCTGACTATAAGCCCCAAGTTTTCACTGCTCTAGCCTCACCAGTCGATCTCTCCTGAACCACAAGCCTTGGCCTAAGACAGGCCAGGGCCACTGCCTTCCACATCCCACCACTAACTGCACTAAAAAAATACCATCTCTGGTCTGTCTGCCTTCTCCAGGGAGTTCTTATGTTTGCTCTCTCTAGTTTAAAAAAATTATTTTGAAATAGTTACTATTAGGCAAGTCCAACTGGCCTGAAAGTAGGCAAGCATCCCTAATGCGAAATGCCCACAAGAGCCTTGTGGCAGAACTACGGAGGCCTCCGAAAGCAGGGCAGTCCACAGCTGACTGCTGGAAGTGAAACAGGACCTCAGTCTAGAGAGGCACAGAAATGCACTCTGCCAACCACCAGCGAGCCTGGAAGGGGACCTTGAGTCCCAAGGAGAACCACAGCCCTAAGCAAACAAACTGATTTCGGGCTGGTAAGACTCAGCAGAGAATCCAGCCAGGCCCTGCCTGGACTTCTGAAATAGCAACACTGTGTTGTTTTAAACTGCTAATTGTGTGGTAACATGTTTTGCAGTAAGAGAAAACTAACACATGTTGTAACAAGGATGTCATTTAAGAAAAGCCAGCCTACCAACAACACAGAGGACTGACCCAAGTGGAGGAACACTGACTCAGAGAACTACAGAAGGCCGCTGCCCTGTAGGCAGGCAGTGATGAGGGCCTGGGAGGACAGCAACAGTGCCAACAGGGGTGTAGGTAAGCATTTTGAAGTTGGTGGCATTGTATAAGTAAATATACACAACTACAGCAAAGGAGCTACACATAATTCGGTAACTCAAAAATAATAAAATCTTAAAAGGGAATTTAGGGTTAACTAGTTTAATCTCTGTCCTAAGTTAACATCTCAGATGGATGCTATCCCCAAATCCGGTGACAGGAATTTATTTCTCCCTGGGCAAACTCTTCTACATAGAAGAATTCTAGCCATAGGCAAGTTCTCCTTCAAACCAAGTCAAATCATCCTTCTGAAAAGACCCACCTACCGATGTAATTTCTGTTGTTTTGGGCAACAGTCAATTAATTTTTGCTCAGCACAGCCCTTCAATCATGTCAACAGAACAGGCCCACAGCCTGTGCTTCTCCAAGCTCAGTGTCCCTGGTGACCCAACACCCTTGACTTCCACATTCTTACCACACCAAGGGACAGCTTTTAGAGACACACCGGTTTTTCACTATTAACAAAAGCACTTGGCACAGTGCCTCATAAATGGCAAGGGCTTATTAAATGGTGTTCTTGGTAATCATTAAAACGTGGTTCCTAGAACTCGGGTGACATATTTCTCTGGCTACTAAGCTTAAACCTAAAAGTGGTACGTAAAGGAGGTTCGAGAAACAAGAAAACATTTCATAAAAGTGCCACACACGTCTGTCTTATAATCTAAGCTACCTGTCTGCCTCTCTGAGGGCATGACTGGAAGGTTCTTAATAAATGTGGCGTCAAGATGACAATAAAAAATAAAGATAAATAGAAGCAAACGTGCATTTGTGAAGCACTTTACAATGCTGTGGTGGTTTCACATTTATTTAAATCTCAGAAATACTGCACTTCAAAATGGTGTGAATACCTTGGGGGTATGAGAAGAAAATATGAAACCTTTCATTTACATTTGACTTTTTAATTCTTTCTTTAAAAGCACTCAGTTGGCATATCTTAAAATGAATATAATACACAGGTGTAGGAGTAAGTAAATTTTATTTATAAATAACTACACACTTTCTTAGGTACGACCTTTATATACAATAGTATAAATATTATAAATATATAATGTGCACTTAAAACTTTTTACTGATAAAGTACATGACTAACAAACCTTGGAGAATCCTGCTCTAAAACAAACAGCAAGGCAAGCAAAGTAGGTATTAACATTTAATTTTATATATGGACACCCCCGTGCACATCAGTAGTAGTGAGATCTCATCAGGAGCCACACAGTTTATGCAGAATGTCGGGCTCTCTGCTTTACAGATATTCTTTAACAAGTATTCCAAAGACTCATTTTCAAAAGAAAATGCCACTAAATGAAGGGAAGATACACAGACACACAGACACACACAACCGAGTTGCTGATTACAAAATCAAAAACCAGGCCACTGAAGCTTTAACAACACTGTACATCTACACAGAGCCTGGGAAAAGGTTTCTTACACCACAGGACTTAGGGGGAATTGCAAGTCACAGAGAAGAGAGCAGCACATGAGGCTGGAAGGAGCTTCGCTGCCCAGGCTGATGCTTGCACCTGCGGGCCTTGTCATCCACCCTAAACCAAGGCTGTGCGGGGCCTAGCGTGCAAGTTCACCAGCCTCCCCAGTTCTCACAACACAGTACACTTTCCAGAGCAGCAACACACCCCTTGAAAGGTTTTTGCATCTTGTCCAGTATGTGGGAGGTTTTTTTGAAGAAGCAGCTTTATCAAGAATACCCTTTTTTTTCTATGTCATTGAGTGACAGCTGCCATGGGCACAGTCCCAGGGCAAGGACGCATTCAAGGGTTTTCTTCCAGCACTGGCTGCCAAATCCTGGCCCCACTGCATGCGGGAGGACCTGTGAAAGTGCTAAGGAATATATATATATATATTTTTTTTTAAATGCTCCACACTTTGAGAACTACTGATCTCTGACCATAAGCATAGTGGAGGCAATTTCTTTCCTTTATGAGATCATCAATTAACAGTAAGCATAAGGATTATATTTTAAAACTGTTCATCTACATCCTGCTTCTATCTCTATCTTTTAATGTCTCACTGTTTTTAAAACCTGGCTCCAAATGAATTGAGTTAAAAACAAAATTCCAATCAATTGGGGTAGTTATCAACTCTGATAAAAGATCTGGCAGAAAGATTAAACCACTGGCTAAATGATTTTTATTCTCTATAGGTTTTTAATTAGCCTTGTGATATATCTCATTATCCTTGATAGTGGATATAATGCAATATTATATTTTAAATCCTACAAACCTGAGAGGTATTCTAAGGTTCTTTTGTGTACAAAGCTGATAGCAAGTAAGCAATTAATAAATTTGTACATGCTTCTGTTTACAAATGTGTCCAAGCAAGGGATAGGCTTTTTTAGTTGATCTCAAAGTTTAAAATTATATAATTTAATCAAGAGGCAGGAATTAAGTCTCTTCTGATTTTCAAATGAGCACGTATTTTTTACTTCACAGCTGTACATGTGATTTCCTCCTCTCTCTTCATTTCTATTAACACCTTAAGCTTCAAATAGTTCAATTTCTAGTTTGAGTGTTTTAGGTTCCATGGCTTGGCAGTGTTCTGTGAACCTCCTGAAACAGGCACCTTACCAACATGCATATCAAAGAAGGTGGTATTCTGATGCCTACCGTTAAGTTCAGATGAAAAGTAGACTGATGAGAGATGCGGATTTTTTTTCCTTAGCCACATTAATGAATATCAATCAGAGGCAACTGATTACAAACCATAACCCCTTCTGGTTAAAAGATAAGACTTTATAGAGATTTTTTAAATAACACAGCTACAAAACTAAGAACTTGGGGTGTCTTCCTGTTTTCCTCTTTCTTCTTTTCATATACTTAATGACCATAGCTAGTCTGAAAACTTCTAGGACCAAATTAAAAGTCACAACTTCAAATTTACTGACTGACACTGTTACCAAAATGAAACATTTAAGTACAATCACCAAGACAATTAACAGGAAGCATTTGGCTTGCATTTATAGTCAGCACTCGAAAAAGGGAAATAAATATCCATCATATCTGTTTAAATAAATATATAAATAAAATCAGTTTATAGATGAGTTAATTATGCAACACTGAAGGAAAGCCTAAGATTGTTCTTTCAATTAGTTTTTCCATTGCTTTTAAGCTTTTCTACTTTGTCATCCTATTTTTAGGTTTTCCTCTTCTTTTTTTAAAAAAAGATTTTATTTATTTATTTTTAGAGGGAAAAGGAAGGAGAGAGACAGAAATATCAATGTATGGTTGCCTCAGGTTTGTCCCCTGCCGGGAACTGGCCTGCAACCCAGGCATGTGCCCTGACTGGGAATCGAACCGCGATCATGTGGTTTGCAGGCCCGCACTCAATCCACTGAGCTACACCAGCCAGGGCCTGGTTTTCCCCTTCTAAATAAAGAAACATTCCTTCTCCATATACTTGAGAATGAACACCTTATGTCCTGTGTAATTAGCTAAAAATTTTTTCTATAAAACTGATGCCCATCAAACATTTAAGAAGTAGAAACATGCCTTTTGAAAAATGAGTTTGGCAAAAAGGAATTTCCAGTTGTGCAGTTTTCACTAAAATAATGAAGACTTTTCTCAGTTTCTTATTAGAATTGTGTCATTGTCCAGAGAGCAGGTATTTTATGATAAACACTTAAAATAATAAAGAATTAAAGCCCTGGCTGGTGTAGCTCAGTGGATTGAGCGTGGGCCTGCGAAACAGAGGATCGCAGTTCGATTCCCAGTCATGGCACATGCCTGTGTTGCAGGCCAGTTCCCAGCAGGGGCCAGTTCCCAGCAGGGGCCAATGAGAAGCAACCATACATTGATATTTCTCTCCCTTTCTCCTTCCCTTCCCTTCTAAAGATAAATAAATAAAATATTTTTAAAAAATGCTTACACCAGTAAATTAAAAAATAATAATAAAGAATTAAGATTAAGCATTCATTTAAGTATCCTTCTGATTTTGTGTTTATCTACATTTGAGTATCTTATACAGCACATGTAGCAGGTCAGGAAAATGAACCTACTCACTCGTCCTTGTATCTGGACATAAATGCATGCATGTATTAATGTATCATTATTTTCTTTTGCACTGAGTACTTTCTTTTACTCTGAGAAACCAAATATAGTTATGCAATAATAATGGCTATGTTTTTATTCTAGACATTCAAGAAAACTTTCTACTAAGGAAAATCTTTTAATTACTTTTAAGATGATGAACAACTGGAAAAACTCCATGAATGGTGTTGATGTCTAAACCTTTAACTAAAACTGACAATCAATAATCACCATTTGCCAAACCTAACAGATGATTTACTAGTAACATTTATGTTCACTACTAATCTGAAAAATAAAATCTCTTGGGTAAGGACCCAACAGACTTTCACAAAGTCGAGTTGTTGAAGATCCCTCTGAGCTTAAAGAAGTATAGCTTTTACAAATTCAAAAACCTTTCAGAGAACCACACAGGGCCATTTCAATTTCCCACTTATGCTGAGCACAAAGTGAGGCAGCAGATTAAAACCTTCAGGACACAGTGACAACAGGTAAAAGCAATGCTGTAAGAAGCAGACGGAACTACAAAGCACAGCAGCCTAGAGTCACAGGGCACACGGGGCCTTTTCAGTTCCCACTAAGCACTCAAAGGTGTAGCACAGTAAAATACAGCAGGTCTTTGATTGAATAAGGTCATGTCATTCAATCACCCTTCGTTAAAATGTTGATCAGAAACAAGAAATCAGTTCAAGCAGGGGCCACTGTCTGTGTGGAGTTTGCATGTTCTTCCCATGTATACATGAATTTCCTCCCACATCCCAAAGACGTGAGCCTGAGGCGAACTGATGTGTCCCAACTGTCCCAGGCTGAGTTAGTGCATGTGAGTGGCCCTTTGATGGAAGAATGTCCTTTCTAGGGTGGGTCCTGCTTTGTGCCCTAAACTGTCCCGATATGCTCTGGCCACTGGGACCCTAAAGTGGAATAGAGCTGGAAGATAATTATCTTTCTTTTTTAAATTAAAAATATTAATTTTATTTCACTTTTTATTAATGTATATTAGTATTGAGACAATATATCTAGTATGTATGCTTAAATAGCTCATGTTTATTTCAAAGTTTAACATTAGAAGTGTTTTCAGTTTTTGTTAAGAAGTTTGGTGATTTCTATGGCCAGAACTTAACTGTTGTTTATATCAATTAGCCTAAAGGAAAAATTGTTATGTTGTTTTGCTTAAAGACACAGATTCCAAGTACGTATTGATGACATGCATTGGGGACTTACTATAATTGAATACTTATATTTAAAGGGCTAATCTGTTCAAAATTCTGCAAACAGTGGCATCAAAGTTGATGCCTTGGTACTCATTGTTAATTTGCTCCAGGACTCATGACAAATGCAGAAACCCACCAGTACCAAATGATGAAGCATTTTCTCTTGCTGGGTGAGATGTTGTAACTCATACAAGTTCTAGCAAGTGTGACTAGTCCCAAGCAAGCTGAGTGCTGAAACATTTTTTTCCCTTCAAAATATGACGAGTATTGGGTGATGAGTTCTGAAACCAATGAATACTGAGGTATGACTGTACTTTTTATCCCACTGAGCTTCTATTTTCTGAGCATCTGTTATATGCAAGGCATGAGCTAAGCCATGAGAATGCAACAGCCATCCAAAGCGACATGGTCCCTGCCCTCTTGGCGCTCACACACTGGTGATGATGCAGTCAAGTCAACTGTCATTACATTACAACACAATGTAGTAGCACTTCTGCGGATGGAGTCAAGGATATTGCACAGGATTCAGAAGAACTTCCTAACTTAGAAGGTTTCCCAAACTGGTTTAAACGGTGAAGACTAAGGATAAGTAGGAGTCAGCCTGGTGAACAGTAAAGAGGGTGAGATGTAAGCAAGTGTCAGGAGCAGAAGGCATAGCAAGCACAAAAGCTATAGGGTGAGAGAGTATTCCAGATAAACTTTTGCTCTCTGCCTGCAGAACAAAGTGTAAATAAAGGTAAAGATGCACACTTGTATTCTTTTCACAAAACACTGATATGTTAGAATCCCCCTTTTCATTCTCTACTCCAAATCCACAACCCCCCTTCTTATGATAGAAAGAAAAAAAACTACTGCATAAGAACTTGTTAGTACTTAAAGAGATAGTCTTGTAACATTCTTTTTTAAAATTCTCTTCTGTGTTTCATTCCTTAATCTCAATAAATGAGGCACTAGCATACTTTGCTTAGAACTGGAAACCAAGCTCTTGAAAACAATCAGAATGAAAACGAGGCATCTGACGCATCAGACCTAACTGAAAAGCAATCACCTATTCCCCTCCGGAGACTCCGATACCACACTCTCCATGGAGGAGGGAGACCTGCTTGGCCTTGCATAATCTAGGAGGACTCCCAGATATCAAGCTGATAGAGCCATCTGCTGATGGGAGGTTGGGGAAGAGAAACAGATCAAAGCAATGACAGGGACCAATCACATCAATTGCATTAGCAGGAAGCTGTGGAGTTTCCACTTGATGAGCACTCACTCTACTTTTATTAGAAATGGGGAGCAATGTAGTTTGCTGAGAAAAGTAGATAGAGCAGATGGTGTTGAATGAGTTCTCCAAATAAGAAGTTTCTCGAAGCATGTTCTGGGACCATTCCAACAAGACGTTCTGTTAAAAGACAGATTCCTAGACCCTGCCCCAGACCCTAAATAAAAAAGTTTAGGGAGTACCTGGCTGGTGTAGCTCAGTGGATTGAGCGTGGGCCTGTGAACCAAAAGATCGCAGTTCGACTCCCAGTCAGGGCACATGCCTGAGTTGTGGGCCAGCTCCCAGCAGGGAATGCACAAGAGGCAACCATACACTGATGTTTCTCCCCCTCTCTCCTTTCCTTCCCTTCCCCCTCTAAAGATGAATAAATAAAATCTTTTAAAAAAAGTTTAGGGAGATGAGGCCTAGAAATTTGCCTTATAATAAGCATTCCAAGTATCTCAGATGGCAAATAAAGTGTTAGGGCCATTGCAGACAGTGAAGTTCTCTGCGCTGGTGGTAGACACAGGGGTGAAGAGGAAAGCTGAGCAAGAAACCAGGCCCTCGGGACTACTGGGGGGCAGCCATGTCTGAGACACTAGTGGATGGTGCCACCTGGCTCGTCTCCTCATTCAGCTGAAGTCTCACCAGCAGCCCAAACTTGTATAACGCAGACGTATACTTGACCTAGTTGGCTTTTCTCTGTTGCACAATCCAGTACCAACAGTCCCCAATACACACTAGGAGTTTCAGAATGTGTATTTCATTATCAAGATAACAGGGAAAAACTACTAACAGATCAGTACACATCTATCAGTCCTGGAAAAGGAAATGTCGAGTTGGAAAATTAGTCTTCATTTAAATATACAATATATGAAGTGCACATATGAGGCTTTAGTCCCAGAGCAGACTGAGGCGTGGTGTTTTGTTTTCTATGGAAAACTGGGAAGTGATGAAATGGGAAGCCTCACATCCTTTTCCTAGAAAGGAACGTACTGCATAAGGAGACAGCCCAGCAGGCACCATGAAGACACAGGGAGTTATCTAGGCTGGATTTTAGAGCTCTGACTTTTGAAATGAGAGAGGTAAGAATTAGGCCATACTTGGCAACCTCTCTTGCAGCTCTAGAGGTAGCCACGAGGTACAGTACTGGTCCATGAGATAAAAGAAGTTCCTATTAAGAGTTTTCCTTCCCAAATAAAAAGGTGAATTCTTGTGAAGAGGTTTCTGCCTTTTCACATTGTCCCCCTTCTTCATCCTTTCTGCCTGAAAGACAACATGGAGATGGGGCAATGGCAGCCCACTTGTGATCTGGAGAACAGAAGCCACTCGCTAGTAAGTACAGAACAAATAGAAGGGACAAGGTATGTTGACTCCATCCTTTAGCACGAGCTCCGCACTCCTATTTCAGACTCTTTGATACAAGAGAAAAATAAACCCTCTATTTGTTTATGTCACTGTTCTTCAAGTTTTCAGTTAGGTGCAGCTGAGCCCATTCTTAACCCACTTTTTTCTCTTCTTTAAAGAGATTATTATCCTCATGAGTGTTGTCTTTCCATTCCTTTACATGCATCTACCACAGCACCTTACACTTACAATCAATCCAATTAACATCAAACTGAATTTAAAGCAAATCATCAGAAAACGGAACTAGCAGAGATACATGTATTTTTCATCTGGACTAGAACACTGGCTCAAGTCTCTACATGGCCCTCCCACCAGAAACCAACTGAAAGAGAGGATTAAAAATAGAAACTAAAAAAACTTACATCAGCAATAAATTAAGTAGAAGAAACTAAAACCCCCCAAAATGCTTGTCAAATACAATACAGATGACATTAAATTGAAAATAGTTGCCAAGAGCTGACTACTACTTTCATTACTTGAATAGCAAAAAATTACACTACCTAAATAAAGAAATAAAGAAATAGATAAATATGAGAAATAAAGGCTATCTGACAGTGTGCATCACTCGCCTGCTGTGAAGAGGTGAGAAGGCAGGTGCAGAGCCCAGGGTGGCCGGTGGGTGTGATGGGCCCACTCTATGGCAAGTCCCATTCACCCTGAAAGCAGGGGTCTTCAGATGCAGCTGCATCGCAGCTAGAGGGAGAGAAGCGTGGTCCCACCAAAAAGAGAGCAGGTTCTCACCTTGCCATGATTCTCAGTGGGACAATGCAGAACCGTTGCTGTATGCCCTAGTCCAGGCAGCAAGCCACCAACTGCCGCTAGGCCCAGCACAGCAAGCGATTCTGACAACTTAGGAGGAAGCAGCACCAGAGAAATGGCTAGGCATAGACACTGTATTCTGAGAGCACAGGCAGACCACACCAACAACCAGGTATGGAAAGTAGGACACTGGCACTATGGGGTTTCAAAAACACAGTGAAAATACCTTAGAGAGAAAAAGTTGCTTTGCTAGTAGCTGACACTACATTCATTTCCTTCAGGCCACAGGAATGTTACATCAGTAATGTAAGCTGATAGCTTCCATCTTTTAGCTTCAATTGCAAGTACAGAAGCCCAATAATGTCCAATAAAATCTGTTAGGTGAAGAAAAATCCCACCAGGCATTCATTCAATCAACACATAATAAGCACCTATTAAGTACGAGTCACTGTTCCAGGTACCCCAGGTACTCCAAGTATGGACAAGACAGTGCAAACAGACAAATCATCCTGTCCTCATACAGCTTATACTCTCTGAGGGACTTACCACTGTCTGGAATTGTCTTCTGTTCATCTGGGAATGGACATAGGTAAAGAGGTAAAATGGGTCAATGCTAACACTTATAAAAAAGATTCTACAGCATCAAAGAAATAAAAGGAGCATGAAAGAAAATGAGGTTGAATATATTTGTAACAGAGATGCGCCACAGAATTCATAGATGATAAGCTTCTCATTAGAGGAAGGCCCATGTGGCAGGGGCTGACGCCCCACCCACCTGCCCACCCTACTCACTGCACTCAGTGCATTCGACCCATGTGGGTGGGAAGGGCACTTGAGACATAATAGGCACTCAATGAACAGCAGGTGAATGAGGAAGAAATCGCCACATGAAACAGATAAAGTGGTTAAAGAAAAATGTACAGAAAGCAAACACTCTCTAACAGAACACTGAAAGTCATGAGAATGAAAATTAGATGGCATAAAATCCAATCAGTGCTGTACATAACATACCTCCTTCAGGATGGAGTGAAAAGTTAGAGTGAGAAAAACAGATGGAAAAGAGTTTAACAGTGAAGCAATTACACCAAAAACTAAATAATTGCTATAAATACCCAAAAAAGGGAGATAATCTCATCATTATCTGATTGGCTACCTAAAAAACTCACAAAAGGGCCAATTAATAAAACAATTTTTAAATACCCCCAAATTAATTTATTCAGTAAATATATATAGCCTATTTAAAGAAAATATAAAATCTGAGAGGCATAAAAAGATTCCTAGATAAATGATAATGAATATGGTAAATATTTCAATTCCCCACCAAGTTAATCTATAAATATGTTAAAATTCCAATTAAAAAATTAATAGAATTTTGGAAAGATAAGGGAGATTAAGATTTGTTCAGCAACACAGCTTCACAAATTCTTAAATTTGTGAATGTGGCATTTAACACTCTCAATGACTAATTAAAAACTGGATAAATCTCCACCTTATACCATTTCCTATTAAGTAAAAATTTTACATGTAAAATATAAAATTATAAAAATGTTTAAAAATATAGACATTTATAAAACTTTTGTGTGGGAGAGCCTAAGCATTGCACAAAAACCAGAAGCCACAAGAAAAAAAATTGATAGATTTAATTACATAAAATTAACATTTGCACATCAAAATAATGGTGAATGAAAACCAGAAGCAAACAACACACAAGAGATGAAACACCGACAACAGGTAAATATAATGGGTTCAGATCCTTTCTATATAAAGAACTCTTACAAACAAGCAACAAAGGCAGACAAGCAATGTAAGCAACGGAAGACAGGACAGAAGTAGACAGGCCATTTAAAAAAAACAATGCAAGTCACCATTCAACAGATCAGAAAAATAACACCTCATCAGCAGTTTTAAACATAGACTTAAGTAGCATTTCCCACCCATCAAATTGGTAGTGTTTAGAAAACTACATGAACACCCATCATTCAGTGGTGAAGGTAGGTGAGTTGGTAGTCACTTTGTTAACTGCATAAGCTGGTCGACCCTTTCTCCAGGGAGATTAGTCAGTGAAAACCAACAGTTTTCAGTGAGCATGGCTTCTGAACCAGCAAGGCCACTCGGAGGCACTGTCCTAGGAAAACTACCACAGACTTAGCTTCGAAGATATTAATTACAGCAGTATTTATAATAATAATAAAAAACCCAAAACAACCTAAATGGTGTGGTGGCCAATAAATTATAGTTTAAACATGCAATGACATGCTACACATGAACTAAAATGAAGGTGTACTTCTAAGGCTCTACCTTTCAGAAATAAATGTGTAAGAACTTACATATGATGATATTAAAAATCATTATTTTAATCCTAAAAACTAGAGACTAAATATTAATTAATATAGAAATGGCTCAATAAATTTGATGTATCTGCACTATGGAATACTAACCAACCTTTTAAAAAAGGAGGTAGTTTTAATCATATTGATGACGAAGCATCTCTACTTAGGTAAGAAAGCAAATTACTGTACAAAATGTATATTATGACCCCATTTTTATAATACAAACACAACAGAAATGATATATGCATTAATATAATATGATATAATAATGTAATTAACCTTTGAACCTTTACTATATGCTGGGTTTGGTACTAACTTGTTTACCCACATTATCTTATGTAATCTTAACAATAATCCTACGAGGCAGAATTATCCCTATTTTACAAACAAAGAACTGAGGCTTAGGGGTTTGAAAAAAAAATGCTCCCATCATCGCAAAGTACTAAATGGAAGACCAGAGAGCCCGGCCTGCCTGCCTGTCCCAGAGCACTGCTGCCCCACTAACAGCACAGCACAGCCTGTGCTGCGCAGAGGAGGCTGGAGGCCAGTGTGCCGAGGACTGGTTACTGAGCAGCCGGAGGAGACTCTTCTGTGTATTATGTTTTTGTTGTAAGGAAACACTAAACAGGGTGCATATATTAACACAGAGTAATTTTTTTAAATTACACAAGTATTTACATGTTGAGCTCACATTTGTTTTAAAAGCAAAAATACATAAATGAGATATGTAGAAAAAAATTCTAGAATATACCAAAGTCATGGAAATGGGTGTTATATTGAGAGGATGGAATTATAAAGGATTCCTTTCTTTTCATTTTTGCTTATCTTTATTTTCTATTTTGCTAAAGCAAACACGGAATAATAAAAACACTACTTCCACATTTAATAAGCATATATTAAGGTAATTATTTCAAAATATAAATTAAAATTCAAGAAAGTATAATTCTAATCAATATCTTTAAGAAAATGTGGAGAATCTCACAGTATCTGCCAGCCAACAAATGCAAGACCCTGAAAACTAAATAAATAATCTAAAATAAAGTTGTATCCTCTATTCCTATTTCTTTTTTTTTTTTTTTTAATAAAAAGCAACATTCTAGGTCCTGGTGGGGGAAAAAGTCCATACATACACTGACAGACTATACTTTATATCAGTTCCATCAACTGCATAATGTATTGGTTCCAATAAACAATCTATTTTAGAGTTCTGGTCTCAGAAAATGTGTTGTAGCTTTTCAGCACAAATGTTACTTAGGAAAGAACTTCTGCTTTTTATTGACCTATATTAAGTATAAATTCAGTTTGGTCACCAAAGCCCCTTATGATCCTAATCCAAAATGTCTTTACTCCAGTGTGGTCCTTGCAACAAACTCCAAACACACATTGTAAATAGCTCAGTTGGCGAGAGAAACTCAGGGGAGACACATTACTTCTTTATACACTCAATCTTACTTCCTAGAAGAAAAATCTTTAAATGGCATTAGCACCAGTGAACATTTGGCCCAGATCCTGGCATAAATGCCAAGGCATCAGGCAGCCACTACCCTGATGTCCTACAAATGACCACTCTTTGGCCTTTCACTTTGTCTACAATCAATTTTCCTCAGTATATTACAGCTATAAACAAAAGGAGGCCAAGAAAGAAAGACCAGTTCTACAAAAGCGATCACTAATTCCCAGATATTTCTGCCTTGGCTATCATTAGCTATAAATGAATTGCCCAAGATGTTAAGAGTCCAAAAGAAATCAATTGGTAAAGAAAAAAATCCCGCTGACTCCAAGACAGTGCAAATTCAAGTAATAAACTAAACAGGAAGGGAAAGGGTCAAATAAAAGGGTAGGGGTCACCTGAAGGGTGCTGCCTCTTTAAATGGAAGACACAGAAGGAAATGACTTTAATTCAATTAGCTCATCTAGAAACCTGGGGCATGGAATATATAAAATGATGCTAGAAGAAATTTACTGCCCCAGGACTTTTCTATGTGTGGTTAAGGGGAGGCTGCTGCTCCCTGTCTCCAGGCGCATCTTGCTGTTGCATAGCTCTCTTGTGTGGTCCAGATCCTGCCCAGCTGGCTCTTCCTGCTGCCCAGGAGGAGGGACTGCTCTGGTTCTCACTAGGTGAGTTCTCCCACATCCAGCCAGACCAGTGGGCCTGGGACCAGTACCCTGACTGTGTAACACCTACTTCACTTTCTCAAAGGGTGGTCCAGGACCACCAAGCATCAGATTGTTTGGCATCCTTGTCAAAAATGCACATCTCTGGGTCTTGTCCCAACCAATAGGATCTGAACCCCTGGGGACAGTGGTCAGAAAGCACCATCTGAACACACTTGCTATGTATGCTCCTTCGCACACTGACACGGGAAGCAGTGAGTTGATGCGCACCCTACAGCACAGTGTGTACTATTAAATGAATAATTTAATCATCACTTCAGTCTTAGACACCATGTTTTGAACACCAAGCTCTGCACCTGCCTACTTAGATATACAACAATATAAGATATATAAAAGGAAAAACCACAAAACAATAGCCAGTATGAAGGTGAGAAAGATGTGGCCACAAAAAGAATCATAAACTAATTATCATACTTTCTTCCTTGGGCCAAAGAAATAAGCATTATATAAATAAACTTTTTAAAAATTACATTAATTATTTAAAGTAGCTCTTTTAACACTCCAAGAAGAGGAAACATTAATAATTATTTCCTTATTTGGCAGTTGGTCAATGCTGACTTCCTAACTGCCAAATAAAATAGCTCTCTGTAGCCAGGCAGCTTAGCATACCTCTACCATCTAAGTGCTGAGCTCGTTCTTCACGAACCCTGTTTTCTATCCTGGCTTCTGTGGGAAAGCCCTTCCCTGTTTTCCTTTCTCTGATCGTGTTCTTTCCTTGCAGGCTCCATAACACACTCTACCCAATTTTTGAAAGGGGATGTACTCCCAAGTCCTGTCCTTGGCTTTCCACTGTACTTCCTCTACATGCTGACTCTCAGCAACCTTGACCTGTATCATGGCTCATGGCCAACTCCACACCGAAGACCTCCCTTTCCTTCTCCTGGCCCAGTGTTCTGAGTGCCAACTGCTCCTGCCCACTGAAGCTCTTCCCTGGACATGCCAGTAGCAACCCAAAGTCCACACGTCCAACACTCAACATCATCTGCCCTCAAACAGGTGTTTCCTTTAGTGTTCCCGTTCTCAGGTCTCAATACCATCATTCATCCAGTCTTCCATACCAAAAGGCTGGGAGTTTTCTAGAGCAGGGGCAGGAAATACCAATACTGTGAGAGCATCTAGGCATTCATTTTTTAATGTAATTAACAGGTATATGGCTCTCAACAGTTATTACTATGCAATTTGCAAATGCTAAGTATAGCACTGGCAAGACTCACATAAGTATACAAAGACTTATGTACAGAGAAGTTAATCACAAAACAGCTTTTAATAGTAAAAACTGGAAAAACCCTAAATGCTTAATAATAGCAGTTCCATACAATGGAATAGTAAGCAGTGAAGTAAATACCGTCAGTGAAAGCTATACTGTTAAGAGAAAATGGCAAGTTGCAGAACTGTGTGTGCATGTTTGTATAATGATTCCATGTCTATTAAAATGTAAGACTGTACCTTTATATCTGTGTATATATAGATATATACACACACATACAAATACACAAATACACAGGGGTGGGCAAAAGTTGGTTTATAGTTGAGTACATGAAACAGAGTTTATTCTTGTATTATTTATTATTGTATTACATATTTGTATTTACTACTATAAACCTACTTTCCCACCCATGTACATGTGCCTATGTGTGTATATATGGAAGGCTACACTTTAACAGGAGTTTATCTACATCAATAGAATGGGTACTGTTTCAGTTTAAGATATATGTTTATGTACTTGAATTTCTTTTTCTTACAATAAATTTATATTAATGTAGTAGTATTTAAAATCCATTTAAAAGACATATAAATAAAACAAAGTATGAAGTGACTATGTTTCTCCAAAAAGCATCTATGACTTTCCAGTGTAGTCTTTAGCATAAAATATTGGGTTACCCAAAAAGTTCATTTGGCTTTTTCTTAAGATGGCTCTAGTAGTGCTTAGTTGTTTTCAACTTCATTTGAAACAATTTTGTCAGACTGTATTGTGACAGCTGCCATGTCAGCATGCATTAAAAAAAAAAAAAACTGCCCTGGCTGGTGTAGCTCAGTGGATTGAGCTCGGGCCTGTGAACCAGATGATCGTGGTTCAATTCCTAGTCAGGGCACAAGCCTGGGTTGCAGGCCAGTTCCTGGCAGGGGCCAGTTCCCAGCAGGGGATGCACGAGAAGCAACCATATATTGATGTTTCTATTTCTCTCTCCTTCCATTCCCCTCTAAAGATAAATAAATAAAATATTAAAAAAAACCTTATCAAAATTGGTGAATTATTGTGTAGCTATTTTAATATTGAAGATGAAAAAAATATGCAACATTTTTAGCATATTATGCCTTATTATTTCAGGAAAGGTAAAATGAACTGAAACACAAAGAGATTTGTGCAATGTATGGAGAAGGTGCTGTGACTGACTAAACATGCCAAAAGTGATTTGCGAAGTTTCTTCCTGGACATTTCTCTCTGGACAATGCTCCATGGCCAGGTAGACCAGTTGAAGTTGACAGTGATCAAATCAAGACAGTAATTGAGAACAATCAACATTACACCACACAGGAGATAGCCAACACACTCATAATATCCCAATCAATAAAGCTATTGATGAACATGAAAAACATGTCCTTTATTTTATGGAAAACAACTAAATGGACTTTTTGGCCAACCCAATATATGCCAACATGATAAAATGACCCTATTCAACTTTTTAACCTCAGTCAGTGCCTTTCCTACCAAACACTCAAGTCACACTTCATTATTCCAGCACACTTCAATTTTCTCAATATGCCAGGATGCCTCTGCTTACAATCTTTGCCTTTTCTGCCTAATAAATATTCGTTCACTTCAACCCCCTCCACAAGAAGAAAGTACACTCTCATTCCTGGGTCCCCACTCTGCCTTATGCACACATCTCTTAGAATACCTGTAACATTAATTTCCCTAATGATGGATACAGCAATAATAAGAGTATTGATAATAGGTAATTAAGTGCCTACTAGGTGCTAGACACACAGGTGTTTTACATAAATTATCTCATTTAATCCTCATATTGAGGCTGTGAAGTAAGCACCACCATAACTTACAGGTAAAAAAGCTAAGACACTTCGAAGGTTAAGAAAGCTCAGATCACATAGGTATTAAGAGTTTTGGGGGGCTTAATATACAGATGTATCAGACCATGTTTTTTTTTTATTTTTATATATGTGCCTATGTATAAAGTCTCCCCATTAGACTATCAACTTATTGAGGACAAAAATCATGTGTGAGTTATCTCTGTACCTCCAGCAACTAGCAGGGTGTGTGTGGTAAATACCCAATAACAAATACAAAAGGCAAGCAGTCACTTGGTATTAAAAAGGGACTGAATTGCCACCATCCAGCCCCACCCACTGCATAATCCCTTATGTAGGGATTAAGGAATCCCTTCTTCAACTTCCCTCAAAGATGATCTGTTTCCACTTAGTCAATGACAAGGAGCATTGCCTTACAAGACAATGTGCTATAGTTCTACTAAGAACTCTCCTCCATACTGAGAGAGAGAGACTCTGCTGCCCTGTTCCCATGTGTGACTCCTAGTTCTGCCTTCTGGACTGTGAATTAGCAGCCTTGTTCCTTTAAATCAATGGAGCTACCTGTGTTTGAAGATGGCTATTATGCCTCATTCTCCTTTCCCTATCTTTCTCTCTCCTTCTTCTCTTTTCTAAGCACAACAATCTCATTCCCCAAGTGACAGGGTTTCCATGTCCCCTCTTTCCTGTGGGTATGCCCTCCTCTGGAGGATGTCAGTCCATCAGTTGTCTCTAAAAGCAAGTCCCTACCATGAAAAGCACTGTACCCAGATAGCCAGAAGTACTCTACAAGTATATGGCATGATTTCTCCCCTCCAATGCCTAGGGAAATATAAAATACATTAAATAGGAAAGCGTTTGCCTGTCATTATTTGAAAACTAACCTTTGAAGGTCTCCCATGTGCCAGTCATGCTGCTGGGTACTTTGAATGCATTATATGATTGAATTCCTAAATGCCTTATTACTATTTTTACTTTATAGATGAGGAAATTATCTCAAGAAGGTCAAGGATGTGCCTAAGGTCTCAATGGAAAGGAAATGTCATAGCCTGGATCTGAACTCAAGTCTGCCTGACCTCGAAGCCATATTCTGAGTTTTGAGAAGGGAGATTTGAGACAAGAACAGGCCAAAGAACGTCTAATGGAGAAGCTGTGAAGGTATCTGACTGGTCTCCCACGAAGGAAAGAGTATGTTGGAGTAGAAGGCAACAGGGAAGGGGAAAAAACATGTTTCCGTGGAGGAGTCTAATCATTTCCATACAGCCCAGGATGGCTATGAATGTGGCCCAACACAAAATCGTAAATTTACTTAAAACATTACGGATTTTTTTTGCAATTACATGTTGCATGCCAAATGTTGGACACTCCTGGCCTTCACTCCTTGCTTTAAAATCAGGCAGAGTTAAAGCAGAAGGCAATTCAGAGGAACTCTAGACTCTTGAGTAGGTTAGGAATACATGAAAACAATGTTTTAGCAAAGCGAGTCTGGCAGCCCTGGGCAGCACTTACTGCAGTGGAAGGAAAGGCAGGCAGAGAGAACAGTTTGGAGCTGCCCCAATAACTGAAGACCTCACAGGGTTGGGACCCGAACTAGGATGGTAGCCTCAGGAATGGGGGTGAGAAATCACACAGGCATTATACAAGATTAGACTGAAGGGGGGAATGGAAAGCAAAGAATGATTCTCAGAATTCCCCTCCAGGAGAAGCAAAGATTGCCAGGGTTGCTGACAGAAATGGGACAATAAGAGAGAACTAATCTTCAGAGTGAGCAGGAGATACAAGGGGACATGTTCAATGATGGTGCACATGGAGAAAGAAATTGCTGCTGACAACAGAGGTCACTGCTTATACCCAAAGACTGAGAGACCCTGTCTTTGGTTGACATCCTAAAACCACATCTATCTACCCTCATTCTCAACAAGGTAACTTCTTTGGAAATGTGATGATTCCTTGCTCAGCTACCAGTAAGCACTAAGATATAACCTGAAAAATATCACCTGAAGTTTGTCTCACTGTTAAAGAGTTGCACCATGTAAGTTCTACTATGATTTTTTGTCAAACTCCTGCTGTCCATATGTCATCCCTCCGAAAAAGATTTACTATAAGTGAACCTGGTCACTGAGGAAAGAAATTGTGTTTGGTTTAATTTCTTTTACTTTGGATTTCTGGCTCAACTGTCTTGAAAAAGAAACAAACACAAGTCACTCTTTCTTCGATCTTCTGTACTCTGAAAAGCCTCTCTGTCTCATCTGTTTACTTGCTGCTTTTGACTCAATAATAGTATTTACCACTTTCTGTCCTCAAAGAGTACCTGCTATACCTTTATCATTTACCCATTTCTTCTTACTCTCACCCAGGAAGAAAAGGAGAAACCAGGTCCTCAGTTGCAGGATGACCCAGAACATGTGAGGTCTAAAGAGTTAGCCCAGAATAAGCTATTTCTAAGTTGAACTATGAGATAGGATGATAATAACAAAGGTCTGCCTGACTCACAGATTGCTGTAACCACCAATGACATAATTATGGACAAATATCTAAATGGATACAACAAAATTCGCTGCGATTTGCTACAAGTAGACAAAAAAATCTGACTCTAAATCTCCTTTCGGAGAAGCACTAGAAATCCCTCCAAACTTGGGATAATCCTAGAGGTGCTATAAGAAGCAAACCAGCAGGGAGCAAGGGGTCCCAGTGGCCTCTGTAGGTTCACTGCACACAACGCACAGCAGTGCAGTCCATCCTGTTTTCAGACCTCAGACATATAGAACTCATCAACTTACAGCATCTTTGAAGGACAGCAGGTGTAAAAATACAGACAAAAAAGAAGCAGAAGTATTCTACTTTAATTGCACATAAAGGAGAATATTTTAGTACAATATGTTTAGTACAATACTTTTTACAATTCTGAGTAAACAGAATTCAGAAAATTTGATTTCGGATCCCAATTCTCTCTAAATTGAAGAGAGAAAATATGCCAAGAGAGGATCTACCATTTCAAAATATTCCTTTAGGGGAAGTGAATAAAATTAGCTTTTTGTTGAACTAAAAATAAAGTTTCAGGTAAAGAATCTAACTATACAAAAAAAACAAAGTACCTGTGAGTTTGATTTTGGACAGTCGAGCCAAAATTCCTGGCAACTCGTCCAAACGCAGCTTCATCTCCTTCCACTGCTTTTCATCTTTAGTCTCTTTCCCCACATCTACTGAGCCTTCAATTAATGAGGCAGATTCTAACGTTAGCAATTCTTTTTCACTTGGCTTTCTGGACAAAGATAGGCTAGAAGGTGAAAGAGGTTTCATCTCATATGTTTCTGCTTTGGCTTCACTCGAAGACGCTTTTTCAAGGAAAGACGATGCCACTGGTTCTGACTTCGGCTTTACTTGCTGGCTGAGGCTTCTGTTCAGCTGTGTGACATACTAAATTTTAAAAGGGTGTGTTACTATATGAAACCCAAGATGCCTATTCAGTTACACCTTCCATCAATCTGACTTTTATAGTACTTAACAGATTTTCCAATAACTTTATAAATACATGGTACATGAACCAATATGAGGAACCAATATGAACCAATATGTGCTTGCTATGTGGAAATGACTAGACTAAGGGACAAGGAGAATATAATCAATGTGTCAGCAAACTTTTCAAGTTCTGTGGTTTAGAAAATCCTAGGAATTTAAGTTCCTTGAATAAAAAGATAAATTTACTTCCTATTCATCTCCTCCAAAATTTCCCCCAACGTAGCACCAGAAACTGGTGGTTAACAGTCAAATAGAATGAAAAAGTTTTCTAGAATCAAGAGTCCAAATAACCTGTTGGCTGTCCATGTTCCTAGCAGACAGTGCAGGGAGGGCTCAGGGGCAGAGCACAACCCAGGGCCCAGTGACATTATAGCAGTGCACACGAGGAAGGAACATGGGCTTTAGAGTTAGACAGTCTCTGTGACTTACACGCAAAAATTACTGCTAGCATTCATGAGGCACAGCCTCATTTTATGTAATGTATATTGTTGTGGTTGTGTAATATATATCTCATTTAAGCTTTGTAACAGTTGTTAAAGAAGATGGAGCATTGTTAGTACCTCTCTTTAATTTACAGATGAGGAAATCAAGACTAAGAAATAAACTGACAGAGCCAACAGTCCAAAACTAGCCAGTTACTGGTGGCCCTGGGGCTCGGAGCCACCTTTCCCGACAACTAGTTACGATACTTTCCCATTACACGTGCTGGTCTTAGGAAGTACAGCCTCATGGAATGAACTCCAAGTTCTGTTTACATAAAAAAAGGCATAATACATATTTGAGTTTCTCTTCTAAATATCCATATCCTTGAACCCCCAGCTTAAAAAGTCTCGACAATAATGGAAATTTAAATCTCTTACCAAAACAGTAAGTTTCATATGACTTTAAGTTTTAAGTTAAAGTGGGCATTTTAAGTTAAAAAAAAAAAGAAGATGAGAGGAATGTCCACTATGACTTAAGATTATGAATTTGTTATCATTTCATGATTGCACAAAATTATACCAAAATGCTAATCAAAGAGTTTTTAGCTATCATTTCTCCATTCTATGATGCTTTTCTATTTCAGAAAATGTCAAATGCCCTCACTGGTAATTTAGAGTAAATCACCATGCTGCCTCCAGATCATGGGGCCAACCTAGACACATGTCCACAAGAAAACTGAGAAGTAGTTCCAATGTCCACTACAAAATGCCTAGAAAATGACTAAAAACTCAATTTGTTTCAGTCAGACATGTGTGTGTTTAAAATTCTTTGAATGCATAGCTAATGTTAAGAAAACAGGAAAGTCACAAAGTTAAAGCAATTATCCCTGTATGGCTGATGTCTTCATAGAATTTTAAAAATTTAAAAAGATGTATTATGACAGTTAAACTTTCCCTAATTTTAGCCTAGTTAAAATATGCCAGAAATTTACAATCTTTCTCCACATTTAATCAGTAAGTTTGAAATTGTACTTCTAAGTTCAAACACCAGAATTATTCTGGTTTTAGTTAAAAATAAGCAAAACAAGTGGTTAAAATGCTGAATAAGCTGAAGAGGACACTAAATAAAAGTCCTTTTCAAACAGTACTTCTTACTCTCCTTGTAACACGGATTTCTGAAATTCCCACATTTAGACAGTAAAGGCAGACAGCAGCTTCTGAACATACCATGCGTTTGAGGAAGGTGAAGTGCTGAAATGTGATCCACTGCTTACTGACGTTCCTGAAAAGATGTATAAACTTGTGAGGGGATTCCTCCACTGCTCTTCTTTCTAGATGCCGGACACATCCTCCTACCCCACCTATAAAAAAGACAGAACGGGGAAAAAATGTTAAACTGATGGATGCTTCTCATCAAATGAAGATTGCATCTACCCAGAACCAGTGCCCACACCATGGTAAACAACACATATGCAATGGGTTGTAAATCTGAAACTAATCCAGGTTTGTAATCCAAGCAAAATTTATCAGTCTTACTCATTGGTTAAGTCAGCAAAATTCTTTGATGGGGCTGGGGAAATCTTCCACTTCAGGATCATATGCTTTTGTTCTACTAAATGCCAAAAAAAACACACTGTAGATATTTTTAAGAAGAAAATATAAAACAATCAGTTCAATCACTTTTTGAAAAGTATAAAATGAGAAGCATAATCTTTCTCAATAAATAACTGCAAACTGAAACATATATTTCAGATTAATATTTTGGCTATGTCGGGTAAGCTAACTAGAGGGGTAAGAAAAGAGTTCTCAATAAAATATGAGTTCATCAATCTCATTAGAAACTATTTTTGTTGGATAGGAATTTGGCTTTTAATCATTGTTCTAAACCTTCTCTCAAATATCCACAAACCCAAGCTTTTGTATAAAGTTCCATTCTAGCCAAGCCTTCAACAGTATAATGGTGCAGACTCCCCTTTGGTAAGACTCTACTCCCAGGGCTTTTGTGACTCATCATGGTTCCCCATTTTCCACTGCTGTCACTCATCACTTCTCACTTTCCTATGCTGTCGACTCCTGCAGTTGTGTTCCTATGGTCTGAACCCTGAGCAAATTGAATTACAGGGTAATTTTAATCTTCAGCACCTTTCTGCAGTCATTATGCCTATTTCCTACGTCTCTCTCAGTATCTCCACCTGCATGGGTTGCAGTATGTCTCTAAGAACACTTTACTCTCACCCATATTGCAGATAAAATCATCCCTTCAGGAATATCTTGAATTCTTTCTTCATTGTTTATTAACCATTAAGTCCAGTCAACTATGAAAGATAGGTCACATTTGTCTACTTCTTTCCATTCTTATTATCCAGGCTCTTATTATATTTGGACTATGGTAGTAATCGTTAGGATTCAAGCCACTCATCCCAACTTCAGTAATTTCCTTCCCTAACTTTAAGTTCCATAAAGCCAAGGGTTTTCTTCCTGAAGTCAAAAATACATATATTACCCACCCAAACAGGTACATAGGAATCACTGCAGCAAGGCTGTCTTGTCATCACACACTTCACTTGTCCCCCTGCTCGCAGCTTTGTGCCTCACCTATCAAGGTTCCAAAGTCTCTTTCAACTACCCTATTATTTCATATTTTTATGGCACTTCTTAACACAAACTGTTTCCATCATATTTTTTAGTTTCTTGGCAGCAGAGTGTTACTCACTTTTGCTACAACAGACAGCAGACTGCTTTCGGTATAAAAATGAAATATTTGATGACCGGACCACCTCCACAGCTGACTTGAACAGTGGGAAGAACCATCACTGCCCCTTGGAATTTATGGCAATTATCTTGGACTGGAGATAAATCTGAAATCAGATTCTCAAAGCTCAATTAATTATGAAATGCTTATTTTCCATATATGTGAATGTGTATTTACATGTATGTCTATATGAAGGAACAGCATGAAGGAAATTTGCTTTTTGAAATTTCTTGAAATCAATCCTCTGATATTTCCGTTTTATCTATAATTTTGATGATGTATATTTTCCTTTTTGGCCTTAACATTGTTCTCTAAGATAACAGGATTTCAATATTAAATAATTATGTCTGGAAGACATCAAGGTTTTGTTGTTCTGGGCCTTAGTTTTAAAACCAGTTTTCAGTTCTTCAGGTCCAGTGAAAAATGCATGCTGATGGAAAAATATCTCTCATGACTAAGTGGGTGAAACAGATTTTACAGAATGGTTGTAAGAAAGAAAAAAAAACAGCTAGGAAACTGCACTTTTAAATGATGAAAACACTTTTCATTTTGTCAAAATATGTTACATTTGTATCAATTGGTGCCTAGAAATACAAAGACACTTCAGCCCCATGTAAACCAATTTAGGTTCGAAGCTATGCAGGATTAACAATAACTACTTTAAAAATCTGGAAACACATGGCCCCATCCACTACTCATCATAAACAATGAGTCAGGACTGCAAGGGCTTTCAAATGAGGTAAAGATTTTGAATCTGATTTTTCTTTTAGTGGTTATCAAATACTTGAACTTCTTAGAAGCAAACTCAGACACAACCACTAGATACCAAATGCAGCCCCAGATTACCTCTCTGCCCCCTATTCTCACCATGCAGCTTCCACATCAAGCTCTGGTTAGAACCTTCCAAGTGGAGCAAAGTAAGTCAGACAGATGACTTATTAGCTGATTTTTTGGCAATTAAGTTCATAGCTTCAAGAAGCTAAGCTATCTATTGACTCCTTCCCAGCACTGAAAAGACTGATCCAGGAGCAAACCATGTGGACACTGCCCACATACTGGAACTGGGGAATTATTGGCAGGCAAGGGGCACTGTCTTAGAGACAGCTGGACGTTCAGAACACAAAGGTAGAAACATAGCTAGTCTGATGAACCTGAACTGGAAAGCCCTCCACACATAGGTGATAATTCAAGCACTAAGAAAGGCTTAGCTCTCTGAGAACGAGTGTGTAGGGTCAAGATCAAAGAAGACACACATTCACGGACAAGAGAGGTAGCTAGTAATTCTACAAGAATCACAGACCTAAAAAAATTTTCATTATGGAAAACTTCAGTCGTAGACAAAAGCAGAAGAATACAACGAGCTCCATTACTTTACCGTCAGCTTCAACAATTACCAAACCAAGGCCAGTCTTGTTTCATCTATACTCCCTCCCACTTCCCACCCTCTTTCCCATTTTTGAACCAGAAGGCACCTCTGAAATCATTCAAGTCAATTGCCTAATCTCATATATGAGTAAATCTAATCCCAGAAATGTCAAATTATTTGGCCTGAAATCACATAAACCAGAAAAGACACATAAAATAACAATGCCACGAGAAAAAAAGGAATCTCACACATTCACAGCACTCAATACTGCCACGTGCTACAGGGAACTTGTAATATGTGGGGCCTGGAAGTTTCTGGCATTTGACTAAAAAGGAGTCCCTGGATTCTCCTATACATCCCCAATACCGGCCAGTAGCAACACATTCCTCATCGAAACTACTGGGGGCAAAATAATTCTTAACCTCTTCTTTTATATCAGGGGAAAATTCATTCATTCACAAACAGTTACTGAGAGCCAGCAATGTCCGGCCAAGTAGGGCACAAAGGTTGCAGAGGTGATCTAGAGAACTCTCCCTACATTCACAATGTTTATATTCCAGTTGGGTGAAACCTTTGATGAAGCGGTATATAAATAAACAGTTACTGTCTGTGCTAACCATCATGAGAGAAACAGGGTGATGTGAGAAGCTTTGCTTTAGACAGGGCAGGCAGGGGAGGAGGCTGTGAAGAGAGGACATTTGACCTAAGACCCCGCCAAGGGCCTAGGAAGCGCACTTCACCTTTAACATAAGGTTGTTACATGTTTTTCAAGGGGAACACAAGGTTTTCAAAGGTTACAAGAGGGAGCACACTGAAGGGTACAAAACTAAAAGTCTGAAGCTACGGCCCTCTATCTTCAGCGGTTATCATCATGACCCTTTTACATTGGATGCAGGCTTCTGAGTAAGGGCACAGAGCTTCTGCTGTCCCCACACGCCAGTGGCTAGGAACTGATGCTCTAAGCCAAAAAGCTGGTGGAGCTAAGATTCTGTCTCTCCAGCCTCCACTCTACGAAAACTAAAGAAGCACCAGACACCGACTCCCCTTGGAGAGCAGGACAGAAGCGCTGTGCACCACCAGAACCGCACTACAAGATTAGACCCTAGATTAAGCCTAGTTTGACCTAGTTTCGTGGTTTCTTCACTTCAAGCTACTCCAAAGGTCATATCCCCGCCACCGATGCCAGGCGACCTCGCCAAGGGCTCCCAAGGTTGCAGCCAGCGGAACCACGCTATAGAATGTAGCAAAAAAAGAAAAAGAATTTCCCCAAAGTCGTGCCCTAGAGCGGTGCAGTACCTGCCAGGAGGCGTGAGGAGAGAGTGTGCGGGGATGTGGCCATAACGCATGAGTCTGGCCGCTCGCCGGGATCCCCGTGTCCTCTCTCCTCACCGGCTGCTGGGCGCCGCCATCTTCCTTCCCCGCCCCCGTCGGAGAAAGACGCTTCCTTCTCGTCACTTCCGGCAGGCGGGACGCGAAAGTGAAGGACTGTAGTTGGAAGGTATTCCGAGTGGGACCCGTGTGAGAATGTTGGACTGGAGGTCGGAGGCCTGGGGTTCTTGCAGGAAACGCGAGGAACTCGGTGTATGACGACGTGTTCCGGGAGAAAAGGTCCGAGGCGGAAGGCAGGCGCCCGCCTCCCGGAGGTTTCCAGGCGTCCTCCGGCCAGATCTGAGTATTGTCATATGATGGGCTGGACCTGACTGCCGAATACTCGCGGGCAATTTAAAGTTACTTTTGGGATGTTTGTTGGAGCCCAAATAGCCAAGAGGAAATGGTTCTTGGGACGATGCCTCCACCCTCCAGTCTGATCACAATTACAGCTTTGCTGTATTCGCCATCAATCGGGAGGACCGATGAACTCGAGGCTGCGTGCTCCTAGTCCACACAAGGATAGAGACTCAACAGAGTATCTTACGAGGAAGAAGGTGCGGATGGATAGTGGTTAAGATTTCGGGGTCTGGAGTGAGCTCTGCATTTGAGTCTTGGCTCCACCTCCTGACCTGTGACCTGCTTGAGCAAATTGCTCAAGTTCTCTGAACCTATAGTTGTACAACAGGAAATACATTATATATATTATATATTATATTATATTATATTATATTATATTATATTATATTATTAAGAGAGAGAAAGTGGGTGAGAGAAATAATTCTGTGCAGGGGATTGCCAGGTGCCTATCACATATAAGCACTGATAAATTATCACTAGGATAATGATTACTAAGGCAGATCTCAGCAGCCCTCCCCTTATCTGTATTTAATGTTGAAGTTCCACAACTAAAGTATAAGGAAGGAAAAAGGTTCAGCTTTTGAAAAAAAACCAGGTAACTGGTGTCTGTAAGGGCCTTCAGTGATAAGGTGATAGCCATTTTGGTTCACCTCTGCTGCCATTGCTGGGCACAGGGGATACTGAAAAACACAAGGTTCCCCTGATTCTGTAGGAGATGACACTACCAGTGGGGGCAAGGGGCTTGTCAATTAAGGAGTCAGTGTGCTGGAGTGATGTAGAAAGTGCTGCGGTAACACAGAGATAGCAGTCCTGTGTAGTTGGGTCTGGTGAGGCCTCAGAGATTTAAACTTGGCACTCAGTTGGAGAAGCACTAGATTTTTCCTGCGTGCAAGGAAGGGAAAAGGTACTCCATGAAGAGAAAAAAACAAAAGGCATTAAATGCTATGTTAGAAATTTTGAAACTCCTTAAAATTTTACATATGTTTTTATAAATGTCATGTTTATATCTGCAGCAAATGTTATCCTCTTTATGAACAACATGTTAAGGCTCAGAGATTTTAGTGGTGTGTCCCAAGTTACCTAGCTGCTGAGTGCTATACCTGTTACAGGGTTATTTCCACCATGCCATACGGCCTTACTCACCTAAGCATCTTGAAGGGTCACAGCTTTTGTGATTTATAAAGCTCAGTGTTTCAGCCTTGGCTGTCTGTCAATCACCTGTACATCTTTAAAAATTACAGATGTCTGAACCACCTCCAGACCTGTTCAATCAGAAGGGGTGTGGAATGGATGGAAGGGACTTGGACTTTTCTTTTTAAAGCACTACAAGTGATTTAGGCACATAGAACTGAGAACTACTGGATTTCAGCTTAAAAAAAACAAATGTAACAACACAGTTATGACTAAACAGTTGATTTACATGAATGTTTTATTTCATGTACTCAGGAAATATGAATTCTCAAATTCTCTAGGCTTATAATAGACATGGGGTTTAATAGACATTGTTCTTCCTTAGCCAATCAATTTTAGCTTCATTTAAAATCCTTTCTAAATACAGATCCAAGGTGTGATCAAGTGCACAAATTAATGTGTAGGTTATTATTTATTGAGAGAAACCAAAGTAAATGTTTTATGGGAGAAATACCTAAAAGATGAATACATTTTGGCTTGCTTGTTCAGGAAGTGCATTCGTCTATGTGATGTTTGTAATCAAGTTAGCCTAGGTCAGCAGTACCAATCACACTCCTGAAAAGTAATCCCTGGAAATAATTCTGGAAAGAGAGTTTCATGGCTGTACACATTGAGTTGACCATGCATACCTGCAAGGAAGGCTGAGAAGACAAGAAAATTTCAGTGATGATCTTGACCCATCACAATCCATTACTGTGGACTCAGACACATTGCTGTCAGCACCATGAAACCTTGGGGATACTAGCCTGGCACACACACGAAGCCAAGCATGTGAATAAACACTTTAGGAGGTTGGAGTACATTTGTATTGACAGTTTTTGTTCTCTAAGGTAAATCAGACTTCCTGGTTTCAAACTTGCTTCATTAGACTTAATTTTCATGGACAAGTTCCCTTAAAAAATGCTGTATGGTCGATGCCCTTTAGTCAGTGTGGAGTAATAGGGCTTATGGACTAGGCCTCATATCCATACAGCTCAAACTTCTCATTTCATAAAGATTTAGAAACTTAGGTATAGGCAGGTTAAGTCAGTTACTCTTAAGTGATAAAACTTTGTCTCTAAACCTCCAGGCCAGCATTTTTTCCATCTCACTGTCTTTTTTTGTTCCTCATTCTACATGTATAGCTTTTTTGCTAATTAAATAATGTAGGGTCCCATAATTACACATATTTATTTAACTTTGGATTTTTGGATATTTACATTTCAAGTAAAATATACTCTGTAGATTATGTTTTTAATTATCTGTTTATTTTGTTAGTATTGCTTATGGAAATAAAAATATTTTTAGCTTACAGGATAATTTTAATTATAATTAGTGAAAATTGAGTTTTATAATTTTATGTTAATGTGGTAATTAACTACAGTTATTACTTACTAATGTATTTTTAAACATGATTTTAAATAATCAATGTAAAGCTTTGTATCTTGTCTCTCAAATTTTGATGTTATTAAATGGCTTCTCTATTTTCCTTAATATTTCAGCACTTAATTAAGACCAGGCTGTTTTTTTTTTCTTTTTTTAAATATATTTTATTGATTATGCCATTACGGTTGTCCCATTCCCCCCCTTATTCCCCTCCACCCTGCACACTCCTCCCCCCACTTTAGTTCATGTCCATGTGTCAAAGTTCTTTAGCTTCTACATTTCCCATACTATTCTTGCCCTCCCCCTGTCTATTTTCTACCTACCATTTATGCTACTTATTCTCTGTACCTTCTCCCCCCTCACCTTCTCCCACTCCCCTGTTGCTAACCTTCCATGTGATCTCCATTTCTGTGGCTCCACTCCTGATCTAGCTGTCCACTTAGTTTGCTCTCATTTTAGGTGTGGTTGTTAATAACT
The DNA here is from genome assembly GCF_014824575.4 of Sturnira hondurensis. Classification (NCBI taxonomy): domain Eukaryota; kingdom Metazoa; phylum Chordata; class Mammalia; order Chiroptera; family Phyllostomidae; genus Sturnira; species Sturnira hondurensis. The sequence continues at coordinate 1,367,131 of NW_028091817.1, read as the reverse complement.
GTGAGTTTGGGACAGCTCACTGTTCATATTTTGTATCTTCTTTTTCTTAGATAAGTCCCTTTAACATTTGATATAATAAGGGCTTGGTTATGATGAACTCCTTTAACTTGACCTTATCTGAGAAGCACTTTACTGGCCTTCCATTCTAAATGAAAGCTTTGCTGTATAGAGCAATCTTGGATGTAGGTACTTGACTTTCATGACTTGGAATACTTCTTTCCAGCCCCTTCTTGCCTGTAAGGTCTCTTTTGAGAAATCAGCTGACAGTCTGATGGGAACTCCTTTGTAGGTGACTGTCCCCCTATCTCTTGCTGCTCTAGGATTCTCTCCCTCATTTTAATCTTGGCTAGTGTAATTATGATGTGCCTTGGTGTGTTCCTCCTTGGGTCCACCTTCTTTGGGACTCTGAGCTTCCTGGACTTCCTGGAAGTCTATTTCCTTTGCCAGATTGGGGAAGTTCTTTATTATTTGTTCAAATAAGTTTTCCATGTGTTGCTCTTTCTCTTCCCCTTCTGGTACCCCTTATAATTTGGATGTTGGAATATTTAAAGATGTCCTGGAGGTTCCTAAGCCTCTTCTCATTTTTTTGAATTCTTGTTTCTTCATTCTTTTCTGTTTGGTTGTTTCTTTCTTCCTTCTGGTCCACTCCATTGATCTGAGTCCCAGTTTTGTTTCCATCACTATTGGTTCCCTGTGCATTTTCCTTCACTTTACTTAGTATAGCCTTCATTTTTTCATCTAATTTGCAACTAAAATCAACCAATTCTGTGAGGATCCTGGTCACCAGTGTTTTGAATTGTGCATCCGATAGGTTGGCTATCTCTTTGTTGCTTAGAAGTATTAGCTCTAGGGCTTTGAGCTATTCTGCTTGAGCCATAGTGTTTTGGTCTGTTTGTGCCTGTTACAATGAGGGGTGGAGCCTTAGGTGTTCACCAGGGCAGGGCAACCCAGTCGTAGGGTTGTGACTGGGGGCGGGGTCAGAGAGGGAGCAATGGTGTTTGTTCAGCTCTCTCTAGGATTTTGGTCCCCTCCGCTGCTTCCCACAAGCAAATTGGGCCCTTCTGGTGCTGGTTCCCAGGTGTGTGGGCTTGTGTACCTTTCAGGACCCTGTGAGTCTCTCCAACAAACTCTCCTGTGAGGCTGGGAGCCTCTCCCAGCATCTGAACCCCCAAAAGTTTTTCCAATCAGTGCTTTTAGGTTTTATTGCCCATCGCTGGGGCCCTCCTGGGTTGCCCAGTCTGTCTCACTGTTTTTAAACCTGCCTGGTTTATCTACACACAAATGTGTGTCTGCAGTCAGCCAGCCGCCTTTCGAGCCTTACTGGGTTTTCGTCCTGTGCCCATCCAGTCTGCTAACCACCACCTTTTTCTGCCAGGACTTCTCTCCATTGGCCGCCAACTTCGCCCCTCTTGCTGGTCTGGATGAATGGTTCGTTGTCGGACTTCAGTACAGTTCAACGTTCTGTCTGTTTTGATTGTGTGTTTGTTTCTAAATCTTTATTGTCCTTAAATTTGGTTGTGCAAGGAGGCACAGTGTTTTTACCTATGCCTCCATCTTGGCTGGAACAAAACCAGGCTGTTCTTGAATCCTACTTTGTTCTGTACTGAATTTGCTTCAAAATTTGAAAGGAAAATTTTAAAGAAGATTTCTCCATAAAGCATCTTTATACATGTACTGAATTTTACATCATATGACATGGCTTCTGAGTAGATGCTAACTCTTTCAAAGTCCAGAATAAAGACTACATTCCCAGCCTCCCTTGCAGCTTGGTGTGACTTTGGACTAATTCTGGTCACTGGGATGTAAGCAGAGTGATATGTTTAACTTCTAAGTGTCTTTAACTGTAGAGAGAAATCCTACTTCTTTGCTCACTTGCTAAAATTCAGATGAGATGGCTGGAACTTGAACAACATCTTGGATCACAAGGCCCAAGCCATATGTAGTCACACGAAAGCCAGCAGAACAACAAACCAGGTGGAGCTTTGGGAACCTACTGGATTTGGAACTGCCTTTCTAGCCTTTGATTGATTATATGAGGGAGAAAGCACTTGTTAGCACACTGTTACTTGAGGTTTTCTGAACTAATATGCTCAAAAAAATGATAACTTTCACTATTAAATGATTCTCTATATGCTTCAAGAGGGGCAAAACTGTTAGTAAGTTTTAAGGAGTACATTTTGAAGGAAAATTTGGGGTTTTACTGTTCAAAAATGTGCTGTAATAAAGCAGCTTAATGAAGTTGATGGAATTCAGAATCTAGAAAAATTAAAGTTTTTCTTTTTAAACAATGAGGACATATGTTCCTTCTATGCTATTTAGAAGTGAGGGCACCATGAATTTAGTCCATGAGCCCCAATTTGTTAGACACAAGATTTGTGATGTGGAGAATGGGAATTATTCAGCCAGCTTCCCTGGCTCTGCTATTCACCACATTTGCTTCTCACCAATCACTGTTCTCCAGAGTAGACTCTACCTTAAACCCTGTAGGATGGAGGCACCCCCGTTGGAGGTGTAGATACTCCATACAGGAGTATCCTAAGGAGTGAGAACATGGGAGACTTAAGAACCAGGATGTTACTGGGCATATTCCTAAGAGTTAAGTTTTTGGAGAGAGGGTAAAAGGGATTAAAATATTGGACTTCGGCTCCACATCTTCTCTTTGGATTTAGTCTCTTGAGATTCCTGGCCTTTGGATTTTCCTCTCAGGGAGGAAAATCATCACTCATCACTTTTGATGGTTCTTCCCCTGGTCCCATGATCTTGGGAAGAGGTAGAGACAAATTAGGCCTGTGTATGCTTCTTGCTTGAAAAGGTCTTCTGCTTTGAAAGGGAGCCCTGGAGAGATGTGGACACTTAGGTTCTTTCTAGCCCGATGGATTTTGCCCTTATGCTACTTTGGAGGCTTTGCGAAAGTGTCTTCTGCTGCAATGGGCAGCTCAAGTGTAGGGAAGCATGGAGTAGTTCATCAGGACCCTGCCTTTGTCTGTCTGCCTCTTCATGACAACACTACTGAATCAAGTCCAGTAAGAAGGCAGAAAGCACACCAATTATGTGAACAGAGAGTTTAACGTAAAAGAGTAACACATATGAAGTTGTTAACTAAGTAATCAAATGGGTAAAAAGAAAACTCTGGTGTCACAGAGGAAGCAACTGCAGGAAGCAGCTTCCACCTCTATGGCTGGGGGAACAAAAATGAAGACATCAGCATGAGTACAATTGAGAAACTTAGAGAAACAGGGGAATGTCTACTGGCGCTGGTCTCTGAGGGAGACCTGACTAAGCTGGTTCTCCATGTTTGAGAAAAACTGTCCTCTGTGCTCAGCTACTGATACTGGAATAAGAAGCATTGGAATGAGTCACACACAACTGCAAGCAGACGGGAAGCAGGTAGGAGGAGGAGGTTCCTACTTCATCTTCCAGATTTGCGACATTGCTGTCCCTTAGGGGCAGAGCCAAATAGCGAGCTTTTGAAAGTGTTGCTTGCAGACTCCCAGCTTCAGCACCACTAGGTAAAATAGAAAGGTAGGTTTGGAGCCAGAGCAGATGACCACACCGAGTTCTTATTTGAATAGATGTTCCACTATGTGTACAAATTGAAGTTTACATATCAGCCTCCTTTGAGCTTGAGGAACTTAAATCAGTGCCTAGGTTCTCTTAACAGTTCTTCCAGTGTCAAATAACATCAACCTAGAACCCTGGTCCAAGACCCCTCCAATCAGATGTTATACCTCAGCTGTAACCTGCTACTGCCCTTTCCTTCCCACATCCCCCTGCCCCAGACTCAATTCTACCCGTGATTTTTGGGATACCAAATGTGAGAAGTGCAGTTCAGTAATCCAGAAAGCAGAACCAGCCCCAGGAGATGAATCATGATTACTTAAAACCCGAGTCAGCTCATTCACATTTGCCTGGTACTCCTTCCCAGAGTTTTTTACAGCCCAAACTGGCCATGTTACCCAATTTTGGCTAGAGAGATAGGAGAAACTGCTGGCAAAATCTCTGGGAATAATTTTATTCAGTGCTTAAAAAGCTGGACATGCCTTTCCCTTTTTATTGTCAGGAAGCAGGGCTGAAAATATAATTCCTGACACTGAGACAGCCATCTTACAACTATGAAGTGACAAAAAAACATGCTAAGGACACAGTGGGAAAATAGAGCCAATTTACTGATGAAATTGTTGAGCCACTTTTCCAGGTCTGGAACATCTATCTGCAGACTCTCTGCTGCAAGCATATTGTTTTGCTTAAGCTACTGTTTGGTTTTCCATTCATTGCATCCTGGGTGATCCATTCATCTAGGACCAGAGGCTGAGCAACCTAACATCAAATTGCACTGAAGACGGATGATGTGAAGAAACAGCTGGAATCATGTCAGATATCTGAAAGGCATGTCATGTTTAACAATAATAAACTTTAATAACGTACCTGTGTTTAATATGATATAATACACAATGATTTAAATAATATAAAAATAAAAGCGATTTTGTGCAGATTAGTTTCCTGTCTTGTTTCTTTGCTATTTCCTGTGTTCCCAGGTGTCTTGGTGATATCAGATCGTCCTGCTTGCCCACATCAGAGATGTGGCCATTGCCTTCGGTGCCCTCTTCGGCATCTTGGAGCCTGGTGATGAAAATGGTGAAACGTTCCAAGTGTATCAGGTAACAAATCCTCTTGGGCACTAGGCTGGGAAAAATCATAATCCATAAATATCCTTAAATACACATTTTATATTTAGCTACTAGGAACTCTCAAAAATGGATCTTATGTATTCTGGAAAATGACCCATCAATAGAGAATTCCAAGATACACGAAGACTGCTAAAGGCAAATCAGTAAGAAAATTCCAGAAAAGTTACTCTTAAAACAATAAGATGCTGGCAAAGCATGGACATCACATCTTTTCTAAAATTAGTTGCTAGTTCTCATCCATGGATGTTCCTTTGCATGTTTAAGACAACAGCAGAAAATGAAGATGTTGATTTCTTTTGGAAATAAATGACAACGCATGTTTGCAAATATACCATTTATTTAGCACCTACTGTGTATAAAATGCTTTAGCATAACATCTTATTCACTTTCACAACTATTCCATTTTCAGATGAAGAGCTTGAGACCCTAAAAGGTTAAATAATTTTCCCAAGTTCACAGAGGTAGAAAGAAAGTGCTACAGCTAGAATTTAATCCTGTCTGATTCCAAAGCATGTGTTCTTAATCCTAATACTGGACAGTCTCCCATATTTTATGTATTACAGAGTCCTCATTATCTGGCATTTTTTTCATACTAGTCTAGAGTTTCACATTTCATCAAACTAGTAAAGTTATTGAAGTTTGGCCTCAAAAACTACTTGATTTTATGTTTTTTGACTTGGGTTCAATTTCTTCAACCTCAGTTTCTATATTTATTAGAACAAAATACCAGTACCAGGTCTATCACTTAAATTATGTTGTACTTTCAATACTTAATGAGAGTTCATTCCAGAGAACCACCGAAGAACTACTGAATCAAAAGGTTTTGGGGGTGGGCCTGGAATCCAGTTAAGAACAATGACATTATTTTATAAAAATCCCATAAGCTTTGTGTAAAAATGTTAAGAGCACAGAGAAAGAAAGCATTTCCAGGAGAAGGCTGATCAAGGAGGGTGATGGTGGTGGTGATGGTAGTGGAGACAATATTGAGACAACTCATTCTATTTATTAGCTATTTTCTACATACCAGAATTTACAGGTCTCATCTCATTTAAACTCCATAATGTTTATAACTAACACATTATTCACCTTTTTTAGGTAAGGCAATTGAAGCTCAACATCTTTGAGAAATCTGTATTCCTTTCCTAAAGCCACCTTCACAAAGCACTATAAACTGGGTGGCTTAAAACAACACATGTGTATTGCCTCCCAATTAAGGAGCCAGGAAGCTGAAATCAAGGTGTAGGCAGCACCATCTCCCTCCAAAGCCTCCAGAGGAGGAGTCTGCCTTGCTTCTTCTAGCACCTTGTAGCCTCCTTAGCTTGTGGCAGGAAAACTCTAATCTCTGCCTTTGTCTTCACATGACCTTCTTATTTCTGGTCTCTGATGTATCTTTGTTCAAATTTCTCTCTTATAAGGACATAAAATAGTAGTGGATAAGGGCCCACTCTAATGATTTCATCTTAACTGGATTACATCTACAAAGACCCTATTGCTTTTTTTTTTAATTGTAAAAAAAGATTGTTTGTTTGCTTATTTATTTATTTGTTTTTCAAGTACAATTGTCTCCATTTTCATCCCACCATGCTGGCCTGCCCCACCCATCCCCACCTCCCACCCTGGAACCCACCCCCATTGGCTTTGTCTATGTGTCCTATTTCTAACTAAGGTCACATTCATAGGCATTGGGGTATAGGGTGTCACATATTGTGGAGGGGGGACACAATTCATCTCATAACAGTATCCAAGGATACAATGGCTAGTAAGCATGGAATTAGATCTGAACTTAGGTGATGCTAGAATCTGGCCCATTGGCCATCAGCTACCACATATACTATTTCAGTGGACTGCACTTGGGGAAACTGTATTGCAATGCCTTGGGAAGGGAAATGTATAATAAGTGAAAAAACTTGAAACTATTCATTAGAAACTTATTTACAAGAGCACAAAACTTTGGGTAGGTCTCAGACATTTCCTCTGCAACAGTTAGATGCCAAATGACTCCACAGGGTTTTGGGGGAGGGGGAGTTATGAGCTAAGAACTTTATACCCAGCAATTTGTCTTTCAGTGGGACAGGCAGGCATTCTCAGAAATGCAAGGGTTCAGAAAATATTCCACTTGTTGAAAACCTATTTGAAGATACATTCCAGTGGTTCATAGGATTTGGGATTATATAGACCAGCAAAAAAATTAAGAATAATTTAGAAACCAAGATAGAAGTGCCAATTTTTAACTTTATAAAGGGGTTTAAAACAAATGCAACTACCATCTGTAGTGTACATATAATTGCTTCATAAAAGATAGATTATTTTAATGCCAAGAATATTAAAAGGATATAATCTGATAGCTGTTTAAATGGAAGAGTTTAGCTTTCTAAAAAATATGTTTAATATATTTTACCCCAGAATAGTGAGAAACTTTTCCCGTAGATAAGATCTCATCTACAAATGGGTGTTTGAAAACTGGGAACTGACAGAGACACATCAACTGAAAAGGCATTCTGGCTAGGATGCATGATTTATGCAACTGAGGGAAAATATTATTTGAAACCAACTGTAATCATTTCCACTTTCTGAGGAAAGTTTCAGTGGGAAAATAAATCTTTTCAGTGCTACTCCCTTCCACATACAGAGGATACTGGAGGGTAGAAAGGAGATAACTTGTTCCCTCTGCTGACATCTGGGTTTCCATTTAGTCTTTTCCGAGTTCTCCTGAAAATATCCATTAAAGGACCACTAGTTCAAAATGATGTTTGTACATGCACATGTCATTAATTCTTCCTCTCAAATTCTCTGTGAGAGGAACATGTCTGCATTTGAAAACAGGGACAGCACCCATTTGGCTATAATGTTTAAGAACTTCTGTAACTTAGAGTAAAGGTGAGGCCAGATTAAGAAAAGAACCCATCTATGATTCATGACATATAAAGTGTGAGGCTCATGTATGGAGAAAGAGGAGGGGTCAGTAAGCAAAATTCAATCAGTACCTCCCTCCTCAAACTTAGAGCAGAAAGGGCTGAGAGCCAGGACAAACAGAACCTAGGAGTGAATATATCAGGTACAGACTGAGAGGCTGCTTGAAGTGCTCAATCACATTTACGATTGGAATGAGTTCCCAGGCTAAGAAAAGCAGAGCAGCTGTGAAGCTGGCTTAAAACTGAGGAAGTGGATTCCAGTCGGGAAGTACTGTCTTGGAGCATTGCCCTGGAGCACTGGCTGAGTGTGAGTTAGAGCTAGAAGCAGGAACAGAAGCTTGTAGGCACAGTTGTGAATCTCCTATCCCCTATCTGTTCTCTTACTCACCTATCTGGTATAAAATGATAATATGGTAAATGAAAACATGATTTCCCTCATCACAGTAATAACAGATATCAATATTTGGACCTAAACTAATAAGAAATTTGCAAACTTTACCAAGAAGCTCTACTATGGTGACAATAAGTCCTCAAATCTAAACAGATGGAAGGTTTACCTCTTGTTCACTTAGACTTGATGGCTGTGTGATTCTTCAACACTGCCATCCTCCAAGGAATAACTAAAAGATCCAGGCTGCTTCCATCTTATGACTCCACCATTCTCCATATGCAGTCTCTGCGGTCACAGGGGGAGAGAGGGAAAGAGAGAGAGAGAGAGAGGGAGGGAAAGAATGGCTCAAATTACTCTGGGTTCCCTCTGATCATAAATGGCAAATGTCTATTATACACCCAGCCCATCAGTTAGAATTAATGGCCCCAACATAACAGCAGTGGAAGGCCATCTCAGAAATACAGTAGAGCAGTGAAATACACAAGTACTACTCCACCATGGGAGCATAAAAGAAGAAGAAAATGAAAGATATATCATCTTCCTGTATTAGAAGAGAAATATTGTGATGATGTTAATTCTAATATAATCTATGACTATAAAATAATCTTAGACACATTACCTAATTAAATGACTCCAGAGTTTTTTGGAAAAAAATGAATAAGTGAGAATAGCAAAGAAAAGTTAGAAAAGAGAATAAGGTAGGTCTCTCTGCCAAGTTGTTAAAATGTTTCAATTCCCAGATCTCCAGAAGCTAAAATAAATTGGTCGTACTCACCCAAAAATATATAGAAAGATCTCTGTAACAGAATGAAAAGTCTAATAACAGACTAAAGAATATAGAGGTATTTAGCATATCTAGATAAAGGTGGCATGTTATGTCAGTATGAAAAAGAGTGCATAGTTTAAAAACAGCGTAGGAGTCAAGGAATCATCACTTTGGAGGAAAAATGTTATGTGTGTAGCTCACACTCTTCTCCAAAATTTCTTTCAAGTGGATTAAAAATTTTAAATGAGCCCTGGCTGGTGTAGCTCGGTGGATTGAGTGTGGGCTGTGAACCAAAGAGTTGTGGTTCAATTCCCAGTCAGGGCACATGCCTGGGTTGCAGGCCAGGTCCCCAGTGGGGGCCATGTGAGAGGCAACTACACACTGATGTTTCTCTCCCTCTCTTTCTCCTTCCCTTCCCTTCTCTCTGAAAATAAAAAAAAAGAAATAAAATATTTTTTAAAAAAGAGCCTGAGATTTAAAAAAATTAAATGATTTAATAGAAGGAAATACAAGCTTAGAAAGACAATCTAAGCATGTCTTAAATAACACAATCCAGAAAGAGAAAGATGCACACATTTTTACCCTAAAAATTTAAAACTTGTTGTGTCAAACAACTAATCAAGCTAAAAGACAACTAAAAATGAGGAAATAATTGCATCACCTATAACAAACAAAGGAGTACCACCAGCGTTGTCCAACAGGTGTGCTGTGGCACATTGGTGCACCAAGAGAATTTTTAAAACAGGAAATACCTAGCTAAATAAATAGCCAGGAGTATTGACCTCTTATCCCTTAGACTATGAAATTTAAAAATGACAACAGCCAATACAACAATTGCTATCCAGTATGAATGAATCAAAATTAATTTTTTTAGATCATCAAAAAATATAATCTTATTTTTGGTGTGTCATAGAATTTTAATTAGTTTATGTGCCTAATATGGAAAAAGTTGACTATTGCTGGAATACCACTATTAAAATGTGAAGAGGAGAGGGAGGAAGATGGGGACAGAGTAGGACAGAGTGGATTCCACTTCCCCCTACACATGGGAGAAAAACCTGGCCAATCTATGGAGGAGCAGAGCAAACAGCCAACAGTACCCCAACATATATGAAAATAAGAGACCAGAAATAGTAGCAGACACTGAAAACCAGATGGCAAGGAGACAGCTCCAGGACAATAAGGTTCCAAGGACCAGCACAGAGACAGGCAGCAGCCTTGAAGGGCGCCCGGCGCCCAGTCTACCATGCACTCTTTGGGAGCCGGGGCTGGCCTCGGAGGTCCATTGGAGAGAACCAGGGCACTACCTCCCTCCCTCCACAGCCAAGCAAGGTTTGAGCAATACCAGGAGAGACCTGTTTGCTTGAAGTTGCAGAGAGGGGAATAAGGACAGGGAGGCAAACACAAGGGCTGTGATCTATGGAGTCTGTGGTCGCTGACTTGGGAGAGTTGAGAGTCGCATTGTGTCAGGCTCTGAACCTGATGGTCACCAGTCTGGTTGGAGAATTGGTCTGTGCTGGGCAGGCTTGAATGGAAGGGATCTCTTGAAAAGTAAAGTGTTTGGGGGATCCTCCAGTGACAGCTGCTTGGCCTACTCCCCACCCAGCCTGACAGTGATCCTGAGGTTGAGTGGAAGGCCTTGTGTTCCCCCAAAGTACTGGGAAGGGTTTGCACCCAAACCTGTAGGACCCAAATAGCCAGGCTGGGTGCGTGCACCCCTACCCCAGCCCACGGCAATGACTCCTGGGGAAAGAGTGCTCTGAGGAGGACCTAGATCCCCTGCATTAGGCACTGGGGAGAGGCTCCAGGCTAGCTCTTGGGAGAGTGCTTACAAGACTGGCTGAGTACACATGGGGAAGGAAGAAAGGCCACATCAACTGCCCCTCAGCCTGCTGCAGCAAGTGAGACCAGAAAAACCAGTTTGGCCAGATTGAAACCAAGAAGAGGTGTGTGTGTGTTTTTTAAGTATGCTTTTATTCTTTCAATTTTATTATTGTTTTATCTTTGAATAACTTTCCCCTCTTTCCTTCTTTCTTGTTTTATTCCTTCTTTATTTCTTTCCAACCTTATCACTTCTTGTTCCCTTCTCCTGTCTTCTTTTTTCCCCACAAGTGAGACAAAAAATTTGGAACTGTGAAAAGATCAGAGCTGGACACAAAGAGGGGGCATCCCAACAGTAGAGACAGAGAGACAAATCTCACTTTGCTATAGCAGAAAAACTACAAGTAATTGCATATTTGTATTATTATTATTGTTTTATTTTTCTTACATCTTTTATTTTAAGTGTATTTTTATGCACCTCTTCTTTCTTAGTCTTCTATGCTTGGCTTATTATGTTGTATCATTTGACAGGTTTCCCCTCTTCTCTCTTCCACAGTGTATTGCTAATTTACTACCCTTCACATCACTTGTGTTCCTTTAGCACACTACACAAAGTGCTACACCCCCCATTCATGTTATCCAGATCACATAGATTCTGTTATATCATTGTTGCTCTAATGTTATTGTAAATAATAGCTGTTTCATACAATGGTAAATAATTCACAGCACCCCTCACGGATCTTAGCCCACTTCACAGTTTCCCGAACTCTATTACTGTAGTGGTTAACTCTATTATCTCAAACACTACACCAATTTACTTTCCTTTACTCTCACCTTACCTCAGAATCTGACCTCCCACAACCTCACTGCTTTCTAGATCCAACTAACAAGCCTTCCCTACCCAACAAGGGTCTTACCTTCTGTCCATTCTTTCTAAAAAGTTGCTATTTGGGTTGAAGATTACAGTTAACACTATACATAGCCTAAATATTTCCTATGTCTTCTCTACTGGATGCTACTATAAATATCATAGAATACTCTCCTGCTGTCATAAACTATTTTGCCTTCCCCTCCAAATGATCACATAAAAAAGAGTAGGTGGAAGTGGTGAATACCAGGATACCCACTGGAAGAGGAAACCCAACAACAAAGGAACCACCAACAGATAACAACAGAAGAAGGTAAAGGAGAGAATGGAAACCACACAAACCTCAACCCAAGACCTATCTGGAAATACAACTAAACAGTGGAGAAACTACCCAGGGCAAACAACTGAACAAAAGCAAAAGAGAATCCTCAAAACCTTGTACACACGTAAGAACTCACTTCAACACAACCTGTCCTAACCAGAAAAATGATTAAAACAAGTGATGGACACAGGGACCATCAGTTAACCAGCTGGTGGAAAGGACGCACAAAAGAAAGACCTAAAACAACCAAAAGGAAAAGACATACACAGACCCAACTTAAAGGACAGCCCAAGACCAGTGAGCTTGGGAGATCAAGGGGACTACACCACCAAATTTCACAGGTATTATACCACAGAAGTTCACACCAGAAGCCCAGGAAGCCAGAACAAACCAAATTAAGAAGCTGAAGCTAACAAGAAGAGTCTCACAAACATTGGGAAGACAAAGAAACAATCCCCAAGCGAAAGGAAAGGAGGAAACCTCAGAAAGAATGCTATATGAAATAGAGGCAAGTCAGCTATCAGATATTGAATTCAAAGCACTGATTATAAGGAAGTTTAAAGAGCTCACAATGAGCTACCAGAAACTACAGGGAAATTTCAATAAACTCACTGTAAACTATATCAACATGAAAAAGGAAATAGAAACTATCAGCAAGGGCCAAGAGGAAATGAAGAATACAATTTCTGAACTGAAAAACAGTGGAAGGAACTAAAAGCAGGATCAATGATGCAGAAGGTCGGATCAGTGAGTTGGAGGAAAAAGTAGAAAAAACTTCCAGAAAGAGCAAGAAAAGGAAAAGAGGCTCAGAAAGAATGAAGAGGGATTAAGAGAAATGCAAGACACTATGAAACATAATAATATCCAAATAATAGGAATACCAGAAGGAGAAGGAGAAGAACAAGGGATAGAAACCTATTTGAAAGAGTAATGATGGAAAATTTTCCTAATTTAATGAGAGAAAACATAGCATGAATTCAGGAATCACAGAGAGTCCCAATCAAGAGGAACCCAAAGAGGCCCACTTCAACACACATCATCATTAAAAGGGCAAAATTCGAAGACAAAGAGAGAATCTTAAAGGCAGCAAGGGAGAAAAAGGAAGTAACATACAAGGGAGCCCCAATAAGGTTAGCTACTAACTTCTCAATGAAAACACTCCAAGCAAGAAGAGAATGGCAAGAAATATTCCAAGTAATGAGAAACAGAGGCCTACAACCAAGGCTACTTTACCCAGCAAGGCTCTCAATCAAGATAGAAGGCCAAATAAAAAGCTTCCAAGACAAAAGAAGTCTAAAAGAATATGTCTCCACCAAACCAGCTCTACAAGAAATACTAAAAGGACTGCTTTAAGGAAAGGAAGAAAAAGAGAGAGACAGAGAGGAACACAGATACAAAAATGGCAATGAATAACTACCTTTCAATAATAACCTTAAATGTAAATGGATTAAATGCACCAAATAGAAGACATAGAATAGCTGATTGGATAAGAAAGCATGACCCACACATATGCTGCCTACAAGAGACCCACCTCAGGACAATAGACCTACACAGACTTAAAGTGAAGGGCTGGAAACAAATTTTCCAAGCAAGTGGACAGGAAAAAAAAGCCGGGGTAGCAGTACTCATATCAGACAAAATAGACTTCAAAAAAAGGGGGCCATAAAGAGAGACCCAGAAGGTCACTTTATAACACTCAAGGGAAGAATCCACCATGAAGACATAAATATTGTAAATATATATGCACCCGACATAGAAGCACCCAAATATATAAAGAAAATCTTAGAGGACTTCGAGAAAGATATTGACAACAACACAATTATAGCATGGGGTTTTAACACCCCACTGTCAAAAAGAGACAGACCTTCCAAACAAAATATCAACAAAGATATTGTGGCATTGAACAATGCCCCAGATGAAATGGACTTAACTGATATACATAGACCCCTTTATCCCAAAGAAGCTAAATACACATTCTTTTTAGATGACCATGGAACATTTTCAAAGATAGACAACATGATAGGACACAAAACAAGCCTCAACAAAATAAAATTAAAAAATGCAATCATCCCAAGCACTTTCTCTGACCACAAGGGACTGAAACTGGAAATCAACCCCACAGGGAAAAACCTAAACTACCCAAAATCATGGAGATTGAATAGCATGCTATTAAACAAAGAACAGGTCAAGAGTGAAATTAGGGAAGAAACCAAAAAGTTTCTGGAAACAAGTGAAAATGAACTCACAACAACCCAAAACTTATGGGACACGGCGAAGGCAGTCCTGAGAGGGAAGTTCATAGCAATACAGGCCTATCTAAAAAATGTAAAAACATCTCAAACAACCTAACCCTATGCCTACAAGAACTTGAGGAACAACAACAAAGACAGCCCAGAGCAAGTAGAAGGAAGAAAATAACTAAGATCAGAGCAGAATTAAACAACATAGAGACTAAAAGCACAATTGTAAGGACCAATGAATCCAGGAGCTGGTTTTTTGAAAAGACAAACAAAATCAACAAGCCTTTAAGCAGGCTCTTCAAGAAAAAAAAAGAGAGGACCCAAAGAAACACAATCAGAATTGAAAGAGGAGAGATTACAACTGACATCACAGAAATACAAAGGATTATAAGAAATTAGTATGACGAACTGTATGCCAAGAAAGTTGTAAACCTAGGTGAAATGGACAAATTTCTAGAAACATATAATCTTCCAAAACTCAATGAAGAAGAAGAAAGCCTGAACAGACCAATAAGAGGAGATGAAATTGAAGCAGTAATCAAAAAACTCCCGACACACAAAAGCCCTGGGCCAGTTGGTTTCACAGGAGAATTCTGCAAAGCATTTAAGGAAGAGCTAACCCCTATTCTTCACAGACTATTCCAAAAAATTTTAAATGATGGAAGACTCCCAAACTCTTTTTATGAAGCCAGCATCATCCTAATCCCAAAACCAGATAAAGACATAACAAAAAAAGAAAACTTCAGGCCAATATCACTGATGAACATAGACATTAAAATACTCAACAAAATATTGGCAAACTGCATTCAACAATACATTAAAAAGATCATACACCATGACCAAGTGAGATTCATTCCAGAGATGCAAGGAGGGTTCAATATTCACAAATCAGTAAATGTAATACATCACAGAAACAAAAGCAAGGAACAAAATCACATGATCATATCAATAGATGCGGAAAAAGCTTTTGATAAGATACAGCACCTTATCAAAAGTGGGAATAGAGGGAGCATTCCTCAATATAATAAAGGCCGTATATGAGAGACCTACAGCCAATATCATACTCAATGGGGGAAAACTAAAATCTTTTTCACTATGATTAGGAACAAGACAAAGTTGCCCACTATCACCACTTCTATTCAATATAGTATTGGAAGTTTTAGCCACAGCAATCAGACAAGAAAAGGAAATAAAAGGCATCCAAATTGGAAGGGAGGAAACAAAACTGTCACTGTTTGCAGATGACATGATAGTGTACATGGAAAATCCTATAGACTCTACCAAAAAACTGCTTGACCTAATAAATGAATTTGGCAAAACAGCAGGATACAAAGTCAATATCCAGAAATCAAAAGCATTTTTGTATACCAACAATGAAACAGCAGAAGCAGAAATCAAGAAAAAAATCCCATTTGATATAGCAAAACCAAAAATAAAATATCTGGGAATAAACCTAACCAAGGAGGTAAAAGACCTGTATGCAGAAAACTATAAAACACTGAAGACAGAAATCAAGGAAGACACAAACAAATGGAAACATATACCATGTTCATGGATTGGAAGAATTAACATTATCAAAATGTCTATACTACCCAAAGCAATTTATAGATTCAATGCAATACCCATTAAAGTTCCAATGGCACAGTTCACAGACATAGAACAAACACTTCAAAAATTTATATGGAGCCACAAAAGACCCCAAATAACAGCTGCAATTTTGAGAAAGAAGAACAAAGTAGGAGGGATCACAATACCTGATACCAAACTGTATTACAAGGCCACTGTAATCAAAACAGCCTGGTACTGGCATGAAAACAGGCACATAGACCAATGCAACAGAACAGAGAGCTCAGAAATAATCCCAAGTCTCTACAGTCAATTAATATTGGGCAAAGGGGGCGGCAATATAAAATGGAATAAAAATAGCCTCTTCAACAAATGGTGTTGGGAGAACTGGACAGCTACATGCAAAAAAAAAAAAATGAAGCTTGAGCAGCACCAACTTACACCATACACCAAAATAAAATCAAGGTGGATAAAAGACTTAAATATAAGCTGTGAAACCATTAAAGCCCTAGAGGAGAACATTGGCAGGAAAATCTCAGATATTTCATGCAGCAACATTTTTACTGATATGCCTCCTAGAGCAAGGGACATAAAGGAAAAAATAAACAAATGGGATCTCATCAAAATAAAAAGCTTCTGCACAAGTAAAGAAAACATTAAAATAAAAAGAAAACCAACTGTATGGGAAAATATATTTGCCAACGATACCTCAGACAAGGGATTAATCTCCAAAATGTACAAAGAACTTACATGACTCCACTCTCAGAAGACAAGGAACCCAATTAAAAAGTGAGCAAAAGATTTGAACAGACATTTCTCCAAGCAGGACATACAGAGGATCCAGAGACACATGAAAAGATGTTCAGTATTGCTACTTATCAGAGACACGCTAATTAAAACCACAATGAGATACCACTTTATACTGGTCAGAATAGCCATCATAAAAAAAGCAATAAACAACAAGTGTTGAAGAGGTTGTGGAGAAAAGGAACCCTGGTTCATTGTTGGTGGGATTCCAGACTGGTACAATCACTGTGGAAAACAGTATGGAATTTTCTAAGAAAACAAAACTGAATCTGCCTTTTGACCCAGCAATTCCACTGCTAGGATTATATCCTAAGAACCCTGAAACACCATTCCAAAAAAACCTATCCACCCCAATGTTCATAGCAGCACAATTTGCAATAGCCAAGAGTTGGAAGCAACCTAGGTGCCCATCAGTAAATGAATGGATCCAAAAACTATGATACATTTACACAATAGAATTCTATGCAGCAGGAAAAAGAAGGGGTCCCTACCCTTCATAACAGCATGGATGGAACTGGAAAGCATTATGCTGAGTGAAATAAGCCAGGCGGTGAAAGAAAAATACCATATGATCTCACCTTTAACAAGAAGAAAAAACAACAAAACAAACAAGCAAGCAAAATATAACCAAAGACACTGAAATAGAGAAAAGGCTGACTGTGACCACAGGGGAGAGGGGAAGGAATTTCAGGAAAAAAGGGGAAGGATATACAGGAACTAGTGTAAAGGACACATGGACAAAAACTAAGAGTGGAAATGGGAGGGAAGTGGGGAGCACTGGGCGGGGAGGGCTGGGATGGGAGTAAAATACAGAAAACTGTACTTGATCAACAATTAAATATCATGCAAAATAAAAAATGTGAAGAGTTTTAGAGGTTAGTAATAAATGCACAAAGTTATATGAGCATAAAGGAAGATATATATTTTTAATAAACATCCAAACCTTAATGTCATTAGTATAAAAACTACAAATTTCAAAAAAGTATTTTATCAATTGAAGTGGCAACATTTTTTTAAAAGGATATTTACTCAGTGCTATTAGGGTACAGAATGAGGAGTGTAAGTTTTCATTCTCTCTCTGCAAGGCAGTTTATATTTAAAGCCTCAAAACTTTGTATGTGTGCATTATACTTGTAAGAATTTATCCTGAGGCAATAATAATAGAGTTGTACAAATAGTTGTTTATTAAAATAGTCATCCAAGCTTGGTTTTAGGAGTGAAAATTCGAAAACAACCTCATAAACATCCAATAACAATCATAGGTAAATACCGAATGATACATGCTTTGACTAAATAAATTGCTTTCTGTCCATATGTGCAGAGACTGTAAATAGGTAAGTAAATAGACTGTAAATAGATTGTTGTAAAGGTAAATTGGTTTTAGACCTTAAAATGTTCATATACTATACTTAAGTAACAAAGCAAGTTACCTACAGTACATTCCCATTTTAATTTTAAATAATATATGCATACATTAAAAATTCTACAATCAAGGATCCAAGATGGCAATGGCATAGATGGATGGCACAATCACCTCCTTCTGGGACCAAACTGGAATTACAATTGAAATGCAGAGCAAACAACTTGAATAACCAACTGAAGAGTAGCTGAAGCAAAGTCTAATAACAAAGGTAGCACTGGCACCAAGTTTGAACCTGTATCAGTTTGATAAATACCACTCACCCCTACCTGGTGACTCCCTTAGAATCTACCTCCTGCAACAGAAGTACCACTATAGACTCTTTAAGTGGGTGAGCCTAACAGGTAGCCAGGAGCAGAGGCAGGCAGAGATAGATCTTAAGGTACTTTAGGACTTTTAGTGACCTGATCCTGAGCCCAGTGCTGGTAGAAGCAAGCCTTAGTGCACAGCCTGGTGGTGATAGAAGCTGGCCTTGGTGTATAGCTTGGCCCTTCCTGTGTACACCCAGGCCCAGCAGAGGCAGCCACAAACTATTCGTCATTCATAACTTTAAACAGGTTTCTCAGGGCCAGTCACAGACAGCATTACATATTTTTCTATACCAGAGACCCTCCCAAGAGGCCCCAGAACCAATATACCAAGTGGCCAACTTCAGGCAATGTAAGAGCAGGATCCAATTAACTTCACAAGTGGCATATCTAAAGGAAGATTTTGGCAGCCACCAGACCCTGCTGAGGTGAATTCTACTTAGTGTGGTCAGCACCTGCACAATAGCTCATGTGCTGTGGTTGAGTTAATCCTCACAGTCAGCCAGACTGAGGGTTGACTTCACACACAAATGGGCCAATAGCAATCAAGACTCAACTGTAACAGGAGGGCCCACATAACCCACACAAGGGATATTCCTGGAGCACCCAGATCAGATGTTCAAAGAAACTGTGCCACTGGATTCTACAGGACACCTACTACATAAGGCCATCCCAGAAAGACTGGGAGTCATAACAGATGTGTTTAATACATGGAGACAAATACAAAGAGGTAGCCAAAACAGGGAGACAAAGAAGCATGCTCCAATTGAAAGAATTGAGAATATCTCCAGAAAAATAGTTAAACAAATGGAGGCAAGCAATGTATGATATTTAAAGCTCAAAAAAATGGTTATAAGGATGCTTAAGGAATTAAGTGAGAATTACAACCTGAAAAAAACATAAAAATATAAAGAATCAATCGGAAATGAAGAATACAATATCTGAGATGAAGAATATCCTAGAAAAAGTAAAGAGTAGGTTAGATAAAGCAGAGGGTTGAATCAGTGATTTAGAACACAGGGTAGCAGTATATTTAATCATAACAGTGGAGAAAAAATAAAAATGAGGGTAGTTTAAAGGATATTTGGAACAAAATAAAATGTAACTACCTCCACATCATAGAGGTATCAGAAGAGGGAGAAAAAGAGCAAGAGATCAAGAACCTATTTGAAGCACTAATGACTGAAAATATTTCTAACCTGGTGATGGAAAAAGACACAAAAATTCAGAAAGAGCAAGAAGTACAAAACAAGATGAATCCGAAGAGGCCCACACCAAGATACATCATAATCAAAAAAGAAAATGTTAAAGATAAAGAGAAAAATCTAAGAAGCAGCAGAAGAAGGACAGTTACTTATAAAGTGCTCCCATTAGATCATCAGCTGATTTTTCAACAGCAATATTTCAGGCCAGAAGGGATTAGCATGATATATTTGAAGTGATAAAAAGTAAAGACCTACAACTGAAAATACTTTATCCTGCATGGTCATCATTTAGAAGTGAAGAAACAATTAAGAGATTCCCAGACAAGAAAAAGCTGAAGAGGTTCATTGCCACCAAAGCAGTGTTAAAGAAATGTTAAAGGACTTGCTTTAAGAAGGGGGCCGTGTGTGGGGAAACAACAGAGGAATACAGTTAAAAGAATAAAATGGCAATATATACCTACCTATCAATAATCATTTTAAATATAAATGGCTTAAATGCTCCAATAAAAACATAGAGTAGCCGAATGGAAAAGTAAACAATACCCATATATATACTGCCTGCAAGGGACCTATCTTAGACTGAACGTTACCTACAGACCAAAAGTAAGGGGATATTTCATGCAAGTTGAAAGGGAAGAAAAAGTTGGGGCAGCAATGCTTATACCTGAAAAGATAGACTTTAAAACAAAGGCTATCATAAGAGAAAAGAAATATAACGAAAAAGGGAACAATCCAACAAGAGGATATAACTTAAGTAAACATTCATTCACCCAACATAGGAGCACCTAAATATATAAAGCAAATCTTGATGAACATAAAATGAGAGATCAACAGTAATAAAGTCATAGTAAGGGATTTTAATACCACTTTTACATCAGTGGATATATTTTCCAAACGGAAAATCAATGAGAAAACAGTGGCCTTAAATGACATACTAGATCAAATGGATTTAATTGATATCTTCAGAGTATTGCACTCTAAAGCAGCAGAATACACATTCTTTTCAAGTGCAAATGAAACATTTCCTAAGTTAGATCATGTTAGAATACAAAACAATTCTCAATAAACTTAAGAAGATAGAAACCTTATCAAGCATCTTATTTGACCATAATGGTATGAAACTAGAAGTCAATCACAGGAAAACAACTGAAAAACTCACAAAAACATGAAGGCTGAATTACATGCTACAAAACAATGAATAGGCTACAATGAGATCAAGGAGGAAATCAAAAGATACCTTGAAGCAAATGAGAATGAGCACACAACAACTGAAAATCCATGGGACACAGCGAAAGCAGTCCCACAAAAGAAATTCATAGCATAAAGGCCTAGGTCATAAAACAAGAAATATCTCAGATAAACAATCTAACTTTAACTCAAAGGAACAGGAAAAACAACAACAAACAAAGCCCAAAGTGAGTGTAAGGAAGGAAATAATAAAGATCAGAGGAGAAACAAATGAAACCAGGAGCTAGTTCATTGAAAAGATAAACAAGATTGACAAACCTTTAACTAGACTCATCAAGAAAAAAAGAGAAAGGACCCAAATAAAGAGAAGAAGTAATGAGTGATATCACAGAAATACAAAGGATTGTAAGAAAATATTAACAATTGCATGTCAACAAATTGGAAAGTTTGGACAAAGTAGTTAAATTCCTAAAACCATAAAATCTTCCAAATGGAATCAGGAAGAATCAGAAAATATGAATACACAGATTACAACTAATGAAATTGAAGCAGTAATCAAAAACCTCCCCCAAAACAAATGTCCTGGACAGGATAGCTTCACAAGGGAATTTTATCAAACATTCAAAGAACTAATACCTATCCTCCTCAAGCTAATCCAAAAAAATTCAAGAGGAGGGAAGACTCCCAAGCTCATTTCACGAAACCAACATTATCCTGATTCCAAAAGCAGATGAAGACACTACAAGAAAGAAAATTATAGGCCAATACCCCTGATGAATTAAATGCAAAAATCCTCAACAAAATATCAGCAAACCAGATCCAGCAATATTTCAATAAGTTCACACAGCATGATCAAATGGAATTTATTCCAGGGATGCTAGGTTGGTACAACATCTGTAAATCAATATACATGATAAACCACATAAATAAAATGAAGAATAAAAAACAAATGATCATATCGGTAGAAGCAGAAAAAACATTTAATAAAATCCAGCACTCATTTATGATAAAAATTCTTAGCAAAGTGAGATAAGAGGGAACATACGTGAATATAATTAAGGTCACATATGACAGACCAACAGTCAACATCATACTCAGTGGGCAAAAACTCTAAGCATGTCCCTTAAGATTAGGAAGAATACAGAGATGTCCACTTTCATCACTTTTTTTTCATCATTATACTGGAAGTCCTAGACACAGTAATCAGAAAAGAAGAATAAATAAAAGGCATCCAAGTTGAAAAGGAAGAAGTAAAACTGTCAATATTTACAAGTGACATACTGTATATAGAGTACCCTACGCATTCCACAAGAAAACTATAGTAACTGATAAATGAACTCAGTAAAGTAGCAGGATACAAAATAAATATGCAGAAATCAGTTGAATTTTATACACCAATAATGAAGTATCAGGGAAATTAAGAAAACAATCCCATTTACAATTGCATCACAGAAAATAAAATACATAGAAATAAATTTAACCAAAGATATAAAAGACCTGTACTTGGGAAATTATTAGACACTGAAGAAAGAAATTGAAGTGAAAGCATATATTGTGTTCACTGAGACAAAGAATTAATGTCATTAAAATGTCCATACTACACAAAGCAATCTATAGATTCAAAGCAATTTCTATCAAGATTCCAATGGTGTATTTCACTGAACTACAACAAATATTACAAAAATTTACATGGAACCATAAAGAAACCCACATTGCCACAGCAATCTTGAGAAAGAAGAAAAACATTGAAGGAATCATGCTACCTGATATCAAACTATATTGCAAGGCCATAGTAATCAAAACTGCATAGTACTACCATAAAAAGAGCCATACAGATTAGTGGAACAGAATAGAGAGCTCAGAAAAAAGTCCATACCTTTATGGTTAAATAGTATTTCACAAAGGAGACAAGAATATACAGTGGAGTAAAGATAGTTTATTCAATAAATGCTATTGAAAAAAATTGAACATGTATGTGCCAAAAAATGAAATTAGACCAACTTCTTATACCATACAAATGAATAAGTTCAAAATAGATTGAAGACTTATGTATTAACTCAAAACCATAAAAGTCCTAGAAGAAAACATAAACAGTACAATCTTGGACATTTCTCTTAGCAATATTTTTTTCTGATGTATATCCTCTGGCAAGGAAAACAAAAGAAAAAAAATGAAATTACATCAAATTCCATTTTTTTTTATTTTGTAAAGCAAAGCATCAACAAAATGAAAAGACAACCCACCCAATGGGAGAACATATTCACAATGATACATCTGATAAGGAGTTAATATCCAAAATTTATAAAGAACTCAAACAACTCAACACCAAAAAACAGACAATCCAATTGAAAAATGTGCAAAGGACCTGAATAGACATTTTTTCAAAGAGAATATATAGATGGTCAATAGACATATGAAATGATGCTCAACATCACTAATCATCAGAGAGATGCAAATTAAAACAAAATGAGACATCACCTCTCATCTGTCAGAATGGCTACAGTTACTAAATCAACAAACAACTAGGATTGGCGAGGATGTGGAGAAAAGAGAACCCTTGTGCACTGTTGGTGGGAACGCAGACTGGTGCAGACATTGTGAAAAGCGGCATGGAGTTACCCCCCAAAATTAAAGATGAAACTGCCTTATGATCTATTGATTTCATTTGTGGAAATTTATCAAAAAACTGAAACACTAAAATTTGAAAGAACATATATATTCCTATGTTCATTTCAGCATTATTTACAGTAGCCAAGGTTGGAAGTAGCCCAAGTGGCAATAAGTAGATGAGTAGATAAAAAGCTGTGGTACACTTACACAATGAAATTCTACATGGCCATAAAAATGAAGGAAATCTGCCCTGGGTGGCGTAGCTCAGTGGATTGAGCGCAGGCCTGTGAACCACATGATCACAGTTCAATTCCCAGTCAGGGCACATGCCTAGGTTGCAGACCAGTTCCCGGCAGGGGACTCACAAGAGGCAACCATACATTGATACTTCTCTCCTTCTCTCCTTCCCTTCCCCTCTAAACATAAATAAATAAAATCTTTTAAAAAAAGAAGGAAATCTTACCCTTTTCGACAGCATGGATGGACCTAGAGGGTCTATGCTAAGTGAAATAAGCCAGTCAGAGAAAGACAAGTACCACATGAGTTTCACGTAAATGTGGAATCTAATGAACAATATAAACTAACAAACAAAATAGAAGTAGACTAATAGATACAGAGAATAGTGACAGCTGTCAGATGGGAGGGGCTAGGGGGCACTGACTGAAAAAGGTGACATGATTAAGCAAAAAACAAACAAAATAGTCAATGTGATTAAGTCAAAAAACAAACAAAATAGACTATGACAAACATTCATAGTCACAGACAACAATATGGTGATTACCACAGGGAAAGGGGTTGGGGGAGGTGGAGGAGGATAAAGAGGACTAAAAGGTGGTAAACACAGATGATGTATTATAGAATTGTACACCTGGAACCTATATAATTTTATTAACCAATGTCACCCAAATAAATTCAGTAAAATAAAATAAATAAAAATTCTACAATCATGTTCAAAATTAACAGTGTCTACCACTGGTTTGTAGAATTAAGGCAATTTTAAATCTTTTTGATAGTCTGTATTTTAAAAATTATATGCAATAAGTATGTCTCAATTAAAAAAGTGGTAAGGTAGAGGGAAGAAAACCTTGGGCATCCTGGAGTCCCTGTGTCAAGAGGAAGCAGGGACCAAGAGAGCACGCCTATTTTGGCCTTGCAGCTGCCTGAAACACACGTATTTCAGAGTTGGCTGCACACTGTGTGGCAGCTTTGTATTCCAAGGGCTGAGTTTTGCAAACAAGCTTAGCAAAGTACAGTGTGTGCCCCTTCAGGTGGTTTTTGGAGCTCATCAGGCATGAGTAACACTAGCTCATTCATCTTTGGATGAATTTGTGTGGATTGCTAAGATGTTGACAGAACCTGAGCTCAGACCAATGTTTATTTATATCGGCACACAATAATTCACGTCTCCTAATATGCTCACAGTTTGCAAACATTTGCAGTTCTCTCCACCAGTTCCATTTACTATCTTATGTTTGAGACATAAGACAGTAAATGAAACTTACTGTCTTATGTCTCAAACATAAGACAGTAAATGGAACTGAGTGTTCTGATTCATACACGGAAAGGAAATATTTGCTTATGATGACATGTGTTGGATATGCTAATATCTCTAGACTTCTGTTTACTGCTAATTAATATCTGCATTGTTTATGTTGGAAGATGTTTTCATCTGTGTGACTCTGTGTTTGTGGTTGTTTCCAACTGGGGCTAGAGGGAAACTATGTAATGTCCTGGTGAGGTTCCGAGCCATCTGTAGTTATTGAATGCTTTCATGGAATGTAAAAATTCCTATACACCTCTTTTTCATGATGGAATTTTTCAAGTATATAAAAAGCAGAGTATAAATCTTATTTTCTTTTTTTATGCTGAATTTTTTTATTTAACTCTTGTTCAAGTACAGTTTTCTTTCTTGTATTCCCAGCCCTGCACCACCCCCAGTGCTCCCCACCTCCCTCCCATCTCTGCCCTCCACCTTAGTTATTGTCCATGTGTCCTTTATACTTGTTCATGTGAGTCCTTCCCCTTTTCCCCTGTGATTCTCTCCCCTCTCCCCTCTGGACCCTGTCAGCACGTTCTGTATTTCAGAGTCTTTGGTTACATTTTGCTTGCTTGTTTGTTTTGTTGTTTAGATTCCTGTTAGAGGTGATATCATATGGTATTTGTCTTTCACTGCCTGGCTTGTTTCACTCAGCATAATACTTTCCAGTTCCATCCATGATGTTGCAAAGGATAGGAGCTCCTTCTTCCTTTCTGCAGCATAGACTTCCATTGTGTAAATGTACCATAGTTTTTCTGATCCAGTCATTGACCGATGGGCATCTAGGTAGCTTCCAACTCTTGGCTATTGTAAATTGTGCTGCTATGAACATCAGGGTGCATAGGTTCTTTTGGATTGGTGTTTCAGGGTTCTTAGGATATACTCCTAACAGTGGAATTGCTGGGTCAAAAGGCACGTCCATTTTCAGTTTTCTTAGAAAATTCCATACTGCTTTCCATAGTGGTTGTACCAGTCTGCAATCCCACCAACAGTGAACTAGGGTCCCCTTTTCCCCACAACCTCTCCAGAACTTGTTGTTTGTTTCTTTGTTTATGGTAGCCATTCTGACTGGTGTTAAGTGGTATGTCATTGTGGTTTTGATTTGCATCTCTCTGATAGCTAGTGATATCGAGCATCTTATCATGTGTTTCTGGATCCTCTGTATGTCCTCCTTGGAGAATTGTCTGTTCAAGTCCTTTCCCCATTTTTTAATTGGGTTGCTTGTCTTCTTTGAGTGGAGTCGTGTGAGTTCTTTGTATATTTTGGAGATTAAACCTTTGTCTGAGGTGTCATTGGCAAAATGTTTCCCCAAATTGTTGCTTCTCTTTTTATCTTAATACTGTTTTCCTTAGCCATGTAGAAGCTTTTAAGTTTGATGAGATCCCATTTGTTTATTCTTTCCTTTATGTCCCTTGCTCTGGGGGACATATCAGTAAAAATATTGCTGCATGGAATATCTGAGATGTTCCTGCCAATGCTCTCCTCTAGGGCTTTAATGGTTTCATGGCTTACATTTAAGTCTTTTATCCACCTTGAATTAATTTTGGTGTATGGTGTAAGTTGGTGCTCAAGTTTCATTTTTTGCATGTAGCTGTCCAGTTCTCCCAACACCATTTGTTGAAGAGGCTATTTTTACTCCATTTTATGTTGCCGCCCCCTTTGCCCAATATTAATTGACTGTAGAGACTTGGGATTATTTCTGAGCTCTCTGTTCTGTTGCATTGGTCTATGTGCCTGTTTTCATGCCAGTACCAGGCTGTTTTGATTACAGTGGCCTTGTAATACAGTTTGGTATCAGGTATTGTGATCCCTCCTACTTTGTTCTTCTTTCTCAAAATTGCAGCTGTTATTCGGGGTCTTTTGTGGCTCCATATAAATTTTTGAAGTGTTTGTTCTATGTGTGTGAAATATTCCATTGGAACTTTAATAGGTATTGCATTAAATCTGTAAATTGCTTTGGGTAGTATGGACATTTTGATGATGTGAATTCTTCCAATCCATGAGCATGGTATATGTATCCATTTGTTTGTGTCTTCCTTGATTTCTTTCTTCAGTGTTTTATAGTTTTCTGCATACAGGTCTTTTACCTCCTTGGTCAGGTTTATTCCCAGATATTTTATTTTTGGTTTTGCTATATCAAATGGGATTTTTTTCTTGATTTCTGCTTCTGCTGTTTCATTGTTGGTATACAAAAATGCCTTTGATTTCTGGATATTGACTTTGTAACCTGCTGTTTTGCCAAATTCATTTATTAGGTCAAGCAGTGTTTTGGTAGAGTCTATAGGATTTTCCATGTACACTATCATGTCATCTGCAAACAATGCCAGTTTTTTTCCTACTTTCCGATTTGGATGCCTTTTATTTCCTTTTCTTTTCTCGTCACTGTAGCTAGAACTTCCAATACTATACTGAACAGAAGTGGTGAAAGTGGACAACCTTGTCTTGTTCCTGATTTTAGTGGAAAAGATTTTAGTTTTCCCCCATTGAGTATGATGTTGGCTGTAGGTCTTTCATGTATGGCCTTCATTATATTGAGGAATGCTCCCTCTATTCCCACTTTGCTGAGTACCTTTACCATAAATGGGTGTTGTACCTTATCAAAAGCTTTTTCCACATCTATTGATATGACTATGTGGTTTTTGTCCTTGCTTTTGTTTATGTGGTGTATTACATTTACTGATTTGTGGATATTGAACCATGCTTGCATCCCTGGGATGAATCCCACTTGGTCGTGGTGTATGATCTTTTTGATATATTGTTGGATGGGATTTGCCAATATTTTATTGAGGATTTTAGCATCTATATTCATCAGCAATATTGGCCTGAAGTTTTCTTTCTTTGTTGTGTCTCTATCTGGTTTTGGAATTAGGATGATGGTGGCTTTATAAAAAGAGTTGGGGAGTTTTCCCTCCTTTTGGATCTTTTGGAATAGCCTGTGAAGAATCGGGTTTAGTTCTTCCTTAAAAGTTTTGTAGAATTCTCCTGCGAAACCATCTGGTCCAGGGCTTTTGTGCGATGGGAGTTTTTTTTATTACTTCTTCAATTTCATCTGCTATTATTGGCCTGTTCAGGTTTTGTGCTTCTTTTTCATTGAGATTTGGAAGATTAAATTTTTCTAGAAATTTGTCCCTTTCATCTAGGTTTTCAAATTTCTTGAAAACCTAGAAATTTCTTGAAATTTCATACAGCTCTGCATAGTAATTCCTTACAATCCCTTCTATCTCTGTGGTATCAATTGTAATCTCTCCTCTTCCATTTCTGATTGTGTTTATTTGGTCCTCTCTTTTCTTTTCTTAATGAGCCTATTTAAAGGTTTGTCTATTTTGTTTATTTTTTCAAAAAACCAACTCCTGGATTCATTGATCCTTAGAATTGTGCTTTTAGTCTCTATGTCGTTTAATTCTGCTCTGATCTTGGTTATTTCCTTCCTTCTACTTGCTCTGAGCTGTCTTTGTTGTTGTTCCTCGAGTTCTTGCAGGCATTGGGTTAGGTTGTTTGTTTGAAATGTTTTTATTTTCTTTAGGTAAGCCTGTATTGCTATGAACTTTCCTCTCAGGACTGCCTTCACTGTGTGCCATAAGTTTTGGGTTGTTGTGAGTTCATTTTCATTTGTTTCCAGGAACTTTTTTATTTCTTCCCTGATTTCTATCTTGACCCATTCATTGTTTAATAGCATACCATTCAGTCTCCATGATTTTGAGTGTTTCTGGTTTTTTCCTGTGGGATTAGTTTCCAATTTCAGTCCCTTGTGGTCAGAGAAAATGCTTGGAATGATTTCAATTTTCTTGAATTTGTTGAGTCTCATTTTGTCTTCTATCATGTGGTCTATCTTGGAAAATGTTCCATGTGCATTTGAAAAGAATGTGTATTTAGCTTCTTTAGGATGAAGGGCTCTATATATATCAATTAGGTCCATTTCATCTAGGGTGTCATTTAATGCTGTAATATCTTTGTTGACGTTTTGTTTGGAAGATCTGTCCATTTTTGACAGTGGAGTTGTAAAACCCCCTACTATAATTATGTTGCTGTCAATATCTTTCTTGAGGTCCTCTAGGATTTTCTTTATATATTTGGGTGCTCCTGAGTTGGATGCATATATATTTCCAATGTTGATGTCTTCTTGGTGGATTCTTCCCTTGAGCAATATGAAGTTACCTTCTGGGTCTCTCTTTATGGCCCTGTTTTTGAAGTCTGTTTTGTCTGATATGAGAATTTCTACCCTGGCTTTTTTTTCTTGTCCATTTGCTTGGAAAATTTGTTGCCATCCTTTCACTTTTAGTCTGTGGTGGTCTTTTAACCTGAGGTGGGTCTCTTGTAGGCAGCATATGTGTGGGTCATGCTTTCTTATCCATTCAGCTATTCTGTGTCTTTTAATTGGTGCCTTTAATCCATTTATGTTTAAGGTTATTATTGAAAGGTATTTATTCATTGCCATTTATGTACCTGTGTTCCTCTCCATCTCTCCCTTTTCCTTCCTTTCCTTAAGGCAGCCCTTTTAGTAATTCCTGTAGAGCTGGTTTGGTGGAAGCATATTCTTTTAGACTTCTTTTGTCTTGGAAGCTCTTTATTTGGCCTTCTATCTTGATTGAGAGCCTTGCTGGGTACAGTAGCCTGAGTTGTAGGCCTCTGTTTCTCATTACTTGGAATATTTCTTGCCATTCTCTTCTTGCTTGGAATGTTTTCATTTAGAAGTCAGTAGCCAGCCTTATTGGGACCCCCTTGTATGTTACTTCCTTTTTCTCCCTTGCTGCCTTTAGGATTTTCTCTTTGTCTTGGAGGTTTGCCATTTTAACGATGATGTGTCTTGCCATAGGCCTCTTTGGGTTCCTCCTGCTTGGGACTCTCTGCGATTCCTGGATCCGTGTGACTTTATCTCTCCTCAACTTAGGAAAATTTTCCATCATTACTCTTTCAAGTAGGTTTCTATCCCTTGTTCCTCTTCCTCTCCTTCTGGTATTCCTATTATTTGGATATTATTATGTTTCATGTTGTCTTGCATTTCTCTTTAAGTCTCCTCATTTTTTCTGATTCTCTTTTCCCTTACTTGGTCCGTCTGGGAGATTCTTTCTATCCTGTCTTCTATCTCACTTATGCGATGTTCCGCCATATCGATTCTATTCTTCATACCTTCTACTGTGTCTTCAGTTCAGAAATTGTATTCTTCATTTCCTCTTGGCCTTTACTGATGGTTTCTATTTCCTTTTTCATGTTGGTATAGTTTGCAGAGAGTTCATTGTAGCTCCCCTGTAGTTTCTGGTAGCTCGTTGTAAGCTCTTTGAATTTCCTGATACCCAAGGCTTTGAATTCCACATCTGATAGTTGACTTGCCTCTATTTCATCTAACATTCTTTCTGAGGCTTCCTCCTTTTCTTTCACTTGGGGATTGTTTCTTTGTCTTCCCATCATTTGTGATACTCTTCTTGTTGGCCTCAGCTTCTTAAATTGATCTGTTCTGGTTCCCTGGGTTTGTGCTGTGAACTTCTGTGGTAGGATACCTGTGAAATTCAGTGGTGCAGTCTCCTGCAGGTATCTTGGTGTTCTCCGCTTTCACCTACTCCTTTCCTTCCTTTCTTGGTTTCAAACTGTCCCAACTGATTTTTCTGGTAGCGATGTCTCTGAGGGTAGGTATTCAGGCGCGCGGGGGCAGGCTGCTGATTGGGCTGTCGGTGCTCACACCCCCGGGGAGGCTGCCCGTGTCCCTCGGAATCCAGCACCGTCCTTCTCAGTGCCTGTGGTGGGACCCAGGTGTTCCCACCATTCCCCTGGATGGCTGCTCGTTGTTTGGGCCGTGAGGCAAGCTGCTTTTGCAAAGCACCTCAGTTCACTTTCCAATAGAGAATTCTCCACAAAGCCTGCCTCTCAGAGCAGCCCAATCCCAAAAGACCAGCAACGACAGTGTCCTTCTTAAATACCCAGGGCTGGTGGGCTTAGTTAACTTAAGCCCACAGGTCTCTGCCCGGTATTAACCTGCCTGCCTAGACAGGGAGTGGGGAGTCAGTTCTCTCCCATGGAGTCTCTTGCCTGCCCACCGGGTGCCGGGCCTCCGGAGTTCCCTCCGCCACAGGCGACCCAGCCCTGGATTCAGATGAGGATTCTGTTTCCCACTGATGGTGCCCAGATTGGCCGTCTCTTCTGGAACGTGCTCATGGTCCGCAGGAGGTCGCCCGCCTTGGGCGCGCCCAGGCGCAGCCGGCAGCCTAGGAGGTTGCGGGCGTGCAGCCGTTTTTTGTCCTCACTCGCTTTCTGGAGTCCTCGCCGACCTGCAGGTGTCTGGTTCCTCTGTCACACTCTGTGGACTCTTATTTTCATAAATGTTGGGGAATTGTTGGTTAAATATGCTGTTCTTTGGTAGATCCGCCCGGATTTTCTACAAGATGCACGGGAGCTGGGATCCCTCTGTGATACTCTGTCACCATCTTCCAAATTATCTAAATCTTATTTTCTTTATAATACCAACCGACTTCCCACACCAGCTATTAGACATTACAAATGCTGCAGATGTGGAGTTCAAGTCGAAAGTCTTAGACTCTAATATGTAATTGTAAATTGTAGGATGCATCAGAACAGAGTTAAAGATTAGGGAGCCAGATAGACCTGATCTGAATCAGGCTTCACCAATACAATTTGCCAATTAACCTTTGTGATCCTCATCTGTCAAGTGGGATTAGAATATGTAATTTATAAAAAAACTAAACCCAATGTACACTTCAAGTACCAAGCATCACTCTTCGTATCCAGCAGGTATTTGCTTAATTGTTGTTACCTTATTACTATTTCTATTCCTCTAGCTTGAGTAGAACATCTCAAATAATGGAAGTACCTTGTGATATTAGAATTTCCAAATAGAGTGGTAAATTAATTGTTATCCATTAGCTGAAGTCATTAGTCAGAAATGAGTACCATTTTGAAAGTGAAATCTACAACTGCCCATAACATTTATTGTGTGCTGGGGCTTTCTCAGTGAAAAGGGTAAATACACACCAATGTGATCCAAAATTTCACTATCATTTTCCTGAACAAATTTGTGAAAATGCCCTAATTAGCTAGCCATTCATTTTGAGTTAAATTATATAGATGCAAATAAGGTGATCATTGAGGTCTTATCAGTCTTTTCAGCCTAAATTGTTGTCTTTCTACAAAGGAAATAAGAAAGAACAGATATGTTTTGATGTGAAACTAGGATGTTAGGGAAAATATGAAGCTTGAGTAGCTTCTTCTCAGGGTGGTTTGATCCACAAAGTTAATGAAGTGGCCTGAGTTGTGGTAGGGGGTGGTACCACCACAGGTTAGAGGAGGGTATGAGAGTGTGATTCACTTGAATGGTGTGTGTTGAATAGGAATAAAAGTCACTGCCTGTGGAATTGAGGACACTGTGAAAAAGGTCAACACACATTCCAATCTGATCTGGGGCCTGTGTGAACTCAGCAAAGCCTTGCAGCTCAAAATCAAAATAGTGACATATTTTGCTAGAGGTCCATTAATTTCTTAATCACTCTTTCCAACTGATTTTTTACCTAAGGTAAGTCCTATTCTTTAATAAGGATTCTTCTTATGAACTTGGCTTTGAGAAATGGATTTGTTTATCAAATGGAAAGGGTGTATGTGTTAACAACTGCACTGAGGCCCTCACTGGGGAGTGTACTGCTCAGAACTCCTTCCAAAAAGAACCTGCTGTGCATCCATAAGTAGGGCAGTCTGACAGCCTGCCACTCCAGCACGTTCAGGATCAAACCCAGCTTTTGAGATGAGGCCATATTCTTCCTAGAAAAACCCTAACCAATGGCTGAACATGACACAAACACTAGGGCTTAGCCATCTCTGCCCAAGGTAGTGTTCTCCCATTGCTCCTCACTGGATTAGCCTAAACCTGGTGAAATCTGTGTTACAATCTGAGGTTCTCTTTGAGAATCCCATTTCTACTTCCTTCCCTGCCTTCACAGGTATGGGATCTGCAGCAGGGTTTGAAAGCTTTCTCTGCTCAACCCTGCTCTTTCCCCTTTTAGTGTTCACAGACATCCCTCCCCCTTCTGATAACTTGCTGTAACCCTACTTCAGTCCCAGAGGGTCCAGCTGACACATGTGGTTATGGAGACATGTACTGCAGAAATGACAAGGCACTACAATTAGCAAGAGGGTAGCACAGTTAAATAGTGCTTAAATTGCAAATGTTTATGCCATTCACAAAAATAGGCACATTTTAGAAAACACCTGGTGCCCTGGCCAGTGTGGCTTAGTTGGTTGGGTGTCATCCCACAATGCTAAAGGTCTCTGGTTCAATTCTAGTCACCCCACATGCCTGGGTTGTAGCCTAGGGTTCATAGTTGGAGTGAGTGCAAGAGGCAACTCATTGATCTTTCTCTCAAACATCGATGTTTCTCTCCCTCTTTCTCCTTCCTTTCACCTCTCTCTAAAAATAAATAAATAACATTTTAAAAAAGAATTTAGGGTATTATAAGGATATAGCAGAGTGAAGAATGGGAGAACCAAGAAAGCAAAAATAAAAGCATTTCTGATTTGAAGTGGGTTGTAAGTTGACGTTAATGACTATAGTTAATGAGACTAGCTGATGACTATTGCTTTACTTGTGTGTTTTAGATTGCAGAGTATTTGTCAATCTATGGGCTCATGAGATGGGTATTTTTTTGTGAGAGTAAGCTAAGTAATATGTGTCTTTTCTTGCTTTTTGCCTGTAAACCAGAAAGATGCTTTTTGTTTGTACAACTAGGGGTGTTTAAGTATAGAAAACAAAAAATCCCTATTAGAAATTATGTCTTAATTAGATAATAAACTGTATAAGACTTCTCAGGATTTTTCCATGAGTGTCTGCTTCAAATAATAACTAGGGAAAATCTGGTATAAATGCTGGAGAACTGAAGAGAGTTGAGAAAAGGAGCCAGATAGGAAAATCACTGTATTTAAAAACATTTTTATCACCTCTTCCAACCATTGCTTCATAGAGAAGATACCCAGAGAACTTTATTTATCATGCCTGTATTTATTTACTGGTTAGCTACTTTTAAAAAGGGCCCAAATATCCTATTTTGTTTTAAACACCCTTTTTAACACTTTTATTTTCATACAATTTCAACATAGCTTTTTATTTAGACCCAAAACTAACATGTTCTTTAAAAATAAGAAGACACTTCCAGCCAAGATGGAGGCATAGGTAGACACACTGTGCCTCCTTGCACAACCAAAAGAGGACAACAACAATTTAAAAACAAAAAACAACCAGAACTGACAGAAAATAGAACTGTAAGGAAGTCCATCAACCAAGGAGTTAAACAAGACACACTCATCCAGACCAATAGAAGGGGTGGAAGACTGGCAGCTGGTCAGAGAGGACTCACAGCAAATCAGTGGCTGGCAGACCCAGTGAAGAGACAGACTGTGGAACAGGCATGCAAGGTTGCAGCTTCCCGCCAAGGCAGCAACTGGCAAACCCAGCAAGGCAGTGGCTGCTGGAGACAGCGGTACCACATTAGCAAGCAGATAAACCGGGAGGAACAACTGGGGAGTGGAATGGTCTGTGCAACCCAGGGTCCCAGCTTGGGGAAATAAAGCCTCAAAGCACTGATTGAAAACACCTGTGGGGGTTGAGGAGGCAGTGGGAGAAACT
Source organism: Sturnira hondurensis (assembly GCF_014824575.4). Classification (NCBI taxonomy): domain Eukaryota; kingdom Metazoa; phylum Chordata; class Mammalia; order Chiroptera; family Phyllostomidae; genus Sturnira; species Sturnira hondurensis. The sequence goes on along the minus strand of NW_028091817.1, from coordinate 1,332,863 downwards.
CCCAGCCTCACAGGAAAGTTTGTTGGAAGACCCTCAAAGGGTCCTAGAATGTACACAAACCCACCCACCCAGGAATCAGCACCAGAAGGGCCCATTTTGCTTGTGGGAAGCAGATTGAAGTCTGGCAGAGAGCAGAGCAAGTGGCACTGTTCCTTCTTGGACCCCTCCCCCACTCACAGTGTCACAACTCAGTCACGTGGGTTACCCTGCCTGGCTGAACACCTAAGGCTCTGCCCCTTACTACATAACAGGTGTGGCAAGATGAAAAAAAAAGATGGCCAAAATGAAGGAACAAATCAAAGCTACAGAAAAAATACAACTAAGCAATGAAGAGATAGCCAACCTATCAGATGCATAGTTCAAAACACTGGCAATCGAGATGCTCACAGAATTGGTTGAATTTGGTCACAAATTAGATGAAAAAGTAAAGGCTAAGCTATGTGAAATAAAGAAAAATGTACAGAGAGACAATAGTGATGGGAAGGAAACGGGCTCAAATCAATGGAGTGGACCAGAAGGAAGAAAGAAACATCCAATCAGAAAAGAATGAAGAAAACAGAATTTAAAAAAAAAATGAGGAGAGGCTTAGGAACCTCCAGGACATCTTTAAACATCCCAACATCCAAATTATAGGGGTACCAGAAGGAAAAGAAGAAGACCGATGAGTGGAAAAGTTATTTGAACAAATAAAAAAGGAGAACTTCCCCAATCTGGTAAAAATATAGATTTCCAGGAAGTCCAGGAAGCTCAGAGAGTCCCAAAGAAGTTGGACCCAAGGAGGAACACACCAAGGCACATCATAATTACATTACCCAAGATTAAAATGAAGGAGAGAATTCTAGAAGCAGCAAAATATAAGGGGACAGTTACCTACAAAGGAGTTCCCATCAGACTGCCATCTGATTTCTCAAAAGAGACCTTACAGGCAAGAAGGGGATGTAAACAAGTATTCCAAGTCATGAAAGGCAGGAACCTACATCCAAGATTGCTCTATCCAGCAAAGTTTTCATTTAGAATGGAAGGGCAGATAAAGTGTTTCTCAGATAAGGTCAAGTTAATGGAGTTCATCGTTGCCAAAACCTTATTTTATGAAATATTAAAGGGATTTATCTAAGAAAAAGAAGGTAAAATATATAAACAGTAAAATGACACCAAACTCAGTTATTAACAACCACACCTAAAACAAAAACAAAGCAAACTAAGCAAACAACTAGAACAGGAACGAAATCACAGAAATGGAGATCACATGGAGGGTTATCAACAGAGAAATGGGAGGGGGAGAGAGGGAAGAAAGGACAGAGAATCAATAGCATAGATGGTAGGTAGGAAATAGACGGGGAGAGGGTAAGAACAGTATAGGAAATGTAGAAGCCAAAGAACTTATATGTACGACACATGGCCATGAACTAAAGTGTGGGAATGTGGGTGGGAGGGAGTGTGCAGGGAAGAGGGGAGTGAAGGGGGGAAAATGGCACAACAGTAATATCATAATCAATAAAGTATATTTAAAAAATTAAAATAAGAACACAAGCACACTGAACTTAGCAAACTTAAGGTATTTTGAACATTGAAAGAATAATCATTACTTAATACAAATTATTATTTTATCAAGAAATTATAAAATATTTAAAACATTAGTAAACTTTGTTCAAAATGTAAGAATTAGGATAACTCAATTATTTATTATTAGGAAAGTTTGAATTTGCTTAAGGACTTCTTAAAGGTTGTTTCTGAGAGTTATACCATTAAAAAGAAGAAACAAAAAAATAAAAATAAAATATTTTTTCTAATGAACCACATCATTTTCAAGTTAAAAAATAGGCACTAGTCCTGATTAGAAGCATAATGTTAAATATCATTAGAAATTCCCATCTCAGAATGAACTCTGTCTTAAACATAAAAATGTTCCAGTACAATTTGGGCAGAAGAAGAAAGTGTAGCATGCATGTTTCTCAGGACAGAACTACAGGAAAGCAAGACTTATTTTATTTTTACTTTTACTTTATTTTATTTTATTTTTTACTTCACTTTTTCCTGTAAGGCCTATCTTCTAACCCAAGATTCTATCCTACCACAATAGAGGAAACTTAACTTTAGCCACTTGTGGGTCCACTGCCCTTTTTGCTTTCCTGATCCGCTAAGTGCTGTTAAGCTTATGCAGTAAGAAGGAGGACATTTGTCAGGAGGTGGAAGGGCAGATTGGGAAGCAACATGGACTAATAATCTGAGTTTGGGTTATGATTTCCGCCCCCACCTAGCCTCTTTGTTCCTTGCCCTGTCTTTGCTTCATGTTTCCGTCTGTGAAATTCACAGCTGAGTTGCCTCTTTGTCCCTCTGTTAGGTCCCACCAGGGGCAGCAGTTTTTCTGCTTGGGCACAGGAAACTGCATGAGGTGGGGTCTCCCCTGTCCAGATATGTCCCATAACAGTCTCTTCTCTAGGCCAGGAACGTGTATGTAGAATGCAGCCTATATCACACAAATCTATGTCCTCTCCTTCCCTCCCTTGGCCTAACTTAAGGGCAAGAAATGGGGCCTTTTTCTCAGCCCCTTTTTCCCACCCCCAGTTCTCTCCCAGCCCATATGTTGACTGTGCACATCCAAAGAGGGCATTCCATCTGGGTGGCCAAGCAGAAAACAGGATGTCCTGTGGGTGGCTAAGCCAGGCAGGATCACTGCTTGGTGAGAAGAACTGTTGGGCAAAGAAAAAGGTGTCCTTCTGTAGGTGGAGTGGGTGGGGGAAATGGGAGGTGGGGTTCACATCATTCTATGAGCTCACTGCTTCTCTGATCATAAGGAAAAACATTTCCCAAAAGTGATGTTTTTGAAATGGAGGCATTCGAAGCTCAATACTCAGAAGGAGATTCTTTTCCTTCCTCTCTTTTCCTTCTCTCTCTCTTTTCCTTTTCTTTCTTTCTTTCTTTCTTTCTTTCTTTCTTTCTTTCTTTCTTTCTTTCTTTCTTTCTTTCTTTCTTTCTTTCTTTCTTTCTTTCTTTCTTTCTTTCTCTCCCTCTCTCTCTCTCTCTCCCTCCCTCCCTCCTTTCTCTCTTTCTTCCTAATACATTACTTCTCTGAGGCAAATATCCCCATGTCACCTGGCTGCTGCCTTAGTGTCGGTGTGTCACAGGGGTGGCAGAGGACAAGATTACTGCTGATGTCTTGATCTTTCCAGGCAGTTGGAATTCTAATCTTGCAAAAAAAAAAAAAAAAGATCAAAATAGAAACTTGTTTTCCCCCTTCATCTGGGTCTGCAAATTTGAAAGGGAACATAAACAATTATGACAACCCACCTCAACTTTCAACACAAGACAAACACAAATTCTTGTGTCAGCAGGGGCAAATTGAAAAACCAACATGTAGAGTCAACAAATTAAAATTAGGAAACCAAATTCAGCAGCCAGCACAGAAGTTCCCTTTTGGAAATGGGTACCTGGGAATGATGAGCTGTACGGGGAAGCCAAAGTCATGCTCTCAGTTCTTGGTAGTTGTTTATAAAATGGTAATATGCTTCATTTGTTTTTATATATTTTACTGTAAAAAGAATTAACACTCTTACTCTTGAGTTCAGTGAGAGAGGAATGAGCACCTGACTGTTAGTATATTCAGATTTTGAAGGTAATAGACAAATTCTGCTGAAGGTTTATTCTTGTAACAGGCTTAAAAGTGTTTATATTTTTAATAAGTCCATGAATGGCTCTGGATTAGATCAAGGAAGTGTGTGGATGTTTTAAGATTATTTTTAAAAGATTAAGGAAAATAAAGTTTTCAAAATGCATGCTACTTATTAATCACCACCATCTACTTGTTTTTCAAAAGAACAATAAATGCATGCTCTATAGCTATTAGGTAACCCTATAAAATTTATGCCCAGCTCAGACATAAATTTTCCAGAAGAAAACATACTTAAGTATTTGTGTTAGTGTTTCTCATTCTTTAGGTGCATATGAGCCACCTGGGGGAATTTATTAAATGCAGATTCTGATTCAGCAGGTCTGTGGTGGGGCCAAAATTTCTGCATTTCTGACAGACTGCTGCATGGTGCCGAGACTGCGGGTCCACAGGTCACACTTTAGGCAGTGGGGTTTTAAATAGCTAGAAGATCAAAGGTGCTCTGCTAAACGGCCCAGATAACCTCAGGTTGGCCTCCTTCTTCACATCCCCACCTTATTTCCAGTGGGTGGCACCTCTTAAAGTGCCAGGATGCAATTGTGGGCAATTACTTCCTAGAGTAATCAGGGGTGTTATGATTGGATTGACACTGTCTGGGCAACATCTCCAGTGGGGTCTGTGTATCTGGGGGGATCATGATGTCCTCAGGCTGTGGACTGTTTAATAAGTCTGGGCCATCAGTGAGTCCACAACAGTCAGTCTATCTAGATAGGTTAAGTTTGGACCTTAGTATGATTCCTGCACCATGTCGGAGGTCCAACAAGGGCCATTTAGGCAGCACTCAAAGTCAGCAGGAAAGCCCTGGGGTATGCTTCGCAGATAGCTTGGCCACTTGGCCTGCAAATGGAATTATTCTCAAGCTTTGAAAATGGAGAATCTGCCTCTGCTCCTCCTCATTACTTGTCCCCATGCCCAATCTGGATGTTTCCACATGGGAAGTTCCCTCTAGAGTCCCTGGACAAAGAGTCACCTTTGCCAGACACCACCAACCTAACTCAAAGGCTTCCCCTCTCTCCCCATAAAACAAACTGACCAATGAAGCAACTGCTCTCTCCTGTCTCCTATCCCCAGGCTGTTTCATAGTAAGGAAAGTTAAGGAAACTCTCCCCTGCCCACTTCTTCAAACTCTGAGTATCAGTTTCCTCAGGGAGATAACTTGTAGGGTTGTTATGAGGGTTAAATAACATCATGTGTGAAATGAGTAAAAAAAGTGAAGGTGGCAATTATTTCTTTTAGCCATAAAAACTCTGAAGAGATGCAGAATGAAAACAAGTCTCAGTTAAAGCAACTTGGAGAAACATAGCTTTTATACAGAGAGTAAACAAATAATTTATTGTGCAAACTGAAATACTTTTGAACACTAAATATTCTATATTTAGCTTTTAATAACTATGGCAGGACAATAGGTATAAACTCTTTCAATAGAATGCATGCTCACCCAATTTATATATACGTGTTTAAGTTACAAAATCTTTGGTCCATTTTCTCAAAGAAAATTGGAGAGATTGTTGTTTACTCATCAAAAACAATTTGAAATGAGGAAGACTCAAATGAAAAGCAAGTAGTGGATTAGAAATAATCAATAAAAAACCAATACAAACAAGGAACAGAATATTGAGGATATAGCATATTGAGTCAGTGACCTGGAGGAAAAGTTCAAGTTTTCCTAAAACTCATAGACAGGATAAATTAAATAAAATTATTGAAAAAAATGTAAGAAATAGTGCTGACACAACTGAACATCCACATGCAAAAGAGAAAAAAGATTCTAAACAGACTTTATACCTTTCACAAAAGTCAACTCAAAATGGACCACAGACCCACACATGAAAACTTCTGCTCTGCCAAACAAACAAACAAACAACACTGTTAAGAGGACAAAAGGACAAGCACAGACTTGAAGAAAATCTTTATGAAAATGGTATCAAATAAAGACCTGGTATCCAAAATGTACATGGAACTCTTACAACTAAAAAATTAGATAATCCATTAAAAATGTATGAAAGATCTGAATAGACACCTCATTAAAGCAGAAGTTACCATCGATAAATATAAAAACAAGTATTGGCAAGAATGTGGAGTAAAGGGAACTCTCATGGACTGTTGGGGGAATGTAGACTAGTGTGGCCAATGTGGAAAATAGTAAAGAATTTCCTCAACAAATTAAAAATGGAACTGCCTTTTGACCCAGGAACTCCACTTCTGGAAATACATCCTAAGGATACCAAAACACTAATTCAAAAAAATATAGTTAACCCTATGTTCATAGCAGCATTATTTACAAAAGCCAAGATCCGGAAACAGCCCAAGTGTCCATAAATAGACGACTGGATAAAAAAGCTATGGTACATTTACACAATGGAATACTACATGGCAGTAAAAAAGAAGGAAATCTTACCTTTTGCAACAGCATGGATGACCCCAGAAATTATTATGCTAATTATTATGCTAAGTGAAATAAGCCAGTCAGAGAAAAACAAATACCATATGATGTCACTTATAGGTGGCATTTAATGAACAAAGTAAACTAATAAACAAAATAGAAGCAGAGGCCCAGATCCTTAAACAGACTGACAGCTGCCAGAAGGGAGCAGGGAGGGGAAACTAGAAAAAAGTAGGTAAAGGGATTAGCCAAAGAACCACAGTGTGGTGATAGCAGGAGGGAGGCCAGGAGCAGGGGCAGGGTGGAGGTAGGAAAAAGGAAAAAAGTGAAGACAATTGTAACAGTGTAAACAATAAAAAAAGAAGATATATGGATGGCAACAAGCATGGGAAACAATGCTCAACATCTTATGTCACCAGGAAAATGTACATTGAAACTGCTAGTACATGTTGAGGACATCCTGCTATATACCTGTTAGAATGGTGAAAATCAAAAACCACTGCCAACATCAAATGCTATGAGAATGTGGAACAACAGGAATTCTTAATCATTGCTGTTGGGATGCAAAATGGCGTGACCACTTTGGAAGACAGCTTGGCAGTTCCCTATACAACTAAATACAGGGGTGGGCAAACGTAGGTTTACAGTTGTTGTGGGTATGCCAAACTTAAAGTTAATTCTTGTGCTAATATTTATTAGTTATTGTATCATTTTCTATACAGACAACTGCAAACCTACTTTTGCCCCATCCTATATACTCATATGATCCAGAAACTGTGCTCCCTGCTATTTACACAAGTCAACCAAAAACTTTTATCCACACAAAAACATGCACACAAACGTTTATAGCACTTCTATTCATAATTGCCAAAACTTAGAAGGAACCAAAGTGTTCTTGAATATCTTAATGAATAAATGAACAGTAGTATATTCAGACCATGGAATATTGCTTAGCAATGAAAAGAAATGAGCTATCAAGCCACAGAAAACATGGAGAAATCTTTTATTTTTAAATCCTCATTCAAGGACATTTTTTATTGCTTTTTAGAGAGAGAGGAAGGGCGAGAATTCAGAGACAGGGAGGGAGGGAGAGGGAGAGAAATGTGGATTAATTTCCTTTTCATACATGATGAAACGCAACAGAGCTAAGGATCAAACTCATAGCCCACGTATGTGCCCTGAGCAGCAATCAGGACCTTTCAGTTTGTAGGACAACATGCAGCCAACTGAGCCACATCGGCCAGAATGACATGGAGAAATTTTAAAGGTGTATTGCCAAGTGAAAGAAAAGGCAATTTAAAAAAAACTTTAAAGATTTTATTTATTTACCTTTTAGAGGGGAAGGGAAGGAGAGAAGAAGAGAAATATCAATGTATGGTTGCCTCTCGTGAGTCCCCTGCTGGGAACTGGCCTGCAACCCAGGCATGTGCCCTGACTGGGAATTGAACCATGATTGTATGGTTCTCAGGCCCGCACTCAATCCACTGAGCCAGGGCAGAAAAGGCAATTTGAAAAGGCAACATACTGTATGATTCCAAATATATGACATTCTGGGAAAGGTAAAGCTATGGTGACAATAAAATGGTTATGGATTGCCAAGGGTTTGGGGCGTGGAGTAGTGGGATGAATAAGTGGAGCACCGGCGATTTTTAAGAAGGTGAAACTATCAGTCTCTGGGTGCTGTAATGGTGAAAATGTGACATTACACATTGACCAAAACCTGTAGAATGTACACCAAGAGTGAATCCTAATGTAAACTCTAGATTTTAGTTAATAATATCTATCAGGGCCCCGGCTGGTGTAGCTCAGTGGAGTGAGCATGGGCCTTCGAACCAGAGGATCGCGGTTCGATTCCCAGTCAGGGCACATGCCTGGGTTGCAGGCCAGTTCCCAGCAGGGGCCAGTTCCCAGCAGGGGATGCATGAGAAGCAACCATACATTGATGTTTCTCTTCCTCTCTCCTTCCCTTCCCCTCTAAAGATAAATAAATAAAATATTTAAAAAAATATCTATCAATATTGGCTCATGGACTGTGACAAATGTACCACACTAACTCAAGATGTTAACAATAGCATCAATTGGGAGGATTGTGAAGGGCATATGGAAACTCTTTGTACTTCCTCATTTTTCCCCTAAAAACAAATTGATAATAAAAATGGGTTATGAAAGAGGGATTCTCTGAAGAGAAAATTAAGATCTCGTATACACACAAAAATATTTCCAGTAGGGAAGAACAAAGCAGGAAAGAAGTAAAAATATTGCATAAAAGAAGTAAAAATTATGCATAAAAATATTATGCATAATTTTTTACAGGAGATTTAGATATTTAAATCAAAGGGCAAAATAAATGTCAGGGAAACTTAATGAAAATAAATGTAAATTATCTGAATTAAAATGTTTTTAATTTTGCTCTTGCCAGTGTGGTTCAGTTGCTTAGAGCATCATTGTATACACTTAAAGGTTAGGGGTTTGATTCCTGGTCAGGGCACATGTGTGAGCGGGATTCCAATCCCAGTTGGGGCACCTATGGGAGGCAACTAATCAATGTTTCTCTTTCACATCGATGTTTCTCTCTCTCTCTCTCTCTCAAATCAATAAACATTTTAAAATTTTAATTTCGATGGATTTAAATATAACAGGAAAAAATAGGACAAATACCAGAAGATAATTAAGTAATTAAAATATAATGCTGCAGGAAAAAAATAACCTGCAAATTTTATATCAGGCCAATAGTTTTAATGTATAAATTTAACAGGGTCATTCTTATATATATTTAGGAACTCAGAAAATATACCTCATATATGCCCACCCTGGAAAAAAATGACCTGAAAATATCCTGCGTACTAGAAACGAATTATTGTAAAGAATTCAAGAATAAGAAACTATTGCACAAAAGAAATGGTAAAGCATAATGAAAGCATACAATGTTGATACTGAAGTTATGCTGGTTACTATGATCAAGAAAGAATGAAAACAACATAAAAACAAAGTCTTGGAAGACACTACATAATTATCATGAAATATTTACAAATATTGAACATATTAGAGGTCATAATTTTGTTTTATAAATTCCAAGTTTTAGAATGTATACAAATGCAAATAAAATGAAATAAATGTAATAAAACTTTGAGTTTTATTTATTTACATAATTATTTAATTCTATTTTATTGTTTATGCTATTGCAGTTGTCCCTGCTTTTCCTCCTTTGCCCACTTCCACTTAGTCCCCGCCAATTGCTCTCAGCAAAACCCACACTGTTGGCTGTGTCCATAGGTCATGCATATATGTTCTTTGGCTAATTCCTTCACTTTTTGTCACCCAGTAACACTTAAAATTTTAATGCAATTAAAAACATACAAAAAGAAAACTTCTTGGCAATGTAAAACTTTTTGAATAACCTGGGGCAAAAAAGAAATTAAGACAACAATGATAGATTACTTAGAAAATAATGTCAATTTCAAAATTGCATATCACCATGAATAAGATGTGGATTAAGCTGTACTCACAGATAATTTTATCATTTTAAGTATAATGAGAATAACCGAATTAAGATTTTAACTTCTATTTTAGGATGCCTCCAGGTTTGGCTGTTTTTTTTGGCTGTGATTAATTAATGAGAGCTAGTCTTCTTCACCTCTTATTTGCTGCTTGTCTTTTCTCATGGATGCTAGGATGTTTTGTGGTTGTTCTTGCTATTGCTCCAGCTGAATCTGGAAGGAGTGTCAGAACCTTTGGAACCTGGAAGAACCTTGTGTAGATGATGGTGTTCAAGTTGCCAGTTAACTAATGCACACCCAGGGCTTCTGACATCACTAGGTGGGATGCCTGTGGATATACTGTCTGTATCAGCTTGACACTGTATGTATGTCCCAACTTGCATGGAGGAAAGCATAGCAACAGCCACTGAAATTAAAACAGAAAATTATATGATTGAGTCAGTTTAAATACAATGACAAGTATGTTTTTCTTTTGCATTTTTAAAGCTACTGTCAGATTTAGAGGGTAAAGAAATTTTTATGTATATATAAACATATATCTATATAAAGAGTCTAGCTGAGGCAGAGCCTTCAGCTCTCATTTGGTTAATAAACACATTTTAGTATTTTCATGTTCTACTGCCTGAAGAGTTGCTGTTGAGTGAAAGTTCTGTAGACATGTGTATGTATATTTGAGAAAATTAAATTTGTGTTAAATGTATGGTTTTCTCTTGTGAAATAGTAAATTATAAATGAAAATTTTTTCCTAAAAACAAATGCTATTTGGATATACTATTTAGGGCTGGAGTTTAATGGGCAATCTGCAGGTTTTCTCTCCTGGTTATGCCCAGAGTATTCTCATGGAAGATGCATTGTCATGAAGGGACAGGAAATAGTGAGGAAGGGCTAATGAAGGCTGTTTCTCTCTGATGGGACTAAATAATCTATGCAAAGTTTCAATGTTTATTCCTTAGAACTGGGCTTAAAGAAGCACATCATGAACTCCCAGGGTGATAGTGGCTACTCTAAGGTCAATTTCTAAGTTCCACAGGTCAACCCAGTCTCTATTTTCTATTAAATTGAGTACCAAAGAGGTCACGATGAGCATGATGGGGAGGCTCTCATTCTACATCAGTCTCCAAAGAAGTAAATTTTATAGCTCTATTTATCGACAGGTCAAAAGATGATCCAAGCTTATCTGTTAAAAGAGAATATAAACATGATTTGTATGGGAAATTCTAGGAATAAAAATCTTTTTATATTCACTAACTACTAGTTTTAAAAAGAGGGCATGTTTTTGTTTACATAGAGAAATGCATTATAAATAGTCATGAAAATGTTACATTAGTAGAAATATCCTACAAAAGGGAGTATTACAGACTTTTGTTATTTGAGAGAAAATAATATAACATTGCATGTGATTTTTTAAAAAAAATTGGCCCTGGCTGGTGTAGCTCAGTGGATTGAGCGCAGGCCTGTGAACCATGCGATCGTGGTTCGATTCCCAGTAAGGGCACATGCCTGGGTTGCGGGCAGGTTCCCAACAGGGGACCCACGAGAGGCAACCATACCATTGATATTTCTCTCCCTCTCTCCTTCCCTTCCCCTCTAAAGATAAATAAATAAAATCATTTTAAAAATTGTTCTTGTAAGGTTACGACAAAATGGATAATGCAACAAGGTGTAAAGCAGGATGTTATTGCTTAAGGCTGTACTCCCCACCCCCAGAATGTTCCAGGAAGATAGGGTAAGTGGTTAGCCAAGTAAATAGCCAAATAAGGTAAATATGTGGAGCAAGGCAGACCGCCAGAATCTGCCCGCCAACAAGTAACCCCGCCAATCAAAAGAAAAAGCTGTGTTCAATTGTACCAATTGCTAACAGCCACATCTGCTTCTGGATACTGCTTGCTTGCTGTGCTCTATAAAACCCCTGTAGTCTGTAAGCCAGGCGCGACTTCCATATTGCAGCTCTGAGGAGCTACGTGACTCCAGTCACAGTTGGGGAAGTTCGCCCCTGCGCAGGTAAAGCTTTTGGCCAATAAATAACATCACGAGCTCTAAGTGCCTGGACATTTGGTTTCTCGCCATTCGAATACAACAGTTCTCAAGATCTTTAATCTTTTGTACTCACAAAAGAGTGACCATAAAACTCTATGCCCCTTGTTCTAACATCACTATTTACCTGGGAAATGCTTTGGAGATAATTTTCCTTTGCTATGTTAAAGAAAGCCTTACCATGAAAGATAACAATGAATAAAGAATGGGTATGGGATGAATCTGTGTAATTTATATTAAAAGACTTGTGCTGATAAAAAATTTTGAAAATCAGCATCATCCAGCTTGCTTTTGGTACGCTTAGAACATTTATTTATATGAGCATTTTTACCCATTAATTGAATCATTTGTTTAGTCCTTTACTCTTTTATCAATTCAGTCAATTAAGTGCCTACTATTGCTAGGCTGTTGCCAGGCCCCATACATACAAAAGGAACAAGATGTGCTCTTAAAGAAATTCTTTTGCAGTCAGGGGTACAAACAGTACTGTTAGGGCTAAAACCAGGGACTATGAGAGTGTTGAAAAGGAACAGGTAGCACCATCTTTTCAGGGGTGAGGTGATGGGGGTCACAGTGAAGGCAACTGAAGGAACATAACAAGTAGGATTCTAAACACAAGTAGCCTTCAAACAGGTGAGGGGAAGAAGGGGTAAGGACAGTGGTGAGAGACACAGAACTTGGGAGCATGGCTGAAGAAAGAGCCCTGGATGGCAGGGTTGTAATGTGAAGGGTGTGGAGGAAGTAGGGGAGAAGTGAGTCTGGAAAGGTATGAAGGGTCCAGTTTCTAAGGTTCTTTCCATATTCAACATTTGGAATTTTATCCTAGACCATGGAAAACCATTGAAGGGTTCAAAGCAGCAAAGCAATGTGGTCATATTTTTTTTTATAATTCAGAGACAATTTTCAATGTGGAATGAAAAATAATTTGAAATATGATGAGAATTGTGACAGCAAAACTGGTTAGGGGACTATTAAAACAATCCAGACAAGTGATACAAATAAGATCCAGATAAGTGATACCAGTCACCACCTAAAGTGTTGGCATTGGAGATGGGCAGATCAGGATGCATTAGATGGCCTAGGTAGAATTGACAGGGCTTGGATGGATGGGGTAGAGGAGGTGAAGGAGAGGGAGGAATATTACATGGTGACACATGCAGACTGTCGTTCTAGTCACTGGAGAGAAGGGAGCACAGAGAAGGCTGAAAGTTAGGTAGAAGAAGGGAGAGAAGACAGACACTCTGTTTTGGGCATAATTGTTGACATTGGAGGTCAAGGTTTCCACTAGGAAGTTGAGTGTGTAGATCTCCAGTGGGCTGGAATAAAGCCATAGCTATAAATGAGGTCACTAGTGGGGTGTGTTCAGCACAACCAGACCCAGGACAGAAGCTAGTAATGGAAGAAAATCTTCAGGGAATGGAGCAAGTAGAAGCCCTATAGCTCAAAGAATGTGCTGCATGGCACTATGAGAATGTGATCAACAAAACCCCAAAAATGAAAAATTCTGCAGACTATAAGATTATATAAATGAAGAGACATAAGAACCAAATGCAAAGTGTGGATCTTGATTAAACAAGCTAACTATAAAAACAACTATGAGAAATTGGGAACATTTAAATATTTTCTATTTATTTGATGGGGCACTACTGTTAATTTTTACAGTATGATAAAATTATTGCAGTCATTTATTTTTATTTTTATTTTTTTATTTAATTCTTATTCAAGTACAGTTTTCTGTTTTATATTCCCTGCCCTGCCCCCCCCCAGTGCTCCCCACCTCCCTCCCATTTCCACCCCCCACCTTAATTATTGTCCATGTGTCCTTTATACTTATTCATGTGAGTCCCTCCCCTTTTCCCCTATGATTCTTTCCCCTCTCCTCTCTGGACCCTGTCAGCCTGTTCCGTATTTGAGTGTCATTGGTCATATTTTGCTTGCTTGTTTGTTTTGTTGTTTAGATTCCTGTTAATGGTGATATCATATGGTATTTGTCTTTCACTGCCTGGCTTATTTCCCTCAGCATAATGTTCTCCAGTTCCATCCATGATGTTGCAAAAGGTAGGAGCTCCTTCTTCCTTTCTGCAGCATAGACTTCCATTGTGTAAATGTACCATAGTTTTTTGATCCAGTCATTTACTGATGGGCATCTAGGTTGCCTCCAACTCTTGGCTATTGTGAATTGTGCTGCTATGAACATCAGGGTGCATAGGTTCTTTTGGATTGGTGTTTCAGGGTTCTTAGGATATACTCCTAATAGTGGAATTGCTGGGTCAAAAGGCACGTCCATTTTTAATTTTCTTAGAAAGTTCCATACTGTTTTCCATAGTGGTTGTACCAGTCTGCAATCCCACCAACAGTGAACTAGGGTCCCCTTTTCCCCACAACCTCTCCAGAACTTGTTGTTTGTTTCTTTGTTCATGGTAGCCATTCTGACTGGTGTTAAGTGGTATCTCATTGTGGTTTTAATTTGCATCTCTCTGATAGCTAGTGATATCGAGCATCTTTTCATGTGTCTCTGGATCCTCTGTATGTCCTCCTTGGAGAAATGACTGTTGAAGTCCTTTGCCCATTTTTTAATTGGGTTGCTTGTCTTCTTTGAGTGGAGTCGAGAGAGTTCTTTGTATATTTTGGAGATGAAATCTTTGTCTGAAGTATCATTCGCAAATATGTTTTCCCATACAGTTGCTTCTCTTTTAATCTTGATACTGTTTTCCTTAGCCATGCAGAAGCTTTTAAGTTTGATGAGATCCCATTTGTTTATTCTTTCCTTTATGTCCCTTGCTCTAGGGGATGTATCAGTAAAAATATTGCTGCATGGAATATCTGAGATGTTCCTGCCAATGCTCTCCTCTAGGGCTTTAATGGTTTCACAGCTTATATTTAAGTCTTTTACCCACCTTGATTTTATTTTGGTGTATGGTGTAAGTTGGTGCTCGAGTTTCATTTTTTTGCATGTAGCTGTCCAGTTCTCCCAACACCATTTGTTGAAGAGGCTATCTTTACTTCATTTTACATTATTGCCTCCTTTGTCAAATATTAATTGACTGTAGAGAGTTGGGTTTATTTCTGGGCTCTCTGTTCTCTTCCATTGGTCTATGTGCCTGTTTTTGTGCCAGTACCAGGCTGTTTTAATTACAGTGGCCTTGTAATACAGTTTGATATCAGGTATTGTGATCCCTCCTACTTTGTTCTTCTTTCTCAAAATTGCCGCTGCTATTCGGGGCCTTTTATGGTTCCATATAAATTTTTGAAGTGTTTGTCCTATGTGTGTGAAATATTCCATTGGAACTTTAATAGGTATTGCATTGAATCTGTATATTGCTTTGGGTAGTATGGACATTTTGATGATGTGAATTCTTCCAATCCATGAGCATGGTATATGTTTCCATTTGTTTGTGTCTTCCTTGATTTCTTTCTTCAGTGTTTTATAGTTTTCTGCATACAGGTCTTTTACCTCCTTGGTTAGGTTTTTTCCCAGATATTTTATTTTTCTTTTTGCTATATCGAATGGGATTTTTTTTTTTTTGATTTCTGCTTCTGCTGTTTCATTGTTGGTATACAAAAATGCCCTTGATTTCTGGATATTGACTTTGTAACCTGCTGTTTTGCCAAATTCATTTATTAGGTCAAGCAGTTTTTTGGTAGAGGCTATAGGGTTTTCCATGTACACTATCATGTCATCTGCAAACAATGCCAGTTTTGTTTCCTGCTTTCCAATTTGAATGCCTTTTATTTCCTTTTCTTTTCTGGTCACTGTAGCTAGAACTTTTAATACTATATTGAATAGAAGTGGTGATAGTGAGCAACCTTGTCTTGTTCCTGATCTTAGTGGAAAAGCTTTTAGTTTTTGCCCATTCAGTAAGATGTTGGCTGTAGGCCTTTCATATATGGCCTTTATTATATTGAGGAATGCTCCCTCTATTCCCACTTTGCTGAGTACCTTTATCATAAGTGGGTGTTGTACCTTATCAAAAGCTTTTTCCACATCTATTGATATGACCATGTGGTTTTTGTCTTTGCTTTTGTTTATGTGGTGTATTACATTTACTGATTTGTGGATATTGAGCCATCCTTGCATCCCTGGGATGAATCCCACTTGGTCATCGTGTATGACCTTTTTAATGTATCGTTGGATGGGATTTGCCAATATTTTATTGAGGATTTTAGTGTTTATGTTTATCAGCAATATTGGCCTGAAGTTTTCTTTCTTTGTTGTGTCTCTATCTGGTTTTGGAATTAGGATGATGGTGGCTTTATAAAAAGAGTTGGGGAGTTTTCCTTCCTTTTGGATTTTTTTGAATAGTCTGTGAAGAATAGGTGTTAGCTCTTCCTTAAAAGCTTTGTAGAATTCTCCTGTGAAACCATCTGGTCCAGGGCTCTTGTGCGATGGGAGTTTTTTTATTACTTCTTCAATTTTTTCTGCTCTTTTTGGCCTGTTCAGGTCTTCTGTTTCTTTTTCATTGAGTTTTGGAAGATTATATTTTTCTAGAAATTTGTCAATTTCACCTAGGTTTTCAAATTTCTTGGCATACAATTCTTTATAATTGAGTAATTTCTTGAGCAATTTCTTGAGTAATTTCTTTATAATTGAGTAATTTCTGGAGTAATTTCTTACAATCTCTTCTATTTCTGTGGTATCAGTTGTAATCTCTCCTCTTTCATTTCTGATTGTGTTTATTTGGGTCCTCTCTTTTCTTTTCTTGATGAGCCTACTTAAAGGTTTATCTATTTTGTTTATCTTTTCAAAAAACCAACTCCTGGACTCATTGATCCTTAGAATTGTGCTTTTAGTCTCTATGTCGTTTAATTCTGCTCTGATCTTGGTTATTTCCTTCCTTCTACTTGCTCTGGGCTGTCTTTGTTGTTGTTCCTCGAGTTCTTGAAGGCGTCGGGTTAGGTTGTTTGTTTGAAATGTTTCTATCTTCTTTAGGTGAGCCTGTATTGGTATGAACTTCCCTCTCAGGACTGCCTTTGTTGTGTCCCATAAGTTTTGGGTTGTTGTGAGTTCATTTTCATTTGTTTCCAGGAACTTTTTTATTTCTTCCCTGATTTCTATCTTGACCCATTCATTGTTTTATAGCATACCATTCAATCTCCATGCTTGTGGGTGTTTGGGGTTTTTTCCTGTGGGGTTGGTTTCCAATTTCAGTCCCTTGTGGTCAGAGAAGATGACTGGTATGACTTCTATTTTCCTGAAGTTGTTGAGACTCATTTTGTGTCCTATCATGTGGTCTGTCTTTGAAAATGTTCCATGCCCACTTGAAAAGAATGTGTATTTAACTTCTTTGGGATGGAGGGCTCTCTCTCTATATATATCAATTAGGTCCATTTCACCTAGAGTGTCATTTAATG
The DNA here is from genome assembly GCF_014824575.4 of Sturnira hondurensis. Classification (NCBI taxonomy): domain Eukaryota; kingdom Metazoa; phylum Chordata; class Mammalia; order Chiroptera; family Phyllostomidae; genus Sturnira; species Sturnira hondurensis. The sequence goes on along the minus strand of NW_028091817.1, from coordinate 1,315,930 downwards.
CTGCAATATCTTTGTTGATATTTTGTTTGGAAGATCTGTCCATTTTTGACTGTAGGATGTTAAAATTCCCTACTATAATTATGTTGCTGTCAATATCTTTCTTGAGGTCCTCTAGGATTTTCTTTATATATTTGGGTGCTCCTATGTTGGGTGTATATATATTTATGATGTTAATCTTCTTGGTGGATTCTTCCCTTGAGTATTATGAAGTGACCTTCTGGGTTTGTCTTTATGGCCCTTTTTTTGAAGTCTATTTTGTCTGATAGGAGAATTGCTACCCTGGCTTTTTTTCTTGTCCATTTGCTTGGAAAATTTGTTTCCATCCTTTCACTTTTAGTCTGTGGTGGTCTTTTGACCTGAGGTGGGTCTCTTGTAGGCAGCATATGTGTGGGTCATGCTTTCTTATCCATTCAGCTATTCTGTGTCTTTTAATTGGTGCCTTTAATCCATTTGCGTTTAAGGTTATTATTGAAAGGTACTTATTAATTGTCTTTTGTGTACCTGTGTTCCTCTCCGTCTCTCTCTTTTCCTTCCTTTCCTTAAAGCAGCCCTTTTAGTAATTCTTTTAGAGCTGGTTTGGTGGAGGAGTATTCTTTTAGACTTCTTTTGTCTTGGAAGCTCTTTGTTTGGCCTTCTATCTTCATTGAGAGCCTTACTGGATAAAGTAGCCTTGGTTGTAGGCCTCTGTTTCTCATTACTTGGAATATATCCTGCCATTCTCTTCTTGTTTGGAATGTTTCCATTGAGAATATTGCAGTCATTTTATATAGTTTTTTTCTTCTTTTATTGTGGTAAAATACATATAATAGAATTTACCTTGTTGGTCACTGTTTAGTGTACCGTTCAGTGGCATTCACGATGTTGTGCAACTTTCACCACCATTCATCTCCATAGCTCTTTTCATCTTGTAAAACTGAAACTCTATACACATTAAACACTAACTCCCCATTTCCCTGCTGGCCCAGCCTCTGGCAGCCATCATTGTACTCTGTCTCTGCAACTTTGACTTATCTGAGTAAGTCATATAAGTGAAATAATGCAGTATTGGTATTTGTGTGACATGTTTGTGATTTCATGTAGCATAACATGGTTATGTTTTTTATAAGAATTTTTAGAGATACCTATAGAAATATACACAGATAATGGGATGTCATGTCTTGGATTTACTGCAGATAATCCTGAGGAGCATATAGTGGAAAATGATTATGGTATAGATGAAACAAGAATGGTAAGGAGTTGATAATTGTTGAAGCTGTGTGATGGGTACATGGGGATTTACTGAATCATTCTATTTTTGTGTTTGTGACTTTCCATAATAAAGATTAAAAATTAAAAAATGTGTTTCCCTGTCCTCATTGCTAAATTTATGCTACAGAACTTTTTTTTACAAGTGAACTCACATGTGTGAACTCACTCTACAAAGTACAGGTTGAAGAACAGCTCTTCTTTTGTATATAAGGCTAGGAACCCATGGCCCATAGCTCTGACTTCCTAAAAACCTCCGTACCCTGCCTCTTGGCTTCCCAAAACTCTGGTTCTCTAGAAAAATATTGCTGGTAAATAGGCTGACATGTGGAAAGTGGTAATGAGAAACAGCATGGCTAGTGATATACTTTAATTTTCTCCTCACACCCACTGATCTCCCTTGAGAGACAGTGAACATATAGCCCAGCACTGGACATCATATTTACCATCAAGTAAAGTCAAGTGAGTTCCCTGGATTTCTTCAAGGTAGCTGATATCAAGTTCTAAAGGCCATAATCATCCCACCACTATCATTTTCACTGTAGAAAAACATATTGCATTTCTGCCATGTGGACAATTGCATGAACAATGTATTACTTTTAAATTTGGCCTTATGTAGTGAATTTTAATGTCCAGGAAAAATAAAAATGTGCCATAAAGATATAGAGTGTTTCTCTGTGTTATATACTGTATCGGTTATACCTTATATAACCATAATATATCCATCAAAAACAAGAAATTAACATGGTACAATGCTATTAACTGAACTACTGACTTTATTTGGATTTCCCCAGTCTTCCCATTAAGGTAATTTTTTTCTCTAGGATTCAATCCAGGATAGCACATTGCATTTATTTTTTTACATCTCAGTCTCTTCCAATATGTGACAGTTACTCCATCTTTCTTTGAGTTTCTTGACCTTGACATTGAAAGGTACATATTTAAAAATCAACATCATACCCTCCTCTGGGATTGAAGTATCCCATAAAAAGTGGGGTGCAGGTAGTCCCTGTAGATAGTACGCGGTCTGATGAAGAAGGTTTAGAAGTCAAAGCACTCTCCTGTTCTTGAAGCTCATTTCGTCCTCCACCTGCCTTTCCCTTCCTCTTTCCAATCCAATTAAAGTCTTCTATTTAGGATTCAGTCGAAATGACAATCCTCTATTAGTGAAGAGTTGCTGTTTATGAAATAAGTTGGTCCTTGCTAGTTTCTGAAAAGGAAAATACAGCACAAGACCATAGTGAAAGGCTTTCTGTTGGTCTGTGAAGAAGACCACTATCGGCCATTCGGCAATGGGCAGCCCACTCACTCTGCTACTGCCCCTCGTGGGACTGGTGCTTGAGGCGCTTCTCTTAAAGCCAACCATGCACACTTTTACTTTCTAAAAAATACTGTAACAAAACACAAAACAAACCTGGCTTTGTTGGTGGGAGCTGCTGCTTTATTGATGCATTTGCTTTATGGTCTAAAATGGGTTTTTAATAAATTTATGCTCTGGTAGACACATTCAGAGCTGAAGTATTTTATATCTGGGTTGTTGCCTTCCTGCCAAGGCTTAGCACTCTTCATGCCCCTCAGGGTCCCCATGAAGGCAGAGTGCACATTTATCATTGCTTGGAATCCTACTTGCCTTGGGCACTCTCTCCACAAATACCAAATTGTATTACATCAGGTGTGAGCAGGTCAGCCTGCTCTCCACCATCTCTGGTAGCTTTATTTTTTATCAGTAAACTTAAAGACAAACTATCAAATCTGAAATTACTATACTCAAATAAAGTGAGGACTCATTAGTCTAGACTTCACTAATTCCAAGTCTATAATGATTATTCACAAATGGTAAAATGCTTTAAGTTAAAAAAATGGACATTATATCTTTTTCTATGAATTTTCAGTTTGCTGGAGGTAAAGTAAATCTATTCAGATGTCAGTTGCTATTTCCAAAGAAGGATTGATATTACAAAATTAAAGAGTTTTCTAATATACTTTAGGGTTTAGAGATTTTTGTGTGGTAAGGGGTTCTGATATTTGATATATTATGGTGTGGTGGCATAATTTATTACTTGGTTGATAATAGGTAATATTCTTGAACACAATGGAACCATTCTTTAAAACTGATGTACAATTTAGAATTTTTACTATCAAATTAAACTTTCTCTCCAATTGTATTGTAAGCTCCTTCAATTTAAGGATCATGCATCTTATATTTTTGTGCCCCTAACCCACTCTCAATTGCTACCTTGCTATGGGGCTTACAAATGTGTCTTACACATGGGAAATGTTTAGCACAAGGTTTTCTGTAAGTATTGTCACACTTGACTATTCTGCGTACTTGAGCCAGTCTAAAGCAGCTAGATGTGCTCTTGTTAGCTTCTTATCTACCTAGATTTTTAAGTATTTCATTAAATTGGTTGCTTTTTATTTTTTCAGTGAGGATGTAGCATCAGGATAATTTGATCGCAAGTAACAAATAATCAAATAAAAATGGTCTAAACAAAGAAAAAAATTATTATCTCATATTACAAGAAGTTTGGGGGTTGGATAGTTCAAGGTTGATGAATGTAGGACCTCAACTGTAACACTCAGGGCCCATTTTTCCTGTGGCAGCTATAGCTCTTCACCCTTCAGGCCTGCATGATGCTGCAGTAGTTGCCCCACAGGTGTCCTGGCACAGCCCGGCTCCAGGACCACAGAGAGTGCCTCCTTTTTCTGTGCCTCTCCAGAAGCTCTCCAGAAGACTCCCTTCACAGCACAGTCCTATTCCTCTCTGCTCACTGGCAAGGGGAATGGATTTACCATTGTCAGTGTAGACCAATATAGATTCATCCTTAGGTCATAATGGGGCCCAATCTCTGAAAAACATTTGGCTGCTCAATGCAAAAGTAAAGCCAGAACCCCAGCAAAGGAAGAGGTGGGTAGTAACTTTTGAGTGCAGACAACAGTATGTGCCACAGGCCATATGTCATCCTGGGGTAAAACAGAATAGATACCATGTGGTTCTCTGTCCTTCTCTGTTTTTCTCTGTCATTTGCCTTTGCCTTTGCCATTAGGTAAGAGTTGCCCATGTCCTCTTTGTGGCTTTCCTCCTTGATAACATAACTCAGGTGTTGTTCAGACACAGGGGATAACATGCTGAAAGCAGGTATCCTGGTCCTAGGTGATACATTAGTGATGAGTCTAACACACTGATGGTGAACTCAATTCCATTGGCCAATGGGTGGTTCAGGAATGCCCATGTGACCCACTTCTGGTCACTGAGATGGAAGACACATTCCATTGAGGGGCTTCTGGGAAAGATTTTTCTACCTCTCAAAGTGGGGGATGGCCAAGAAGTCTGCTCCCCAACTTGCTTTCTGCCTTTGAGCTTGGTTGTGCAAAGACGTGATGCTTCGAGTGGCTGCGGCTAGCTCATGATCTTCAGTGAAAACATTCCTGGCACACAGGATGGCAGAGAAGACAGGAGACAGGGCCTGAGTCTTGGGGACGTGGCTGAGCAATTGGATCAACCCTGTGACTGCTGACCTCCAGACTTCTCAGGAGGGATGACAGAGAACCCTCACTGTTTAAGATTTAGATGGCTATTTATGCCCTGGCTGGTGTAGCTCAGTGGATTGAGCGTGGGCCTGCTAACTGGAGGATTGCAGGCTGGTTCCCGGCAGGGGACCTGCAAGAGGCAACCATACATCGGTGTTCTCTCCCTCTCTCCTTCCCTTCCCCTCTAAAGATAAATAAATAAAATCTAAAAAAAAGAAGAAGATTTAGATGGCTATTTTCACATGGCTATTGCAACTGGCTGCTGAAAGCAACCCAATAGATAATCTTTCTAGGAATATAACTTCACAGCCCTTTATTGTGACATACATTCATAAATAAATGCAGACATTTTTTTCTTTTTTAAATAATAGCTAAAGTCTACTTCAGGTGAAAAGGCAGAGAACACATATGTATACATAATTTAAGCTCAATAAATATTCATTTAAAATGAATAAATGTTCTATAGGTTACTATAATAATTTTCTCAGGGAACGTATTATTTTTGGATACTTATATCAACTAACAGTATTTCTTTGGCACTACTCAGAGCTCTGTGTTTATATCCTCACTAGAAACTGCATTTCTGCACATTTTTCTGTTGCTTTGGGACTCAGATGTTCCTGGAAAGAATTAATTTTAGCTCTCTGGCTTTTCCTTCTTTAATTGTTAGCTTGTAACTTGCTGTTGCTAGCCGTTAGCTGGCTGTAAGTATTGATCCAAAAATGTTTCTGTAATAACTTCTCCTCACAGTCACTCAATATACAAGGCAGTTTAAACTTTCTCCATAATATTTCACACACTATTTATCTTTTCACTAAAAAAAACCTTTTTCAATACACTAACGGTTTGAAATACACGATGAAGTTCTGAGAATGATATACAAATAATCATATACTTCAGTACCTTCAGCCACATACTCATATTAAATTCAGGCTTAATATATGTTAGCATGTGGCCATATTTCCTTAAAGATAAAGCTATAAATTTATCTCCTCTTCCCTTCCCTTCCCAGAGGTACCATTGTTTTGGTGATGACAACATTGATGATGATGATGATAATGATGGTAATAAAAACAGCAAATTTATTGTATGCTGGCCATTTTTCTAAGCCCTTTACATACATTAACTCCTTTTAATGCACACAGTAGACATATAACATACTCACTATTATTATGCCCCATTTAATAGATGAGGAGCTGAAAAAAGATTGGTTAAACGATTTGTCCACAGCCATAGGTTTCCCACACCCCACCTATATACTGACATTGGTGTGCATCATGATACACTCTCTAGTGCATATGCATTATATATGCATCCATATATAAAGAGGGTTTATTCATGTATATTTAAAAAGTGTATAATTTGATAACATTTGTGTTTTTTCCCTATTTTTCTCTTATTATGAACCATGTTGCAATGGACGGTGTAGCTCATATTTTCTTGAGCACATGTTGCTCCATGGCAAACATCTAGAAGTTACATTACTGGTTGGTATGTTATGCACATTAATAGCTATTTTAAAAAGTTATTCCAAAATTATTTTTCAAAGTAGTAGTACCAATTTCTAACCACGTTGGCAACTGTATAAAGCTATTCATTTCCCAGTAGACCCACCAGTTCTTGGTATTATTGGATTTATTATTTGATTATCAATTATTGAGTTTTGCTAATTGCTAGGTATGGGATGGTATTTTATTGTTGTCCTACTTTGCATTTTTTATATGATTACCAGAGAGATTGAAGCATCTTTTCACACATTCATTTGTGCTTTATTTGCTCTTGGACTAATTGTTTTGTCTGTTTTTTAAGGAATTCTATTATATTGGATTTTACAATGATATAAAGCCAGTTCTATGGGTGGTAAACACATCCCCTTAGGAGTTATGACTTTCTTTTTGATGTCACTCTGATACACAGAAGTTCTGAGTTTCACATAGTTATATTCTCAGTGTTTTCCTTCCTAATTATAGTTTATCCTTTTGGCATCATAAATAATCTGATACTACTTAGATGCCATCAAGATACTCTCTCCTATTTTCCTTTTAAATTTTGCTCTTCACATTTAGGTGTTTTTTGGTGTGATGTATGGTAGGTATCCAATTCTGCCTACTTTCAAGTAAATAGTTGGACCTCTCTTTCCCCATACATTGAAGTCCCATCATCTTTCCCCAGGGATTTGCAATGCTATCTTGTCATAGTCCAAATCTCCATACATAAGTGATTCCATTTCCAAGCTCTCCATTCCCTGTGACATCATCACACTCTTTAAATCACTATAGCTTTATAAGAAGTGCCAACATTCAAAAGGATAAGCATCCCCCCTCTTTTTTTCTCCTTATCCATCTGAAGCCTTCCCCATGCTCCTTTTCCCTTGCAATATATTAGCTTATTTTTGTCAAGTTCTTTGAAAAACCTTACTGGGATTTTTATTGAAATTGTATTGAATTTATAGGTAAATTGGGGGGAAATTACAGCCTTTAAACTATTGAACCCTCCCATCCATGAATATAGTAAATCCTTTGTTTCTTTCCCCTTCAATAAGGTTTTGTTGCTTTCTCCATAAAAACCCTACACACCATTTGCTAGATTTATTTCTGGGCACCTTAAAAGCTTTTACTGCTGTGGTTAATAATGTCCTTGAACAAAACTATTGATTTTTGTATATTGCTTTCCAGCAAATTTGCTGAACTTTCTGATTAGCACTAATATTTATTTGTAGATTCCCTTGGATATTATATGTAAACATATATTCTATGTACTAATTACATTACCCCATTTCCCCCATCTTTAGTTTTTTGTGTCTCTGTGCTTTTAACAATCGAGACATAATTATCCAACAATAAAATTCACAGGCCACAATTATTTAGTTCAATGAGATCTGACAACTGTATATACTTATAAATCAACTGTAAATCAACACTCCAATTAAAATACAGAACACTCCTACCTCTCCAAAAGTTGCCTCGTGCCTCCCTGCCAACATTTCTCACCCCCAACCCCAGGCAAACAACAACCTGCTTTCTGCAGCTGCCCAGTCCTGTTTCCTGCTCTTACCTCTATACAAGTGGAGCCATATAGTACATTTTATCTGGGGATGGGCTGCTCTTGCAGAGCACATGTTGTCTTAAGATTTCGGTATGTTGTGGCCTGGATCAGTACCCCATTCTCGTGTGACTGAAAAATATTCATCACTTTGTATCAATTTGTTTACCTGTTCTTCTGTTGATAGACATGTGAGCTAGTTTGAATTTTTGACTGTTAGAAATAAAGTGGCTTTCAACATCTTAATCTTTCAACTTTTTATTTTCTTGATGTTGACAAGGACCTATAGTATAATACTGAGAGTAGGCTAATGGCAATATCCTTATGTTTTTAACATTATTAATTTCAATATTTGCAATGGGTTTTCGAAGGATATGCTTTATTAAGTTAAGCAAGTTCCCATCTCATCCTAGTCTGCTTAACAGGATTTATTTACTTATTTTGGAAAGGTATATTTATTTAATCAAGATTGATTGTTCAATTGTATTAAATGCCTTTTCTACATGTATTGAAATAATTTTTCTCCTTTAATCGGAAGGAGAAAAATTATTATACTAATAATATAATTAAATACTATATTTAATTATATTGAATATTTTATTATATTAAATTATTATAAAAATTATTACACACACTATAATTATTAACAATCATTAAATTGTTAATATAATTATTACATTGATTGAGCTAAGCCACTTTTATAACCTTGGATTATAATTAGCAATGAGTGAAGCAATTACATTGCCAGATTTTAAAAATAATATGTTATTTAATACATTTTTTCTTTGTTCCTGCATGAAAGTGGTGTATAGTTTTTCTTTCCAGTTTTGTTTCAAGGTTTCATGGCCTCATAAAATGAGCTGGATAGCTATCTTCCTTTTTCCATCTTTCTAAGGCAATTTTATGATATTAAAATTATTCATTTCTTGAAGGCAGAACTTGCCTGTAAAACCAGTTGGGCTTGGCGATGGTGCATGCGTGTGTCGGAGGGAGGGCAGTGGCAGGGGCACATGGGCTGGCTAGTGTCTCAGATAGTGACCTGTGTGCTCACATTTGATATTTCTTCTTGAGCCAGCTTTAGTGTTATATTTTCTTCCAAACTTCTCTTTTAATCTAAGTTTAATCAATTTTTTTGTATCGTTTATAATATTTATCTCTTATTTTTCTACTGCTTCTCTCTTAATACTCTTTCTATTGAATGTTGTTAATTTTAATTTTATTTCTTCTTCTTTTGATCATGTTAGCTAGGTGTTTGCCTATTTAATCTGTCTTCTAAAAGAGACTTTTTTTTCATTTTGGTAACTTTCTTGACTGTGTTTTTGTAATGTTTTAACTTATGCTCTTATCTTTATTATTTCTTTCCTTCCAGTTTCATTTGGGTTTGCCATGCTGTTCTATTTCTAATCTTTGATATAGATACTAAGTACAAACCTTTTCCGCCTATCTGCTTTATTCAATACATGCATTTAAAGATACATTTTAATAGTTTTCCGTGGTGTGCTGGAACCAAATGTAGCCAGCTTGTATGGGTTGTGAGAGTGGAGTCTGTGGATTTCCTCCCAATTTCATGCTTCATGTCAGTAGCTTGAAAAAGACCCAGTGGGAAATTTACACTGTGGATGCTGACAAATGCCCTCACATACACACCATGAACCCCCACCCAGAAAACCTGCTGAACACGTTTACCAACACACTACCGGTTGTTTTCCAGATTTAGTATTTAGTGTTTGCATTGACTTGATTCTAAAATTCCTTTATTTCTTCTTTAACCATTTGTCATTTAGAAATGTTATTTTAAATTTTCTAAGCATATTAAGACTTTTTGTTGCTGTTGATTTTTAATTGTATTGTGATGTAATCTGTACGATGTCAGTTCTTTGGTATTTGTTGGGACTTGGGTGGTAGCACACTATATGAACAATTTATTTAAAATGTCCATGTATACTGGAAAACTTCAATATTCTTAAATTCTCAGGGTTTTATGTATGTCTCTTTGATTGACTTGTAAATCATGTTTTCCAAATAGTCTCTATCAATACAATTTTTTGTCTGGTCTCTGAGTTCTGAGAAAGGAATATTGATTTGTAAATTTCTTCTTGTTTTCCATTAATTCTTGATTTATATATTGTGAGTCTAAATTGTTAAGCACATATACAATTATTGCATCTTTCTTTTACATTTTTTCCATTAATACATAGTGTCATCTTTATCCTTAACAGTTGTTTTTCACTTTAATTATTATTTTATCCAATATTTATGTCAATGCAGTGGCTTTTTTAAGTTAATATTTACCTGGCTTATATCTTTCTATCCTTTATAACTCATCTTTTCATTATATTTTAGATGTTTCATCAAAACAGCATATAACTAAATTTCTTTTCTGATATGCTTTTAGTGTTTTAACTAATAAGACAGTCTCTGTACATGTATTGTGGTTGATCAGGTTTCATGCACTCACTCTTTTTAACTTTGAGCCTTCTCCTGACTGGAAGATGAGGTTTTTCTGTCCATTTGTATGAAAATGCTCTGTATATGCAGGCAAGCACAGAGACCAATATAGGTGTAATGAGCTCTGTGTACCTATTATCCAGCTATATAAAAATTTAATCCCATTTGTTTCACAACTTTTGGGGGGGTGTAAATAATTACTTTATTTCCTTACCTTTGATCTTCTCTTTGAAATTTATATGTTTGATTTTTATGTACCATAGTGGTAGCCAGTAGCTTGTTAAGGTGCATCCCTGATTGTTGGGGACCTCAGGATGCTTTCATTCCGATCTCTGTCACTCACCCAACTTGCATATTATACCTTTTTAGAAGTTAATTTTTAAATAATATCCTCCAAATGATCCATTTTTATTTTTTAATATATTTTATTGATTATGCTATTACAGTTGTCCCATTTCCCCCCAATTTCCCCCCCACCCTCCAGACCCCCTCCCACCCACATTCCCCCCCTTTAGTTTATCTTCATGGGTCGTACATATGAGTTTTTTGGCTTCTACATTTCCTATACTATTCTTAACTTCCCCCCTGTCTATTTTCTACCTACCATTTATGCCACTTATTCTCTGTACCTTTTCTTCTTCTCTCCCCCCCACCACTCCCCTGTTAATAACCCTCCATGTCATCTCCATTTCTGTGATTCTGTTCCTGTTCTAGTTGTTTGCCTAGTTTCTCTCTCTTTTTTTGTTTGGTTTTTAATAGCTGTGAGTTTGTTGTCATGTTACTGTTCATATTTTTTTATCTTTTTCTTAGGTAAGTCCCTTTAACATTTTATATAATAAGGACTTGGTGATGATGAGCTCCTGTAATTTGATCTGAGAAACACTTTATCTGCCCTTCCATTCTAAATGACAGCTTTGATGGATAAAGCAATCTCTATGTAGGTCCTTGTTTTTCATGACTTCAAATACTTCTTTCCAGCCCCTTGTTGCCTATAAGGTCTCTTTTTGAGAATTCAGCTGACAGTCTGATGGGAACTCTTTTGTAGGTAACTGTCTCCTTTTCTCTTGCTTCTTCTAAGATTCTCTCCTTATTTTTAATCTTGGCTAATGTAATTATAATGTGCCTTGGTGTGTTCCGCCTTGAGTCAAACTTCTTTGGAATTCTCTGAGCTTCCTGGACTTTTTGGAAGTCTATTTCCTTTGCCAGATTGGAGAAGTTCTCCTTCCTCATTTTTTAAAATAAGTTTTCAATTTCTCGGTCTCTTCTTTTTATTCTGGTACCTTATAATTTGGATGTTGGAACATTTAAAGATATCCTAAGCCTCTCCTCATTTTTTTTTGAATTCTTGTTTCTTCATTCTTTTCTGTTTGGTTGTTTCTTCTTCCTTCTGGTCCACTCCATTGATTTTAGTCCCAGTTTCTTTCCCATTATTATTGGTTCCCTGTACATTTTCCTTTATTTCACTTAGTATAGCCTTCATTTTTTCATCTAATTTGTGACCAAATTCAACCAATTCTGTGAGCATCCTGATTACCAGTGTTTTGAACTGTGCATCTGATAGGTTGGCTATATCTTTACCGTTTAGTTGTATTTTTTCTGGAGGTTTGATCTGTACTTTCATTTGGGCCATTCTTGTTGTCTTGGCAAGCCTGTTACATAGTAAGAGGTGGGAGCCTTAGGTATTCACCAGGGCAGGGCAACCTACATGGCTACGTTGTTAAGCTGTGTGTGGGGAAGGGGTCCCAGAGGGAACAATGGCACTTACTCTGCTCTCTACAAGATTTCAGTCACTTTCCCCACTACCTACAAGCAAAGTGGGCCCTTCTGGTATTGATTCCCAGGTGGGCTGTCTTGTGTAAATTCTAGGACCCTATGTGTCTCTCCAGCGAACTCTCCTGTGAGGCTGAGAATTTCTCCTGCTTCCTTCTCAATCCCCACAGGTGTTTTCAATCAGTGGTTTGAGGCTTGCTTTCTGCGCACTGGAGCCCTGGGCTGTGTGGTCTGCCTTGCTCCCCAGTTGTTGCTCCAGTTTATCTGTACATGAATGTGGGACCACCGGCTCAATCAGCTGCAGCCTTGCCCTCCCCAGTCCTGCAGCCATTGCCTTGCCGAGAGTCCTCTCCACCCGACTGCCTATCTCTGCCCCTCCTACCTATCTGTCTCGATAAATGTGTCTTCTTTAACTCCTTGGTCGTCAGACTTCCATACAGTTTGATTTTCTGTCAGTTCTGGTTGTTTTTTTTGTTTGTTTTTAAATTGTTGTCCTTCTTTTGGCGGTGTGAGAGGCACAGTGTGTCTACCTATGCCTGCATCTTGGCTGGAAGTCCCAAATGTGAATGGATTTTTATATATCATGCTTAGACTCACTGTACTTCTTTAATCTGAAGAGTCATTTTTAAAAATCATCTGGATAATTCCCCATTATCATTATGAATACTATTTGTTCTCCATTATGTATGTTCTCTCTTTCTAGAATTCCTATTAGATACATGCTAGATTTTTCAATCTATATTTCATGACTTTTAACTTCTATTTTAAATTTCCTGTCTGCTAGTTATTTTTCAGTCTGTGTTCTGGGTCTTTACCTCTATTTATTCATGTCACATTGTATTGTCTTTCAGATTATTTAAAAATTATTTTATATTTTGGGGCTCTAGTTTTTATGTTTTTTTTTATTTCTGGTGACTTTGGTTCACAATGAATAATTTCTTTGTGTATTTTGAAACTTGGGATTATAAGAGGGAATTTTTTTCCTCCTTGTGAATCTAGGCAGTCTCAGTTGTCAGAGAATCCATCCAGTGTGTTTTTGGTTGCTTCTTCTGCCTACCCCAGAGCCAACAGCACCCTAAAAGCAATTTTACATTTTTTTTAGCTCACAGATTTCTCACACCATGAATGCAGTATAAGAACAAACTCCAAACACACAGGCCTACAATGTTGAGTTTTCATGGAAGAATTATTTATTGATTTAGTATTACAACTTCCCAGCTATAGTCATAAATGAGACAACTGCTATATTGTCTCTCTGGCCTGGTGGGCAGAGTTTATTGGTCTAGTTTTACTGAGTTAGTGATCCATCAAGTGTCAAATTCCTAGCCAACCAAATTAGGTAACTCCTCCTATTGGCTAAAGCATCAAGTAATGCACCTACCTAGGTGTCCCTCGGCCCTCTCCAGGCTTTTCACTCATGCGCTCTCACTTTCTTTTTTTGACCACAGCCATAGATTTTCTTATTATGATAACATATACATAGCATACAATGTTTAATTTAAATTAGTTCTAAGCATTCAGTTCAGTGCCATTAAGTTCATTCACAGTGCTGTGCAACCATATTACTTATTCTATCTCCAGAATTTCTTTCATCTTCACAAAATGAAACTCCATATTCATTAAATACAAACTTCTACTTTCCTTCTTCCCTCCCTCCTACTCTTCTCCCAGCCCCTAGGACCACCATTCTACTTTCTGTCTTTATGAATCTGACTACTTTAGTATGTCACAGAAGAAGAATCACACAGTGTTTGTCCTTTTGTGTCTTGATTATTTATTTCACTTAGCATGATGTCCTCAAGATTCCTCTGTGCTGTAGCATGTGTCAGAATTTCCTTTCTTTATAAGGCTGAATAATATTCCATCATATGTATATACCACATTTTGTCTGTCCATTCACCCACTGATGGACATTGGGGCTATTGCCACTTTTTGGCTATTACTGTGAAAAGTGCTATGAACATAGGTGTGCAAATATGTGTTCAAGTCCCTATCTTCAGTTCTTTTGTTATATACATATATAGCCAGAAGTAGAATTGCTGGATCATATAGTAATTCTATGTTTAATTTTTGGAGGGTTTGCCAAACTATTTTCCAAAGGAATAGTTATAAATTTTTAAAAAACTATAATATCTTAGCCTGTACTTCCAAATGTTATTGGTGGTAGGTGAGGCTATGCATGGTAGCCTCATCTGCTGTCTTCCCCAAGCCAGAAGTACTGTCCCCTTTAGCTTCTATAACTTTTTTTCCATATAGCTTCTTCCTTTTTCTCACCCAAGGTAACTTTCTATGATTATTTTAGGTCCCAGATAGGAATTCCAGAATAGATAAACTACCACAGGTCTGTCAGGCCACATCTACATTTACCTTTTTCTCCACAAATTTCTCCTCTGGGCATTTACAAGAGCAAACTTCTGCTCTTTCAAAGCACAAACACTTACTGTATTTTTTGGACCATAAGACACATCTAGGTTTTAGAGGAGGAAAATAGAAAAAAATTTTTGAAGCAAAACATATGGTAAAATATTTAATAACATAAATGACATAATATTTCACCAATATAAATGTAAACAGTACTCAAAAGCAGCATTAACAACCATTATTCCTTCCAAATTTGGGTGGGGGGTACGTCTTAAAGTCTGAAAAATACTATAAGTGGTTCTCAAGCCTGTTGGAGCTCAGGATATTTTGGAGAATTTCAGAAGAAATAAATGTAACAAATACAAATGTCAGCCCAGAAACTCTGGAATGAAAAAAGATGTAATTCATTTTTCTACAATTTAACCTAATTTTCTCTTCTGGCTCTAACTGTGTTAGGTGGATGTTATTTAGGACCTCTACAGTTCTGCAAGGGTACCTGAAAGTTCTGGCGGACTGATGACTCCTATCCCAGGTGCCGCTGGTCCTCATTGACATTATCACCCCACCATCCTCCTGGTCATTGTTGAGCACAGGTAGCCAAAAGCATTTTCCTCACTTTCATTCCCATATCCTCTAAAGCTTGCTGCTCTCTCCACTGCTATAGTGCCACTCTTGGCAGGCAACAGTTTTTTCATTGCTTGTATGGTGTGTTGGTCCATGAGAAAAGTGGGAGGACATCTGAAGATCCTCTTTTTAGACATTCCCCACTGCATTTTCTGCTCTGGATTTTGCTACATCCCTGTGATCCATCCAAACAATAAGGCCTGTGTCTCCCCTGGTCAAAGAGTCTACAGATTATTTTAGGTCTCTTGCTCTTTCCCTAGGACTTTGTCTGGAGAGGGGGACCAGGACATTTTCCTTTGAAGCCCACCAAATCTGTTCCCTTTGGAAAAGCAAGAAGCCTTATTCCTGGCCACAGGAGAGCAGTTCTAAAATACAAAAACAATGAGCAGAGTAAGAAGCCTTTTTCAGTGACTGTTACTCACTATGCACTTTGCATACATTATCTCCTTAATCCTCAGACCTACAGTTGCCATCCTCAGTTGACAGAGAAGAAAACTAAAGCTTGGGGAGATTAAGTGATTTACTGTTGATCATAAATGATGGAGCTGAGTTTTGCCTGCTTCCAGGGTCCAGTTCTAGACCTTCCCTTATCTCTTAATTTTACTCTTAATCTCATAATCCTTAATCTTAGGTTCGTCAAGATAGTCATCTCTCATTAGGGCTTACACAATGTCGGGTGCATCTTTCCATTTTAGCACTTGCTACAACATATTGTGTTGAGCATCTTTCCTAGTCAGATCTCTTGAGAGCCCAGCACAGTGCCTGATCTACAGTACAAATGTCTGTTGAACTAATATATTTCTTCTGTGGATATTTATTTATTCTGTTACCACTGTGAGTGCCCTCTCTAAGTTTCACTGCTGTAGAAGCTGGGATGTTTGGAGCTAGTAAGAGGCATGACTTTGGCAAACAAAGATCACATCAAATTGGGACTAGGGGTCAGTTAGAGACTGTTCAGGCCCTCACACCTGCTATGGAGGGAAGAGCCTTATTCATTCTGATTTGATTCATTAGGACTCACTTGGATCCCCAAGGATACAGAAGCACTTTGCTTCTTACTGCCTTTTATCTTTGTAAACATTGCAATAGCACACCAACTCAAAACTCAACAGATAAATGCTATGACTGAACGTCTCCCCAGACTTATATGTCGAACTCCTTAAGCCTGCTTTTACAGTATTGTAGGAAATTGTTGGTGGAGCCCTCAGGAGGTGCTTACATCATGGAGCCCTTATGAAAGGGCTCCCTAGTCCCTCCCACCAAGTGAGGACAAACAGGAGGCAGGGCTATAAAACAGAAAGAGGGGCCTCACCAGTCTGTGACATACTGGTTCCATGAACTGAACTTTCCAGCCCCCAGATTGTGAGAAATAAATTTCTGTTGTTTATAACCCACCCAGTCTATGGCATTCTGCAACAGCATTCAGAATGGACCAAGACAGTCAATAATAGAGAACCCAAACCTCTATTTAAAGGAATGTAATTAATTTGGAAGCAGATTTTTTAAAATGATGTAGAGTAAATCCTGGTGCATCTTTTGCTTTCAATTCCTTTATTATTTATTCTGGTATATATTTTTGAATATTATCCTTATACTGTTACTGACTTTTATTTTAGATTTTATCTATTGGTTTTCTTCTACAGGGGAAGGGAATTTAGTGTGCATACACCACCTCACACACACGTCACCTCTCCAATTTTTCTGTATATGGTTATATTGTACTTTTTGTTGATATCAGTGCTCAGTTTGTATTAAGGCATGCAAATATTATTCACAACTGAGCCACATTCAACATTAAAATGATTGCTCCTTTATTATATAATTTTTTCCCTTAGAGTTAATAATCTTGTCATCTTGTCATTTGCCTAATTTTCTTTACACCTATCACTAATTACACCAGACTTTCTAATTGAATTATAAGGCTTCATTCAATTTAGCAGATAGAACAGATAATTCTTGCTGGGCCATCTTGGTACTAAAAGTCCAATTTATTTTTGATGCATACATTTTATTTTTGTTTTGTCTCTATGAAACTAGGGTCATGACGCATACATTGTTTTGTAGTGGCTTTTTTTTCTTTAAGTGGCATGCCATGAACATCTTTGATGCCTGAAGCACACATTTAATAGATGCATAGTACTTACCTTATTGCATGAGCACACTGTAATCCATTAAACTAATTGTCCACTGTGACACATTTATGCAGTTTTCAATTTTTCACCTATATAAACAATCCTGAGGATTACATTCCTCAGACTTAATTTTGCCTAATTATTTCCAATATAAGATAAATTCTAAGTGTAGAATTTCTGGATCAAATAATTTAGAGATTATTAAGGATTTGATATATGTTTTCCCAAGAGATAGTGCTGAACTTGAAAAGTATTGTCAGTTCTGAGTTTATCATCTTAAACATTTTTGAAGTTATTTATTTAATTATTTGTTTGTTTATTTATTATTTCATTTTTTAAAGCCATTCCTCTTCTGCAATGGCCATCTTAAATGTCAGTTTTAATGCTAATTATTTTCATTAATATTTTTTAATAACCAGTGGGACTGCATATTTTTACATATGCTTATTTGATGTTTTGCTTCTATATTTTGTGAAGTGTCTGCTTATATCCCTCGTTCCCTTGACTATCAGTCAATCTATTTCTGCTGCTCCACTTTCTCTCCACTTTCGTTGGAAATGTCACCTTGTCAGACTTGTTCTTTGCATTGTAGCCCTTCTAGGCCTTTTCTTAAGCTCTTTGTGTGATTCATTTAACCATCCATTTACTCAAGCAACTCTACATATTTGCTAGCACCTGTTACAATCTTCAAGGAACTGGGAACTAAGGAGGATGAAACAATGCCATGGCTCATATGAAACTTATATTTTAGAAGGTGGAAGCAGATAATGAACAAATAAATAAGAATAATAAACGTGTCAGAAAGTAAATGCTAGAGAGGGTTTAAAACTAGGTGTTATAGTGGAGGATAACTGGGGGTTCTTTTAGATTTGGCGCTTAAAGAATGTGTCTCTGAGAAAGTGCCAGCCTAGGACTTCTGAATGACATACGGGAGCCAGCCATCTGAAGAACAGCATTCCAGGGGGAGGAAACAGGCAAAGTTCTACCTCCTGCTGATTTGAAATAAACCAGTCTCAGAGGTAAAGTCCCATTTCCGTGAAGGTTTCTGGGACCATTTTAGCCCATAGCAAACATTCTTTTTGGTTTCATATAATCCTCATTGTCTGTACTTATTTGTCACTTATAAATCACAGCCTTACTTAATTGATTTATTTTAGAGTTATTATATTTTCTTTTTCAGAGATGTCTAAGAGTTTTTTAAGGTTAAAGAACTGCATCTGGCCCTGGCTGGTGTGACTCAGGGGATTGAGCGCAGGCCTGTGAACCACACGATGGCGGTTCGATTCCCAGTCAGGGCACATGCCTGGGTTGGGGGCCAGTTCCCAGAAGGGGACTCACGAGAGGCAATCATACATTGGCATTTCTCTCCTTCTCTCCTTCCCTTCCCCTCTAAAAGATAAATAAATAAAATCTTTTAAAAAACCACTCGCACTGTTTAAAAAAAAAGAACTGCATCTGATATTTATCTGTAGTGCCTATATAATCCAGCATGCCCTTCAGGTGTGATCAACCTTTCGAAGTTTCTGGGCCACATTGGAAGAAGAAGAGTTGTCTTAGGCCACACACAAACACTAACTAACACTGATGGGCAAAAAACAAATACAGTTTTAAGTAGATTCACAAGTTTGTGTGGGGCCACATTCATAGCCATCCTGGGCCACATCAGCTTGTGGCCTGTGTGTTGGACACCCCTGTGCCTAGATGCTCAAGAGTTGTGATTAATACAGACAATTATAGTCTTGCTTGTTTGCTATGAGACTGTCTAATTCAGTCTTTAAAATCCTGTGAAAGAACCATGCCATGTGTGGGCCTTCATTCAAATAGGCTAGATATTTTTTAAAATGAAAAAATAAAAAGCTTATTGCAGAATGTGAAATTGAATAGAAAATTAAAGTACTTAACTTTTTCTCAATAAACTTTTACAAGAGACTCAGTCAAGAAAAAAGAAAATCTAGTTCCAAAATATAATTTTGATAACTGTTGTTTGAAAGAGAGCAGGTCACTACCATGTGTGTCTTTGTGAAAGTGTGCAAATATGTGTGTGCATGGAGAATTTATGGAGCATTTCTTATATGGAGGAAATGAAAGACAGACTGTTATTTGAAAGAAATCTGATTCTCATCTTCAAAGATTGTTCCAGTTACTGGGAAAAATTAAATACTGAATTTCTAGAATTCATAAAATTGCGGGGAACCTTCTAGAAACTTAAAAAACATGCAATAATGTAATTGGTCCTGTACTTAAGGACTCAGAAGTTCTAAGCATATAGTCAGTGATAAGGAAACAGAGGGTTTATTATAAAGGCAATAACAGAAGACTGATTACAGGCAGAGGCTGGTTGAGTGTGTGTGTTCTATTGTATGTTGCATACACAGGAACTGGAATTCTAACCAATTTCCTCTCCCCCACCTTTTTATGATCCAACCCATCTGGTATTTGTGTTTCAGTGACTGATTTTTCTGATTCTCATACCTGCAGGTGTAATAACCCAGAAACCCAGAGGCAAAGGTCCAGAAAAAGAGAGACACCAAATCCAAGGTATTTTCAGTACATAGAGCTGTGAAAATTGTGTTAAGTGCTCCCAACCAGAGAATGAACATATTTCACATCACTCAGCTGTGGAAATGTTCTAAATAGCTTTGGATAATTTGACTCATAAACTGAACAAGACTGGTAAATACCAAAATAGGCCAACAAAAAGATTCAATGAAAGAACAGAGAGAGAGAGCTTGCATAGAAGAAGGAGAATAAGAACATCTTTGGAACAGATAAAAGAATTTTGATAATGGTAATGAGAATGGAAGATTCTCCCTTCAGAGATGGATGATCAGCTTCAGAACTTCAGAGGCACGTGATCTTGAGCAACTCATTTAACCTCTAAATGTTTCCTCATCTGTAAAATAGATGCAAGTAATATATGCAATACATTATATGCAAGTAATACATGCAATAACCCATGGTTATTATGCATCTACAATGTAGTAGGAGTTGAAGCATTGCTCTAAGCATAGGAGAGCAGTGTACCCTTCTCAGAGGGCTGTTATGAAGTTAGTCCATCCATGTACAGAGTGGAGAACACTATTATCCTCACGAGATAGAAAAGGGGTTAGAAAATAAGGCATACTGCAATGAACAGAATGCTGACAAGTGATGAGATGAAGCAAGTAATGCCATACTGGGGTTTTTCTATGAAATTGAAAGTAAGTTGAAAGTAAAAACTACAGTATACATGTGTTTTTAAATAAAAGTCCATGTCCAAAACCTGCTTGATTTACCTTTCTTTAATATCCCCCCATTTTGCTGTGTCTAATTGGCTACTCAGTTGCTGTATTAATTTTCTAAATGTAGTATAGAGTTATGCCCACCCTCAAATACTTAATGACTCCCAGTATCTTCAACTCAAATTATAAATTTCTAATTTGGGCATTCAAGATACTTTATAGAATTATTTCTAATTACATTTCCAGACTTATTTTATACTCTACTCCTTCTACATTTTGAGTCACAAACCACAGACAATGCTTTAGAATGGCTCTACAGACTTTTAAATGGTATATGATTGTAGTATATTGTTATATTATTTCCTGCTGTATGGAATTTCAATACCACAGCTATTTGAACTTATAAACTTTTCCTTTCCCTTTTCAAATAACCAAACAACCTTCTCTGATCAAACGTACTTTATTATTTTTTTGCCTGTCTGTAGAGGTAGCAGGGTACCTCATACACATTCATTTTTTAATAAATATCAACTCACTTCCCCTTGCTTTTTAGCTGCACTCATGGTGCTTGCTTTTCTTGGAATGATTACTGAGTTTTTTCTCTTTTCCCAAATAATAACCTTCCAGGACAAACTCAAAAGTCAGCTTCTTCAAAGCCTTTTGTCCATCTCCTCAGAGGTGAAATGGATTCCTTTTTCTTCAACATGATGACACCTTAGGCACCACACTGCTCAAGTGCTCCCACAGATAACACTGTCTGTGGGGATGTCTTTTGTACTTGTAGTTGAAGACAATGTGTAGTTCTATTCATTTGTGTCTTTATTGTATTCACCCAACACCTTGTTCATGGCAGAGACCCAAGAGATTAAAAAACAAATTTGTGGAATAAATGAAAGAGCTGGACAAATCTTGAGCAGAGATGGGCCACTGCAGGTTTGGTGAAGCCTGAGTGGTGGAGAGGCTGTGAGATGCTCCTTCAGGGCTCTTCTCCAGCCATGCCTGACATCCCCAACCCCCAGCCTGGCCTGAGAGCAAGTCTGTCTTTAGAGTCATGGGATGCAAATGTCACATTTAGTAGCAAATAGTTCTGTTTGAAGATCCATTTGACAAGAAAGGGAGTCTTTGAAATTAACACTGTTTGCTGAAACTAGAGTCAAGTACAATCAACAATGCGTACTGGGTAGGGTCTGGTTAAAGCAATATGCAGTGTGGCTTTCCCATCTTATACTGCTCACTCATTCCTTTTAATTTTTGAAACAGTTTTTTTTTAAAGCTTGACTAGATATTTTTAGGTTAGGATTGATCTATTTTATGTCTACTGGCTGTTATCATGATGATATTCTGCTTTGAAGAGTTTATTGCATGGAGGTGATGGAGTCTTGGGACCTAGTTTGATCTTATCCTGGTCAGCTCAGCCACACTCCTGGACCTAGTCCACTTCATCATCAAGAGTCCAGAAGACTGTGGGGTCACAGTTGCTGGATCCCCTGCTGCCTCAGAGCGTCCTGTTGAAAAGATTACCCAGAGACATTGGTGGCCTGGATTTTTGATATAGAAAAACCTACTGAATCAAAAACTAGAAAGATACATTTTCTGACATGACCAGTGCTGGCTTTTTCTGCCCCAAATTCCAGCTTCACAGGGAGAGGACTCTAGGTAGAAGGTAACCCCAAGAGCAAAAATTCATCCCCAGAAGAGATTAACCCAACTCAGAGACTTAAAGTCTTTGGGCTAGTTTTAGTTAATAAGAAATATTTGTGCCTCCAGAATATCCAACTGTTTAGTTGCTGAGACAGAAATTCTGAAAATAGAAGGTGTTAGAATAACTGACTAATAATTTTATCCAGACAGATCAGGATGCTCACCCCCAAGTGAAATGTGGAGGAGTTTAACGTTTATGAATGATTGAATTCAATTTCTCAAAGAGAAGCCAGAATTTCAAACATTTTCTAGAATTAAGAGAGAGTCTAGGGTTATGCCAAGTGAAAGGCTCGATCCTCTTCACGCCGTTAGTGATGGGCTCAGAATAGGTGGAGTCTGAGACTGTGGTATCCTCATTTGATGAGAGAAAGGCATAGGGAATGATGGTGGTAAATGAGTATTCTTTAGGGAGGCTTTCATTTTTTCTTTTCTTTTCTAAAAAAGAAATGCCTCAAAATACCTAACAAATTCCACTTTGGAAATACTGAGCTAGTTTATATTTTACATCTCATCACTATACAATTGTACCTGATTTTTAACCAAAGAGTAGTACCCTGCTTGATCAGACTTGCCTTTGGATAATTTTTTATTGTATCCAAAAGTAAAATTCACCCTCAAAGTTAAAAATATTTGTGTTATTGAAGCCCTGGAAGAAATATGACTTCAACTCTGAAGAACTTGAGGAGTTCCAGATATATTTTGATATTGAAAAAAGTTGAAGTCCCATTATTTCTTTACAGATTTTATTTATTTATCTTTTAGAGAGGAAGGAAAGGCAAGAAGGAGAGAAATATCAATGTATGGTTGCCTCTCATGAGTCTCCTGCTGGGAGCTGGCCTGCAACCTAGGCATGTGCCCTGACTGGGAATCGAACCGCGATTGTGTGGTTCGCAGGCCTGCGCTCAATCCACTGAGCTACACCAGCCAGGGCAGAAGTCCCATTATTTTATAGTCCAGCCTTACACATTTTCATATCTTCTCTTATGTCACATTAGAGATGAAACTCAGATCTGTATAAAGTATTTCAAGGGCATTAATGAAAGAGTTGCACTTAATCCAACCACTTGTAACTAAATTTCTGCTTCCATAATATTTTTTTGAAAATGAAAGAAAGAAATGTGAAAACATATATGTAAAAAAAAATAGAGGAACCGATGATCAAATCATGCAAGAGTGATAGATACCTCTCTATGCCAGCTCTGCTGGCATTATGCACATACATGTGTAGTAGGTTACATTATAGCCTGCTTTCTTCATGTTACTAGAGTAATAGATATTTATTGTAGAAAACTAGGAAAAAAAGAAAAGTAAAAGAAAGGTAATTTAGAATCACCTGTAATTCCATCAAGTCTAAGTAACTAATTTTGGTCTTTCATCTTTTTTATAGATTATTTATTTTGTGGTAGATTTGAGTCATTAGTTTTTTTGTTTGTATTTTCCTTGTTTGTTAAAAAAGTAAGATATATACAGAAACTTCCATGAAAATGTAAAGAGTTTTGTTAACCACTAGTCAACTGCCATTTTGCAAAATTCAGTGTTTTTTGTCACATTTTTATCGTCTAAGCTAAAAATCATTTTTCTTTTTTGTTATTACCAGAATGGAATTGTGGCTTTATATATTTTCAAGTGTAATTATTATTTTTTGTGCTGAAGTTATGCTAATATGACCACTAGGCCAATTCATACACAGCTCTTACAACCTTTTCACACATTCCTCTTCATCAAAGCCCTTCTTTGCTTTTCGAAGCAGAATATTTTTCAGGCTCACCTTGTAGACTCCCTGCTGTTCCCACCTCTTTAAGGAGTTCTGATTTCTGTTAGTGAATAATGGTTTTTAGAAATCAAGATCTGGGTGCTCCATGTGCTTTGTGTTTGAAGCACCAGTGCTTCTAGTCTCTCTCCGAGGACAGAACTGGAAAATGTACTCATATACACATATTTCCGGCTCACACTGATATTTAAATTCAAGGTTATCATTACTACTTTTCTTAAATTATTTGATTTTATATTTGGATCTCTCGCTCTTTTTAAATATCTAGTTGTGTGTGTGCATGTGTGTGTGTATTGGAAATACTTTACAGTTTACAAAAATGATCACTGTATTGGTGAAAAGTTCTGGATAGGAAACCAGATAATGCTTTCATAGTGACAAGCTCACAGTGGTGTGAAAAATGTTTGGGGTGGACACAGAAGAGCCAGATCACCTCCCTGTGACTAAGCCAGTAAGGAAGAAGCCCCTCCCAATGACAGGCCTGAGATGGGAGGTGACCGGGCTTCCTGGGCCACCAGGGCCTGTGGTGAGCTCCTGAGGGAGATCCCATTGGCTCCATGGGCCACACCTCTGACCCCCCAGAGGGTTTTCTAAAGGACACTATGACATACATCTCTAGAAAATCTTCTGCTACATTTTTTGTCACAAATGTGAAAATTTTTTAATATGAACACAGGAAAAATTCTTGAAATTGTTGGGTCAACATGTATATCAAATACTAAGACTAAATATTGACGCATTTTGTTAAGGGCCATGCCTGCAATACTGCATCGATTTGCCCTCCTACAAGTGGTGTGCAGTCCATGCAGGTGTCTTTGTCTGATAGTCCTGTTGAAACCACTGCTTTTTTCTGCCCATCCTCTACATTTTACTTCTTTCAAGTGCCACAGCGAGTTATTTGTGTCTCCTAATTTGTATTCCTATGATTGTTTTTTATATTTTCAAATCAATTTACAGTTGTAACTTATATTTGGCTTTCTATTTGATCTCTGCTTCAGGAGGCAGCATGTAAGGCAAAACCCTTATCCACATTGATTTGTTATGTTGCAAATGATTTCTACTGGATTCTTACATTAGGTTGTGTGCCTGTCTGTTACTGAGGAATGCTTGGGTTTTCCTTTAAAATTTTTCTTTCTTTACATTTTAGCTAAAAATTGCAATAGCCTGCCTTTTATACTGTTAACACAATGTGATTTCTGAACCAGGAAAGCCCCTGCATTTAAACAAAACTTTGTTATATCTAAGATACATAATTTTAAGAAATCAATATGTGTGCATATGGTTTATACATTATTACATTGAGGGAGGTGAGGTGATTTTTAAAAATCACTTCACTTTATCACTTCCTTGGAAAGGAATGTGGAAACTGTATTTTGGAAAGAACAGTTTTCTTAGGCTGTGGATCCTATTCTATGTCATTTAAGAATTGCTAAAGTCACACTGGGTTAGAAAGTCATACAAAAAGAGAAAATGTGTAATTAAAAAGAGCCACAGGTAAATATCCTTCAATCAACAAGAAAAGCCTGTAGATACTGTGTAGGACCCAGATATTGCTCATAGTATGAATCTCTATTTGTTTTACATGAATATAATTTTCAATATAGCTTCAAAAAACTTAACATGCTCTATTCAGTTTGGATTTTTAAAAGTATATTTTATTGATTATACTATTCCAGTTGTCCAATTTTTTTCCTTGTCCCCTCACTCAGTACCCCCCATTTTCTCTAGCAATTCACCCCTTTAACTCATGTCCATGGGTCATGCATATAAATTCTCTGGCCTTATCCATTTCCTATACTGTCCTCAACATCCCCCTCACTATTCTGTACCTACCAATTTACACTTAATCCCTGTACCTTTTCCCCTTTTCTCCCCCTTTCCCCTCAGATTGATAACTCTCATCTATGGCCATACCATGCTGAATGTGCCCAATCTCGTCTGATCTCAGAAGCTAAGCAGGGTTGGGCCTGGTTAGTACTTGGATGGGAGATAACTCTCCAAGTGATCTCCAAATCTATGGTTCTATTTCTCTTTTGCCTGTTTACTTAGCTTATTTTTAGATTCAGTTGTTGAGGATTGTGAATTTATTGCCATTTTAATATTCATAGTTTTTATCTTCTTTTTAAAAATAAGTCCTTTTAACATTTGATATAACAACCATTTGGTGATGATGAAGTTTAGCTTCACTTTGTCTGGGAAGCACTTTATCTGCCCTTCAATTCTAAATGAAAGCTTTACTAGATAGAGTAATCTAGGTTATAGGTCTTTGCTTTTTATCATTTTGAATACTTCTTGCCAGCCCCTTCTTGCCTGCAAGGTTTCTTTTGGGAAATCAGCTGACAGTCTTATGGGAATACCTTTGTAGGTAACTATCTGCTTTTTCTTGCAAATTTTTAAGATTCTCTCTTTATCTTTAACCTTTGACATTTTAATTATGCTGTGTCTTGGTGCGGTCCTCTTTGGTCCTTCTTGTTTGGGTACTCTCTGTGCTTCCTGAACTTGCACATCTGTTTCCTTCACCAAATTAGGAAGTTTTCTTTCATTATTTTTTCAGATAAGTTTTCGATTTCTTGCTCTTTCTCTTCCCCTTCTGGCATCCCTGTGATCTGAATATTGGTACTTCTGAAGATGTATCAGAAGCTCCTTAGCCTATCCTTGTTTTTATTTTTATTTTTTGAATTTTTTCTTTTTGCTTCTTTCTTCTGACTGAATGCTCTTGTTCTTTCTTATGTTCCAAATCATTGGTTTGATCCTCAGCTCCATCCCATCCATTGTTGGTTCCCTATAAATCTTTCTTTCTTTCACTTAATATAATCTTCATTTCTGCCTGGGTCTTTTTTATGCTATTGAAGTACCCAATGAGCTCTTTGAGCATCCTAATAACCAGTGTTTTGAACTCTGCATCTGATAGATTGTTTATCTCTATTTTGGTTAGTTCTTTTTCTGGAGTTTGGTTCTGATTTTTCATTTGGGACAATTTCTTTGTCTCCTCAATTTAGAAGCCTCCCTGTGTTTGTTTCTGTGTATTAGATAGAGCTGCTTTGACTCCCTGTCTTAGTAGCACAGCCTATTGTAGCAAATCACACTGGTAAATTGGATGGGGTGGAGCCTTAGATAATTGCCAGTGTGGGGCAACCTCAGTTGTCGCTCCGTGGTTATGTGCAAGGGAGGACTCAGATAGGGGATGATCTGCTGCCTGGCCTCTGGGGTTTTGTCCGGGAGGAAGTTGTCCCCCAGCACTTGCCCTGATACCAGTCACTTCAATTTCTCCCCATATGCCACTGGTGCCCTTCCAGCTGTTGCCCTGGCGCTGAAGCCCAGAGGGAGCAAATCTATGTAAGTCCTAAGTCCATTGTGGGCCCTTTAAGAGGAGACCCCTGAGAATCCTGCAGTTTCTCCCACTGTCCACACACCCACTGGTTTTTACAGCCAGAAATTATGGGGCTTATCTTTCTGGTACTGAAACTCTGGACTGGGTGATCTGGTGTGGGGCTTTTTATCCACCACACATAGGTGTGGGACTGACTGTTTCATGTTTCTGCTCCTCCTACCCACCTGGATGAATGTGGCTTCTTTAATTCCTTGGTTGTCAGATTCCATAATGCTCAATTTTCTAATGATTCTGGATAATACTTGCTTTGTAGGCTAGTCATGATTTTAGCCATGGTTGTGAGAGGAAAGGAGCTGTATTTATCTATGCCTCCATTTTAGATGTTTTTGACAGAATTTTAATTAATCCTTATGTTTGGGATGTTGGCATTTGTGAGAGGATTATTATCATCCTCAAATTTATTTTTATAAAGAAAAGTTTTGGGGGAAGTGGGGCAATTTGCTCTGAATCATGTAAGAAGTAAACTGGATTAATTTTCCTAATTTTTTTAGATAAGGGGAAGTTTTTGTGAGGTCTGATTTTTCATTTTACCAAAAACTGAAGATCATCACAGAGAAAGGAGGTAAGTTCTATTTTCAAACTTTTTTTTTAGCGTGCAGGTGACTGTGGTGTCCACAAATAGGAAGTTTTCGGAAGAAGGAGGCAGCAGGGGTTGCTTGATGAGAGGTGGGGGTGAGGGTCAAGGGCAGGAAACTGTTGCCCCCTGGGGAATCTGCAGTGATGAGGGAATATAGCACAGCATGGTTCTCAGACTATTGGTCTCAGGGTCCCTTCAAACCCTTCCAGGTTACTGAACACCCCAGTACTCTCATTTACGGAGGTTAAATCTCAACACTGATAGCATTAGATATGAATACAGAAATATTATAAAAGCTTTATTAACCAATACTTTAAAAGTCACAATTACAAAAGCACATTGCATGTGAACATGAATAACTTTAATAATTAGAATATATGCTATGGAAGAAAAGGGGTTACACATGAAACCTGACAAGCTCAGGGAGACCTGTGTGGCAGCCTTACAAACTCAGAGACCTAAAGTAACCACATAGGATGGTCTGAAATTAAAACTTTCTAACTGAAAGCAGTTCATGGCAGGCAGGCATGTCGTAGGCCAGTATTCTTTTTGCATCTATGGTATGTACCTGATAATGCATGTTAATTGTTGACTGTTAATTATCCTGTACCCACCTGTGTAAAAGTATGTATCTATCATTTTTATCCAATCCAAGAGGTCTGCTTCCCCACCCACCCCGCCTTTTGCTTTTTCTCACCTCTCTAATCTATCACCAATGGATTTCATGTAGTCCCTTAATGCCTCCTCTTTTGGTTGTAATATGTAAAATAAGGTGCAAAACAGCCATTCTCAGGAGCATTATCTCAACTCAGTGAGGTTTTGCTTCTCAGCAATTCAGTTTGGCTCAAATAAACTCCCAAAAATTCTCTGCGGGTTTGAATATTTCTTATGTTGACAATACTAATTCAAAAGTTGTTTTGTGAGACAAGTGGCCTTGTTTTATAGTTTTGCAAAAAATTTTAATGTGGCCTTATGTGCATTTTACTCACAGAATTTCTGCCATCAAACATGTGGGTCTTTTGAACACCAACAACTTGTTCTCCCAATCTCCAGACACCAACTGAGTAGCCTCTAATTCAGTCTGACGCCGGTTACCTGCCAGCCCCACAAGTTCCGGGCTGAGTCCCACAAGACGGTCCCTGTTTCAGGTGGGCCTCCTGCACTTCTGGCCAACAGGATATGAGTTCAGGTGCCCTTGGTCCCCTCCTCATGTTCTGTAATTTGCTGAAACAGCCATAGCACTCAGTGAAACACTTGCACTTAGCATTTTATTATAAAGGATACAAATGGACAGCCAAATAGAAGAGAGGCATAAGGAAAAGTAGGGGGAGGGGGAAAGAGTTTTCTTGTCCTCTCAGGACTTACCACCCTACCCATACCTCAATGCTGTCAATAACCCAGAAGTTGTCTGAACCCAGTAGTTTAGGGGTTTAAATGGAGATTCCATCAAGTAGTAATGGTTGATTAAATCATTGACCATTGGTGACGAACTCAATTTACAGCCCCTCTCCCCTCCCTGGAGTTTGCAGGGGATTGGAGGGTGGGGGGGGTGGGCTGAGAGTGCCAACCCTCTAATCATATGGTTGATTCCCCTNAATAACCCAGAAGTTGTCTGAACCCAGTAGTTTAGGGGTTTAAATGGAGATTCCATCAAGTAGTAATGGTTGATTAAATCATTGACCATTGGTGACGAACTCAATTTACAGCCCCTCTCCCCTCCCTGGAGTTTGCAGGGGATTGGAGGGTGGGGGGGGGGGGTGGGCTGAGAGTGCCAACCCTCTAATCATATGGTTGATTCCCCTGGCAGTCACTTCCATCCTGAAGCTACCTAGGGACTCCCACAGAGTCACCTCATTAGCAGAAACTCTATGCTCGAAAGGGGCTTATGATGAATCATAAAAGATGCTCCTCTCTTCCATGTCTGTCAGGAAATTACATGGATTTTAAGAGCTGGAATTAGAGACAAAGATCAAATACTGAATACTTCTCCTTATATCACAGTATCACAGCTTCATACATAGCAGCAGTACCTACCTTATTCCTGCTCCTGCATTCAGGTTATTGTGAAAATACACGTCACGGAGCCTCTGGGGGGCTTTCCTATTAATTCATGGAAGAGCAAGAATGAAAAAAGGTGAATAGTGCCTTAACATTACTATGATAGTAATTTTTGTCTTGTGGATACCCTGAAGGAGTATGAAGGTGGCTCTGAGAAGTGGCACAGAGGAAGATGCAGTGGAGGCTACAGCTTTGGGAATTGTAGGCTAAGGTTTGTGACCTCTGGCTTGATCTTTATGGCATTGCACTCAGGAAGTAATCCTGCAATGAACTATTAAATATCAGCTAATTTTGAAAAGGTTTGCAAGAATTAAATAAGTAAAATCATTCTAAGTCATCTCTGGAACTCCAAATTGTTGTGTATAACTGCTAGTCAACATTTCTGCTTCAGACTCGACTTGCCCAGAACTGATCTGCTCTTCTCTCCACAGACCTCTCCTTCTGTGGCACTTCCCACATAGCTCAGCATTGTAGCTGCTCAAGCACAGAACTAGTTTTGACTCCTCACAGGCATTACTCTGGCCTGAGCTACCGGCATCTCTCACCTGAGCTGCTCCCACTCTGCTTTTACTCTTTCCACCCCACCTCCTTAATCCATTCTCAACCTAACAGCCATCATGTTTCTTTTAACACCTGAGACCATGAAATTTTCTGCTTAAAATGATGTGATTACTTTCACTTGGAGTCAAAGCTGGCTGTTTAAGTGCCTTTAAGGTTTTATCTAATCTGCCTCCAATTTTTCTGTTTATGACCACACCAACTCCTGCTGTCTCCCCATGCTGCTCTGGCCACAGCAGGTTCTTTCTGTTTCTTGAACATGCTAGACATGCTTCTGCCTCAGGGCCTTTGCCCACAGGTCCCTTCACCTGGAGTGCTCTTCTTCCTGATGTATTCTAATGTCATCATTTTGCAAGCTTTGCTCAGCTGTAACCTTCTCACTTGAGAAGGGATTCAGGATTCTGCCCTGGTAGTCAGGATTCTGCCCTGACTACCCTTCCTATGCCGAATGCCTATCACTTCCTTAATGTGCTCTTTTTCTTTGTCTCCCCCCCGCCCCACCCCAGCATTTGTGCTCTGAGGGAAAAAGGACGTAGCATGGTGCCTGACATGTAGTAGACACACAGTAAATACTTGTTAAATGAATGACTGAAGG
The DNA here is from genome assembly GCF_014824575.4 of Sturnira hondurensis. Taxonomy (NCBI): domain Eukaryota; kingdom Metazoa; phylum Chordata; class Mammalia; order Chiroptera; family Phyllostomidae; genus Sturnira; species Sturnira hondurensis. Next base: position 1,284,905 of record NW_028091817.1, on the reverse strand, counting down.
GATATGCAAATACCTTTAAAAGGCTAAGATGCCTCTGGTATTTGAGGTTGTTTCCAATTCAAACCAACCATGAGAAATTTATTGAGGATATTAATAATCAAAATTATTTACATTGCAATGCAACTCAACTAACCTTGGCTTACACACACACACACATTTTTTTCACTGATATAAGCTTCAGGTATGGCTAGATCCAGGGGTTCAAATGATGTCATTGGGATCCTATCTCTTTAATTTCCTCCTCCTATGTCCACTTTGTTCCCAGGCATCCTCTCCCTTTATGGTGGTAATCATACCATGGATATATCTAAGCTTTCATGTTATGAGCTCAGTCACACCATGAGAAAGACAGGTGCACTTATTTCTACTGGATGTTCTTACTCTCAGCCTCTCAATGGGTGTGCGCATCTGTATTTTTCTGTATATCTTCCTCTATAATTAAAAACTTTGTTCATGCTGATTTCTTCCATTGCAATCTGATACCACAGGGCTTTTACAAGTTTTCTCCCTTTCTCCATAGGTGTACCTATGTCCCTTCTCTGGTGGTGAGAAACCAGGCTCCCATTTTCTTAACCTATTTACTTAGCTGATCAATGCTGCTGTTTATAACCAAGTACCCCCTCCTCCACTCCTTCCCCAACTCTTCCTTTTTGTTGACACCTCCCCATCCTGCTTGAGCTTTCATACCCCTTTGTGGAGCTCCCCTCCTTGCCTTGTCGGGGCTCTGACCTCCCCCCAACCCACCCCAGGCACACATAAATGAGGCTACATTATGAATGAATGCTTTCCTCACCTGCTAAGGCTGATTCCCAGGGCCTGGCCCCCTCTACCTGGAAGCCCTCTTTCCTGCTCAGGCCCTGATCCCTAGGCTGGCAGCCCCCACACATACAGGCCCTCCTTACCCTGCTCATTCCCAAACACCGACATGGACCTCAGGCACCCGGACCAGATCACAACTTTGCAGGGATGCCCTTGTTATCCTGCTCCAGCACCCCTGGCCTACTGTATTTTCCTCCCCGTCCTGCACTGATGACAGCTCTCCTGACCCACCTGACAGCCTTCAAGCTGGATTGCTCAGGAAGGGAAGAGAAGAAAAGAGAAGGGAGAAGAAACAAAAGTGCCTTATTTTTATCTATGGCAATCATCACAAGAGCCCGAGGAATCCGGAACTCCAGGACTTGAATGGCCACATGGCTCCCTGGCCAGTGAGGCAGCTTGCTGCTGCCCTTCATCTCTCCTGTCTCTGATGTGTGTCCTTTTGGCACTTGTCACCACTTGACTGTGTTGGTTGGTTGGGTTCTTACAGCTCCAGCACTCAGTACTCTCTGCTTGGTTATGGACACATAGAGGAACATTTGCTTAAAGAATGTGTCCTAGAAGAGAGCTGGCTCATGAGGAGAGGAGGCTCTGAGCCCAGTAACAAGGGGTGGTGTTGTGGCTAAACCACACTCACCTCCCCCAGCCTGCTCAGACTCACATCCTCCTGGGCTCCACTAAGGCTGGTGTGCCCTCCATCCCAATCCCCCTCAGGTAGCACCTCCTCCGGCCTGTGCAGCCCCAGTGACTTATGGAAGAAGACAGATGAGGAAGTGTACTTAGCATTCATTCATTGCTTATGTTGTACCGGCTGTCAAAACTAATGAAATTTTATGACAGATGGGCAACAACCAGCTTCCTGGCGTTATTTATCTTTCTTGCTTCTGGCTCAGAGCACTGGGTGATTTTTCATTTGCATTTAAAAATGCCAAGATGACTAAGCACAATTCAGCTACTCAGAAAACTAGCAAAGTGTATCAATGCACGAATGTCATTAATAATCATCAGGCATGAGAAATGAAGAGTAGATAGGCAGTGTAGGCTACCCAGTTCCCCTCCCACTCCCTGCCACCATTTCAGCCAGTTCCCAAACCCCAGGGGCACACATCATGAGTTCTTTCATCTACTCTTTGCTTGTATCTGAGCGCTAATATTTGTAATGACAAATTAAAGGTCCTTGTGACTGGTAACATGGATCCCCACGGCTTAGTAGATTTATTTGTAGCAACCTTAGAGGGATGATGCAAATAGAGGTAACACATGGTGGGGGAGTTTTTTAAAAAAGAAAAATTAAAGGTAAGAAGGGATAAAGTTCCTGGGAGACCGGTTAATCCTAAAGTGATGAGAGTCAAGATTATAAAACAATGTTTATACAGTAAAGAGAAACCCACAGAACCAATGAATTGTAATAACCCAAACCTGGGATCTGTGTGAGTTCTGGACAATTTTTGTGTTCATCACTGGGTTGGCTCATCTCCTTAGTCCTGCTAAGTTATCTGCCTTTCCCCTTCTGTGTCCCCACCTGCCCTAGCAGGATTTCCAGCCTCTGTAGCTCCCCACTCTCAACAAATTACTTCTTAGATCTCCAGGGGCCTGTTATACATGTCCACTAGTGAATGGGCAGTTCTCAGGGAGCATCTATGCCATCCTTTCTTCTTTTCTGCCTCTCTCATTGGGGTTTTGACGCCCTGCACCCTTGGGCACCAAAGCAACAGCTCCGTGTCATCAGATCCCCTCAGAGTCAAAGGCATTTCTTCTTCTGTACAGTTAGGAGACTGCTTTCTCTCCACTCCCGGTGTTTTCACAGGGATTTTTAAATCATAGTGTTTATGTTCCAGTGACTTCTAGACTTTTTTAGTAAACAGCTCTCAGGCAGAGAAACAAAGCTGAAAGGCAAACATTATGCCTTACTCAAAACCCAGGCCACTGTACCATGACTAAGGCTTTGTGATGGGGCCAAGCATTTCTGCCCGCTTCTCTCCCTTAGGAAGGCCAGTTTCTCAGATGGCTCCGCAAGTCTCTATGCACACTGGCATGGGAAGGCCAGCCATGCCCAGGCCTGCCTCACAGCAGCGGGCCCTTGTTCAGGCTCTGCACCGCACGCACATCTTGACTCAAAGGTGAACTCACTGAAGAATCTGCTCCCACGAGGCAGAGATCAAATCAGGCACAGGACTTGCACTAGAGGTTTGCATTACACAAATAGGCATGTAGTAAGTAAACACATGGTAGGGAAGCAAAAATGAGACAGGTGCAGAAAATGAAGGCCAGATAATGGAGCCAAGTTGAAACAGTAATGGCTTCAGGAAGGCTGCATTTGAACTAAGCCTCGAGAAATGTGCACATGTGCAGGACATGAAGAGAAAAGACATTCCTGGAAGAAAGACCAAAGGGCGGGCGTTGCTGGCAATACAAGGGGAAGGAAGGGCCAAGGTTCAATTGGGCTAAATCATAACTTGGAAGGGTACTGTCTGGGAAAATATGGTGAAAAGGGGGAGTGAGGCCACATCCAGGAGATCCTTGACCAGGGGTCCGAGTCACCTATATCTTATTTTATATCCAGCAAAATACAGCAAACTGAAATTATATGCCAAATGGAGTCTTTTACAGCCGTGAAGCAGAGGAGTGTGCTTGGGCATCTGGTGGACTCCTCAGTCAGTGTACATCAGGTGACTAGGTGAGCCAGGTGGGCAGCTCAGTGTGGGAGCCTCCGCGGCAGCAGTGGACACAGGTACTCAGATGCGACAGGGGCACAAGAATTGCAAATGGAGAGGAGATGATGGGTCTGGTGGACCAGGTCCACAGATACTGGGAGCTGGGGCAGAGAGGGATCTAGGAGCCACATGTGAGCAAGTTTGGAAGAGAGAGCAATGAGATGTCCAAGAGGCAGCGTAACTTTTGGGAAAGGAGTAGGGTAGATTTACCTCTTCAAAACAACTTTGTAAGGCATGTGTGTGTGGGGGGGTGGACACAAGGGTTCCCACTGTGGAGGTGGGAAAGTTGCAGCAGAGCAGTGGGAAAGTTGTGGCAGAGCAGTGGTGGCTGCGTCGGCCCTCACAGGGAGCATGGCCGACTGACTCTCAGGGCCAGATCCTCAGAGTTCAAAACAGTCACCGCTTTCCATGTGTGTGTGGGCACAAGCAGAGGTATAGAGAGGGTGGTAGGGAGAAAAGGATCAGAAAAGGATGAACAATAAAGAATTATGCTCTTAGATAAGAAAACAAATACATTGTAATGATTCTTGGAGGAGCGTCAGGCAAATTAATTCTCCTAATCCAATCCAGTGAGTAATTTCCTGGGTATACAGATCCATAATCCCATGTGAATCCTGTAAAAAGAGACTAATAAGGAATTAAGTCCAGTGAAAAATAAATTTAGAGGTAGTAATTGTTAAGAGAGACTGGCCTTTGCTGGCAGGATCTTAGACTATCATCTAATAAAAGCCTTGAAATCTGTAAGTGACATAGAAATTGCTTCACCCAGAAGCTTCTAGAAGTTTCCATGTGTTCATAACTAGGATATCAATAACAGGCTTACTGCTCTTGTTTATCTTTGGTGATAACCAGCTGCTTATGAGTGACCCTTTTCAGGGAATCTGTGGTCTGTCTTGCATCTGGGAATGAGGAGGTGCTGCGTTGTTTCCCATTTTGGTGGGTGAGGAGGGGAGGTGGGGAAACCTAGGCTTGCCAACGTCCTATTTGTCTTTCCATTTGTTGTTGCAACTGGCCTCATTAGATCAGGCAGGAGCTGCCAACGTTTATAACTTTGGCTTTTCTAATTAAAGTTCTACTGAAAAGGCTACTCCCGGCTCTGACTCTCTCAACAGGAATGTGCTCTCATAACAGAGGCATCTGCCGTCTGGACTGACCCTTCTTGAAACCAGATAAACAAAGTAATACTAATAAAAATATCCATCTGTGCTTAAAGATAAATAGAGCATTAATATACCAAACTGAGATCTGGATTCTTTCGGAGCCCGCTTTAATGATATTAGACATCTGTTCCAACTTACTTTCTGCTCATTTTTCATTTGCACTTTCTTATAAGAAAACAATGTGAATGTAGTTTGCCTGAGGAAAGAAGGGGTGCCACCTCACCACTGTCCTTTTTGGAGGTGATCACCCAGACAGCGAGTAAAAGACAAAGGTATAATCCAGCTACGCCCCTTACCATTTGGCACCCTGATTGGGTGGCACCATGGATTTTAAGCACTGTGGTCTTTTTTAATTTTTAGATATCAGATATCCCATTCATTCATTTATAGTGATGAGTGGAAATGTCATGTAGACCAGATGTACAAATGTCAGCATGATCATGACAGTCATTTCCTTCCAGAAGTTGTGAAGGACGAGTATCTAAGAAGCTGTTCATTTAGCAGGAGAGCACCATCTGAGAGCAGAAAGGACAGGACAAGAATCACTTCTTGCAAGGAGAACTGCTCTTGGACTGTGGAAACAGCCTCCCAGGTTCCCATTTCCTGTTTTAACACTCGGGAAAGTGTTGGCAGGCAAGGTGCTATTGTGGGAAAACTTTCTCCATTTAAGGGCAGGCCTGTACACCTGGTGTTTTTAGATTTGTCTCTAACTCCAACAAGATGTGGGCAACTGAAGGGAGCTGGACTCTGAGATGGAAGTACATGGGCCATTAAACATTGCTACCACAGCGGGGCAGGGGAGTTACTGACTTTTAGTGTCTGAAGATGAGGGTTCCCAAGAACAGTGTTGTGAGGCCATTTTTCAGTGAAGCCTCACCAAGCCCAAATGTGGATAGCCCAGCCCTGAGAAACACCAACATTTTTAAATTGTGGAAATGTATTTTTCAAACAGAGATCTTACACAAAACTCCAATATATGAAACATTAAATAAGAGATTTTTGTCCTGCAGGAGAGGCAGTCCCTGAAACGTTTTGGGGGAATGTGTTTTGAGAACAGCTGTTCGTGGTGCTATCAGGTGGCCAGTCGGCTCTTCTACTATGTCCAGTCCAGCAATGTTCTAAGAAGTGAGTGGTTTAAAGTATAATTGTGTTTCCCTCAACATGTTAAACACAGAGAGAACTTGAAAGGATTGTAAACATCTGTACACCTCCTACCTGGACTCTACAGTTACCAGGGTTTGCTTGTTTGGGCCACCCTTTATCTCTCCATTTGCATCTATTCATCTTAGGTTTAAATGCATTTTAAAGTAAGTTGTAGTCATCAGTACATTTCATCCCTAATGCTCCATCCAGTGTGCATTTCAAGCATTAACTAGAGTTCTTTTTAAGAGGTCGAATTTATGCATATAAAATAAATACACCTAGTGTATATGTTTAAAAATATATTCATATAGCTCAAACCCTTGTCAAGATACATAACATTTCATTGCATCTGAAAGTTTCCTCATGGCCCTTCCAGCTAGTCCCAGCCTCACCTCCATGTCCTCATTCCCAACAAATTTTATTCTAATGTTTTCCACCACAGATTAGTTCTATGAGTTATGGAGCTTTGTGTGAATGGACCACTGCATAAGTGTTTTAGTGCCTGACTTCTTTCGCACAGCGCACTGCTTCTTCTCAGACTCATCCATACCATTGCTTTTACCAGTTGTTTCTTCCTTTTAATCCAGAGGGTGCTGTTTTTGGCCACTGAAGAGAACTTTAACTTTAGTAATTCATGATCTGACACTTCCATGCCAGGCTACCCTCATTATTTCTAGTAGCGTTAGCCTTGTCTAAGCACCCACAAATGATCTGCCCATGGAGTTAATTCAGTCCAACGAGCTGACAGTTTCCTGAGACAAACATTACACTGGTGTGTGGCTGGATAGAGCAGGCTGGTTGACTCGGCTGGCTCAGTGACACTACCTCTGAGCTGCAGCAATGGGAGGCTTCTGGCCCATCAGGAACATGGCTTTCTTCTATGGTCTGCAAGTCAGAAGAAGGCTGGGCTGAATCCTTGAAACACCTCTGTTTTTCTAAAAATTGTTGTAAAACATTTTTAACATAAAATTTATAGTCTTGAACATTTTTAAGTGTGAAGTTCAGTGGCATTAGGTATAGTTGCACTGTCATACAATAATGAACACCATCCAATTCCAACATTTTTATCAACTGAAACTAAACATGTTACCCATCAGGTAACCTGTGAACAGTGACTACCAGCTTCCCTCACTTCAGCCCTTGGTGATCAGCATTTTATTTTCTATCTCTATGAACTGGATTACTCTGTACGTGTCATGTAGGTGGGATCATACAGTATTAGTCCTTTGCAATGGGCTTATTTCACTTAGTGTAATGTCTTCAAGTTTTGTCCATCCATCGTGTAGCATGTGTCAGAATTTTCTTCCACTTTAAGTCTGAATAATAGTCCACTGTATGAATAGATCTCGTATGTTTATCCCTTTATCCATCAGTGGATGTTTGGGTTGTTTCTGCCATTTGCCTGTTGTAAATAATGCTGCTGTGAACAGAGGTTACAAATACCTGTCCTAGTCCCTGCTCTCAGTTCTCACCTTCCACCACCTTCAACCCCACCTTCCATCCTCACAGTCAGCACTTTGGTTCCATTGTTTCTTTCCTTGCTGTCCTGCCTGGCATCAGGTGGCCACCACTCCCTCTCACCTGAACCACTGCTCACCAGAGAGAGCCCCAGCTTTCCTCCCCCAGGTCTCCCTATAGCTCCTTTTGGCCAGTCTTGTCCCCAGCTTGTTTTTAAGAACCTAACACTGGAGCCAAATTGAGCTTTTTCAAAAGGCAATTCTGATCATACCCTCTGCTTTCCTCAACTCTCCAATGGCTCCCAGTTCCCCTTGGGAGACAAACTCTAACAAATCCCTACATGACCCAGCCCTGCTTACCTTTCCTGACTTACCTGCCAGCACTTTCCCTCCAGTACTCTATGCTGAAATGACTTTTGATTCCCTAAGCATGTTAGACTTTCGCTTACCTCTGTACTTCCGCCCAAATTTATCTGCCTGGAATTCTCTCCCTGCTCCTCTGGTGACCTAAATCCTTGTTCTTTAAGACTTTATATAGATATTTCTTCTTCTGAAATGCCTTCTCTGTCTGTGCCCACCCAAGATGAAGGTATGTGTCTCTAGTGTGTCCTCCTGTGGCAGCTGAGGGGCAGTAGGGGAAGTTGCTCAAAGACCTTCCTCTGACTTCTATCACTTAAAGTACATTGGAAACCTAGTATACTTTGTATTGGAATATGCTGAATATAAACACAGATCACATCTATGCAGGGTTGTGCTCTGCCAGGTCAAACCTAGTCTATTAATTTGGCCAACTTAATCTCCAAACTTTTGAAAAACTTGTGGTACCATTCCAGAGAGGCACTGATGAACAAGCTCTCCAGGAAAAGTTAAAAGCAAAAAAAGCCCTGGTTTGAGGTATTTGCTGATATCCACAGGGTCCATTCTCATCAGAGCAAAGCCACCACCTGAAGTTACTGAACGTGGAGCTGGGAAGAGAGGTAGAGCCGTCTGCTGGTCGCCCGCACAGCACTCTGATGATTCTCCCCCAAGGCCCTTAATTTCAGCCAGAAACAACTAATCAATTGTCTCTGTTAGATCTCTTCCATTCCATGGACACATTATCTACCTCCAGATAAATTTATATCAAATTCTTCAGATTTTTTCTGCCCTGGGTAACCAGACGTGCTAAGAAATGTGTTAAAAAAAGTACAGGGGACATGTTCTGTGCAGGATAATAACAGAGCCAACATTTACCTAGTGCTTACTATGTACCAAGTACTTGGTATTGTGGTGTATATGGGCTTTTTCTATTTGATCTTTATAATTCTGTAAGGTAAGTACCATTATATTCTTATTCTAAAGAGGTAGAACCTGAGTCCCAGAGCCATTTTAATAACTTGTCTGAGGTTACGCAGAGCCAAAAACTGAACTCACTTCCATCTGATCTGAGAACTCATGCTATGCCAAATGACTCAAAGAGCAAGAGACTAGAAAGATAAGGATAGAAGAAGAAAAGTTGGCAGTTCAGAAAAGAATCCATTAAGATATTGTCATTCTCATTTCTTAGCTTCCACATTACTTTCTGAGCCTCATTTACAACAAATTACTTGCCTCATCCTCCTTTTCTTCTCTCACCTGGCTAAGGATTTGTTGAACTCTGGGTGGGTGCATGGCAAGATTAGCCCTGCTGTGACCCTCACTCACCGCCGTGGGTGTGGCCAGGTGGCTTAGACCTGGCTGTGCTGTGTCCTCTCTCCTCACTAATCTTTGCCCCCTGGACTGCAGGAGCTGTCTCCTTGCCATTGCAGCCCAGTGTCTAGCAGAGTGCTTGACAAATAGGCACCAGGGGAAAGAATGGCCCCACATTCCTTTGGCTATCAGGCAATTTGATTATGAATTGGGGAAATACTGCTCAGATAGGAAAAGATGAGGGCATTTGAATTAGGGTTACCATCATCAATCACGTGGTGGCATGGGGAAGGATGCAGAGTTGGCATTGGGAGCCAGGCTGGCTTGGGTGTTTATTGACTGTGTGAGCCTGGGTACATGACTTCAGTTTCTTCATCCAGAAATCGGCACCACGTTCACACCTTTTAAAGATACTTGCAGATTGTTTGCTTAGTTTGTTTTTGTTTTGTTTTAAGTTCAGTTGTTAATAGCTGTGAGTTTGTTGTCATTTTACTGTTCATATTTTTATCTTCTTTTTCTTAGATAAGTCCTTTTAACATTTCATGTAATAAGGGCTAGGTGATGATAAACTCCTAAGCAAACAACTGGAACAGGAACAGAATCACAGAAATGGAGATCACATGGAGGGTTATCGGTGGGGGAGTGGTGGGAGAGAGAGGGGGAAAAGGTATAGAGAACCAGTAGCATAAATGGTAGGTAGAAGATAGACAGGGGAAGGGTAAGGATAGCATAGGAAATGTAGAAGCCAAAGAACTTGTATGTATGACCCATGGACATGAATTAAGAGGGGGGAGGTAGGTGGGAGGGAGTGTACAGAGCAGAGGTGAATAAAGGGGGGGAATGGAACAGCTGTAATAGCATAATCAATAAAATATATTTAGCCCTGGCTGGTGTAGCTCAGTGGATTGAGCACCGGCCTGTGAACCAAAGGACTGAGGTTCCCAGTCAGGGCACATGCCTGGGTTGCGGGCCATTTCCCAGCAGGGGACGCAAGAGAGGCAGCCATACATTGATTTTCTTCTCCCTCTCTCTTTCCCTTCCCCTCTAAAGATACATAAATAAATAATCTTTAAAAATATATTTAAAAATAAAGGTACTTGCTGAGAGCTGCTCAAGTGTGAGCCACTTTCCCAGCTGCTGGGGAAATGGTAGTGGGCCAAACAAGGGCTTTGTCCTCATGGTGCTCATACTGCAGCGGACAGGTCAAATCAGACACTGAAGTGAGCGATCCTATGTTAAGAAGGGAGAAGGTCCAGGAAGAAAAAGGACACAGGGGAAGAGGGTGAGGAGAAACTAGATGTGCTTATTAAGTCATGTGGTCAGGCATGGTCTTTTGGGGAGGTGATGTCTGAGCAAAGACTGAATGAAGTGAAGAAAAACCTGTATAGATTTTTTTAGTTTTTAAAAAATGTAAAATATACACAATATAAAATTTTCCATTTTAGTCCTAGCTGAGTAGCTCAGTTGGTTAGAGCATGCTCCTGATACACCAAGGTTGTGGGTTCAATCCAAGGTCAGGGCACATACCAGAATCAACCAATGGATGCATTGGTTGATGTTTCTCTCTCACTCTCTCCCTCTAAAATCAATCAATAAAATTTTTTAAATGCATCATTTTAGCCATTTTCAAGTGTACAGTTCAGTGGCATACAGTTCATTGTTGTGCAATCGTCATTGCCATCCTCCCCCAGAACATTGTCATTTTCCAGGCTGAAACTACATCATTAAACAGTAACTTCCCATCACGCCTCTCCATGGTCCCTGGAAACCATTATTCTATTTACTGTCCAGGAGTTTGACTTCTCTTGGTACCTCATGTAAGTGGAAGAATGCAGTATTTGTCTTTTTGTGACTGGCTTATTTTACTTAGAATAATGTCTTTGAAATTCATGCATGCTGTAGCATGCATCAGAATGTCCTTCGTGTTTATGGCTGAATGATATCCCACTGCATGTATGTACATACCACATTTTTTCATCCATTTATTTATCTGTGGGCGTTTAGGTTCTTTGCACATCTCAACTATTGAGAATAATGCTGTGATGAACACAGCAGTGCAAATATCTGTTTGAGTCTCTGTTTTTCATTCTTTTGGATTCATCTACGTATTTTGCATACACATAATTGGAAAGCAGAATTGCTGGATCCTATGGAAATTCTACTTCCTATTTTCCATTTTTGAGGAACTGTCATATTATTTTCCATAGCAATTGCACCCCACTGAAAGCACAAAACTGTTCCAATTCCTCCACATCATCACCAATACTTGTTATTTTCTGTTTTCTTTCATAGTACTCTTCCTAATGTGTGTGCAGTGGTATCTGATTGTGATTTGGATTTGGATTTCTTTATGCTTAGTGATGTTGAGTGTCTTCTTCATATGCAACCCACACAGACTCTACATGAAGGATGTGCTAAGATTAAGGTGATCGAAGCCCAGCAGGAAAGTTACATCCAACTTGCAGTGTGTTGGGGCGGGGGGGCTGAGTTTTTCTCTAGGTGCAATGAGAGCCCCTGCAGGGTTTTGAGCAGGGGTATAGCACAATCTGACTTACATTTTAAAAGGATTTCACTCTGGCTTTTTGACCACACAGATTTTTCTTTTTACCCCAGTGGGGCCTCATATGGGACTAATTATCCACTGAACACACTTAGCAGCAATATTTATCATCATCATAAAACACACAGTGTGGGTACAGAGATATCTGCTTTAAAAAATGCCTCATCATACATCATCTCATTCATCCTCGGGCCAGTTTCTACAGCAGCCTGTCTCCTGGCTTAGCACCACTTCCATGCTGCCTTCAGGGCTTCCCGTCACTCCGCATTTTAAGAAAGGAATCTGGGCATGTCCCTCCTGGTCAGTAAAATGATTTAGACTTCATTGGCAGAAGACCCAGCTCTGGCAATCATGTGCTGGATGTAGGGTTTGTGTGAAATCAGCCCTTATAGCTAGCTTATAGCTAGCCATGGTGGCCTGGGCAGAAGTCACCTAGGAGCAATCCTATGCTTCTCTATCCATTCATCCTCTATCCCCTGGCACTGTGACTTTTTCTTAGTGGGCTAGGCATTGCTCCTGCTTCTTTCTCCATTAAGGGCTCCTGAAGACTGTACTCTGTCCTAATGAGCTTTAGGAATTTATGTTTTAGCATTTTTCTGGAAAAAGTGCAATTCATTCATTCATTCATTCATTCATTCATTCACTTGCCCATTGTGTATTTATAGAGTGTCAACTGTGTAGAGTAGACACTGGGGACACAATGGTGAACAGATAGATAGTTTCTGTCCCCACATCCAGGGAAGCTAGACAGGTGGGCCGGATATATGGAGGTGTGCATAAGGAGCAGATACAGAGGTGTAGAGCACTGCAGATACACCTCACACCCATGGGCGACAGAAATCTTCAAGGGTGTGTATGGTGGGATTTTGGTGTTCAGAACAGGTTTCCTGGAAAGATGGCTTTTTTTGAATTCCTGCTGACAGTTACCTAAGGAGAAGCTCATTCCTCGGTTGAGAAATGAGACCAAACCCCATGAATCAGGGATAAAATCCTGTGGCAAAGGATGGCCACTGGCACAAGCATGCTTCTCTGCCAGCAGAAACAAATGACACATTTGGGGCAAGAGCCAGAGTTCTAATAGTTGTGCAGTCCCAAGCATTTAAAAACTTCTTCAGTTTTCCTCACATGATCTGTCTAACTGCACTCTCTGGTCACTAGTTCCCTGCAGGACTGGGTGACCAAGGCTGCTGGACTTTGGATGTCTCAGTCATCGGAGGGTGATATCAGAGGCACTAGAGAGAATGTCCATTTCTTCGTCTTCTCCAGGAACTTGACATTCCTTTAGTGGGGTATCGGATGTGTGGGAAAGCTTCATCAAATACCCTGAGCCGTGAGTGAGAATTCCACTTAAGGAGTTTTCAAAATTGCAGTAAGCTCAAAATGAGTTTATTGATATCTCAGTAGACATTTATGGAGCACCTACTATGTGTCGAGTGTAGTTCAGATGCTGGGGACAGATAAAGAATTCTCTTGGAACTTATACGCTTCCTATGTAGAGAAGAGGGTCAATAAAAAGAAATAAGCAATTAAATGAAACAACAACAACAACAACAAAATATTCAGAGATCAAAAGTCATCATTACAGAACAGACCCAGTGGCAACAGGGCAGGTGGTGAATGATATGCTATTACTGAATGGACCCATCATGTGCTCTGGGAGTCCCCCACTTTTACTGGTACCTTGCCTCCTGCCAGGGAAAGACATCTCTCAATGCCAGGGATTGGTGAAAAGCAAAGGGATTATTTATTTAAAAGGTTATACAAACTTAAGAATAACAAGTTAATGTCTTCATTGAGATCCCAAAGTCCTTTAGAATACTCACAAATGCACAGACCTTCCTTCCCCCTCTGCTCAGGCCAGGGTACCCTATCTCAGGAAAAGAAGTGTCTCTGCCCAAGCCACATGGTCCCCCCAAAACCGCAAGCAGCTGCCATGCCTGGGTTTAAATCCCAGCGCCAATCTTCCTCCGCCGCACCATTTCCGACTCTTCCCACAATTGGCCCCAGCTGCCAGCATTCCCATATTTTTCTAGCTTTTCTGGGCTGTCATAGTAAGTCTGGGCAAGTGTGGCCATGTAGTGTGGAACTAATTATCTCCAAGCTCTTATACAGGCTTTGTAACCAAGGAGCCTTGACTCTCAGTTACATCATGGGTTGAAGTCACTCCCATCCCCCTGCCTTAAAGCATGGCCACAACTGTTTAACATATCCATGAAACCAATTAGAGGTTGTAGATATGTTAAGTGACCATGCCAGAGGTTATATGCAAAACTGTTGCTGTTCAAAACAACTCTCAATGGCCCTGCTCCACGTGTTCCATCCCAGAGCTCAGACTTGTGGGGGTGAGGACTATGTGTGTGTGTGTGTGTTTTCTAATATCTCCTGGACACCCTGAGTTCTGGACCACATTACAAATCCCTGTTTGGGCCACCGCCCTATCCTTCGCTGTGTGCTGTTACATCATGAGGAAATAGAAAGGGGCAAGAGGAGGAGAACCCAGGAGTGCTGACTCACTGAGACTGAGGGTAAAGCCAGGCTCTGAGGGAGGCAAAGTTTTGAGAGCAAGCAGTTTTCTGGAGAGGTCATGGCAGAAAATAACTGCAGAGAGTAGGGGATGTGAGACAGGGAAGGGGAAGAAAGGGGAGTGGGTGACGCCAAACAAGTGACTACTTGGGTACCTGGGACCTGGGGAGCCAGTACAGACTATGCCTCAGTCACCCTAGGTGAGGGCACAGGTGCTGCATGTAGACTGAGGGCTCCTCTTGGGGGCCTATTCACTGACATGTCCAGCCCCACTTGCATCTGGGCAGAGTGGGCTCCAGGGCCTAAGGGGCCTCAGGTCAGGTCACAGGTGCTGGCCATCGATGTGCAGCCACGCAAAGGCCAGTGAGACCTCCTAGGGCAGGGTTCGCTCTCTCAGGGCTTGCAGGGCTGGCCTCAATTGCCAAAGGACAAGCAGGAGGTAGCCAAGGGTAGATCTAGGAACAGAGTATTTACAGTGAAGGGAATAGCACATGCAAAGGCCCCGTGGGGTCCTGAGAAAGATGGGATGGCCAGTGTGGCTGGAGGGCATGGAAGCTCCCAGACCTGCTAGGTGTGAGGCAGGAGAGGCAGGCAGGGACTGGTCCAAGGCTGTCATTCCCAGGGTGACAGAAAGCCCACAGAGAATGCTTGCCAGGGCTGGCCTGCTTCAGTTTACGCCACATTTTCTTCATCGGATCAAGTTTACTAGTACGGGCGGAATGGGCCACTTAGTGGGATCCCAGCATCCCAGGGAGTCTTGGACAATGAGGACCAGCACTGCCCCTCGGAGCAGCGGGTGGGGCCTCTTTTTGGTCCAGCACTGTACTTTAAAATGAAAACAGACCAAGTCTTGAAGAAGAAAAACAATTAGATAATAAAGGGATTAGAAAACAGGGAGTTCCAAAGAAACAGGGCCCTTCCTTTGTGTTACTGGTGATGTATTTTGACAAAGTGTGAAGCAGGGAGAAAGCTCGGGGACTGCAGGACTGCCTGGCAGGGCAGCTAACGCATTCCCTCCCAGACCACTGGCCTGCCCCTCCAGTTATGGATTTGGAAGCAAAGCGTGCAAAAAGAGATTACAGTTTAGCATTTACCACATGTATGCAGTGAAAAATGAGACTGTCATGCAGGCTGGGACTCAATCTGCAAAGGGAGGCATGAACGGGCAGCCCTGGAGGCTGATGTGGGAGGTGGGCAGAGAATGCCCAGGCCAGAGGCCTGAGTCCTCAAAAGCTGTAGTCGAAGTTTCTTCTTTTTGGTATTAATTACCTCCTTCCTGTGTCTCTGATCACGTGAGGTTTCTTTCTTTATTCTCCCCTCCCCCTGCTTACTCTCCATTAAAAATGTGTCACCTGGGTTTCAAAATTAGGCAGCTGAAATAAAGGCCCTTTCAAAAGTGGGGGAAGAAGACATGAAATAAATTCAAAGCAGGACAGTACCTTAGAGTTATGTAAATTTTCTGAAGACTTTAGGAATCATCCAATCCAGACCTTTCTTTTAGAAATGAGAAAGCACAGGCCAAGTGGAACAAAGTGACTTTCCCAGGTTCCCACAGCCTCCTGAGAAGTCAAGGTCAGAGCTTAAGTCTGCTGACTTTCATGCCAAGACTCTGTGACACCCACAGACATACTCCCCTCCTTTATTTGTGGAGAAAGTTGAGTTATTGGCAGAGCATATTCAGAGCCACTGACAGCAGAATCCTGGGACTGCTTTGCCCCTTCTTTGATGCCACAGATATGGAGGGAGTAACTGTGTGTCCTACTCCTGTCCTCTCCTTGGCACCAGCACAGGTCCCATGCCATGACCTTGGCACTGGGATTGCAAGGATTGGGTTTGGTGCCCCAAGGGGCCTGTGGCCTTAGGAGAGGGGTCTCACACTAAGGACAGGGATCAAGACCACAGCAAAGACTGGTGGGTTCGTAGGTGAAGTGTCAGCAGAGGCAGTAAAGTAGAGGGGTCAAGGCTAATCTTTCTGAACCAGACCCCCTGGGTTTTCATCCCAACCCTGCCTCTAACTCATTTTGTGAACTGGGACTATTTATTGAACCTTCCACCTGTAAATAGGGATACAGACATACATACACTGTATTAATTATCTGTTGTTGAGCAACACCTTTAGTACACACATAATCACTTAAAACAACACATGTTTATTGTCTTGCAGTTTCTATGGGTCAGGTGTCTGGACACAGCTTAACCAGATTCCCTGCAAGGCTGAAGTCAAAGTGCCTGAGAAGAGACTCATCTGAGACACGATGGGGTGGGGGAAGGGCAGGATCCACGCTTCCACGCTCACTGGGTCTATTAACAACATGTGTGTCCTTGTGGCTGTAGCACCGAGGGCCTTGTTTTCCTGTTGGCTGTTGACTGATGGCCACCCTCAGTTCTTTGCCACCTGGGCCCCAATGTGCCCACTTGCTTTCTCAAAACTAGCCAGAAAGAGGCTCCTACAAGTTAGGCACTATTATATACATGTAGTCACATCACCTTTGCTGCCTTCTATGGACTAGAAGCAGGTCATAGGTTCTGCCCACAACTCAAAGGTGGGGGGCGGTTATTACACAAAGGAGTGAGCACCAGGAACTGAGAGTCATGGCCACTTTTACAGTCCGTCCACCACAATGCCTCATAAGGTTATTGTGAGTGGTAAGTGAGTTTATACATATCCAGCTCTTAGAAGAGGACCCTTCCTCAGGAGACTAGTGACCGCTGGTTGTGGCAGAGGTATTGTTGTTACCACTGACAGGAGGACGTGTCTCTGATTTGTACTTGCTCTTGAAAAGTCTTCAGACGATCTTTAGGGGGCCTGGGATGATAGGATTCAGTTCGAACAAAGTCATACAATAATTAACAAATAGAATAATTCCAATGAGCTTTCTAGTTTAATTTTATTTTCTCAGAGGCTAAAGGGTGAGTGGAAAATACACAATGTTTGGAGTATGAAGAGTGAATTTATAGACAACTAGTTTGGGCCGCACCAATGTTGGCTGTCTTCTTCACCTTCTTTTTAACTAGACTTTCCAAGCTACTCTTTTGTAATTATGTGGTTTAAATATTAGAAAAAGATACAAAGTCACATAATTGCCATTGTTTTATTTTGTATTTATTGAGATATAATTGACATGTCACATTAGATTTAGGTGTGTGACATAATGGTTCAAGTTTGTATACTATGCGAAATGGTCACTGCAATACAAATGTTAACATTTGTCACCATACGTAGTTACAATTTTATTTTGTGATTCCGACTCTAAGATATACTGCCTTGGCAATGTTGAAATATGTAACACAATATTATTAACTATAGTTACCATGCTGTACATTACATCCCAGGACTAATTTATTTTATAACTGGAAGCTTGTACCTTTGATGCCTTTCGCTAATTTTACCCATCCCTCCACTCTCCCACCTCATCCCAGAAAGTGGTCAAATCTGTTCTCTGTATCTATGGGTTCAGTTTTCTTTTTAAAGATTTCACATATAAGTGAGATCATATGGCATTTGTCTTCCTTTGTCTGATTTATTTCACTGAGCATAATGGACTCAAGGTCCATGCCTGGTTAAAAATGTCTATGTATCCCCAATATACACATCTTTGTTTATGTGGCAAGGCATACATAAAACAGAATCACAAAAGATTGAAATAAATAAGAAATATGCAATATTTTAAAGGGTCTTTTCAATTGTGAAGGCTTGCAACATCATTACCTCATTCTTTAAGGTTGTTTAAATGAGGTTGGTCATTGACAATAGTGGATGTACATTCGTCTTTTAAACTTTCCTCGGTTGTAGTCAGCCCATTCTTTTAATTTATTTATTTTTCTCCTGGTGTGGCTGACAGAGAGTTTGCAGGGCCATTGGGAGAATGGACTGCTTGGCTGCTGTTTGCTTTGCATCTATAGCATGTGTATTACCTTTAATCCTTACAGGGGTGTCCAACCTTTTGGCATCTCTGGGCCATACTGGAAGAAGAGTTGTCTTGGGCCACACATTAAATACATTGCAACATATAATTGCAAAAAAACTTCATCATGTTTTAAGTAAATTTATGATTTTGTGCTGGGCTGCATTCATAGCCACCCTGGGCCACATGTAGCCTACACAGGTTGGACACCCATCTTCCCAAGAATCCTTATAAACCACTGTAATATTTTGTAAGAGTTAGTTTAGGTTAATATAAATCATGTAGTCATTACATTAATTTTACTGGTCTCACAGAAGCTGTGATACATCGCAGTCTGCTGAAAGAAGAGATGAGGAGGGATCCTCTTCCATCTCTGCCCTCTCTCCCTGGTGCAGGCCCATGGCACATGTACCACCTTACAAAGCCCTCCCGTGAGGTGCTTGATGAAATCCATATATTAGACATTTTAAAACAAATTTTAAAGACAAAGATAAATAATTCTAATACCTTGTTCCGATATATCAATGCACCATCTTATATCTCCCTTGAGAGTTGGGCACACAGTTTGGAGGTTTCTTTGGTATATCGCACCACACCTGTTTGTTTCCTTCCAGGTGATATACAGCATTATCTATCGTACAGCATGCAATAGGTGTGTCTGGAAAGTTCTCCTGTCCCTAGCAGGTTGTTCATGTGCATGTTCACGTTGTGCCCCAGTGCTGTCAGGAGGCGTCATGCTCCTGCCCCAGTAGGGTTTGAGCAAAGTCTGCAAAGCTGGCAAATGTGCCTCGGCCATGAGCCGGGAGGGCCCATCTCCCATGGCCTTCCTGAGAGAGAAAAAGTGCTGACAGCGCCAACAGCCTGCAGAAGCCATCCTGTCATCCTTGTAAACAGGGCCAGACTGGCCTGCTTTATCTCTCTGTGAAAAATGCAGATTTAATAGGCAGTGCCCTCAGAATCATTGCTGCTAGGTCACATCTGCAGAGGAATTAGGGATAAGAGTTTAATAACTGCAGAAAGAGCTTAGGCACTTCACTGTGCTGGGTGTATCTGAGTTAGCTACTGAAGACTGAACCTGGGGCATTAAATCCCTTTATTGCTCAGATAGAGCAATATGGGGAAAATCCATTCCTTGGCAGGGGATGAGTTTAGCAGCTTCTGAAGGGGTTGTGTGTTTGAATGTGATAGGGAAGGGAGCATTTGTCAGAATAGAAGGTGGATCAAAAGACAAATGAGTTCTTTGAGTTAAATAAGAGCTTTAAGTTATCCTCTTTTCAACTGCTTCCCTGTCAGCAGAATATGCTGCACTGAATGCCAGCCTGTCTTCCCAAGACCTGGGGATGGCACAGGGGTCTCTATCTGCTAATGTGCATTATACAGGGACAGGCAGTGTTAGGGCAGATGGCCAAAGCTGGAGGGACAAGATAAATGTCCATTTCACTGGGCTACAGAGTCACTTTTGCTAACCTAGAAGCAAAACACACACCCTAGAAGCCTGCAGAAAATAAGAGATTCAGACAAAGCTGGCTTCCCTTACAGTGCTTAGCTGAACTAGCCAGTCAGTCATTCATCCACACTGAGGGTGATGAATCAGGTTAGCCCAGTCATTCCTAAGTTTGGATCTATGGAGTGCCATCAGAGTTTACTATCTGTGGAAGGTTGAGACATGGTTACAAATTCTGCCTATTCCCATGTTCATGCCCTTGCACAAAGTGAAGACTGTTTCCCTACTGTTTGGATCTGGGTTGGATATATAACTTACCTTGGCCCATGGAACACTGTCAATTGTGAGATAAGCAAAGCCTTCAAAAGCATTTGTGCAAAAAGCTTGCCCTCCTGAGCTCCTCAGAAACTATGAGATGCCCCAGTCTGTCTACAGAGTGAGGGGAGACCCACTTGTCATCTCAGCCAGCCAATCCTGTACATAGAGCTGTTCAGCTGATGGGTGGCTGACTGCGGATGCAGGAATGACCCACGCTGAGACTGGCAGAAGAACTGGTTGGCTGAGCCCAACCCAGATTGCTGAGTCCCAAACCATCTGTTAAATAGCTACTGTCTTATGTCATTAGTTTCGGGTAGTGTGCTATGTAGCAAAAACTAACTATAGGCAGAACAATGGGGATTAAGGGATAAGACACCCAAACCCCAAATTTGGTCCCAGGGAAGGCAGCTCTGACTTGTTTACTCTGTCATGTCAGCTCTTGTTTGAATAAAGGTGATGTTGGGAGGAAGAGCTTTTGGCCTAGGCCACAGCGTCCCAGAATATTCCTTTTGCTGGTGAATGAGACTTGAGCCATAGATCTGAAGCTGCTGCTTCTGGTTGGCATTTGGAAGTCTGGGGAGAGCTTCTAGGGTTGGCTGATTTGTGCTCCAGCAAACCATTCCTTTGTCGCTGTAAGTGCTGCACATTCATCCACCTCAGTTTAGAGCAAGTTTCTACCAGGAAACATAGGAGCAAATCAGCTGCAGATTTGCTGTAACATATTATTTAAAAGAGCAGACATTTGGCTTTGCTCACTAAAAGTGAAACTTATGTTTTTACGTTGCAGCCCTTAATTGTTCCCACAATTATACCATGCTGTTTTTAATGCCATAGATAGGATTTGCTCTCAGGGAAGAGAGTGAGACAAACTTCTTTTTAGAAGAAAGTGAACCAAAAGAGAGGTATAATGATAATAGTCTCTAGACAAGGGACAAAGAAATTTAGTCCTTGCATGATTTTTTGGTGTGTAGATATTCTATCCTTTAATCAGTCTTTTAAATTATTATATAATTCCCCATGCACAGGAACATGAGTAGCTTTTTTCTGCCCTCCATTATTCTTCCTTTCTCTAACTGTGCCCTGCATTTCCTCTGGGTCACTACCCTTCTTCGAGAGTCTTCCACAGGACATTGATCCACCTGGATCACAGGCCCACACAGGTGGGACTGCTGACCCAGGTGCCTACTTCTCCCTGGTCAAGACTGGCACATGGCCCAAGCCCAGCCAATTGGATGATGTCATCTAAGAATTTGAAAGTGAAACAAATGACGTGGAGACTGAATGTGATTGCACCTGATTCATGTGAGTGAAGGTCCTCTGAGGAGCCTGTGAACCTGTGTGCCCAGGGCTGACCTTGGTCTTGTTCTTCAAGATAGCTTTCCTTTAATTCTCTGAGCTACTCCCCCATTCTCCTCCTCCTCCTTCTTCTCCTTCTACTTCTTCTTCTCCCTTTCCTCCTCCTTCTTCTTCCTCCTTTGCTTAAGTTAATCAGAGTTGGCTTTTGTTGGCTGCAGGTAAGGAACACTAGTATGCTTTTCTTAGCCAGGATTAGCACCTGTGCTAGTCATAGTCATCTGGTTCTCCTTCCTACCTGAACATATGGTTTAATAGCACTTTCTTCTTGTCTTCCAAGTTAGATGTGGCCATAATTGTCTCTTGTAATAAAAATCGAGACCGTCCCTCCTTCTCTTCCTCCTGCCATGGCAAGTAGGGGTGACCGTATCATGACAGAGCCTCTGCCAGCCAGTCTCCAAGTGATTCTGATGAGAAAAACCCTTTTCTCTTCTTTCCTTTACCCACACTGGACATATAAAGTCAGTGCAAAAATAACCTGGTTCTTATGAGCCACTGAGATTTGGGATTTGAGTGTTACCATAGCATAGCCTATCCCCTTTTGATTCATAAAGCACTCTACTTGGAAAAGTCAGCATTCATATTCATGACTCGTCGTGCAAACTACCTTTGTATTTATCGGCTTGTTCTGCCTGACTTCCATCTTCTGTTAGCCAAAGATGGATAAGACCATGCTTTGCAACTTCTCATTAGAAGTCAAGGCTGCCACTTTTAAGAGTGTTTGGAAAATAACATCATTCATTTCATAAACATGCATTGAGTGCCCAACATTCATTTTATTATCATGTTGGTGTTATGAGAGACACAGACAAACAAAACATATAATCTCAGCCAACTAATAATCCAGTTGGAGAGATAAGACTACTATAAATTATATTGAAAAAAGCAATAATATAAGAAATATTGTGAAGATCTATCAGGGCCTGTTTAGGCAGTGGGTCCAAAAAGGGCAATGAGATTCAAGGTAGAAGACATGATTATATTTAATGGCAACTTTTTCAATGAGGCAGAGGTTTGACTGGGTCTGAAAGTTTGACTAAGAACAGGGAGAGGCTCTTCCTGTATAGAGGAGACAACACGAGCACAGTTACAGACAGACAAAACACGTTCAGAAAATCATTTTGATTCAAATGGAAGAGAGCCCTAAGAGGCAAACTTGGCAAAATAAATTAGATAGAGCTGGATTGGAAAAGAGCCTAGAATAAGTTTAGGAAATTTACCTCAACTTCAGGCACCGCATTCAGAATCTACACAATGGGCAGCAAGGGATTCTGTAGCCGCATCCGTTCTCATCGCTGGGACAAGTAAAAGCCTTTCCAGAAGTGCCCAGCCTGCTTCTTCTCCCATCTCACTGACCAGCCAGGAATCTCCTATCCACACCTTGCTGAAGGGGAACTGAGAAAGTAAGTACAGAGCTTCCCTCACCTGTAGATTGAAGGTGGGAAAGGATGAAGGGGCCAGGGAACAGAGGTACTATTTGAAAAATGATTAATACCTGCTATCATCTCATATTGCTCTGTTATTTTGTTAACATAGAAATATGCTGTCATAATGAAATATCACATAAGTACAGAGCATGAGTTCTAAGAACAACTCGATATAGTAGGTAAAACATAGACATTAAATATAGTAGACAGAGGGAGGTACAGGCTGTAATCATTAGAGAAGTTTGTGCAGTACAAAATGGTGTTGAGCTAAACCAGGGATGACTTGAAAAGTATACAGTGTAATCCCACCTCTGGGAGGACTGATAGTTCATGGTGAGGTAAATTAACATGCAGGAAGCAGTAGCAAGCAAGGCAACTCATAAATAACCCCCCAAACCAGAGGATATAGATGAAGTGGTAGAGAAATTGATAGGGGAGACAATGAAGACTGAATTGGATTAGGACCTTAAGGGAGAGGTCCATGGAGCAGGCAATTGTTATAGAAAGGCTTGAGAATCAAGTGGCACTAAGGTGGGATGAGGTGGTGCCTCTCCTGGCAGGTGCCTATAGCAGGTGTGAATCATATAACACTTGTCTACCCCAGCATGTCCTGCCACCCTGCCTCCCTGGAGACTGGCTGCCTTCACAAGGCTCTTCCCAGAAAAGGAAACACAAGACACCTCTGTGTTCTCATCTCCCTGCTCTCCTACAGATGTTTGCTTCTTTCTGGGATTTCCTGGAGTGCATTTGTTTTTCTCTACACGGTGTAGAATTCAACTGTATGGTCAAACATTTTGACAATATTCACATCCAAAAAAAATCTTACAGGGTTTATTTAAAAAGTTTTAATATGAAAAATTGCAAACATACCAAGAAGTAGAGAGAATAACAATGAGCCCTTATGTAGCTATATCACATAATACCTAATGCTAGTAACATCCCATTCTTGAGAAATGGTTACATTTTTATCTTCAGAGATAAAGGTAAAGTGCCTGGTAGCAAAAGCTATTTTTTCCTTCCGGGTAAAATTTTAGTGAAATTTGGTCTTTGTGTCTAGGCACATAAATTAATTTAACTGAAATAATTTTCAAGAAGGTTAATTTTAGATAAGTTTATTAGTGTATTTTCCTAACACTAACTTGCTGACTAAAGCTGAGCTTTCTGCTTTCTCTTCTTGTCTGCACAGGGTCATGGGAGATGAAGCTATTTTCCCACAGTGTTCCTCTTCATGAAATGGTTGTAAGGAAACCTGGCTGTGAGGTGAACCAGGTAGCATTTGCCTGCACCAGGACTCCTGAGACCATTATATATAATCACAGAGTGTCACACGCTTGACATGAATGATTATGCAAAACTCTAAGCCCAATTTTCAAGTGGCTCCACAATTTGACAAATGTTGTGGCCATTTGTGAAATGCAAGCAAATAGGAGGAAATGGAGGGTATAGGATTTCTGCAGAAGTGACAGGCTCATCCAATAGCAAGTGCTCTTCCATTTGACATACGAAGCAGAAACTTTTACTCAGAAGGAACTAGCCTCATAAAGTCTGAGTCTATGCCCATCTGTCATTGGGAAGCATTTTGGATTCATTTTAACTGCTTCTGGCACATCCAACCTGAGGTTATTTGGGTGGGATGAAATTGGGCCTGTTCTCTACTCTCTTGGGAAGCAGTTCAAGGTGTAGGTTAAGGCTGCTCTGAGCTCTCCAGCAGCTTGCCATGAAGTGGATGTACTGTACGTGGCCATTATCCCCAGGACTAGTTTGCAGTGAAAAGAGTGTGAATTTCTTCCCGGGTCTAAAAGTAATTCTCAAGGAAGCCTATAGAAGGAAGACAGAGCATTTAAGCTTAGCTAGCATGTATTGGGTCCCCTGTTCTAAGCCACTTCACATACATGCTCAAGAAGGTGCATGTACTCTAATGCGCAGGGCGAAGTTTAGTGAATGGCATTCCACAGTGATGGCCAGCAAGTCACTCATCAAATGCATCAGGGAGAGATGGGCTTCGTAGGGCCAATTTAGGAGACTCGTTACTAAGCATTTCCGCGACCCTGATACATGTCTGAGCATCTCCGGGCCTCACTTTTTTTAATCTATAAAAAAAAATACAGAGTCGATGGTATTGCTCACATCTTTCCAAGACTTAAATTGTTAGCATTCTGTGGTTTTAGACTATTTAGTATGTTCTTTCTCAATGCTGTTAATAAAGAGCTTCTGGGCTGGGTTACTGCTACTGTATGTAGTGACATGGTTTTAAACAAGAAAAGACAAGAAAACAAGGCAAAACTAAACAAAGCAGAGGAAGGAATTCTCCCTATATTGACATATTCTCTTTCCTATATGTCCCAAGCTTGGTGTGACAGTTGTAAGAGTTGTAGTTTTCAACTACTGGCTCTTTGGTGGAACTCCAGGGAGCCAAGTTAAGTGTCTTGCTCAAAGTCACAACTGCTGAGTGGCAGTTGCATAGACCCAGAGTTGTCTTTTGTCCTAACCAATACACAAATCCTCCATCAACTGAAAAAGTACATTGGCTTGATAAAATGCAACTGGACCTTTGGAGACACAATTTCCTCATTACCCTTCCACTCTCATCCTCTAAATACAGGATCTCTATTTCCAATTTTATCTTTCAGGGCATCAGGGGTAAGAGGGTTGTAAGAAGGACAGAAATATCCCCTGACTCTTGCATGTTTCAAGGTATGAGGGAGACCATGTACTCTTATTAATACACCTACCCACCTGGGAGACAGCCCTGTGGATCACTTTCTGAGTCTTTTAAATGTTCCTGTAAAGCTGTAACTATAGGGAACAAAATGTGGTTCCTTTTCGGACTGGGAGACTGGTAGTTATGCTCAGTGGTGTGTGGTTTTAATTAATCTCCAGCACTTGAACGTTAGCCAGCCTAACAGGGACTCCTCCACCCAGTGGGTTCTCTGTAGATGCTGGGCAGTTTTTGGATGCGCAGTGTGAGCTGAGAGTTTTCTTTTGTGTTCTATAAATGCCACTAGTGGGGATGGGAGGAGTAGGGAAAGCAAGTGACTCGATAACATCTTTAGAAACCGAGTAATGAGCCATTAGGAAGACTAACAGTAAATAAATGCATTTTCCATTCAGTGTCTCTGTGGCACTCCAGACAAGCATATGACTAGGAAAATGTAATGAAAGCAATTGTGACTCTTTTGGTGGAGAGGTAATTACAGTCTAGGGCTGCTTGACTGATGAAAATTACACTGCTTATAATAAATTGCCACACAGCTAAGTCTTTTCTGAAGTCCTCAGTATGATTTGTGTTTGTGCACCTACTTAAAACATCAGGGAACAATTTATAAACATGGGATTTTTTGGATACTGCCCGGATCAGCATTGACGATTAGAGAGCCTGTTAAATGTTTCCTGATTTATAGAGGATAGATCATATTTTCCCAACACTCTCATGGTCAATTACAGACCTGCATGGTGCATTTGGTAACTTAAAAGCAAATTTAATCATTCTTTTTTGTATTTGTAAGCATGCCAAGTCAAGAAAACATTTTCTTTTCAACTGTGGAGAAAGATGTTTCAAAGACAACTTACTATTGATGGTACTGATGAGAGTGGGTAGCAGTACTGTACCTTGTTTGTCTTCCTCCTGTGTAAACATTGGGAACTTCTTCATGGAAATACAGGGCTGAGTACCTGAGCCCCAAAGCCCTCATCATAGGAAAGTTCAACAAGGACAAATACGTTTAGTGTCATTGTCTCTAGACCACAGGAACCACTGTGGTGTATCAAAAAGAGCCCTGGACTGGAAGTCAGAGGGCACATGTTCTAAGCCCAATGCATTTAACAAGCTCCATGATCCCAGGAAAATTCCTGTCTTTCTGGGCTTTAATTTTCTTATCTTTCAAATGAAGATTGAATTACTTGGGGTCTAGTTCCCCTTGGATGAAAGATCAACAATTCTGCTCCAGCTCAGGGGGTCTCGACCCTGGCTGCCCCTCAGAAACACCTATGACAAATACTGAAGCCCAAGCCCCACTCTTGATTAATTAAACTAGAAGATCTGAGGTTGGGTCTTTATATATTAATAAATAAATGGCCCCACTCAGGTGATTGTAACAGGAAGCTGTGGTTGAGAGCTGTGCCTCATCTCTGAAATTTCTGCAAACCTAATGGTTAGAACCAGGGAGACTGTGCCACAGAGTATATTGCCCTTGTCCTTCCTCACGGGTCCCCAAAATGGAACTGCCTTCTGCCATCCTAACAGAAGCAAGGCCCAGGACCCATTATTGGCCTTTTTTCCACTTGGACACCTTAATGATAAGCTGATAAGGGTGTGGGTATGAGAGGAAGGTTGCTGCAACAGAATAGGTTCTGGGTGGCTGGTTTTCACTGGAACCTTTTGAAGAAGAGTCTCAGCATTCCACATTTCAGAGACTGCAGACCCACAGTGAAATTCAGACAGGCCAGGTGCCAAGCTGGGCCAGTGGCTGAGCATTAAGCAGCAGTGAATCTTTGGTTCACCCCCACCTCCAGGCCCTCCTGGTGGAAGTGATGCATGGATGGCCTGGAGCCCACTAACACTGGCTCACAGAATTTGATGGTGCACATCTCTGCTTGAGGTTGTGTTTAGCGAAATCACATTGGTAGCTAGAATTCAGCCACATTGGTGTATTTACACAACAGATATTGGCAAATGCTACAAATTACCACATAAGCCAGTTGTTAAACATTTACCAGTTCCTCACTGAATTGAAGTATTTAGATGATCTTCTGCCTTGGCAGCTGAAACCTTCTTATATACTACTGAGGGGGGGAAAGCCCAGAGTAAATATTTGTACATTAATTTTACCTCTGCTGGCAGAGAACACAATAGCATTTGAGCTGTATTATGAAGTTGCCTGAGAGGGTGGGGCTGACCTTAAAAGAAATAGAAAGCATGGTCTTTTCTATGGGTCAATTCAGCATAATGGGATCTAAAACTCATAGTCGAAACCTAGGACAG
Organism: Sturnira hondurensis; assembly: GCF_014824575.4. NCBI lineage: Eukaryota > Metazoa > Chordata > Mammalia > Chiroptera > Phyllostomidae > Sturnira > Sturnira hondurensis. The sequence goes on along the minus strand of NW_028091817.1, from coordinate 1,257,436 downwards.
TGGCTGTCCATGTGTAGCCCTTGGATCGGCAGCATTGGTGTCATGTGGGAATTTGCTAGAAATGCAAATTCTTAGGTTTCAGCTCAGACCACATGAGTCAGAAACTGTGGGATAGGGCTCAATGATCTGTTTTACCAAGCCCTCCAAGCGGTGCTGATACAAACTAGAGTTTTGAGAATGACTGTTCTAAAGAGGTGCACAAGAGACCGCAAAGTGATATGTAGTCAACATCCTACAGTGGCAGAGTTGTGACATAAATCACATGACCCACAAAGTCCAAACAATTACTATCTGGCCCCATTTGCCAATATCTGTTGTGTAAATACACCAATGTGGCTGAATTCTAGCTACCAATGTGATTTCGCTAAACACATTACAAAGTTTGCTGATGCTTGATCTGGGCCATTACAAAGAGCAGGCACACACACAGGCACACACATCAGCGAGGGCTCCCCTGCAAAGTTTGTAGAATGTATTCATCACTAACTCTTGAGGGGTTGTCCTCACCTGTGATCACTTCTTCTGAACTTCCCACTGTCTCCCTGAAACGCTGACATTTTTCATTTCCTCAAAGATACTCTTTCCCAGGTCATGAAAAAACTAAACATTATTGTTAAATTCAAGGAACATCTTCAAAAGTCCTTAATTCCCTCTCCTTTTCTGTATTTTTGATCATTACCTCCATTTTGAAACTCTCTTTTATTAGCCTCTCTGACACTTTTCACACTTCCTTGGTTTTCCTCTCTTTTATGGACAATTTTTTCACTACCAGGAAAGGAAATTAGAAGACAGTTGTGTCTATGAAGCCTTGGAAGAGAGCCTATTAAGAGCAGGGAGTGGTCAATCCTCTTGCAAGCTGTTCTTGGTCGAGTAATGTGAGAGTTGAAACTTTTGTTTTCTCAGGATTTTATCCTATGCCCTTTGCTGACCTGACACCTTTGTGTCTATTTCACATATGCCAAAGGCTTCAATAATCATCTCTATCCAGGATTTCACACCCAGAGCTCCTCACTTCTCATGGACATCTTCAGATAACTATATCACAAGCTGCTCAGACTCAACGGGTCTCTGCTGAAGTCGCTTCTTTTACGTTGTTCCCACTGCAGTGAGTGGTACCATCTATCCATTCACCCAAATTAAAAATGAACCTGCTTTTGCAGGTTCTCTTTTTACAATTACAATGACCCAATAAAGTGTTCTGCTCACAGAAGCCACTTTCCTCCGAGTAACTTTCCTTTTTTCATGCTCTCAAATTTTCAATGAGTCACAAACTCAATACCTTCGAGAATTAGGAAAGAGTCATCCAACAAGAGGATATGACTCTTGTAAGCATTTATGCACCCAACATAGGAGCACCTAAATATATAAAGCAAATCTTGATGAACATGAGGACATGGCCTTGAATGACACACTAGATTAGATGCATTGAATTGATATCTTCAGAGAACTTCAGCCCAAAGCAACAGAATATATATTCTTTTCAAGTGCACATAAAACATTTTCCAGGTTAGACCACATGTTAGGACACAAAACTCATCTCAATAAATTTAAGAAGATTGAAATCATATCAAGCATTTTCTCTGACCACAATGGTATGAAACTAGAAATCAATTATAATAAAACCCCCCTGAAAACCACTCATACACAAAGAGGGTAAATAATATGTTACTAACAATGAGTGGTTAATGATGAGACCAAAAGAAGAAATAAAAAGTTACCAGGAAACAAATGAAAGCGAGAATACACAACCCAAAATCTGTGGAACACAGTGAAAGCCATCTTAAGAGGGAAATTTGTAGCAATATAGGCCTACCTCAAAAAAAACAGGAAAAATCTCAAATAAACAATCAAACCACACACTTAAAAGAACTAGAAAGAAACCAACAAACAAAAGCCAGAGCAAGTACAATAAAGGAAATAATAGAGATTAGAGTGAAAATAAATGACACAGAGACAAAAAACAAACAAAAAAACAGTACAAAGAATAATAAAATCAAGAGCTGGTTCTTTGAAAAGATAAACAAGATTGATAAATGCTTAACCAAACTTATCAAGAAAAAAAGAAAAGAATCAAATAAATTAAAATTAGAAATGAAAGAGAAACAGTAACAACTAACATCACAGAAATACATAAGGCTGTAAAAAAATATTGGGTGCAATGGGTAAATTCTTAGAAATATGCAATCTTCCAAAACTGAATCAGGAAGAATCAGAAAATCTGTATAGAAAGATTACACCTAGTGAACTCGAAGCTGTAATAAAAAAACTCTCAACATATAAAAGTCCTGAACCGTGTGGCTTCACAGGTGAATTTTACCAAATATTCAAAGAAGAAGTAACATATATCTTTCTCAAACAATTCCAAAAAATACAAGAGAAGACTCCCAAGCTCATTTTACAAGGTCAGCATTATGCTAAATCCAAAACCAGATAAAGATACTACAAAGAAAGAAAATTGTGGGCCAATATCTCAGATAAACACTGGTTTAAAAAATATTAGCAAACTGGATCCAGCAATACATTAAAAAGATCATATAGCATGATCAAATGGGATTTATTCTGTGGATGCCTGGTTAATGTAATATCTGCAAATCAATAAGTGTGATATACCACATAAATAAAATGAAGGATAAAAACCACATGATCATATTAATAGATGCAGAAAATATATTTCATAAAATCCAGCACCCATTTTTGGTAAAAACTCTCAAAAAAGTAGGATTAGAGGGAATATACCTCAACATATAAAAGCCAAATATGACAAACCCACAGCCAAATATTACTGAACAGGGAAAAGTTCAAAGTATTTCCCTCAAAATTGGGAACAAAACATGAATGTTTGTTTTCACCACTCTTATTCAACATAGTTCTGGAAGTCCTAGCTGCAGCAATTAAATAAGAAGAAGAAACAAAAGGCATCCAGATTGGAAAGGAAGATGTAAAACTGTCATTATTTACAGATGACATAATACTGTATAGAGTGAATCTTAAAGATTACACGTGCACACACACACACACACACACAAACTACTAGAACTGATAAATTCATTTGGTAATGTAGCAAGATACAAAATATTTAGAAATCAATAGCATTTTTATACACCAATATTCAGAAAAGAAAACTAAGAAAACAATCCTATTTACAATTGCTTTGAAATCGAGTTTAGGAATAAATTTAACTAAGGATGTAAAAGACCTATACTTGAAAAATTATGAGACTATGAAGACAGAAATTGAAGAAGCTACAAATAAGTGAAAGCATATACTGTGATCATGGGTAGGAAGATAGGACATAATTTAGGAAGATAGGATCATGGGTAGGAAGACAGGACATAATTTTAACATAATTTAAATGTCCACCTTACCCAAAGCAGTTTATAGATTCAATGCAATTCTTATCAAGATACCAATCATGCATTTCAAAGAACTAGAGCAAATATTTTGAATATTTATGTGGAACTATAAAACACCTTGAATAGTCACAGCATTCTTTGTTCTCCTTGAGAATGAAGAACAAAGTTGGAGGAATCATGCTATCTGATATTAAAAATATATTACAAGAACATAGTAATTAAAACAGCATGGTACTGATATAAAGAAAGACATATAAATCAATAGAACAGGATAGAGAGCCCAGAAATAAACCCTTGCCTTTATGACCAATCAATATTTGACAAAGGAGGCAAAAAATACAATGGGGTAAAACTACTCTATTCAAGAAATGATGTTGGGAAGATTTGAGAGATGTGCAAAAAAATGAAACTACACCACATTTTTATGCCATGCAAAATAATAAACTAAAAATGGATTAAAGATTTAAATGTAAGACTTGGAACTATAAAAATCCTAGAAGAAAATATAGGCAGTAAAATCTCATATATTTCTCTTAGCAATATGTTTATATGTATCCTCAGACAAAGGAAACAAAAGAAAAAATAAACAAATGGAACTACATCAAATTTTAAAGTTTTTGTGTAGCAAAAAAGCCTATCAGCAAAGTGAAAAGACAACCCACTCCACAGAAGAACATATTTGCCAATTATAAATCTCATAAGGGGTTAATATCCAAAATTTATAAAGAACTCAAAATGACCCAACACCAAAAAACCCCTCAAGCACCCCAATAAAAAATGGGCTATGGACCTGGATAGGCACTTCTCCAAAGGGAATATATAGATGGCCAATAGACATATGAAAAGTTGCTCATTGTCACTAATCATCAGAGAAATGCAAATAAAAACCACAATGAGGTATTACCTTACACCTGTTGGAATGGCTATCATCAATAAATCAACAAACAACAAGTGTTGGTGAGGATGTGGAGAAAAGGAAACCCTCGTGTACTTGGTGGGAATGTAGACTGGTGCAGCCACTGTGGAAAGTGGTGTGGAGTTTCCTCAAAAAATTAAACTGCCTTATGACCTAGCAATTTCTTTCAGGAATATATCCAAAGAAAACCTAAATAATAATTCAAAAGAAAATAGTCATCCCTATGCTTGTTGCTGTGTTATTTTCAATAGCCAAGATATAGAAGCAGTCCCAGTGCCCATCAACAGATGAGTGGATATAAAAAGCTGTGATATATTTACACAATGGAATATTACTCAGCTTAAAAAAAGAAGGCATGGATGGACCTGGAGAGTATTACTCTAAGTGAAATAAGCCAGTTAGAGAAGAACAAATGTCATATGATCTCATTTATATGTGGAATCTAATGAACAAAATAAACTAACAAATAAAATAGAAACAGACACATAGATATAGAGAACAGACTGACAGGTATCAAAGGGGAGGTGGGGTTTGGGGCTGGGTAATAAGGTGAAGGGCTTAAGAAAAACAAACAAAACGTAAAGACACAGAAGACAGCATGGTGATTATCAGAAGGAAAGTTGGGTGTGGGCTGGTAGACAAGGGTAAATGTGGGTAAATGGTGATGGAAAGGGACTTGACTCAAAGTGGTAAACACAGTACAATATGCAGATAAAGTATTATAGAATTATGCCCTTGAAACCTATATAATTTTATTAACCAATGTTGCCCCAATAAATTCAATATAATTTTTAAAAAAATATTAGGAAGGGAAAAACTCACAGTGATAGAAAGTAGTGGGGACTGCAATGGAGAGTATATATGTATTCTTCCCCACTCCCTCCAAACTATGCACAATATTTAAATTTTAAATTCTGTTTGGCCAAATGTAAAACATCTGTATGTTGAGCTTATCTTTCAGGCCCACCTTATGGCCCCATTGAAAACAAAAGCATGAGGTGCCCTCTCCATGCAAGAGGTAAGTTAAACAACTTATCTTAAAATATTCATGCTATTTTGTCAATTATCTGTTAAGATCAAAGTCTTTCCCATATCCTTAATTTTCTATAAAATGATTTGGAATGGTGGTATAGTAGCATAATTTATTAAAAATAAATTTATTAGAAATTTAGATTCCTATTGCATATTTTTCTTATATGCGCAGTATGTCTCAAATAAAAGTCATCTTCCTTGTAAATATTTCCATGAGACCAAATCTTCAGAATTAGAAGGATCAGAGGTTATGTGGATTCACATGAGTCTGGCACTTATGCTACATTATCCTCTAGAAATATGATTCCAGTTCATATCTGCATCAGGCTAATATAAGAGTGCCTGTCATCTTGTTTAGAAACTCTGGGTATTCTCATTTAAAAATATGGGCATGCTATTGCTTCCATATGCCTTTCTTCTATTACCAGTTAAACTGAACACACCTGTCTCACTTTAGGTCCCATAGGAACAGACCTGAGATTGGCTGGCTTATGTGTGTCTGTGGGTGGTGGCCCTGGGCACTCCACTTGAAGAAGAGTGGAACAGGACCAGGCAGAGGAGAAGGTGAACGATGAGCTGGGTCACCTTCAGAGTTGTCTTAACTTGAGGCAAGGGGGCCTGTCCTTGGTAACCTGTCCTTTGACCAGCTTTTATGTGCAGCTGTCCCAGGGGAGGGACACTGTTGTGGGAGAGACAACTACTTTTGCTCTAAGTAAGTCTAGAAAGGGACTCTATCAGAGTCCCTGGCAGCCACCACTCCCTGGGGCTGGGCTCTGTGGGCTGCATGGACCACAGCAACCTCCATGCATAACCCCTTTGCTCATTGACAGATGCGGGGGTTGTCATAGAATAAGCATAGCATGTGTTGGAATAAATCACTGAATTTCTCTTTCTTTTGTTCATGCTTTTACCCATGCTTTTTTGTTGCCATATTATCTGTTTTCTCATTTCTTTTCAGAGTGCTGGTTGCATTTTAAACAGTAACTCTTCATCATATAGTGAAATATTTTCTCCTATTTGCCATTTGCCTTTTGATTTCACTATTTTTATTTCTGTCATACGTGGACCTTTCTGATTTTTACATAGTCCAATCCATCCATCCCTTTTCCTTTTTGCTTGCATGTTTAGAAAATCTTTACAACCAATAGATCAGAGAATACTTACTTCTCTGTATTTTTTCAGGTTCTTTCTAGGTTTTATTTCTTACATTTAACTCTTCAACCCATCTGGAAATTATTTTAGTTTAAAGCATGAGATAGAAATCTAACTTAATTTTTTTTTCTCTAGGAAGATCTCTTTCTATCACTTCAATGGATGTGGATTTTATTTGGAAGCTGACAGAGTGTCCCTGAAGGAAGTCAAGTAGGACAGAGTGGTGATCAGTTTTGCTCTAGGGAGGGCTCCCAGCATGGTGCCACCTGGATGCACGCAGATGTTTCTGGGTAGTGGCCTTCCTGCCTCTCCCATCACATGGTGTATGGCTTTCTCCACCTTCCTGGAAGGCTGGCTTTGCCTTTTGGTGATTAAAGCAGGATCCACTGACATGTGTTCAGGAGTGCATCAGAGAAACCCATCATGAATTTGCTACAATTCAGCACTTGCCAGAAGCTGGCTGGAGACATTTGATGTGTGTAAGAGACCATAGAGGGCTCATGTTAAACATCGATTCATCTACATCCTTTGAGCTCAAGCCCAGTATTGAGTTAGCCTTTCAGAAAGCCTGTGTCTGGTCCATATTATCTCAGTCCCCTTCAGTAATAATTCTACTCGGTTAAGATTTAATGCTATTTCCCTAGCTTTTATCTAGGGCCATGCAAGAAACATCCATTTTGGGAAACTTTCTGTATCTTTCATAAAAACACATGGCAGCTGGGGCTTGTTTTTTCTTGTTCAAAGAAAATACTTTACATGTGTTAAATTTTAAGATTAAAATTTATCTCAAGTTCTTTTTGGAATTTATAACCAACAAACATACAAATTAACAATTAGAGGGCATCTAAGAGAACTTCAGAAAACTATTTTGAACATTAGGTGAGCCCTCCCTTAGTCAGTTTGTGTGGTTATTACAGAATAACACAGGCTGGGAGATTAAACAGCAAACACCTAACCCTATCCTTCTGGAGGCTGGAAGTCCAAGATCAAGGTGCTAGCAGACTTGGTGTCCAGAGGGAGTCCTCTTCTTGGTTGACAGGTATCTATCTTCTCATTGTACCCTTACCTGGGTGACAGAAAATGATTCCTTTCCTGTTTCTTCTCACAAAGTACATTTATGAGGGCTCTGCCCCCATGACCTAAACACCCTGAAGGCCCCTCCTTCAAGTGCCATTATGTTAAGGGTTAAGATTTCAACATAGGAATTTGGGTTGCAGGGGACACAGTGTTTAGTGTGTAAGTCCTTTGGGTTTGGTCTTACTAAGGATCCCAGAATTACACAGGGTGGGTTTGATTAGAAGGGAAGGAAGGGGGTCCCGTTTGGTGGTGATCAAATGTCCATCTGTTTATCTCAATCGACCTCTCTCACATTTTTTTTAATTCTCACCTGAGGATATGTTTTTACTGATTTTTAAGGAGAAAGGAAGAGAGAGAGGAAGAAAGAAACATCAGTGTGAACGAGTAACATTAATCAGTTGTCTCCCACGAGTGCCCTGACCAGAGATTGAACCCACAGCCTAGGTATGTGCTCTGACTGAGGATTGAACCTGAAACCTTTTGGTGTATGGGGTAATACTCCAGCCAACTGAGCCACACAGCCAGGGCTGGCCTCTCTCACTTTCACTGAAGCCTGATTCCATTTTGATAGGTCACATCCCACGTGATCCCAGAACCCTGTACTCTCCCATAGGCATTCATATGGTAGTGTAATTTCTTGTCCACTTAGCAAAGCCTCTTCTAGGGTCTAAACTCCAGGAGCATGGGGTCTCTCTCACCCATTGGTCTGTCCTTAGTGGCTTGCATCAGCTCTGGCTGTAAAATAGCAGGTGTTTAAGAGCATTTGCTGAATCAGAAAGTGGGCAAGAGGTTGAAGATTGGATGCAGGGGAGTCTAGAGATCAAACTTTAGACTGGATTAAAAAGAAGGCACACTTCCGGCCAAGATGGAGGCATAGGTGGAAACACTGTGCCTCCTCGTGCAACCAAGTTTAAAGACAACAAAGTTTTAGTAACAAAAAACGCAACCAAAACACAGAAAATTGAACTATACGGAAGTCCAACAACAATGAACCGTTCAGCCAGACTGGTAAAAGAGGTAAAACCAGCAGCAGAGCAGGGCCGGGCAGAAAAGATCCACTGGATCAATCCAGGTGTGCAGGCAGCCATTGGTGGATCCCAGGTGTGGAGTAGCAATGAGCGGACCCAGTGACGGCTCAAGGCGGCTGGCTGACCGCGGTCACACATTTGTGCGCAGATAAACCAGATGAAGGAGCAAGTAGTGAGACAGACCGAGCAGGCCCCAGCAGTGAGAAGCAGCAGAGGGGACCGCCATTGCCCCTCTTTGACCCCATCCCCACACACAGTGTCGCAACCCAGCAACTGAGTGGCCTGGCCCCTGTGAACACCTAGGGCTCTGCCCCTCATATGCAATAGGTGCGAACAGAGGGAAACATTATGGCTCAAGAAGAACTCAAAGCCCCAGAGCCAATAACTCTAAGTGACTAAGAAATAGCTGACCTTTCAGATGCACAGTTCAAAATACTGGTGATCAGGATGCTCACAGAGCTGGTTGATTTTAATCACAAATTAGATGGAAAAATGAAGGCTATACTAATTGAAATGAAAAGAAATGCACAGAAAACCAATAGTGATGGAAAGGAAACTGGGACTCAAACCAAGGGAGTGGACCAGAAGGAAGAAAAAAATGACCAAACAGAAAAATATGAAGAAACAATAATTCAAAAAAATGACGAGAGGCTTAGGAACCTTCAGGACATCTTTAAACGTTCCAACATCTGAATTATAGGGGTACCAGAAGGGGAAGAGGAAGAGTGACAAGTGGAAAACTTATTTGAACAAATAATAGAGGAGAAATTCCCCAAAGGAAATAGACTTCCAGGAAGTCCGGGAAACTCAGAGAGTCCCAAAGAAGTTAGACTCAAGAAGGAACATACCAAGGCACATCATAATTACCTTAGTCAAGATTAAAATGAAGAAGAGAATCCTAGAAGCAGCAAGAGAGATGGGGACAGTCACCTACAAAGGAGTTCCCATCAGACTCTCAGCTAATTTCTCAAGAGACCTTACAGGCAAGAAGGGGCTGGAAAGAAGTATTCCAAGTCATGAAATCCAAAGACCTACAGCCAAGATTGCTCTATCCAGCAAAGCTTTCATTTAGAATGGAAAGGCAGATAAAGTTCTTCTCAGATAAGGTCAAATTCAAGGAGTTCATCATAACCAAACCCTTATTATATGAAATGTTAAAGGGACTTATCTAAGAAAAACAGATAAAAAATATGAACAGTGAAAGGACAACAAACTCACAGTTATTAACAACCACACCTAAAACAAAAGCAAACCAAGAGGACAGCTAGATTGGGATTGGAACCATAGAAATGGAGATCCCTTGGAGGGTTAGCAACAAAGGAGTGGGAGGAGGAGAAGGGGGGAGAAGGTACAGAGAATAAGTAGCATAGATGGTAGATAGAAAATAGACAGGAGGAGGGCAAGAATATATGGGAAATATAGAATCTAAAGAGCTTGAGACACGTGGACATAAACTAAAGGGGGAGAATGGTAGGGGAAGGGGTGTGCAGGGTGGAGGGAAATGAAGGGCGGGAATAGGACAAGTGTAATGGCATAATCAATAAAATATATTTTGAAAAAAGGAAAATGATTAAGGACATTTTTGTAGTGCCTTAGAATCAATAAAATATTTTTATAATCATTTTATTCCTTCATTTCTTCATTCATTCTGTTATTTTATCATTCATTCCTTCATACTCTCAAACTATCATCCTTTCCTCATTATTTTTTTAATTAATTCACAAAGTAACTTTTTTTATCCACTCTATGCCAACCACTACAAGAAGCTAATTTGACATCTCTAACACAGGGTTCAGCAGATAAAGTCTCACAGGACAAATCTGGCCCACTGCTTGTTGTCACATAGTCCCTGAACTAAAAATAGCTATTACATTTTTAAATGGTTTTTAAAAATGAAAAGAATAACATTTTGTGACTCATGATATCTAGATGAAATTCAAATGTCAGTTGTCTGTAAATAAAGATCCACTGGAGCATTGCCTGGCCCATTTGTTCACATGCACTATCTAGGGCAGCTTCCATGAGGATAATGGTTAATTACGTGTGTCTACTTGACTGACCTTATGGCTGCCCATAGAGCTGCCAACACATGATTTCTGAGTGTGCCAGTGAAGTGTCTTGGAGGAGACCGTCAGGAAGGTCACCCTCATGAGTGGGGCCCATAGGGACAAAACTGTTAAAGAAGTGCAAATCCTCTCTGTGTCTCTCTTCTTGAGCTGTGACATCCATGTTTTCTTGCCTTCAGACCTTGGAGACCCTGGTTCTCAGGCCTTTGCACTCAGATGGATTGCTACCACTGCTTTTCCTGGCTCTCTGGTTTACAGATGGCAGACTGTGGGCCTTTTCAACCTGCCTAACCACATGAGCCAGTTGTCATCATAAATCTCCTTTTACAATGAGGAAAACCCCAGAAAAAAATTATCTTTTGCAGGGTGGGCCCCTTATAGTACAGGCTTGTCCCACTAGGTGAGTGTTCTAGTAACCCATCTGTATCAGTGTACCAACTGGTGTTGTGAGAGGCTGTGTTTGGCTTCAGTGAATTCTTTCTGTAGACTCTTTCAACGCATTTGCTCATTTCATGATGGGTGATTTACAGGTGCACCTGCCCACACTGCGCTGAATGTTCACCAGTTTTTCACCCCCAAACGGCATGACTCCTGTGCCCCACCCTTCCTATTCACCTAATTTCACTTCAAGGGACTTTTTTGTTTTCCCAGTGAGAAAAAGTCCTCAAAGGGAAATGTCTTGCTGTTGTGGAAGAGGTTAAACAAAAAAACACCAGAAGCACAAAAAGGCATCAATATCAATGAGTTCAAAAACTGTTTTGAGCAGTGGAAAAAGTGTCTCAGTAGGTGTATTGCATCAACCGGTGGGTACTTTAAGGTGACTGAAGTTTAAACATGGAAGAATAATACACAATTTTTAACAAATAAATTCCATTTTATTGACTGCCCTTTCACATATCTGCCTGTATCTCTGATTGGCTTTGTTTCCTGGAGACTCCTGACTAAGGCACCGGATAGTGGCAGAGCTGAGGGGTTGTGACAGAGACTGTGTGGACTATAAAGCTGTTTTTATACAGAACATTTTTGCTGACCCCTGCTCTAACACAAGATGGACACACTCAGAATACAGGGTACATGCTCCCAACGTCCTGACTCTGAAGGGGGAGGGCAGGATGGCAGGAATGCACAGCCAGGGCAAGGAGCATCTAGGCAAGTGGCGTGGGGGTTAGGGTTTGCAGATACTGAGTCAGACAGGCAATGAGGCAGGGGAGGAGAGTGAGGCCACTCAAGCAAGTACAAGATAAAGTTCAAGAAGGCAGCTGAAGCAAGAACGGCCATGGGGGCCCAGAAGCATCTAGGGAAACTGTGAGATGCAGAGGATCAGTCTGAGGTAGCCAAGGAACTGCTACCTCATTCCTATAGCAGAAGCTCTGTTTTCTCATCCATTTCTCAGTGTGTGAGTGGGCAAGACTTCAAAGCCTGGGATGGTAGTCCAGTGTTCAGCCTCTGCTTTGGTAAAGCAGGGCTAGAGTTGGGGGTGGGGAGAGCAGGCATCCAGGCAAGTTCATTCACTGCCAAAATAGAGGGAGGGACTTCTTGGAAAGATATGAAAGCAGAGTTTACAACAAAAGGAAATGTACTGAAACTATTAACAAGTGCCTCCACTTACTTCTGTCTTGGGATTGGTAAAGTACTTATCTTTTTGGCATTTTGAATACACGAATGCAAACATGAAGTATACGTAGCTGGAAGGAAAAAATAATGAGGTGCACTTTTGATTTCATACAACATTGCTTTATACCACAACACTGCAATTTGTTAGGGAAATCTCTCTGAAGAAATCTGACATCCCTTTGCCATCTGAGAGAACAAAACTTCATCAATGCTTTTGAGAAGGTTATTGATTTTCATCCCATCTCTCCCTGGCACATCAAGAAAACTGAGTTAGGCATGTTAATGGAGTAGAAGCCAGCATGTTAAGTACAGGTGGTTCTGCTCCATTAACCTCATGATGTCAAGATGCTTTATTTTCACACTGGTGTAGTCCAAATGTTTCCTTAAATAAGAGAGAGCTGAAACCAACAGCCACAATTCCACATGGGAGGACTTTTTATGCCATAATTTATTTTCATTTGTAAATGGCTTTATTCTGCTTAAATATTCAGAAAAAGGAAAGCATGGCTTTTTATAGAATATGGGTTCTCCCAGAGATGTCTTTGATGTATAACATTAACAAATTGATGCAAACTCTTTCAGTATTTAGAAAGTTGTAAAAGACTATGTGGGTAGAGACATTTTTATTCTAATTGAAAATAACAGAAATAAAGAAACTACGCAGAAATATTTTAATCAGATTAGTTGATCTTGTCTCTTTTTACTGTTCTGAACAGGGAAGGACAAGGAAGAAGGAAATCATAGGGAAGGAGCCAGCACTTCTCCATTCCTCGCCACTGTGCTTCCCACCCTCCCCTGGCCACCAGGGAAAAGGACAAACAAGACTTGTGCTCAGAGGCTGTGTCCTCACAGTTATGACTGTCTGGGAGACACAGCCTGCCTCTTGGATATCGAACTCAGTTTCTATAACTTGGTCTGATTTCTGAGCCTCCAGCCTAATGATTCCTAGCTGGCTCTCTTCAAAGCCCTTAATCTGAGTTTATTTCTCTCCTCCTGGCTGTTGCTGCTGCTGATAAAGCAACCACCTCAGCCAGGTGTCAGGTCTGGGAGGAAAGGTGTCCTGTTTGAAGACCTCCTTGAAGTCTTTCTCTTTATAAGCAGCTGTGTCCTGGGGAATCTGCTCCCGCTCTTTGGCACCAGAGGGACCACTGAGGGTACTGGGGGTGGCATATGCAGTGTGCAGATTTGGTGTGGATGCTTCCACACAGGTGTGGCCTCATGTCTGGCAAATAGCCAAGAGCTTTGCCTTGATGTATTTCATTAGTGACCAGGTGAATTCTTGGGGCTGGTCAACCTTTCAGCCCCCAGGTCAATGAAGAGTCTCTCTTTTAAATATTCCCTCTACTTTCTTTCTTATTTTCTAATCCTTAGGCTGCCCCTTTCAGATAAGAGCTGGGGGCCAGCACATCAACCCACCTTCCTCTTACTCCCATGTGTGGGCATCTTCTCCCTATCACCTCCCTCCTGCTTGGCTCCTCAGTATCCTCAGTTTATCACCTTGTGTTCCCCCTTACTTTTTCCATCTTCTGAAAGGGTGTTCTTTTTGGCATTATCACCAAATTTATTGTCTAGTAATTTCTGTTTCACAGTCAAGAACAAGTTTTTTTCCCCCTAGAAATTTTCACTTTTGACATCTTTGCTTTTAGCAAAGTTTACTTACTTGCCAGATGGGGTGAGGAAAAGGCCAGCAGAGAAGTTTGGGGAGCAGGTTGGTGTTCATTCAATGAACACTGCACACATCCAGGGACTTTGTTGTGGTATTTTGATAAGTTAAGTTCTGTAGAAAAGAATAAATTGATGAGATGACATGATGTGTAGTTTTTGTCTTGACATTGACTGAACCAGTTAGGATGCACAATAGTTTGAAGGGCCCTCCAGTTCAGCTCCGTGGCTGTTCAGTTGCTCTGCAGGGCACATCAAGGGACCAATTTCCATCTTTCTTACCACTACCTCTTCCAACCTGTTTTCTTCATGTATTTTTCTCAGCCTTTGGATGAAATCCCAGAAAGCTCCAGACTTTTTTTGGCCACTTCTCTTTGGGTAATAATGATAATATAAGCCAGGTTAGTCTAGCATCAAAACTCTGGATTCTTAATCAATTTAAAATTTCTCCCCTCCCTGTTTTCACACTGTCTCGGGCAGGAAGTCTGTAAGTAGGAGAGGAGACAGGCCCAGCTTCTTCCCCACTTTCTCTCACTATCTGCTCTTACAATCAGTAGCTGGGGTGGTGCTGAGCTTAGAGAAGAACAGTGCTGTCCTGTGGAGCTATTTTACCTGCCATAGGTACTCTCTACCTGTGGCACAGTGAGCACTTTGGCATCTTTTGCTTGTGCAGTTTTTGAAAGGGGGTTTCTTTAGAGACTGCTTCTATTTTGCTGAGGTCTGCTGCCAGAAGTCCCCTTGACTAGGTTGATATCTCATTTACCTGGCTACTTGGACTCCTGGCTTTTGTTGGTCCACTTCTTTATTGGGGTCATCTTGCTCCTTCAGTTTTCTTATGAGGGGTCTATTTGAAAACTACTTGTGGCTGACTCTCTTCCAGAAGGAGCTCACGTGACCCAAAGCAACATGTATGTGTCCTTATCCCAAACACTGAAATCACAGACCATTCCTAATGCAGCTCTCTTCACTCTTCTGCCTGCACAAGGGCCCTTACCTTTACTTCTTCCTCAGGTGTGAAGCAGGCACCAGGCCTTGTGTCCCCAAATTCTATGGGAAAAAGTCAAGTCTCTGGTTATTCTTATGAAGTTCATACCACTTAAGGTAAGGAAATAAAAGAACACTCTATTTCTCTTCCTCTTAGGTAACAGAAAACAAACAGTACCCTTGCTAATCTTTATACTCTAATCTTTCTCATTAACCAGCCTCTGAGCCACTAATAACCTTGGGGTAGGTGGAGGGATAATGCAGGAATAATGATTTTGGTCTATTTTATCCCTTTTACAAGTCTTGTGTAGATAGTGGAGCACTTCACTATATAAAGTAGAGGGGGGTGGTGCTTGGCACCTATTTTTCTTGCCTTGAAGGCCTCTTGATCCCAAGTCTCCCTGGATGCCACGTGATGGCCAACCCAATGACATACCCTCACACACTCTCCTTCTAACACTGCTCCACTGCCTTTATCCTCACACCTGTCCCTGCTATTGCATTGCCTCTTTAGTAGAAGCCTTATGACTTTGCTTTGGGGTCTGCTTTCTAGGGAAGCCAGGCAAAAATAACCAGTAAGTGAGAAACTCTGATTGATGCTATTTAGAACACAAAGTGGAAAAGACACTATGGTTTCCCTCAAACTTGTTAGGTTGTAGGAGTACTTATGAGGTTAACTGCAGTTGTGGGAGGCACAGTAGTTGGAAACAGTGGGTGGACAGTGTCTCTGTAGGCCAGTCTTGGGCATCCATTGTAATTCCTTCTATCATGTTTCCTCTGCAGGGTTATGAATTTACTTTCTGCTTTTTGATTGGGGTTATAACAAGAAGTTGAGGGAGTAAAGGCTCTTCTTGGGACTAGTCAAAGGTCTGCATTGGAAAATATTGTGGTCATAGGAAGAGCATCTCTCTATTTAGCTCCCAGTGCACAGTGAGCTAACAAGTGTATTAAATGTAGAGAAAAACCATTGCAGGTTCATTTTCTGCTGCTTTTTGGTTTTTGTCTTTCTAGGCAATGAGGATAGCTGAGTACCAGGCACTTCTCTCTCACCCACAAATTCTCAAACACACAGACACACATCTATCCACGTTCTTAGATATGTTTTCTCTTATTAAAAGTAGCTAAAACTCTCTGGGGAAATTTTCTGTTGTTATAAAGAAAAAAATGTTATTGGCCTTGGCCTGGAGATAAGCATCAGCCATAGGAAACTTGAATCTTGCTAAGAGGAACACACATGCCTCTGGGAGTAGTAAAACCCTGGCAGCTCTGGCTTCCTGCCCAGAGGTGCTGTCTCCTGATGCCTTGTGTTGGAATTATGTTCAGAGATTCTTGATGTCTATTCTCAACAGTGAACATGATGTTTTGATGAAGTCCAAACAGGAAGGCAGAATGATTATCTAAGGAATTTGGGACTATCTTCGGTACTACAGTGGGATATTTTGACCTTCACAAAGGTCCTATCATCCCTTGGTTTGTTTCATCGGCATCTAATTAGCGATGAGTGCCGATCCAAGTTGTGTCAGGCAGAGAGAATCGCTTTAGCTTAAAGAGCATAATTTAACAGTGAAGAGTTAGCAGGTCTGTGACTCACTGACTCTGCGATTCTCTCAAGGTGTAGGAGGAGAAGAAGCAGGAACAGATGAAAGAACAGTAGCAGAAACATCAGAGAGCATATGGGACTGGTCAGGAGAAATGAGGAAAGTTCTTGCTCTGTCATGACTTCAGGCATGTGACCTTCAACTTTATTACCTAACTGTATTTCTCTAGAATTGAGATGATGGAGCTTGACCAGGGATGAGATACTCAAGTGCCTCTAGGGCAAGTAGGTAACTTACATAGGTGGGTGCCCAACATGATCATACTGTACCTGTGTACATTGTGGATGTGGTATGGATGATTCTGAATAGCAAACATGCCCTTCTGTGTGTGTTTCTGAGCCCACTCTTCACCTCCCCACCCCGATAACAAAGAGAGCAGCTGCCACAGCTTTAGCCTGTTGCCACAAAGAAATACAGTCAGTGATATCAGGTGTTTCCATTTTCATAAAGAAATTACAAATCCAGAGTTTTAATACAAAATTTCCCAATTTTAAAAGGCAGCTTAAATTATGTAAAAACATTTTATTGCACAATCAAAACTTATATTTATATCTAATTTTTGAATCAAAACTTTGTGATTTCTGAGCTAGGTTAATATTTTTGAAGTGTGTTTCTATAGGAGAGATTCTAATAGATATAACTGACCAAAAAAAAGCCCCGTGGTCAAATAAATTTTGTAAACATTGGGTTCCACAAAGTTAAAGACATTTTTTAGGGCTTCTCAGAGCCCTTAGTACTATGAGGCTACCCTGTCCAATAAGGCAGCCACCAGGCACACATGGCCTTGAGCTCCTGAATGTGGCTTATCTGTACTGAGATGTCTGCAGGTATAAAATACACACCAGACTGCATTTAAAAAAAATTGTTTTTTAAAGATTTCATTTATTTATTTTTCCAGAGAGGGGAAGGAAGGGAGAAAAGAGGGAGAGATACATCTATCAGTTGCCTCTTATATGTGGCCTGACCAGGGACCAAACCCACAACCCAGACATGTGACCAGAGTTCAGAATGGTGACCTTTCATTTTTGCAGGACAATGCCCAACCAGCTGAGTGAGCCACACCAATCAGGGCCATGTTGGATTTGTAAGGTTTAGTATTTTTTTTAAAAGGTAAAATATCTTATTGATACTTGTTATATTTATTGCATATTAATATTTTTGATATATTGGGTTAAATAAAATATATTAATTAACTTAAATTTATCTTTAAAACAATGCCTTCTTGAAAATTTCAAACTACAAATTTAATTCTGGTGGACAGCATTATAATTCTGGTGGACAGTGTTAGTCATCCAAGAAGTAGACAGAGTATGAACATTTCCAAAATTGATAGCATTTCAGATTCTTTTTATGTAGGGAGCAACTCATGAAATTATTGTCCTATGGAATATACTTCAGTAAAGGGATTCAGCTCTGACACATGGTTTTATGATGTGGAGTAGCATCTCCATCTCTCATAATATTATCATCACAATCTTTTGCCTTGGTACCCATGGCTAGCTACTAGTGAGATGGCCACTTGAGGTATCTCAGCACAGTTCTGGTCCAGAGTTTTGGCCCTCTCCCTTATTCATACTTCTGCATCTATTTCTTCTTCCTACTTAAAAAATTATTAGTCAAGGCTGTGGAGAAAAGGGAACCCTAGTGCACTGTTGGTGCGAATGCAGACTGGTGCAGCCACTGTGGAAAGCAGTATGGACTTCCCTCAGAAAACAAAAAATGGAATTGCCTTTTGACCCAGCAGTTCCACTGCTGGGATCATACCTAAGAATCCTGAAACACCAAATCAAAAAATCTTATGCACCCCACTGTTCATAGCAGCACAATTTACAATAACCAAGTGTTGGAAGTAACCTCAGCACTCATCAGTAAATGAGTGGATCAAAAACTATGGTACCTTTACACAATGGAATTTTATGCAGCAGAAAGAAAGAAGGAGCTTCTATCCTTTGGGACAGCGTGGGTGGAACTGGAGAGCATTATGCTAAGTGAAATAAGCCAGGTGGTGAAAGACAAATACAATGTGATCTCACCTTCCACTTGATTAAGTGGAACCTAATCAACAAAACAAACAAGTAAACAAAATACAACCAGAGACATTGAAATAATGAGCAAACTGACAGTAACCAGAGGGAATGGGGAAAGGGATAATGGGGGAGAAAAGGGGAATGGTCATTAAGGAACATTTATAAAGGACACATGGACAAAGCCAAAGGGGGTAGGATCGAGGATGGGAGGTGGGGATGGGTGGGGGCATGAAATAGAGATGACTGTATTTGAACAACATTAAAAAAAGAATCAACAATAAGTATAAAATTTATTGGCAAATCATTGACATGCTATAAGAGTTGGGTGAGTTTTGACAAATGAATATACCTGCATACCATCACTCCAATTAAGACAATATTTTCACGATCCTAAAAAGTTCTCTTGAGTCACTTTACCAGTCAATTCTTATTTCTCAACGCCCATTTGAGGCAACCATCAACCTGCTTTCTCTTCTTGTTTTTTGACCTACTTTCTCCCTGTCTCTGTCTTTCCTTTTCCCCCATCATTTTGATCTAATATGGTTATCCCACCTCTCTAGAATCCTCTCTAACACAGGTCTTTTCACCTCCATTTTGGATCTGTGTTTCTTTCAACCACTCTAAGTAACTACTCCATTAGTCTAGTAGCCTAGCCTTGTTGAATCCTGCCTGGTTTCTGCCTGTCTAATCATAGTCTCTATTGAGTCAGACCCAGTTTCTTCCAAAGATGATAAACCAACCAGCTGGAGAGAAAACAGGTACTGTGCTGTACTGAATATGACAAAATGGTGTTTCTAGAGCTTAGAATCCCAACTATAGTGCAACCCTGGTTAAATCATTTCTTCCATTTCCACTAGATAATCATAATAAGTGAACTAGTCTACCCCCAAAATGAGATATGTTAGGGCAATAAAAAGAGAGCAAAAGATCCAGGGCAGGAGGAAGTTGAGAAAATGGTACAATGGTCATCAACATTAGAATGTCCATTGGAGCTTTGATGTAATGGCTGTTCAGGCTAAGTTTCAGGAGTTCTAATGTCACTGGCTTTACATTAAAAGACAATTCTCAGCTGATTTGAATATACAGGTGGTCTTAAGATCCATGAGCATGGTAAACTGACCCAATTCACTATTCTGGTGAATTATCTATAGGGATCATCCTGGATATAAAATGTTGACCAGAAATTGTCAGCTCAGAGGCTCCATGTAGAAACAGTTGGTAGAACAGCAGTCATTATGTGATGGGGTTCAGGCAGAAACAAGACCAAGACCAGGACAAAGTTTATTCAATGGCTTCTACATACTGGGACTGCCTCATAATTAATCCTGACACAGAAGTCATCCCTTCCTCTCATCTCTGACATCCAAGGGACCAGTAAAGAGAAGATAATTTGCCCCTGGGGTGGAGGGCACAAGTACTGCATACAGCAGCATGGCTAAGAAAGAGTATATGGTTACAGAGAAACTGCAGCCAGTTTAGATAGCTGTGTGCAGTGCGCAAATGGGCCGGTGACCTGGTTGTACAGGAAAGCAGCTGGCCAAGGATCTTGTGTGCCATGCACTGGATTCACACTGTGTCCTGGAGAGGTAAGGAGAACATTACAAATTGCACCTGTAAGTCAAGGGTACAACATGATGATTAGTGAGCTTGCTCTGACGGCAATGTGGGGTGGTGTGCAGGGGAGGCAAGATGGGACCAGAGGCACTAGGTAGAAGGTTGTTAACATGGTCTACTCCTTTTCCTGGACAGGAATATCCATTTTCCTGCTCCAAGTCTATCCTGGAAGGAGCCCTGGTTTCTTTCAGTCCCTAGAGTTGTCCCCAGCATTAGGATCATGCCAGGGCCTCTGGTTGAGGTAGCATATCACCAATGAGGATTTGGAACTGGGGGGTTTCTGGGTGATCATGCAAATCTCTGAACAGAGTGTTCATTTCAGAACCCTACAAAGACCTTTTAAAATGAACGCCAGCATTAGTAGTGAGGGTTATTTCCCACAGTAGCATCACCATGGGTGAGTGCATATGAATGTTACCAGCCATCTTTATATTCCTCTTGGCAAATTACTTTCAAGACAAATTTGAGTCATGAAAGGAAGTCAGTCTGATGTTTTTGAATTTACTTTGATTTATTGTGAAAGTGATACATACTCATTACATTTTTAAATCCTCACCTGAGGATATGTTTATTGGTTTTACAGAGGGGAAGAGAGGGAGGGAGGGAAAGAGATAGAGAGAGAGAGATCAATGTGAAAGAGACATTGATTAGTTTCTTCTCATGCACACCCCAACAGGGGATCAAACCTATAACCCAGGCATGTGCCCTGATGGGAAATCAAATCTGCAACCTTTTTGGTGTACGGAATGATGCTTGAACCAACTAAGTCACCTACCAGGTGGAGAAATATCATTTTTTTATGACCCCAAACACTGTGCTTGGGTGCTGACATGATTCATTTTCCTTCGCTCTTATTGTCTGCTTCCAAACCTCAAATATTCAATATCACTCAGAGAATTAAGATCTGTCATAGGCTCTGAGGGGTAGGGAGGATTTGCAAAAGGGGTGCTTTCAATACTTGCTTCTGTAAGATCTGGAACATTTGATAAAAATATATTCATTACCTTATAGTAGCTCCTTATAAAGTTGCTCTGGAATCCAGTGCTGGCCCCTGGGATGTGTTCCTAAAACAGTTTCTCCAAGTGGGCTGAGGCTGCTCATCAGATCCTGGCTGCCCTTCCCACGGCTGTGTCTAGAAGGGAGTAGCTCCCTCTGCAGCACTGTCTCCTCCTCTCAGAGACTGTCCAGAACTGGCAGGGACTCCTTCCCTTTTCTCCGTTTCACCCCCATGGACAGGATGCCTTTTCATGGGATGCAAGGAGTCCACTCCCCACCCCATTTCTTTGAAGGCAGTTACTTGTTTCCTAAAAGAAGCACATATGGGCAGGACCACGGATATTGCTTCATCCTTGATATTCTACTTCTACAAAGGAAGCTGACCAGTCATTACTTATTATTCCAATTTAGGTAACTCAGAAGTGAATTGCAGCTAAACCTACACTGGATCCTGGGTGCTCAGGTTCCAGGATGCACTGGTCCCTTCCCCACAGCTTCAGAAAGCTGCCCTGGCAGGCATGTGGGAGACAGATGGCCCTCCTCCTTTGCTTTAAGGATGAGGAGATAAGACTTAGGGCAGGGAAGACACCAGTTTATGGGTTTCATTTTGTGCTTTTGTTCTCAGCTCAAACAGGGTTTTGACAAGGATCAGGCAGAAATTCTTCAGGGCAGCAGAGGCATGTCACAGGGTCAGGATTAAGCCCCTCAGAGGCATTCAGTGTGAACCTAACCTCATCTTTGCAGCTGTGTCTGGGCCATTTATTACAGGCTTCCAAACCACTTCGAGCTTGCTACTTGGCTAATGTGCTTGGACATTGACCCTGCAAGATCACACAAATGGACTCTTGGTTCCCCACCTAATTCTGTGTATACCTTGTCCCAACTTCCGCTTGCTTCCATGCTTTATTTTCCCTAAATATTTTGTGGTTTCTCCTCATTTCTTATCTCATCCCACACGGTATTTTTGTGCTGAGTGCTTTGGAACAATTACCATTTAACTTTTCATTTAAGTCATAAAATAATTCTTATTCACAATAACATGTTTTCAGATGCCCAATGTGTAAGCTAATGCAGGTATAAAAGCCTCTATGACCCCACTGTGCCTCTGAGTCACCAATGAATAGCCATTTTTAATCAAATGTCTCAAATGCCCCAGGATGCTTCTTTGAGTGCACTGTGTTCTCCTCAGATTCAGAATCAGAAAATTTGGGGTTCAGTGTAGGAATTTGCATTTCAGGTACCCCTAATGTAGGTGTTTCATGTGATTCTAATGTAGGATTTTAAGTGTTTATGAATTTAAAAAATTCTAGTGATTTGATTCAGTGAGTCTAAGACTACATTTAAGAGATGTCTCATGTGGCCTTAAAAAGCTACAGTTTTAGACAACCTGCTTTAGAGCATGGCTGGTTGAGGAACATATGACCCCTGTTCTGAGGGAACTTAGAATCTAATAAAAGATACTTTGAGATAGATGGGTGGGTGAGTAGATGATAGGTAGGTAGATAGATAGATAGATAGATGATAGAATTTTTTTCTAGATTCTGCCTAAACAACTAAGATGTCTGATTTATTCTGCTTTGACTCTATCACCTGGAACTTTTGGCATAAGGGACTGAGAAGGTTTGTAGAAGAGAATGTGCCAGGGGCATAGGTTTGACTCAAGGACAGAGCCTCACTAGGATGGAAAAAGGTGTAACCCCAGGGTCTACCACGTTGCCTCAAAGGGCATTAGACAAATATCTCTTTTAAATGAATGAGTAAGTTAATGAATGAGTTCTATTGTCTTTCACTTGGCCCATGGATCCCCAATACTACAGCTCCTCAGCCGCACTTGGCTTCATGTCTCAATCTTAGGGAGAGAGTGGGATGCAAATAAAATGTGAAAGATATTTCCTCTAAAAACTGTAAGACATTGGCATGCAACAGCATTCCTTAACCCATTTATGTAACAAATGGGGTTAGAAGCCTTCTTTTCCTTCTTGGGCTGGGAATGCAGAGCTGTTTTGATGTTCACATGACTAACAAGCCTTGGAGTCTTCAGGCCCTAACCTGCTTGCATGAGCAGAAGCAATGCACTGGGGTGGTGAGATGGAAGGAGTGTTGTCCATCGGCAGGTGCCTGGCCAGTAGGTGAAGGGCTTGGTAGCAAGATACCTGCAAGGCCCATTGAAGGCAGTGGGAGACTTGGCTGTGTTCGTCACCAAAGAGATCTTTCAGGGCAGGAGAGAAAGGCATGGCAGGTACCATGTAGTAGATGATGTGACATATGTGTGAGCTGTCACTGGACATTCCTGTACTAAATGGAGATGTTCTGGTAGAAAAAAAGAAGTGCTTCTTTCACTTTAGTGAATACCTGAAGATTTTGCTAAAATGTTACTCTGATTCTGTGACAGGTCTGGGGTGGGAACTGAACTTCTCCATCTAAGAAGCTCCCAGGAGATGCTAATGCTGCTGGTCTACTTTGAGTAGCAAAGATCTAAAGAAATTGTACTTTTAGGGGTGATACTAAGAGCCAATGAAGAAAAGGTTCTTGCTATAAATAGGACACCAAGAATAAACCCACATCAGTATTGTTTTGGAGAAGTCTAGATGACACATAAGTGAGAAGTGAATTTAAAGCCAGAAGAATTTACCAAAATAGGTGTAATATTCTATCAAGAACACTGATGGACAGAATTTATACAACAGAGTATTTGGGGATAGTTTTCTGAAGATCTTAGCAGAACCAGTATATGGAAATGCTATTCTGAGGACAGAATAGAAACTGTTAAAAGGAAAAAAGTAATGAGCTCTTTACTATCCTTCCCACATTTTTTTTTATTCCTCAAAATAAGCAGTGTCAGACTAGGGAGCTGAACAGAGGGTGTGTCTTGTGGTGGTGGGAGCCAGAGCAGTGGCTGCTGTTCATTACTAAAGGAAAATGGTAAGTGTGTACATAGTTGATTAGATGATCTCTAAGGATCATGTCCACTTTAAACTCTACAGTCCATTGATTTACCTAAGTCTTACTAAACAGCTGGCACTTTAAATCAATACCATTTTATGAAATATGTTATACAGAAAAAGAAAGTGATTTTTTTGTTTAAAGGACAACTAAATTGGACAATAGTTTGTAGATATTTATTGACTGGATCAAAGAACTACAAGTGATTTCTACAATTAAATATGGTTATAATAATAATATTATTATTATCTAAATTATAGAGCAAACTTATATACCTAAAAAAATGAATAGTACAGGAAAGAGCTGGGATGTTTATCTATCTATCTTTCTTTCTTTCTATCTATCTATCTATCTATCTATCTATCTACCTATCTATCCTTCTATCTATCCATCTATCTATCTCACATTTCACTTTCCAATTTTTTCCTAAGTGAAAGACATGTTGATATGTGCTAGAAAAAATACACCTCCCACTGGCGCTCATGAAATTTCAGCTTTTGTCCTGAAATAGTGGGTGAGATAAAGTGTCAGCACATGCTTAAGTATGTCTTATTTCTACTGGAGAGTTAAAATCATACTGAAAAATTATTGGTGGCTATCTAAAAAAAGATGAGGAAAAATAAGATCAAGAATTTGAGATTCTGGACATATTTTGTTCCAGACTCTAAGTGATCATAATAACTACATGTGCAGTTACCTAAAACATGTGGTAACTGCACCAACAGTTAATTCCAGATCATGAAAAACAGGAGAAACCTCAACTCATTGCATGTAGCCAGAATACATACAATATAAAAACTTGAAAATGTAACACAAGAAACTTTAACTTAACCACACTAGTGAATACAAAAAAATGTTAAATATGTACTATGAAATAGGACCTTGCAATGTACCAAAAGAATGATCAAGTAAAGTTGATTCTAGAGTCTGTGTTAGGTAATTCATCAATATACTATACTAAATGAACAGATTAAAAAGAAATATAACATTGACAGCCCTGGCTGGTGTAGCTCAGTGGAATGAGTGCGGGCCTGTGAACCAGATGATCAGGGTTTGATTCCCAGTCAGGGCACATACCTGGGTTGCAGGCCAGTTCCCAGGAGGGGACGCATGAGAGGCAACCATACATTGATATTTCTCTCCCTCTCTCCTTACCCTCCCCTCTAAAGATAAATAAATAAAATCTTTAAAAAAAAGAAATATAACATTGAACATATCAATAGCTTCTGAAAGACATTCAAGATCTATTTATAACAAAACTCCAAGTAAGATATTGATTAGAAAAGAAACTCATATACAATAAATAGAATACAGCCTTTGTCCCCCAAATCAACAGCAAATATTACAAACTATTCTAATTAATTTTTATATTAAATTAATTAAAATACTACAAACTTTTAGTTAAATAGAGAAATAATTATCTCAGTTAAAATCAGGATCTAGGCAGGGATAGAGAAAAGTAAACTATTTTAATTAAAATTAGGAACTAAGCGGGGATGCTTTGTATTGACATTATTATTGTTCAAAATTGGTTATGATGTTTAGGTGATTTAATAAGAAAAGCAATAAAATAAATTTTATAAAATTAAAAAAATTAATAGTACTTTTGCTGATAAAATTATTACACACTTAGAAAACACAACAAAGAAACCTAATTCTTTCATGTAGAGAATACCCAGCCCCAGGGCAAAAAAGCAAAACATTATTTTATAGAATATTGTAATTTGTAGATGTGTTTGATTGCTTTCTCTTGGTGAAATCTAACTTAAACCTGCATAAACTGGACAAAGATGGGCCAGAAACTTAATTAGATTCTCATTTTTCATTTTGGAATAAAAGAAATAGATAAGACCATCTGGTAAATTGATTTGATCACAATTTTCTGTAATTGTTATTACTGCTAAATAGTATTCTATTATATGGACATACACAATTTATTTATCTATTCTTCTGCTGGTGGATGTTTTCAGGTTTTTTTAAATCATTGTGAATTAAGGTACTAAGAACATTGTATGAAAAACTTTTTTCATTGTTTGAAAGCTTATGTTTTCATTTTTTCCTGAGGCTCCTCGCAGTGAAATGGCTGAGTTGAAAGAGCACACCCAGTAGTCCTGCCTTATCCGTGGAGGGTAAGTCACATGGCAAGACCCTCAGTGGATGTCTGAAACCACCGGTAGAGCTGAACTCTATACTTACTATGCTTATTTCCTATATGTATGAACTTTGTCATTTAAAAGAGTCACTTCAGGGTTTTCCTCCTGCATATATGAATTGCCAGATTCACTACACTTGCTCCTTGGGGCCATCACTAAATAAAATAAGGGTGACACTGTGACAGTTGGTGATGGCTACTTAGTGACTAATGGGCTTCATGTATGTGGCGTGGATATGTTGGGCAAAGGGACGACTCACATCCTGGATGGGATGGACAATGGTAGCATGAAATTTCATCATATTACTCAGAATGGTTCTCAATTTCAAACTTATGAATTGTTTATTTCTGGAATTTTCCATTTACATATATATGGAGATCATTGTGGGTAACAGAAATTGTGGAAAGTGAGACAATGGATACTATAGGATTCCATTTTTGTAAAATTCTATAGTGACAAAAACAGATAAACTATTGCCTAGTTTTGGGAACAGATAGAGAAGTGAACTGCAAAGGATTCTAAGGAGTCTTTCAGTGATAAGGTCAAAATTCTACACACTTTTAAACTGAATTTATTGGAGTGACATTGATTAATAAGATTGTATAGGTTCCAGGGATACAATTCTATATGACATTATCTGTGTATTATATTGTGTGCTCACCACCTCAAGTCAAATCTCCTTCCATCACCATTTATACCCTCATACCATCTTCTACCTCTCCTTCCACCCACTTTGCCTCTGGCAGTCACCATACTGTTGTCTGTGTCTATAATTTTTTTCTTAATCCCTTCACTGTTACCAGCCAGCCTCCCAACACCCCTTCCCTCTGACAACTATCAGTCTGTTTCTATATACGATTGTTTCTATATTGTTTGTTAATTTGTTTTGTTCATTATATTCCACATATGAATGAAATCACTTTGTACTTATCTTTCTCTGACTGGCTTACTTCACTTAACATAATGCTGTCCAGGTCCATCCATGCTGTTGCAAAAGGTATGGTCTCCTTCCTTTTTACAGTTGCATAGTATTCCATTTTGTAAATGTACCACAGCATCTTTCTCCACTCATCTACTGATGGGCACTTAGCCTGCTTCCAAATCTTGGCTATTGTAAATAATGCTGCTATCAACATAGGGGTACATGTATTCAAAATTCTATATTTTTATTGTGCAAGTAGTTTCTGGGTATAATTATTTGTTAAAAATTCATCAAATCATATAATCTAAATGTATGACATTAATTGCACATAAATAATACTTCAGTAAAGATGATAGGTCCATATTCAGGTATTAACTGTTCTAGATTAAATTAGTTATCAGCTAGTTATCAGCTAATTGCTTGTTATATAACCATATTAATATCGTTATTTTAAGCGGGGTATTTTGATGGTATTATATTTTGTTGCCTATATACACTTTTGTTTTGCATATTATTATTAATACTGTCTTTTTATTCATGAAGTTTCCCTGAGGCTATGATTATATTCCAAAATTTTCTAAAGTTCGATCCAATGTTTCTCAACATAAATTTTCACATAAAAAACAGTCAAATAATATATCATTTTTTTCTTGAGGACATTCCACCTGCAGCCATCCATTATTAGGGTTATTCTGCAACTTTCGTTCATCAGTATCTGGGGAGATGAAAGAACAATGGTTGGATGTCATGCAGCCAGAAAGGAGGTCTGATCATACCTGAGACTTATCAAGCAGAAGTACCACTATTTTTATTAGTAGTTTGCATTTATAATAGAGAGCTTGAGAAACATTTCACCCCAATAGAATAAAATATCTATGCTATTGTGCCTACCTGGACAATGAGGACCCTGTGTGCAACTGCTTATTCTGTTGCCCTCTCAGCTCCAGGACTCATTTGGGAGTGTCTGCTTGGTGGTATGAATGTCCTATGTGGAGTTGTGGTACAGCTTTCCTGAGAAGGTAAGACTTTAGCCTTCCAGAGTCTATATCTGTGTTGTAGGAGGGCAAACAAGACGGGAAAGGAAGTGACTGCCGAATGAACCAGGCCATATCTTCCACAGTGACGAAGGTAATGTGGTGGCACATCTAAAAGAAAATCGCATTGGAACCCTACCCCACACTATAAAAAACCCAGTGGAAAAAGGGTGGATAAAATAAAATTTTATAAAATCATCATAATGTAGAAACTTAAATGGGATAAGCTTAGCAATAGAATTCTTACAAAGAAATCTTAAACTAACTTCTTAAGCAAGATCAAAAGTCCAAAAACTATAAAAGAAAATATTTTGGCTACACAAAAGTGAAATGTTTAGATTACAAAAAAAGGTGGAACAAACCATTGTTACTCACAGCATGGCCAGTGGCACAGTGGTGATCCACATTTAGCTACCAAATTATGTCATGGTAAGTACAGAAACAAAGAATAAGCACTTATAAACTAATACAGATGTTTCCATGACATCTGAATGTGTGATTCTGTATAGTATGAAACATTGGTCTGTTAAGAATTGGAAATTTTAAAATAATACCACAAACAAAATGCTTAGACATATATGAGTTCTGGAAAAAATTATTTGCAATACAGCTGAAAAGTATTAAAATTGATAGTATACATGAATTATACAAATTAACATAAACAATGAAAATAACAGACCAAGGAATAATCCGTAATTCAGAGAAGTGAAATCCAAATGTTCAATATGTCATTTGGATTTATAAGTGGTCAGAGCTATGTTTCTACTCTTCAGACATACAAACTGAAAAGAGCTATAAAACCTATTGCTAATGCAGATATGGGGAAATTCTTTCTTTCTTATAATTTTAATTTTTTATTTTGTTATTGTTGTCCAATTACAGTTGCCCCCATTACCTCCCCATTACTGTCCTCTGCCCTACCCACCACAATCTCCCACATTCAATCCTCCCCACCCCCAGTTGTGGATCCTTTATACATGTTCCTTGATGACCCCCAATATCTCCCCACTCCCCTATGGTCACTGTCAGTGCAGATATGAGGAAATTCTTATACATTGCTGGTGAAACTATGGATTGTTACTATGTTTTCAGGAAGCATTCTGACAGCAAAAATAAAAATTAAAAAATAAAAATAAATTGAATATATTACTTGACTCAGCAATATGTATTTTTTCTGGGAACCCATTCCATCAAAATGAAAGCTCCCATAAGTAAGCATATCTGCTCAAAGATGTTTATTACAGCCTCATTCATATTTGTAAAAAGCCAGAAACAAAGTACTGTCAGGAATAGGGAAATGGCTGAATGAACTACAGTTTACCCACTCTAGGGAACCTTATGTAGCTATTAAAAGAATGAATTAGAATTATACCAATTACCTTGGCAGGATTTTTATGAGGTTTACTTGAGTGAGTAAAACAAGATGCAGAAAATGTTTACTATGATCTTGCTTTTATGAAACAATAAATTAAAAATGCCATATATGTTTTTGCATCTCTATATGTCAACACATAATTATGAAACATAAAGAAAAAGAAAAAAGACATACAAGTATACTAGGTTGTTAACATAGGGTATTGTGGATTGTGCTGGTGAAGACGTGTATGGGTATGGGGAGGAGTGGGAAGGAGGCAAGAAAAAGTAGAGAGGACTGTATTGTAAATCCATAATGCATGGGAGGATTCAATTCATGTGAAAGTGTCCATTTTGTGTATATGCATAAGACATATTTTAACACCATCTTTACAAAGGATGAGTTAGCTTCATTTGTCCTAGCTCATAAAAGTAGTTATAATAAAATGACAATAAAATAAGTCAATGAGAAAATCGATCAGGAAATCAATAAGGAAAAGGTTAATATCTTGGTAGAAAAATGATCAAAGGATACATATAGCAATTCAATAAATGATACAAATCACCAATTACCACGTGAACAATATGCAACTTCATTAATAATCAAAGAAATGCAAGTGAAAATCCTATGAGATGATATTTGTCATATGTCAGTGTTTGAAATATTATTAATATTGCCAAACCTTGGGTTGGGGTCACACTCTCAAATATACCTTCAGAGAGAATAAAAATTAAAATAATAGTTTGGGAGAGAATATCTGCAATATGCTTCAAAATCATGCACATGTCACTGATGTTAATTCCATTCTAAAATTTTGTTCTATCAGTGTAAGATATAAATGGGAAGAGATCTTTTATATGAAAGAATGCCTATCAATAGTTGTTAATAAATTAATGAAATAATAGGATTCTAGTTTCATTTATAGTCATGAAACCTTTGGAACCATCCAAATGCCCTACAGAAAGGAATTAAATAAACTATGTACCTATAAAATATCTACTGTCATAAAAACATGCTCCCAACATGCTGTGAAAAGTGCAGGTAAAGTAACAGTATTAAAATTTTGTTAAGTTTTGAGTAAAATGTTATCCATTGATGTGTAAAAAGTTGGAAATATAAACTTAAAAATATCAAAAGTAACTTTGGGGAAGATGATGAGATTACATATAATGTGTTTTTGTCTGTGTGCTGTTCTGTGGTTTCCAAGTTTTCTATATTGAGCAATATTTTTAATTAAAATGAGAAAAAGATGTTATAAAAATGGTAAAAGGCTATAAAGATTACCATCTTCTGGAAGTGCACTCGGAAGGGAGATTAAGCAGGTAAGAGTTATGTGTTCTATTCAGGAAGGGAGCTGGCCACCCAGCTATGTCACTCTCTCAATACGCTTGATATATGAACTCTAACCTTTTTGCTTTCAAAGCTGGAGATATAATCAAAGGTAGGTAATTAGTTAATTGCTTTGAGGTTATTTCCGAAGTCCGTAGTGGGCAGTTGTAAATGATTAGTAATATCATTATTGCTTAAACAATTGTGGACCAGCCTATTATTGCTTTATCAGCACTGACTCAGGGTTTCACAGGCAAATGATTCTTAACTTGGGGTACCCTAACTTTAAGAGATTCAAAATGGATGTAAGTTCTTTGAACTACTTTATATACATACAGACTGTCAGAAAATTATGCATTTACCCCTATAATAAAAAGTGTACAGGCTGACAAAGCCTTATTTTAATTGCTAATTTTTTATTTTAACATAAAATATAATTTCTAGTTGGTACATTGTGATAAGTTGGTCATTAGAATGGGTTTTGTTAAATATGTACATTGGGAAAGCTGATTTACTAAACTGATCAAAATTTGGGTTTTAGGATAGTCTTTCAAGGATGGAGTCGGTTATTTTTGGCACTGAGATTATTCTTATAATTGAATTTAATATCAGGTTAAGTCATACTACTTAAAGTTTTATTTTAACTCTACTTCCAGATATGAACTTTAGCAACAACTTGGTATGGCATTTCTGAAGGAGAAAAAACCATAGGGCATAACAGCCACTCTCCAGCAAACTAGGGGCAGAAAGACTGGCACAAGGTCATGATTATTAGCCAAAGAGCTACTACCAGAATCTACATTTTATGTTTCCTAGTTTTTTATTCTCCTTGGGTTCAAGGGTAAACTTTCTAGAAATAACTTATGCATAAAGAAGTAACAAACATCCATGTGCACACACTGAAAATCAGAGAGATAAATTTTTGCACAGAGCATTATCTTGTTGCTATTATTAGGTCCTTGTAAAAGAAGAAATGCTGAAGCATGGAAGTTAAGAATCTTGGTTAAAGCCACACAGCTAGCCTGAAGCAAAGTCAGGATTTGAGTTTTGGCAGTGTGAACCAGATCCTTGGCCTTAACCCCTCTATAACAACATTACAGTCCTATCCCTGAAAAAAAGATCAACTAGAAGCACTGTGAAAAGAGTCCTCTAATAAAATGACTAATTTTGGCAACTGGCCCAGAGAGGAGATGGGGAACCCATTTAGTCTTACTTCCATATCTGATACATATC
Organism: Sturnira hondurensis; assembly: GCF_014824575.4. Lineage (NCBI taxonomy): Eukaryota > Metazoa > Chordata > Mammalia > Chiroptera > Phyllostomidae > Sturnira > Sturnira hondurensis. The sequence goes on along the minus strand of NW_028091817.1, from coordinate 1,225,349 downwards.
TTACAAATGAGTTTATAGCTGGTGGAATTAAACATTTTTAATTGTAAAAGCCAAGAAACTTAAAAAAATTAAAAACCAACTAATTGAATATTCTGGCCATTGTTGATTATGAGGCATGTTACATTTTTAAAGATTTTTAGCTAATTTAGTACCTGAATTAAATTAATAGGACCTCGATCCAGAGTAGGTTCCATGGTGTAATGGTTAGCACTCTGGACTCTGAATAGTACCTCAATCCAGCCAACTGGTGCTTTTAAAATAACTGTCTGCTCTTGGTCTGTTCTGTTAGTGGCAAGAACAAAAAGCCAAAGGGCTTTTAACATTACTTCTTTTACTATTTTCTGAGCATCTTCTGAGTTAAGTTAATGTGTGGTGATGTTGCAACTGTAGGAAGTTTTGCATGGGAAATAGAATTTTGACAGTCCAGGAGTACTCTTCTAGGTGGAAATGAACAGCTATATCTTGACCCCAAAGCAAAGTTTACAATAAATCACAAAACAACCAGTTGTTCCCCAGTGCAGCCACCTAAAGCCTTCAGTTCAGCAGAACTTGTCAAAGAAGGGGACAACAATCTCTGGTCTCTGTCTTGATGGAAATAGAAAATGTGTGGAATGGGCATTATCCTCTGGGAGCTGCTCAGAGTTCATCTTATAATATTTTTTTAAAGTTAAAAACTTGATAACTTTCTACAGCCTCCTTTGGGTCTGTTTGAGGTCATTCGTGTTGTGTAGAACCCTAATAATGTGAATGTTCTTCCTTCTGATATATGTGAAAGGTCTCACTAAGTAAAAGCTGCATGGTAAATGGGGACAGATGCTGTTGTGCCTGCCTCTCCAACGCTATCCTTTTCAGCAAACCCACCCAGCCTCTGTTCAGCTGCCTCCTTCTGTCCTGTTTCTGTGAGCTCTGTTATGGCAGTCAGGTACAGGCACATCATCTCTTGCCATCATCTTTGTCAAGGCCACCAGTGTCCTCCACATCCCCAAGTTCAATGGTTAATTCTCACTCTCCATCTTGCTTAAGCCATCAGTGGCATTTTCCCTCTGGCTTTCAGAACAAACACCATCCTCTTTTAATTGTCTTCCTAATTCACTGGGTGTTTCCTTCTCAACTGACCAGATCCCCATCATTTTCCCACCTTACATAAAGAAGTACCTCAGAACTCTGTCTTGGATTTCTTATAATTTCTAACAATATTTATGTCCTAGGGGAATTCTTTCAGTCCCATGTCTTTAAATACCAATTCTGTGATGATGATTTCCACATTTAATTTCTAGTCTCTCTCAGACTTGAAAATCTCCACATTGCCTATCTGACATTAGCTGAATGTCTCATAGTCATACAAACTAATCATAGCTAAAACAAAATTCTTATTGTACATATCCCTAAGACCACTTATTCCCCTTCATCCTTTCTAGTTCCATTTAAAACTAAAGTCATAAAAAGAAAGCTGGAACCATCTCTTTAGGTGATGGGGAAAATTCAGGGAATCCTGACAGACATTCCCCTTTCTGACACACCTCGTGTTTAATTTATCATCAGATTTTGTCAGTCTACAGAGCCAAAGAATGTTGGGGAAAAACTCATTTACTTGCATTACTTTTAAACTATTCCAGGGTTTCTCCATTGACACTTTGGGTTGGACAATTTCCTGTTGTGGTGGGGGCTGTCCTGTGCACTGTAAGATGTTTAGCAGCATTTCTGGCCTCCACCCACTAGGTGGCTATAGCACATTTTATTTTCTCCAGTTGTGACGACCAAAAATGTCCCAGACACATGTCCCCTTGAGAACAATGGCTCTATTCCAGGTTATCCTCATCTTTCACCTGGATGATCTTAGTGGCCTCACAGCTGGCTTCCTTGCTTCCCCTCATGGTCTCATACAATCTATTGTCTGCCCATCAGCCAGAGTGATTTTTATATGTAGTCTAGATTATTTCACTCTTGCAGCAGTTCTGGTGATATGCTGTTTGGATTTCTCTTTAAGAGAACATGCTAATGGAAGCATTCCTGGTGGTTGATGTCAAACATCCAGCTGCCACCCTCTTAAATCTGCCTGGTGCTTTTCTCAGTGTTGTTCTCAGGCTGCCATTTCTCAACCATGCAAGACTTCCTCTTGTCTTAATAATTTTTATCATCAAGTTCTTCCTCCTGGAATTCTACTGTCCTGTTTATCTGTATAGTGAACTTACTTAAAGTCTTTGGTTAAATATCACTTTCTTAATGAGGGTCATTCTGATCTTCTTTGAAATTATATCCTAACTCTCATGTCCCCCAGCATCTCCATGTTCTTCCCACTGCACTTATCTCCATTGTATTAATCACTATTATATTATATTATATTATATTATATTATATTATATTATAGTTTGTTTTGGTCTCTGATATATTTCAAGTGCCTAAATCAGTACCTAGCACAGAATAGAAATTCAATAAATAATCATCAAAGGAAAAAACTTGCCTTAATATCTCAAAATGCAATTTCTTATTTGTATGTTTACCTCATTAAACCAACAGCTTTCTATGGACAATAGTTTTGCCTTACCTTTGCATTCTTGACATAACTAGAGAGAAAATTAAATTCTCCATACCTGTTTGATTAAATCAATTACTTTAATATCTATGAAAATGTTGTTGGGAATAAGAACCAATAGGTTGTTCTTAAGATTCCATGTCACATTATCTTGAAACTGCTGTATCCAGGCTTACTAAATGGTACTTGTAAATAATATCACATGGAAAAATAACTAACACAAGCTATTAATCATTGCTTGTTTTCTTAGTTACCTTTACTGAAATTATTTTTGTTTGTTCATATGCTTCTTTACTACTAATTACTAATTCTACTGGTATGTACATCAGAGTGTCTTTTTTAGTTCCCAGTTTATTACATTAATTCAATAACATGCTGAAAAAAAGTGACAATTGTAAACAAGTGCTAAATCCCTAGGAAAATAATTTATATTTTATGTGGGGGTTTACAGCATGAAGAATTCAATTCCAGCTTTCTGAGTGACAATAGGTGTAACTCTGAAGATTTTTTTCCCCAAGAAGTAACATGCGACTAAGCTTTAGGGAACATCTGTACTCACTAAAACTTCTATATTTACTTTCTCCACAGTGTCTTTGTTTCCTCTCAGGGGAAAGCATACAGATTTGATCAGACCCTGACTGTGGGCATGGGTCTCTTCACATTTCTAAGGGGGTAGGGACACATAACATTAAATTAGATCAGGTGCATGAGACAGTGCTCTTGCTTCTTTTCTGCTTTCACACATCTGAAGTTCTGCTGGTCTGGACACCTCACTCTCCTTCATCTCTATTTTCAGTACTGCTCTGGTAGAAAGTACAAACATTGACAAACTGGCGGGGTTCAGGGGGGCTAATTGCATATTGAAAAGGCTTTCAAATAGTTTTTTTTTTCATTTATTTAACGGGCAAATATGTATTTAATATCTACTAGTGTAGAACACTGTACATATAAATTAAGCATTTAAAATGTTAGTAAGCAAAATGACCAAGAAACTCAAAGTATAAATCATCAACATTTTTAAAAACATTAATTTCATGGAGGAATGCTTCTTCAATGAATATAGTACATTTGCATACATATTATTGTATTCTTCTAGCTGGGCTTCAGCAGAAACTAGAGAGGGAGTAGTCAGGGACAGTGAAGGAAGGCCTTTCTTTTTTATTAGTCATAACAAATGAGAGAACTAAACCAAACTGGCAAAAAGTAGAGACTAAGTACAGTGACCGAATATTTTATTGAAGGAGATGTGCTTTTGGATGCAAAATTTCAAGTCTGCCAAACCCATATGAAAACTACAATTTTCTATCAGTTAATCTCTACTATTTAAAGTTTTAGGGAGGAAAGTAAGTGAACTGCATCCCTTGTTCATAAAACTGAATGAACACTTTCAACCCCCAAAGAGGAGTACTTGGCAGGTGATGTTTTAAGTGATTTCCTGGAGATTTTTGGAGTAAATGCTGAAATACAAAAATAGCTACAAAATCCCTTTTACTGGGAAGATGATATGAGAAAAAACAAAACTGACCACCTCTCCTGGGACAAGGGGATGAAAAATATGGGATAAGAAAGATGAATAGGCTAACTGAGACAATAGGCAGAAAATTATGTGTAGTAAATGGTGTTACAAGAACACAGCACTGAGAAGTGGTGGGTGTGGCCCTACTGAGCTGAAATGACTATTCAACTAAAACTGATAGAACCTTAGGGCACTCTACCAAATCCAGGAGATCAGGAGATCAGGAGACCAGGAGACATAACAGCTTTACCTAATACATAGAAAAAACACAGGAAAGCAGAAAAAATGAGAAGACAAGGATACATGTCCTAAATTTAAAAAAAATACTTTGGAAAAAAACTATACAAAATAGAAACAAGCAGTCTACAGAGTTCAAAACAAACAATCTGCAGAATTCAAAACACTTGTTACAAGGATGCTCAGTGAACCTAGTGAGAACCTCAATAGCATAAAAAAACACATGGAAACCATAAAAAAGACCTAGTCAGAAATTAAATGAAGAATAATTTACAAGGAATCAACAGTAGAGTGTATGACAACAAGAATAAAATTAGAGATTTAAACATAAGGAAGCAAAAACCACCCAATCAGAACAGCAAAACAAAAAAAGAATCTAAAGAAATGATGATAATATAAGGAGTCTCTGGGACAACTTCAAGTGTACCAATTTTTAAATCATGGGGTGCTAGAAGGGAAAGAGAGAAAGCAAGAAATTTAAAACTTATTTGAAAAATAATTATGGAAAACTTCCTTAACCTGGTGAAGGAAACAGACATAAAAGTCTAAAGAACACAGAGAGTCTCAAACAAAATGAACCCAAATAAGCCCGTAACAAGACACAACATAATTGAAAGGCCAATGGTGAAAGACAAAAAGAGAGACTCATGAAAGCAGCAAAAGGAAAGCAGTTAGTTATCCATAAGGGAGCTTTCATAAGATTGGCTACTGATTTCTCATCAGAAACTTTATATGCCAGAAGGGGTTGGCAAGATGTACAAGATGTACAAGATGTACATATGTACAAGATGATGAAAAACAAGATTACTCTACCTAGCAAATCTATCATTTAGAATCAAAGGACAGATAAAGAGCTTCCAAGGCAAGAAAAAGCTAAGAGTTCATCTTTACCAAACCAATATTATTGACACATGAAATGTTAAGGGTCTTCTTAAAGACAAGGGAAAAAATTTTAAAAATGGACAATAAAATGTCAATCAATACATATCTATCAACAACTGAATCTAAAAAACAAAATAAGCAAACAAGTAGAAGAAAAACAGACTCATAGATACAGAAAATTTTTTGATGATTCCAGGTGGGAGGGTGTTGGGAAGGTGGATGAAAAAGGTGAAGGGATTAAGAAGTACAAATTAGTAGTTACAGAATAATCATGGGGATGTAAAGTACAGCATAGAGAGTTTAGTCAATAATATTCTAATAATTATACTTGGTGTCACATGGGTATGAGATTTATTGGGATAATAATTTGGCAAGTAATATAATATCTAATTGCTGGGGTGTACACCTGAAACTAATATAATATTAAATGTCAACTGTAATTAAAAAATAAAAAGATTTAAATTTAAAAATAAAAGAAATAGAATACTCTAGGGGAATTTAAAGGTGGGCAAGAAATGGTTTCTGCCCGTGAGACATGGATGATAAATAGGGAAGATAATGACATTCATGAGTTATTTTAATACAAATAAACTCTGGTAATACTAACATAAATACATAAAATATGTTATATATAAATGATGAAAATAAGAAACATTTTAAGTGGTATATGCATAAACATCTGTGTACATGTATGTATATGTGTACAGATACATACACATATACATATGAGGATATACACACGTGTATCTATACATAGATACACGTGTGTATATTTTTACATATACAAACCAGTTTTTAAAAACATTTTTTCTCTCTCTCTTTTTTAAAGATTTTATTTATTTATTTTTAGAGGGGAAGGGAAGGAGAGAAAGAGAGAAGTATCAATGTGTGGTTGCCTCTCGTGAGTCCCCTGCTGGGAATTGGCCTGCAACTCAGGCATGTGCCCTGACTGGGAATCGAACCATGATCACGTGGTTCGCAGGTCCATGCTCAATCTACTGAGCTACACCAGCCAGGGCCAAACCAATTTCTAAGTAGTATCAAATATCTATTTGGGAGATTTGCATTCATTTTCTTCCTTACCTGGAAATGTGAGATTGTTTCAAGCTGGTGTGCAGCACAGAAAGAAATCTAATGCAAGGACACCCATGATGCCCTCAAGGAGCAGTGGGCATGACTCACCTTGTGTGACTCTGCAGGCAGTACCATGTCTGGTTCTATTTCTCACAGGGATGCTGTGAAATAGGCCACTTGCAATGACAGAACTCAATGAGAAAGTCCTGGTATTTTCCACCATTGTAACCTCCAGGCCATTGGTTTTATTGAGCCACAGATTTAGTGATTGCCCAGCCCTCTGTTGGGATGAGTCATAGGATGGCTGACTTTGGTGCTTCGTGGAGACCAGACCAGAGCCCAACAGTCCTATTGCTCTGAATTTCTGATCACATCTTCCCATCTGTCAGCCTCAGCAACATGAGAGTGCTAGAAGTCAATTCTCCTACCTGCTGATGTAGACGAGACTGTTTGGCCTCCTGCCATGGTTCTTGGCCCTGTGGCTCTTGTTCTGAACACATCTTTCTCAATGACACTGATGGAAAATGAACTGTCCTCCGCATCCTTAAGTTCTTTACTTTGTCAAAACAACAAACACACCAGGGGCTTATCTTTTAATCTCTGCTGGCATATCTGGCTTTAATACTACTGACCTGCAGCTCCAGGCCCCATGCAAATGGAGAGCTCTGTTCCTGAAGTGCTGTTAGTCCTCCAGTGTCAATATTGGCAAAGGAAGGAAGGGAATCAATGGAGGTCTAGCTGGTCAAATTAGCCTTTGGAGGGAAGAGAATCAAAGACTATGTCAACACTGTTTTAACTAATTTTTGTCCTCTTGAGAGAGTCAATTCAGTTACAAGGGGTTGAACCCACTGGACATGGAAGCTGAGCATGGAGCACACCCTGGGACAAGTCATAAGTGGTGAAACTCTGGGAAGCTCAGGAGCCTACCCAGAGCCTTATGTGAGGACAACTACATGCTGCTCTACAAGTGAAAAGGGAAAGCTACAGACTAGCTGTCCTGCTTGAAAATCCCTGTGCTTTGGAGGGGCCTAGGTGATTTTTGCATCACCTATGAAAGTGGCAGAATTCCCAAGAGGAGCCAGTAATGTCCCGTACAGTGCCAGATTGTTTCTTTCTTCTCATAGTTATTCTCCTACAAATGCTAATTTGCTAACTGAATGGGTAATTTCTGCTGGCAATAATGAAGTAATGACCAAAATTTTGTGGAATATTACTTACTCTTTCTTTAAATTCTTCCACCCCTGTCTTACTTCATGAAGTTAATTGGATAAGGAACCAAGGTGGTCATTGCACTTTATAATTACAATACCTGCACATAGTGAATAACACTTGCACAATGTTCACAATGCCCCAGCAATGCATGACAATAGATAGCACACCTCTCAGGGTTAAGAAACTGGTTTGCCGCAGATGCTTGTAGTTCTGTATGTGACAATAATGCCTTACAGCCTACTCAGGAGACAGTTATCATGGTAAAGAACTAGTATAAAGGACACATGGACAACAACTAAGGGGGGTGGAAATGGGAGGGAGGTGGGGAGCACGGTGGGTGGGCTGGGATGGGAGTAAAAGACAGAAAACTGTACTTGAACAATAATTGAATTTTTAAAATTAATTAATTAATTAATTAATTGAAACAAAAAACCCCAAAAGAACAGTTTGAAAACAACCAAGTTAAGGAACAATAATGGAGGCTGTTTGTCCTGGAGAAATTGTTGACATGGTAGCATTTTCCAATTGAAGGATGACTAGGAGAAGGAGGAGAAGTTAAAAATAACTCTTTGTTATTCCACACAGTGAAATGTGTGAATGTTACAAGGCAACATTTTATTCAGCCTCCATAGAGAACTTTTCAGCAAATTGAGCTGTTCAAAAAATAGATCATGCTGCCTTAGGGTACAGAGAGCCTCCATCACTGAAAATTTAAAGCTAACACAAGACCGAGTGATGAAGGGTATTGTGTTGGGCGTGAGGTTGCACTGTGTTGCCTTGAATGTGTTCCCAGCACTTAAAATCCTTTGGTTCTTTGAAGAAAAGGGAAGCTCACAGACACATGCTGTCCTCCTCCACAAGACTTCAATTTCCTGGGATTTGTCCAGGATCTATTGCAGCATCAGATGTGGCTTTTTCCCATGAATGTATCTGATTTTGATAACCCCTTTAGACCAGGGGGTAGACACTAAATAAACTCATGGAAGGAATTAAAATGGTCCTCCTTTAATGCTATTTGAAGTCAAGCCTTTGAAGCATTTTTTCTGCCTCATGTTATTCCCTTTCTTTATTTAAAATAATTGTGTCAGAAGCTCTCTTCCTCTGTAATTGCCCCCTGTCAGTCTGCTTTGGATGGTTTTACTAACTGGCAAGGAAATCTCCTAGAGAAAATGGATGATGGGCAGTTCTAAAGAGGAACATGCAGTGATTTTTTATCTCAAAGCTGCAATGATGGCAGCTCCTAGTCAAGATCGTCAGACAGCCTTTGACATTACCTGTGATGTCTTTCCAAGATGAGAAGGACCCAGTCAAAGACAATCCTCCCAGTAGAGCTCTGTGGCATCTGCACCACTTCAAAGTGTTGATTTGCCCGATGGAGGGAGATTCCTGCCACATGAAGGCCTCATTTATTGTTAATTGACTTTAAGAATTACTAGTCTGTTTTGATAGATGAACAGCCAGGTTGGTTACTGGGAGCCATGCTCATAGGAATGAATAGTGCGGTGTTCCTAGTGGCCAAGGCTGAGGCTCCTTGTGGAGTGTAAATTTAAGAAAGAGAGTGATTTTCATCATCGTTAAATAAAGCACTGGGGAGTTTAAAAAGAAGTTTCTGTGCCAGTCTACAAAGATTCACACTGAGACAGAGTCAGGTGTCATGTTTCAGGAGACTGTTCTCATGGCATTGGCTCCAATGGTAAGGCGAGAATTATAGTGTTCAATACTCTTCCAGCATAATTGACCTTTGCCTTTTATGCTTGCTGTCGCAGACATGGTTGTGGGAGATCTAGTGTTACTTCACTCTTCACACAAGCAGGAGAACTCCTTGCTCTGAGCAACATTTCATCTTTTAAGATTTTCAGGCATTTCTATCTATTCAATACCAGATTGCACCATGGCATGTACAGGCTGTATAATAAATGTCTTTGTGAAAAAAAGGACACACTGCCTCCCAATTCTTCTCACCTCCCTTTCTGTCCCTGGCTCCACTCTCCGTGTGTTCTGGCTCTAGAAGCAACTACTTTTAACTGTTTTAGCTCTTTACTCTGGCTTTTGCCTCCATATTGCTAAATATCAAGAAGTAGTGATCTAGGCATATTATCAATTGTTGTAGACCACTCTGCCTGGTTCTAGGAATTGTATCTCGACCCCCTGTGGCTAAGGGCGAGGGACGACCTCTGGAGTGCCAGCCGCAGGAGACAAAGCTTGTCTCTGGTAGCAAATATTGCCTCAGTTTCCTCTCCCTGCCCCCAAAGTTTGGTCAGAAGTCAGTGAAGGGTAAGACCCCTCACAATGAGGGGCAACCTAAGCCAGACTCGATCACTTGGGAGTCCTTCATGGAAGGACTCAGGAGGCTGCAACAAAGAGGGATCAATGGACTCTCGCCCCCTGGCTTTAACATAGCCTGAGTCCCCATGTTCTCTGAGAAAAGTGCTTCCTGACTCTAATCCCCTTAAGCCTGAATACCTAATGGGGAGAGGTGCAGCTCCTTGCCTTGCTAGAGTGTGTCCTGGGGAAAAATCTGTCATCACAAAGACTTCCTGATAAACCTGTGAAATCTGCTCTGCTAAGAGTGCTTTCATTCATATGTTAAGAGTTTGAGTAGGAAATTCTAAAACTCTGTTCGTGACACTCTGACTCATAGTAAGCCCTCAGATTTCTTTGAAATGTTATCTACTGTTTGATTCTTGCCACCCTGTATTCCTGTGTATTAGAACCCAATAAAAACCCTGGAAGAGGGGGTTCGGGGCCTTTTTCTCCTTGGAGAAACTGGCCACCAGCCCATGGCCTTTTCCCAGCAGAGAAAATGGCCACCCCTCCTCCCCAAGCAGATCACTTCACATCTCGGTCATGATTACTCTTCATCCGTGGCACCCGGGGGGACTTGCGAGAAAGTCGCCCCCACAATCAATTATAGACATTATCAACTGACTTCCTGTTGAAATAAATGAAGAAACTCTCACTATAATCCACTGCTTTCCTTCTCTCCATATTCCCAATAAAGTTATTGTAATTTGTTTTTATCCTTACCCCAGGACCTGCTAATTGATTTTTAGAGGGAGGAAAAGGGAGAAAGAGAGGGAGAGAAACACTGATGCAAGAGAGAAACATTGAGGTTGCCTCTCATATGTGCCTGACTCAGGATTGAACCTGCAACCCAGGCATGTGCCCTGACTGGGAATTGAACCCACAACCTTTTGATTTGTAGGGTGATGCTCCAACCAACTGAGCCACATGGGCCATTATTGTAAATTTTTAAAGTCAATGATCACCAAAACATTGTTCAATGTTAAGTCAAGGAGTATGTCATTATTACATTTCCTATCATAAAACAAAAAAACTTCTTTGTTTTTCTTCATGTAGTGGATCTCAATGACTAAGAAACTTTATAGGGAGAGAAAAGGCACCAATTATCTCCTATCTTCTTTTCTTGGGAATCACACCAAAGAAAGAAAATAACCTGGAAATGACTATTGTTACTGAACTCTAGAATATGAGTATACATTGAATAATGAATGTGGTATATCTTAATTTGGTTAAAAAATCTGATGACATTGGGGGTTAAATTAAACACAAAGCCTGAAGCTTCACCCACACTCCATACATGCAGGGCTGGTGGGCAGAAGTAAGGATCTGCATGATTTGAGCTAACTCTCTCTTTAACAGCCTCCCCTCCCCTCTGGTGCGGGCTGACCCCGTAGCTTGACGTAGCTTTTGAGTACATCATCATCACAGCCTGCCTACACCATCGATTTAATTTGACAAACATCAATTCATCACCAATTATGTGCCAGACCCTGGCTTGGAATACAAAGGCAAATAAATTATCTAGGAGAGCTCTGTGTATGAATAGCTATACATTGCATGAAAAGTCTCATGATAGAGGGGACATGCCATGAGGAGGTACGAAGAAGGGGATATTGAATTAGGAACAGAGGGGCATCAGTGATAATTACTGAAAAGAATGAAATATTGGTGCATTTAGAATTGTTTCTTAGAGTTAAGATAACATGGTAAGGCAGGGAAATCTCACTTTTAGATTCCATCTGTTCAATCTATACCATTGCATGTATTATTCAGGATGGTTTTAAGTACTAAGAGCATAAAACTAACTCAAATTGATGTGAGCTGAAAAAAAAAAAAGAATCAATTCATTGGAATCACAAAAACTGCAACACACAGGCCAGACTGGACCCCAGGGCTCATTAGGGTGCCGTCTCTCCTCACTGCTCAACTCTGCTCTCTTCTTTTTTGACATTACTCAGGGAGATCCTTTATATAAGGAGATTACCAGTAGTTCTGGATTTAAAGTCTACCTTCTGAAGGGCCCCAGGAGAAAGACTACCTCTTCCCCCAAGCCACACAGAGGTTCCAGTGAGGTATTTCTCTCATCTTGAATGCCTGCCATGCCTGTGCTAACCACTGTTGCCAGGTAGAAGTAAACTGCCAGTGGCACATCTAGCTCGTGTGCTCCCCTAAACCACATAGACAGAGAGCAGCGATGAGGTTTTCCCCAAGGAAAGCTGAAGTGTAGTGACAAACAGAATGAGAGATGGATGCAGACAAAAATGATGGGTGTGCACCATGTCTGTCCTCTTCCGGTTTTACTGGAAGTTTGCCTCTAGTTTTCCTGAGGCCCTTCTGGTAGACTGACAGATTTAGCAAATAGAACTATGGGCCACTCGGGTAAATTTGAATTTCTGATATATAATGAATAATATTCATTGTATGTATGCCTCATGACTGTTTATCTGAAATTTAAATTTAACTTGGAATCTTGTATTTTATCTGAGATCCTGACATTAGTACCTTTTAGTACAAACCATCAGAAACATTAAAGTATAAGAAGTTATTAATGGCTTAAAATACTCCCTTAATGTGAGCTATTTATTGTTGACAGAATTTGAGATTTTAATTGAAGCAGTGGTTATCAACTTTGCCTGCACACTGGAATCTCACAAGGAGTTTAAAAGATATTTTAAAAATATTGGGTCTTACCCTAAACACAGGGAATCAGAATACCTGAGGTGGGGGCTTAGAATTTTTCAAACCTCCTTAGGAGATTTTGATATAGGGCCAGGATTGAAGAATGCGGATTGAAAAAAGTGTTAATTCCTTGAAGGTGATGTCTGCATTAGAAAACAGAAATGGAATCTAGAGGCCTTCCTGAATTTTCCTAAGCTCACAGCAGTGGCCAGCACCCACTCTGTCTTCCACAAGACGATTTCTGGTTCACAGAACACACTGATAAATTTGAGAAAAAGTCACTCTCCAAATAATTTTTCCAACATGAGGTCGCAAATGCAACCTGAGTGCCATTTTTAAAAGTGAGTACAAATACAAAGAATGCTGAGAGATGCCTAAACTCTAATTCAGCTTAAATTCAATACAGGAATCTTAGTGTTAACTGTTTCATTGAAACACTTTCTGTTAAGTCTTATAATCATGGGAGATCTGCAGGTTATCTGAAGGTTGTGCTTAGAAGGACCTTAGTGAAAGATATCTTTAGGAGACATGAGCACAAACAGGTTTTAAGATCATCACTAGGTTTTCACTCTGTGTGTCCCCCCTTCTGTTCCTCTACCTGATACCTCTTAGATCATGTTCAATTATGCAATTAATTCAAACCAAAGCACAGTCACATAATAGTTTCCTATTATACATAGTGGATCTCAAATTTCCATCTGGAGATGAGCTGTATCAGAATCACCTGGAGAGCTTAATAAACACACATGCACATTCATGTGCATGGCATCCTATGTGACTGGACACAGCCTGTCTGCAGGCTATTTTTAGTAGATGAGTCCACTCCACACTCACCTCTGAGAACTGCTAGGCCAATTTTTAATGTTTAGCACTCTGTGGGGTAAGTTTGGAAATAATGGGTTTCCATTTATTGCGTAGGTTTGATGCTTGAAACCCTTTACAACATACATCATCTCTTTTAATCCTCATGTGTGCAGTGAGTTTTTATTTCCATTTCACAAGAGGAACATGGGGTAACAACATTGTTAAGATCATCCAGCTTACACACAGCAAAGCTGGAATTTATATTCATATCTTGACATATCTTTAGTGCCTGTGCCACTATGCATGACATTCTATTGTCCTCATGGCTGAGGAGATGATAGGTGGGCCCAAGGGTCAAGTGTTCGGCATTCAAAGGTGTTATTCCTAAGTGGGCTGCTCAGCTCCATTTTACGTACATCCCTGCCCAGGAGAGCAGACTGCAAACCATGTGAAGGAAGCTTTGATGTTTTACTCTGACTCCCAGAACCAACCACGGTGACCTGTCCTCTGAAGGTAGTTATGCAAAGTTCCCTACTGACAGTGATGTCAGGAGTCTCTGACTTCTGAAGAGAAGATAGAAGTGTGTTGTTTCCCTGGAGATGTGAACTTGTGGGTAAGAGACAGCACTTCTCATAACATCATATCCGGGCTCCTTTAATGGCTCAGCTCTCTCTGAGATGGTGATGCTACCTGGAAAATCACAACACAGTCATGTCTGAAGAGCAAATTAAGATTAGGCTGTAAACAGGACCCTTTTACAAGGAGAAAACTTTGATCTGCCAACTGAGCTTGCTGTGTGCTTCCATACAAACACCAGTACCAACAGTGGCTCAGTAAACAGAATGGTGTAAGGTCAGGACATTTCCAGAATGGAAAAAAATTGTTTCAAAATCTCCAAAGTGTTAATCATTTCTGCAATTGGAGCACTATTATGTGTGCTCACTATTATGTGTGCTATTAGCATAGCCCTGTTTCAATATTATAATGGTTTCATAATGTGCTTTCAGCTGCTTTGTAGCCTAAGTTGCTGGTGTTTCAAAACAAGTCTTTGGTAAATATAATATTTTGGTCTCACATTCCTCATTTCTTCCTGCTGATTACACATGCTAAGAGGCCATGAGGGCCTGTTTTCTTCTCTCACATTCCCTTGCTGAACAAAAGATGAAGACATTTTAATGTGCATGAGAGAGGTGGGCACAGAGATATTCTCAGTAATGCAATGGAAGATGCATTCCAAATGGGTTGAGAATCCAGTGGTGTAGTGATGAGCCCTTCTGCTGTTAAAACTGAGGTCACTGTTTCGAATTCTGCCTCTAATGGTAGCAACCTGGAAGTCAGCCCCTCTCACTGGGAGCCAATGGGAATGATTTAGTGGGCTATTGCCCCTCCCAGGGGAACAATTCTCATGTCCCAGTTGTCTGTTGAGATTTACCTTGAAGACATCTTCTACCTAGAGTCCTTGTCTGAGTCAACCACTGGATACTTAGCTAATTTTTCTGCCAGTTGAATCCTAAAACTGAAGCTCCACAAGGTCTTACAGGATGACCTTGTCCTATGGTTTTCACGTGGTGCTCCTGGGAGATCTTAGGTAGCAGGACTTCAGGGACTCAGACAGAGGGAGGGGACAGTGGGGCTTTTTGCTGTGCTCCAAACAGAGCCACTGCACTTTCCAAGGTCTTTCATATTTAGGTTCCAGCAAAGATTTGCTGGAACCCAATGGGGGGTATCTATCTATCTATCTATCTATCTAGCCTGGGCAGCTGTTATCTTTTTCCAATAGCAGCCCCCTTCCTTCTGAGGAATTGCCTCTCCCTCATTCTGCATAGTCTTGGTGGGACTATAAATCCAGGTGTCTATTCTGCAAAGATAGGTAAGAGGGGTCTCTTGCCTCTGGGCCTCCTTCTCCCAGGCCTATCTGCTTTTTGAGCTGGTGCAGTTAGTAAAAGGCCACCTTCCCTAAGTATGGCCTATCTGTCCGGGACTTGAAATAGGGAACAAGGACTGCAAAAGCAAATGGAATTGTTGGGGTTCATTGGCACGGACATTATTGCCCTGTTTGATCTGTTGTAGTGATAGAGAAAAGCCCCTTTTCTGTTAGCCTAAGAATGCCCCGTAGGAGAGTCTAACTTCCGCATTCCGCTTCTGTAACCTGCTTCTGCTGTGCAGCCAATGAGAGCCACAGCACCTCAGATATCCCCAAATAAGGAAATAGACCTAACTTCTGCATTCTGCTTCTGTGACTTGCTTGCTACGTAGACAGGAAGGTCCTGCAGGCTATATAAACCCCAAGAGCCCTTTGTTCGGGGCTCAGAATTTGGAGATCACCCTCCTCTGGGCCCGTGCATGTAAATAAAGATCGTGCTCCTGAACCCTAGGTGTCTGGTTGCTTCATTTTTCTGTAACAGTAGGTCTATTTCTGCTGTTGCTGCTGCCACACTCTTTGCAGTGTACTGGGCATCATATCTTAAATCTGGTTCATCAGCTTTCAAATCAATCTCATGACATCTGATATCCTCTAATTACTCATTTTTTTTCTTGCAACAGAAGCACCCTAACATATACAAAACCTTTATTTTATAGGGGGATAAATTGAGGCCAAGACAGTATGGACCTTGCTTGGAAGTCATCTACACTAAATTGGAATTAAGACTAGAACTCAGGTCCAGCTTCCTGTCTAGGATCTTCTGCACAGAGGAAAACTCAAATGTCTACAGTGGCTAGACAAGCCACATAAATGAGTACTTTATCCCTCTTCTCCCCTTAAATTAGCTTCTTAATGTTTTGTTTTCTGCTTTTGATTGGAACAAAGGCAAAGAAAAAATTCTCTGGTATAAAAAGAATGTGAAGACAATAATAATTAGCAACTGACACTTTGCTTTAGTATTAAGTATACTACAGTGAGTAATGGCAATTGTGGAAAAGTAGGCATACTCTTTATCTACAAGTAATTGGCTACTATTCAACCCTAACTCATTATTGCCCTGGAATAATGTGGTCATTACATTATCAGAAATACCTGTGTTTTACAAGATAAGTTGGAAATATAAATTTTAAATGTGAAATGTCCTGATCTTTTTAGTGATTGCTCAAATTACATAAAATTACTATGAATACCAAGCAACATGTCTCTGGGTTGGATTTAGCCTATAGGCCATTGGCTTGTAATTTATGCCTTATCTCAAATTAATTTCCCTTTTTTCCCATAAATTTGTATTCCATACCTCCTATGTGATAGTGTGAATGACTCCTTTCTTTTCTGAAAAACTTCTGGGAACAAACTGCATTCCAGGTCCTTACATGCTCTCCAACATGCAAGAAAAGTGGAAGCTTTATTTATTTATTCACTCATTCATTCATTTATTTATTTTATTTTTGTTCAAGTACTTAATTTGGCTTCTTTACATTCTTAACAAAATTTCAAGGTGAATAAAAAGGTTTAATTAGAGGAGTTATTAGTTAGAGTGTTTAGTTGTCCTGTAGAGATGAAATGAGTGTCTGCGAAGCAATTGTCACATAGATCATGATCTAGGGAGGACAGACTGGATGAAATAGTGATGTCAGGGGTTTCAGACGATGACACTGCAGCACTGTGTAGAAAACATCATGGCAACCTGTGTTTCCAAATCAATGACCAAATGAAAGAGCACTTGTGAGCATATTTTGAAAATGGTGCATAACACAATACAGAATAATGAACTAAAAAAGATGCTTTGACTTCTAATGAGTAAAGATTAAAATGGAAAATTGTGTTTCCATGACTGTGAAACATGCTCAGGGACTTCCTACAGTGGGAGTCCAGACCAGGATTAGGGGCAGCCTGTGGGACAAACCTGGCTCCCTGCAGGTTCTTATACATAAAATATTACTGGAACACAGCCATGAGTGTCTGTTAACATGTTGTGACTGCTTCTGTGCTCCAGTGGAAAAGCTGAGCAAGTACCACAGAGATGACATGGTTTGGAAAGCCTAAAATCCTTATTATCTTACCCTTTAGAGAAAAAGTTGGCCAACCCTGGTCTAGACTTCAGAGAGGGTTAAATCCTACTTTATAGAAGAAGAGCAAAGATGTGTCACAAGAGTCAGGATAGCTTGAGCTAAAGTATAAAGTAGAGACAGGAAGAAGTTGCAGAATTGAGGGTTTATTTTGAAGGTTCATGCAAAAGAAATTGCTGGTTGCTTGATTGAGGCCTATGAGGAAAATAGAAGGCAAAAGAAAAGAAACAGAGGCAGGAGAACTAATGGAAGGGTCATGGAGGAGAGCAGGACCCCTCAGCTTCTTGGACTCTTAAAGAATCCTTGACTGGCCCATTTTGAACTTCATCCAGGTGGACACTGTCTTGCTTTGAGATGTAAATTATCTAATCTGATGTGTCCCTGGGAGTGGGAGAGATTAACATCACTATGTGGGAATGGTTTTGAGTGGATGTGGATGCCTAATCTTATGGGAAAAATTGCAAGACTTTAAATGAGTAGTTTAAAAGATATTTTATTCCAGGATAGAATTTCAAACTGAAAGTAGAGGTTCCCATTTGGTCTCACAGGGCATACTATTTTCTTTCTCTAGAAGGAACTGCACTTTTTTGAAAGAGGTAGGAATTGTTTTGATAATATCTTGAGGAGCTTGTACATTATATGTGGCAAATACTACTAACTGTATTCTTATCCTTTATCTGCTTCTCCCTTGAATATTTTACCTGCAAACAGGCATCTGGGATAAAGATAATATTTCCCAGCTTCCTTTGCTGTTAAATGTGAATACATGGCTAAACTTTAGCCAATGAGATAGAGTAGAAGTGATGTGTACAATTCCTAGGGAGTGTACTTCAAAGTTTGATTCCTGCCTCTCTTTCTAGCTTCCTTCTTCCCATGGGCTGGAATGGATATTGAATGAGTTGCTTCAGTCATCTTGAACCATGAGTGTTGGGAATGACCCTGCCTGGTTTCAGAAACTGTAATGCCTTGTGGCTAAGGCTGAGTAAAAAGATCTTGGAACCATAAGCCACTAAGGAGATAATGCTTATCTTCCTTGTAGAGGCACTGCCTCTGCCCACTTTTACTTCACCCTGCTTGGCCCTGGGGTGGGGGATGTCTGGTTAAGACATGTCTTACCCAAAGATGGGTAAGAGTCCTCAAAGGAGGGATGACCTAAGACAGTCATGGTCATTAAGGGGCCTTTAGGGAAGGACTTGGGGGGCTATAGAAAAAGGGGGTGATGGACCCTTGTCCCTCGGCTTTGACATAGCCTCAGTCCTCATTCTGTCTGCAAGAAGTCACCTAATCTCTTGGCTGCCTTACTTCCTCTGCCAATTTAAGCCTGAAACAATGCCTTAAATCTGAAACAATGCTGGAGGCAGGTGCAGCTTTGTGCAGGATAGGATAGGTCCCCCAGGGCAATCAGGCCTAAGAAAGAATGCATAAAATCCTGTGAAACCTGCTTTGTCAAGAATACCCTCAATCTAAATGGTGAGAGTCCAAGCATAGAATGAGTTTGTTTCCCCAAAGTTTTATGGCCCTTTAGCTATCTGACCCTGACTCAGAATAAGCCCTCATAGTTCTTTGAATGTTATCTATTATTGGATCATTACTGCCTGACAATTATAGATGAGCTTTATTGTGTATTATAGATGAGCTTTATTCTGTATATATACCCTGTATTCCTATGCAGATTAAACCCAATAAAAGCCCACTGAGGAATAGGCTTCTGGCCCTTCTCCTTTGAGAAATCAGCCTTTCCTTACCAAGCATATCATGTCTTGGTAGACTTATTCTCAACGGTGGCAGCCAGGGTTGGGGGGCCCTATGGGCAGAGCTTCCCCACACGTGAGACAATCTCAAGAATGGAAGCCTTGAATGGTGGAACAGCAAGAATTAAGGAGCCAGGGACTAATGTAATAGAGCAGCATTCAGCTCTGGGCAGACTAATTCCTGACTTACCCCTTCCTCAAACTAATGCTACATTGGGTTTTTAGTGTCTCTTACAACTGAGCTAATTTTGCCTAATATAGTGTATACTCTGAAAAGGTGTCAATTCTGATTATTTTGGCCTGTTAGTGCTGTTAAGAGTTCAAGTGCTTTGTTCAAAGTTGCTCAGTCTGTGAACTCTGTGGCCATTATTGAAGATCCTTTCTTTCATTCCGGATAATGGGAATATATCTATTCTTTTCTTTATTTTTTTTAGTCTTGTTAGAGGTGTATGTATTTTTATTGATCTTTTAAAACAGGGGTGTCAAACTCATTTTCACTGGGGGCCACATCAGCCTCATGGCTGCCTTCAAAGGGCCCAATGTGATTTGAGGGCTGTATAAGTGTAACCACTCCTTAACAGTTAAGCAAGAGCTTGGTGCTGCCACTGGTTAGAAACAAAGTGCTGGGCCAGATAAAACAAGGTGGAGGGCTGGATTTGGCCAAGGGCCTGGTGTTTGCCACCTGTATTTTAAAAGAAACTAGCATTTGGAAGATAAAAGAGATTGACAACTCTTAACCAGACTCATCAAGAAAAAAAGAGAGATGACCTGAATACATAAAATCAGTAATACAAAGGATTGTAAGAAATATTACAAACAATGATATGCCAATAAATTAGACAATCTAGATGAAATGAATAAATTCCTAGAAACAGCCTTCAAAAATTGAATCAGAAAGAATTATACAATCTGAATAGATAGATTACAACTAATTAAATTGAAGCAGTAATCAGAAACCTCTCAACAAACAAAAGTTCTGGACCGGATGGCTTTGTAAGAATTTTGCTGAACATTAAATGTAGAACTAATACTTATACTTCTCAAGCTATTTAAAAAAATTCAGAGGATGGAAAATGCCCAAATGCATTCTACAAGGCTAGCATTATCCTAATTCCAAATCTATTATTGGTAAAGACACTACGAACAAAGAAAATGATAGGCAAATATCCTGGATAAATATAGATGCGAAAATCCTCAATTGTTAGCAAACTGGGTCCAGCAATACATTAAAAAAAACCCCACAGCCCTAGTTG
Source organism: Sturnira hondurensis (assembly GCF_014824575.4). NCBI lineage: Eukaryota > Metazoa > Chordata > Mammalia > Chiroptera > Phyllostomidae > Sturnira > Sturnira hondurensis. Next base: position 1,205,111 of record NW_028091817.1, on the reverse strand, counting down.
GGTGGCTCATTTGGTTGGAGCATTGTCCTGTACACCAAGTTTGCAGTTTGATCCCTGGTCAGGACTCCCATAGAAGGCAGCCAATCTGTTTCTCTTCCAAGCAGCCAATCTGTTTCTCTCCCATCTCTCTTTCTCTTTCTCTCCACACCCCATGCTTCCTGTTTAAAGTCATGAACATATGCTTGGGTGAGAAATTTTAAAAAATTAATAATATGATCATACAGCAGGATCGAGTGGAATATATTCTGTGGATGCAAAGTTGGTACAGTATCCACAAATCCAGAAATGTGATATACCACATAAACAAAATAAAGGGTAAAAATCACTAGATGCCACAAAAAACTACTAGAACTGATAAATGAATTCAGTAAAGTAGCAGGACACAAAATAAATATCCAGAAATCAGTTGCATTTCTATACACCAATAATGAACTATCAAAAAGAGAAACTAAGAAAACAATTCCATTTACAATTGCATAAAATAATAAAATAAAATACCTAGGAATAAATTTAACCAAGGATATGAAAGACTTGTACTCAAAAAATTATAAGACACTGAAGAAAGAAATCAAAGAAGATGCAAAGAAGTGGAAGTATATACTGTTTTCATGGATAGGAAAAAGCAACATCATCAAAATGTACATAATATCCAAAGTAATTTATAAGTTCAACTCAATTTCTATCAAGAAATTAGTGGTATATTTCACAGAACCAGAAGAAATATTTCAAAAAATTATATGGAATATTTGTTCTAACAACAATAAAATAATTTTTAAAATTTTGTATGGAACCAAGAGAGGCCCTGAATAGTCACAGCAATCTTAAGAAAGAAGAACAAAGTTGGAGGCATCATGCTACTTGCTATAAAACTATACTATAAGGCTATAGTAATCAAAACAGTATGGTACTGGCATAAACACAAACATATAGGTCAATGGAGCAGAATAGAGAGCCCAGAAAAGAAACCTACACCTTTATGGTCAATAAATATTTGACAAAGGAGGCAAGAACATATAATGGCATAAAAATAGTCTATTCAATAAATAGTGTTGAGAATATTGGACAGATATGTGCAAAAAATGAAACTAGACTATCTTCCTATACCATACACAGAACAAACTCAAATGGATTAAAGATTTAAATGTAAGACTCAAAACCATGGGAACCCTAGAAGAAAACATAGGCAATAAAATCTTGGACATTTCTCTTAGCAATATTTTTTTCTGATACATCTTCTCAGGTAAGAGAAATGAAAAAAACAAACAAATGGGACCTTATCAAACTAAAACGTTTTTGCACAGCAAAGGAAACTATCAACAAAATGAAAAGACAACCCACTGAATGGGAGTACATTCTGACTGATACATCTGATAAGGAATTAATATCTAAAATTTGAAAAGAACTCAAACAAGTCAACATCAAAACAAAACAAAACAAAGAAATTCAATCAAAAAATGGTCAAGGGACCCAAAGATGCTCAGTGTCACTGTTATTCAGAGAAATGAAAATTAAACCCAATGAAAATTGATCCTGTGTGATGTCACCTCACACCTATCAGAATGGTCATTACTAATAAATCAACAAACAAGTGTTGGTGAGAATGTGGAGAAAAGGGAACACTTTTCACTGTTGGTGGGAATGCAGATTGGTGAAGCCACTGTGAAAAAGAGTGTGGAGAGACCACAAAAAATTAAAAATGGAACTGCCTTATGACCCAGTGATTTCACTTCTGAAAATATTTCTGAAGAAACCCAAAACACTAATTTGAAAGATTATATGCACCTCTATGTTCATTGCAGTGTTATTTACAATAGGCAAATTTTGGAAGCTGCCTGTTGCATTCAAAACGCGAGAACAAACGTTGGAGACTTTCAGGAGTTCAAAGATGTTGCTTTATTGGCCAAGTTTAACCTGCACAGGGGCGAACTCTCAAAGTGTCCAAGGACACGGTGCCCACAGGGCTGCAAACGAGAGTCACGCCAGATGCTTACAGGCTCAGGGTTTTATAGAGGCGCGCAAGCAAGCTGGATACAGAAGCAGATGTGGTGGTTAGCGATTGGTGAGTTAACTCGTGCACTGGCTCGTGCTCTTTTACTTGATTGGTCAGTGGAGCTCATGCACAGAGGTAAAAATTTCCTCTTTAGTAACTGTCCAGATGGCTAAACTGCCTAACTCTCTTTCTTGCACCACATCCTGGAACACCCTGTTCTTCGGGTGTGTCCCGGAGCCCCCTTGCATTAGTGAGCAAAACAACTTTTACTTCCTTATAGCTACGCTCTGGCTAGTTCCCCCTTGCCCTCAACATTCCCCCATTTCCTTGAGAGTAGGTCAAACCCTTGACTCTATTTCATCTGTGGGTAGGATTGTGTAGGGCTGGGAAAGTACCATCAGTTTAACTACTTCTACTCTTTCTTTGATGAAGGCTAATATCTTATTCAATACAATAGGTCCTATAGTATCAAACAGCTTGGAGAAGTCAGCCCTTAAGGTTATAGGTGTTTCCCCCCCCAACCCCCAGGTCAAGTTAGAGGCAATTACTGTGCCATCAGCGGTTCTAATCAATACCCATTCTTGGTACCCAAGTCCACGGATGGGGGCCCAACATAGGAGCCAAATTCCTAGGTACTGGAGAAGGTGAGTTTTAAGGGCTTGTCCGGATCTCGCTGGACTCGCCATTCCCGGGGCTCCTCACTTGGCGCCTGTGCCGGCTTGGTGTGGGAGAGGTGAATCCAATATGGTTTCTTAGCTACCCGGACAGCGGACGGGGTGCTCGACAGTACCTGGTAGGGGCCAGTCCACCTGGGCTCCAAGTTTCCTCTGAGATGGCTGAGTATACACACCCACTGCCCAGGTTCTGGTTGACCAGGCACCTTGTCTGCCTTCGGCGGGGCGACCTGTCGGAGAGCTCGAACCTCACTTCGGATCTTCTGTAGAGCCTGCAGTGGCTTGAGAAAGTTGTGGTTAGAGGCTTCTATTTCCTCTCTGTTCAATCGGGGAACCAGAGGTATAGGTTGCCCAAATAGGAGTTCATAAGGGGCCCAAGTCTTAATATAGGGAGTGCATCTTACACGGAAAAGGGCGAAAGGGAGTAGCTCAACCCAATTCTCGCCGGTCTCCTCCCTCAATTTTATTATGGTTTCTTTTAAGGTCTTGTTCATCCTTTCTACTTGTCCTGAACTTTGGGGCCTATATATATAATGTAGCTTCCAGTCAATCCCTAATCTTGTAGCTCACTCCTGAGGTATTGGGTCTTGTGTAATATTTCCTTGACTAACTGTTCTAACTTATTCTGCTCTAGGTGGGTGTTGGCATAGATGTTCTTTACTATTTCTCTAACTACTCCATGAGGTAGATAGAGTCTATAGTCTGGGAGCTCTATCCAGCCTCGTTGATTCTTTTTCCCTCCTAGCTTAAATCCTGCCTGTTCTTCTTCAGGGGTATATTTAGGATCCGGAGGCAGTGTTGGTTGAGGTATTAGCAAGAGGAGGTTCTCTGGCGGGTCAGTGGCCACTTATTTGGCAGCACTGTCTGCAAAATGGTTGCCTCGTATAATAGGAGAGTTCCCTTTCTGATGTCCTTTGCAATGTATGATTGCAACTTTCGCGGGCAGCCAAATGGCATCGAGCAGGGCAAGTATTTCATTGCGGTTTTTAATGTCCTTCCCGCCTGCTGTTAGTAGGCCTCTCTCCTTGTATATTGCTCCATGAATATGGGCAGTGGCCAATGCATAACAGCTGTCTGTGTAGATATTGGCAGTCTTCCCCTTTGCCATCTGTAAAGCTCTAGTTAGTCCAATCAACTCCGCCCTCTGTGCAGAAGTCCCTGTGGGTAGCGCCTGCTGCCACAAAACCTTATCCTCTGTGGTCACTGCTGCCCCTGCATACCTCTGCCCATCTTTGATAAAACTGCTCCCATCGGTGAAGTTTTATCATCTTTGATAAAACTGCTCCCATCAAATCTGCCTTTTCATATGCCTGGTCTCTTAAGTCTGGGCGGGTGCCCATGACTGTATCGAGCACCAGTCTGCAGTCATGGATGATAGTGGTATCCAGGACTGGGAGCAGGGTAGCAGGGTTCAGAGCTGTAGTCTTAAGGAACTGGACTGCTGGTGGGTTTAACAGCTGGGCTTGGTATTGTGTCAGCTGCGAGTTTGATAACCACCTGTCTGGGGGGTGCCCGCATGACTTGCTCTACATAATGTTCTCCAATTACTTGTATATCTTGCCCTAATGTTAACTTGCTGGCCTCCTTGACTAATATTGAGGTGGCAGCCAGCACCCTCAGGCAAGTCTGCCATCCCGAGGCTACAGGGTCAAGTTTCTTGGAGAGGTAGGCGACAGGCCTCTTCCATGGCCCTAGCTCCTGGCTTAGTACTCCTAGAGCTACCCCTCCCTTCTCTGCCGGGAACAGTTGGAAGGGTTTAGTCAAATCCGGCAGCGCCAGAGCTGGGGCAGCTACGAGGGCCTCTTTCAGTGCCTGAAAGGCCTGCCTCTTCTTATCTGTCCATGTAAACTTCTCTTCCTTGCCTCAGGTTAGCTCATGTAGCGCTTTTGCCAGTTCTGCAAACCCTAATATCCACAATCGGCAGTAGCCAACTGCCCCCAGGAACTCCCGTACTTGCCTCTTGGTGGCGGGCTCAGGAATCTGCAAGACTGTCTGGATCCGCTGACCTGACAGAGTCCTCTGTCCCCCCTGTAAGTTATATCCCAAGTAACTTACAGTTTGAGTCACGATCTGGGCTTTCTTGGAGGAGACACGGTATCCCATCCTCTTGAGGTCCTGCAGCAAATCTATGGTGGCTTCTTCCCACTCCCCTCTGGTCCTGGCAGCTATGAGGATATCATCCACATACTGGAGCAGCACAATTGATAGGTGGGAGGAACGGAAAGCCTGCACGCCTTTACTAAGGGCCCCGGGCCCCGTCAGTCTAGGAGCAGGACTTCCGGGCCCTGTTTCTGGCTGAGGGCTTCTGCTTTTAACTTTGGGCAGTCTCGCTTCCAGTGTCCCTTTTCTTTGCAATAGGCACATTGGTTTTTATGCAGCCACTGCCTCTGGCCCTTTTGCTGTCCCCCTTTTCCTTTTGGGGAAGGCTTCTGTGCAGCAATTAAAATCTTGGCAACCTCCTTCGCCCTGCCAACCTCTGGATCGTCCCTATTGATGTATACCTTTTGGGCTATCTCTAAGAGTTTACTTATATTCTCTCCCTCAAAGCCTTCTAGTTTCTGTGATTTCTTTCTAATGTTTGATGCTCCCTGAGTTACAAATGCTATATTGACAAGTCTTCTATTTTCTTGAGCTTCTGGATCTAGGGGGGTGTATACCCTATAAGCCTCCATAAGTCTTTCTAGGAAGGCAGCAGGGGACTCCTCTCATCCTTGTATGACCTCACTGACTTTGCTGAAGTTGGTGGGCTTCCTAGCTGCCGCTTTTAATCCCCTGAGTAGAGCCCAGCGATATTGGAGGAGCCTGTCCCTTCCTCCACTGGAATGGGAGTCCCAATTAGATGGCTGAGAGGGGAGGATATCTTCTAGCTCCCTCCTCCCCGCTGCTGTGCCGCCCTCCTCCCCCATGACAGCTTTTGCAGCCTCTCTAATAATCCTGTCCCTTTCTTCTGATGTGAAGAGGGTCTGCAGGATTTGCTGACAGTCATCCCACGTTGGCTGGTGGGTTCTAAAAATGGTCTCAAGGAGGGAGATTAACCCTTTGAGGCTTTTCCGAAAATGAGGGGTTTTGATGCTTCCAATTATATAAATCACTAGTGGAAAAGGGTACATATATTAGCCGGGGAGGAGCACGTGGTGGCGCATCTGGGGCTGGAGGCGCCTCTCCCAGCGGCAAAATGGCCGGCGCTTCCCACAGAAACAAAATGGCGGAGGCAGCGTTATCTCCCGCCGGATGGCCGGGCACCCCACCCGAGGGTACGGTGCCTTCCCCATAGTGTGTCCCTCTGCGGGCCAGCCAACATTAAAAGTGGGCCACTTGAGCTGGCAAAGGGTCCAGAGGAACTCTGGGTTCGGCGGTGGTCCCCCGTAGCCGCTCGCACGCCTCTGGAAATCAGAAAAATTCTTTAACAAGCAGTCAAGGGGGGTCCCAGGCATGGATTCTCTCTGGCCCATCTTTATATACTGGATGACCTTCGGGATCTCGAAAATGAGAGCTGAAACCAAGAATTAGGAAACTAGTCGCCAAAACACACACTCGTCTCTCACATCTGCACAAAAGCGAACCGCGGTTCTCAGGCATACCATCACACTCAGCTTGCTGCAGCGCGGCACAGCGCAAAACAGAACTAGTTCCAATACCAAATGTGACCTAGTCACAACTCCCGAGGGCGTCCCCTCCTTTGGGAGTCCCTGGGTGGACTGACGGCAGCGTCCCGCCTACCACCTCAGGGTCAAATGATCTAGACCTTCCAAAACCAAATGAGGATCCTCGCGAATACTTACTCAGCCCGGGCTGCCCGTCCGGTCTCCGAACCGAAACTCCGAGAAGGGAGATCTCGCTGGGGCCTCCAAATGTTGCATTCAAAACTGCGAGAACAAACGTCGGAGACTTTCAGGGGTTCAAAGATTTTGCTTTATTGGCCAAGTTTAACCTGCGCAGGGGCGAACTCTCAAGGTGTCCAAGGACACGGTGCCCTCGAAGGCTGCAAACGAGAGTCACGCCAAATGCTTACAGGCTCAGGGTTTTATAGAGGTGCGCAAGCAAGCTGGATACAGAAGCAGATGTGGCGGTTAGCGATTGGCTCAGGGGCACAATGTGGCAGTTAGCGATTGGTGAGTTAACTTGTGCACTGGCTCGTGCTCTTTTACTTGATTGGTCAGTNAAAACCAAATGAGGATCCTCGCGAATACTTACTCAGCCCGGGCTGCCCGTCCGGTCTCCGAACCGAAACTCCGAGAAGGGAGATCTTGCTGGGGCCTCCAAATGTTGCATTCAAAACTGCGAGAACAAACGTCGGAGACTTTCAGGGGTTCAAAGATGTTGCTTTATTGGCCAAGTTTAACCTGCGCAGGGGCGAACTCTCAAAGTGTCCAAGGACACGGTGCCCACAGGGCTGCAAATGAGAGTCACGCCAGATGCTTACAGGCTCAGGGTTTTATAGAGGCGCGCAAGCAAGCTGGATACAGAAGCAGATGTGGTGGTTAGCGATTGGTGAGTTAACTCGTGCACTGGCTCGTGCTCTTTTACTTGATTGGTCAGTGGAGCTCATGCACAGGGGTAAAAATTTCCTCTTTAGTAACTGTCCAGATGGCTAAACTGCCTAACTCTCCTCCTTGCACCACATCCTGGAACACCCTGTTCTTCGGGTGTGTCCCGGAGCCCCCTTGCATTAGTGAGCAAAACAACTTTTACTTCCTTATAGCTACGCTCTGGCTAGTTCCCCCTTGCCCTCAACACTGCCCAAGTTCCCATTACTATGTGAGTGGATAAAAAAGCTATGGTACATTTACACAATAGAATATTACTCAGCTATAAATAAGATGAAAATCTTACTCTTTGTTACAGCATGGATGGACCTGGAGATCATTACACTAAGTAAAATAGGCCAGACAGAGAAAAAAAAATCCATACAATTTCACTTATATGTGGAATCTAATGAACAAAAGAAATAAACAAACAAGATTTAAAAGGACTCATAGATACAGAGAAGCGACTGACAGTTGTCAGAGGGGAGGGGAACTTGGAGGCTTTGTGAAAAAGTTGAGGAAATTAAGCCAAAAAAAATTCCAAAACTCATAGATATACAACTGTATGGTGATTACCAGAGGGAAAGAGGGTTGGTATAAAAAACAAAAATAAAATTAGATGATATAACCAAGCATTTGATTTTATTGATTTTTATTACTGTTTTTTCTGTTTTTAATACCTTCCTTCATCTTATGTTGTACCTATTTTTCTCTTATTTTTTTTTAGTTTCTTAAGGAGGAGACTTTGATAATAGTTTTGTGACTTTCTTTCTCTTTAAAATGCATATTTAATTCTATTAATTTTCTGGAAATATTGTTTTAATTACAATCTGTAAATTTTTACTTTGCTATTTTATATTTTTCAGTTCAAAATATTTTTTAATTTCTCTTGAAATATCTTCTTTGACACATTGATTATTTAGAGATATATTGTTTAATTTCTAAGTTTTTGAAGTTTTTTTTTTATATTTCTGTTATTGATTTATAGGTTAATTCCATTAGGAGCAGAGAACATATTTTGCATGAGTTTAATTCTGTTAAATTTGTTCAGGTGTGTTTTATGAATTCAGATATAGTCTATATGGGAGAATGTTCCATACACCTTTGAAAAGAATGAATGTTCAGCTGTTGTTGGATGGAATGTTTAATAAATGTCAGTCAATTAGACACAGTTATTTGATGATTATATTCAGTTCTATATCCTTGCTGATTTTTTTTTATCTACTGGTTCTGTCAAGTACTTAAGAGAGTGTGCTGAAGTCTCCAAGTACACTGTGGATTTGTCTATTTCTTCTTTCAGTTCTGTGGGGTTTTGCTTTGTGTATTTTAAAACCTTTTTTTTACATGTGTATATATTTAAGGTTGTTATGTCGTTTGATAATCTGACTTTTTTATGTTTATAAAATATTATTTATAGCCCTGGTAATTTTCTTCATTTTTTTAGATAGTATAAAGTTGGATCATGTGTTTAGACTTTTAAGATAATCTTTGGCCCTGGCTGGTGTAGCTCAGTGGATTGAGCACGGGCCTGAGAACCACACGATCGTGGTTCGATTCCCAGTCAGGGCACATGCCTGGGTTGCAGGCCAGTTCCTAGCAGAGGATTCACGAGAGGCAACCATACATTGATATTTCTCTCCTTCTCTTCCTCTCTAAAGATAAATAAAATCTTTTTTAAAAAAGATAATCTTTGCCTTTTAATCAGTGAGTTTAATGCATTTATATTTAAAGAAAATATTGCTATGCTTGGATTTTAGTCTGTTATTTAATTATGTCTTTCATTTGTTCTCTTTTTTATTTCTTTGTTCCCTCTGTTGTATTTTATGTTATTTGAAGTTTTGCATTCCATTTTAATTCATTTACTATTTTTACTATACCTCTTGCTATCATTTGAAATAGAATGTAATAAACTTATCACAATGTAGGTTTCATTATTTTCTTCCCTTTATTCTGTAGTTTTCTTAGGTATTACATCCATATTCACTGAAAACACAGCAGATAATGTTATAATTTTTAGTGTCAGTCATCAAGAACATTTTTAAAAATTTAAGGGAAGGTAGTCTATTACAGTTATTCAGATATTCACTATTTTTGTTGATCTTTATTTTTCTTCAGATAGCACCATATTGTTTCATGGATAGTGCAAATGCCTTATAATAATAAAAAATTTCTGATTCCTTTATCCCACCCTGTATTATTGCTGTCATTCATTTTATTTATACAACAGAATATAGGTAGACACAATACATTGTTACAATTATTATTTAAAACAAACTGTTTTATGTTAGGTCAATTAATAATGAGAAAAATAAATTATTTTATTTTATCTTCATTTATTTATTCTCTGATGCTCTTTCTGTGTATATGTAGAACCAGTTTTCTGACCTGTATTATTTTCCTCCTCTCTGAGGAACTTCTTTCAACATTTCTCACAAGGCAAGCCTACTGGCAACAAATCCTCTCAATGCTTATTTATCTGAGAAAATCCCTATTCCTCCTTAATTTCTGAAGGATTAATTCACAGAGTACAAAATTCTAGGTTGTTTTTTTTTTTAATTTTCTTTCTCAACACTAAATATTTTACTGTATTCTCTTCTTGTTTGAATGGTTTCTGAGGAGAAGTCAGATAGATGAAATTCTTGTCTTCACTTCTCTAAATGTAAGGTTTTTTTCCCTCTGGCTTCCTTCAGGATTACCTTTTAATCTTTCTGTTCTTATTAATTTGAAAATAATAAGCATAGGTATAAGGGTTTATTTATTTTTTGCATTTATCCTGGTTGGTATTTTTTAGTTTTGTGAATTTGTGGTTTGATGTCTGACATCAGTTTGGGAAAATTCCAAGTCGTTATTGCTGCTGTTCCTTTCTCTCTTCTCATTCCCATTATGCATATGTTACACATTGAAATTGGCCCTCAATTCCTGGATGTTCTTTCAGTTTTTCTCCAGTCTTTTTTTTCTTTTTCTTTTTTTTAATTTTGGAAGTTTCTGTTGTTCTGTTCTCAAGCTTACAGATTTTTTCCTCAGTCAAGTACCATCTAACAATGAGCCCATCAAAGGCACTCTTCATCTTTGTTAGAGTGTTTTTGATCTCTAGAATTTCTTTTTATTCTTTCTTACAATTTCCAACTTTCTGCATAAATTATCCATATGACTTGCATGTTTTCTGCTTTTTCCATTAAAACCCCTACCATATTAATCACAGTGCTTTTAAATTCTCAGTCTGTTAATTCCAGCATCCCTGATGGTTGACTCTGGATCTGATGCTTGTTCAGTCTCTTCAAACTACATTTTTTTTTTTTTTTGCCTTTTNACCCCTACCATATTAATCACAGTGCTTTTAAATTCTCAGTCTGTTAATTCCAGCATCCCTGATGGTTGACTCTGGATCTGATGCTTGTTCAGTCTCTTCAAACTACATTTTTTTTTTTTTTGCCTTTTAGTGTGCCTTGAAATTTTTTCCTGAGAGGTGGACATGATGTTCTGGGTGACATAGGCCTTTAGTAACTTAGTGGTAAGGTGTGGGAGAGGGGAAATGTTTTATTGTCTTATAATTAGGTTTCAGTCTTTGGGCGAGCCTGTGGACCTAGACTCTGAACTTCACTCAGTCTCTTCATCTTCCAAGCCCCTCCTTGCCCCAGATGAGAAAGGATGGCTGGAGAGGGCTAGAGTTTGGTATTTCCCTTCCCCCAGGTCACTAAGAATCTGATAAAACCCTAACAGGTTAGGTAGGTTCTGGTAAAACAGTTTCTCCTGAGATCTACTGTTGTTAAAAGAGCAGAATGCTTTGGAGTATTCCACAGTGATTTCTTTTCCCTCTCTCAGCTGGAAGCACAACATTTTTCTCCAATATTTGCTCTGGAAATCTGGTGGCAGTGCTGGAGGTAAAACTTGCAATGGTGTGGGTACTCCTGCGTGACTGGGTTCCTTGGAGTTTTTACCTTCCAGAGCTTGTCCTTACTGAGCCTTCAGCAATTTGTCAATTATAGGTTAGGTTTTCCTACTTTGGTACTGCTTTTCATTCTGGTGAGTTGTGATTTTCTTTATTTTGCTGTCTGTTTCTTCAGTTTGGGGGACAACAATTTGCCCTATGGTTTTACTTATCTGAAAGATCCTAGGAGAATTGCTGATTTTTTAGTATATGGCTTTCTAGTTGTTAAGAAAGAGTGGTGACTTTCAAACTCCTTATATCAGACCTGTAAACTTCTTTTTATAATTTTTGATATTCTATGTTTTCTTCTGATATTATTGTCTTTATTCTTGGAGAATTACTTTTTTTAAATGGCAGATCTGCTGAAAATGGACTCTCTCCCTCTTTTTAAAATCTAAGAATATCTTTATTTACCCTCATTCTTGAAGGATATTTTTGCTGCATACAGAATTCTAGGTTGACAGTTCCTTTCTTTCAGCAATTTAAACATATTAATTTACTTTAAAAAAAATTTTATTTATTTATATACTTTTTAATGTTATTCATTGTTTCTGATGAGAAATTTAGTTATTTGAATAATGTTGACTTAGATTTTATAAGTCTATGACTGCTTTCAAAATTTTTCCTTTTATCTTTAGTTGTTATCAGTTTGTTCATAATGTGTCTGTGCAGGGATTTTTTGTTTGTTTCTTTGTTTATCCTATTTATGATTTACTGAACTTCTAGAATCAATAGTATTATGTCTTCTGCCATTTTTTGGAATCTTAAGCCATTATTCTTCATGTAATTTTTCCTTTAATGCTTCTTTTCCCCTCTATTTCTTAAACTCTGATGACACAAATGTTAGATATGTTAATACCATTGTATAGTTCCCTGTGTCTCTAATCATTTTTTAAATCCTCACCTGAAGACATTCTTAGTGATTTTAAAGAGAGGGGAATTAAGGGAGAGAGAGAGGAAGAAAAAAACTGATGTGAGAAAGAAACATTGATTTGTTGCCTCTTGAATGTGCCCCAACTGGGATCTGAACCCACAGCCTAGGCATGTACCCTGACTGAGAATCAAACCTGTGACCTTTCAGATTATGGGACAATGCTCCAACCAACTGAGCCACACTGGCTGGTACCATTCATTTTCAACTTCTTTACACTCTCTTTTGCTCAAATTGAATAGTTTTTTAAATCTATCTTCAAATTTATTGACTTTCCACTGTGATTCCTAGTTTGCTATCAGTCCTACATATCAGTAGGTTTTAAAATTTTGTATATTATGTTTTTTTAGTTATAAAATCCCCATTTTGCTCTTTTGTGTATCTTCTTTTGTTTTGTTGATATTTTATATCTTTTGCTTATTTCAAGAGTAGTATTTACTCTGCCTTCTTATAGTGTTTTAAATTTTATTTTTTACAGTTTACATTTAATATTACATTGTATTGGTTTTAAGTATAAAGCATGGTGGTTAGACAATCATATACTTTACAAAGTGTCTTCCCTGATATTCTCAGTACCCAACTGGCACTGTACTTAGTTATTATAATATCATTGGCTGTATTTTTTATAATGGTTGCCTTAAAGTCTTTGTCAGATAATTCCAACATCTGTATTATCTCAGCATTTGCTGCTATTGTCTTCTGTCACCTGAACCTATATTTTTTCTGGTTCTTCATATGTCAAATAATTTTGTATTGCATCTTTATCATTTTGAATATTATCCTATGAGACTCTGGGTCTATGTAAATCCTGTGGAGGGTGTTGATATAGTTGTTTTAGCAGGCAGTCAATCAGATGCATTCAGGCTGATGTTTAGATTGCCTTCTGTGGCTTGTGGTTTCAATGCTGGTTCCATGCTCAAAGCCTTTGCAGAGCTATGTGAGTGTGTCAAATGTGTGCTCTACCATATGAGCGACTTGGAACCTAGATAGTAATGCACTATCCTAGTTCTCACAGCCTTTGGCGTACATGTAGGATGAGATTCATACATGTATTACTTGTTGGTAATCTTGAGAATTTATAAATAATGTGATGAGGTCTAGGCTCCTTTCCTGAGCTCCCTCCTCACTGTGATTACCATAGTACTTTCAGACTTCCTGAGGTTCTCCTTTTCTATGGCCAGGGAGCAGGGACATGATTACCTTGTTCTGCCATGCATTTCCTGTGACTGTCTGCTAAGCTAAGTGGTGGAAGAACAGAGGGAGGAAAACAGTAATGAGAAAAGAGCTCAATCCTCTTGGGACCGTGACTTCTTTGGTCAGAAAGGATGGTTCTCTGGCATCTGAGTAGTAGGTTTCTGTGTGTCTGTCCCCTCTTCCACTACCATTGTGGACACTACAGACACCACAGGGTTACATGGAGTTCAAGAGGATAAGAAGATAAGATCTAAGTGAAAAATCAAAGAACAATGGGAGACTCTTCCAGTCTAAGTGTGAGGCTGCCTCATTCCTGTCCCTCCATGCAGAGCATGAGGGCTCTTCCTGGAGCTCTCTGTCTGCTCCAATCCTCACTAGTTTCAGATTTCCTTGCTATCATGTTGGAAGATATAAGAAGAAAGTGATAGTTAACACATCCCAACTCAATGACACTTCACATGCTGGTCTTCTTTGTCAATTACCCTGTTACTGTGTTCTTTCCGGAGTCACTGAATAGCTATCCCCTGCATTCTTTCCAGATTTTATAGAAGCACTTCGTGAGAAAGTCAGTATGAAAGGTGCTTACTTCATTTTGCATAAAACTGAACCCACTCCTAGATTTTTATCACTAGCAAGCACTTTTTCTTCTCCAGTTGCACTCTAAATCCAGTATAATTTGGGACTCATATAACCTGCAATATACTATCAGATGCAATTGACTGGCCAGAGGCTAAGTTGAAGAGTCAGTTAACTCTAAGAGGTAAAGAGGAGTGTCCCCCACACCAACTTCTCATGCTGAGCTGCTACATAGAGGGTATAGGAAGACTGCAATTATTCCCTCCATATAAAATACCTTCTTTAAGGATTAACTCATTATTCCCTGGTGTTTGTAGTCAAGAATTATCCCAAGAGTTGCATATTTGGAAGTTTTAATGTTCATTTTGACTATAGCATGTCAACATAAAGTTATCATGGATTTGATATTTGTGTTGGGAGAAGCGGGGAGTATTGCATTCTTATTCCACTCGAGACACAACCCTTTCAGGAATAACCCTGGTTTCTGTTGTACTTATGCTCTTCTCTTGTTTTCCAGTTTCACTTTTTCAGATACCCCACACATTCAACCTCCTTTTTATTTTACAGACAGGAAAATGAAGGCCCACATTTCCTGGATTCTCACAGAACCCTATTCACAAAGTCAGGTTCTGTCTCATTATTTTACTATATCTGCTGGAGAGGATTTTGGCAGATGCCAAAACTTTGGACAACTGTGCAGTATGAGAAAAACTTATTAAAGAGGACCTCCAACAGGAGGATGGCTATGCAAAGGTAAGGTTATGGAGATAATTTCCTCAGTGAAATATATTAAAATAATACTGTAGACTCTTCTATGTCTTCCCTGTTATTTATTCACCAATCCACTGCAATCTGGCACCTCCCCTCTTTACTTCACTCAAGTTGTTTCTGTCAGGGCCACCAATAAGTCACTTTGGCCACATCCCATTGACATTTCCTAGTCCTTATCTTAGCTGACCTTCTAAAAATAGTTAACACTGTTATACACTTCTTAAAACTCTCTCTTCCCCTGACTTCTGAGATAATACAAAATCTTGGTTTTATTTCTTCTTCTTGGCCATTCTTTCTCATTGTTTCCAACAATACTTTTTTCCCACCCATTCCTTCCATATGGGTGTTCCCCAGGACTCTATTATCAGCAAAGTTCTTTCTTTTTCTTATCCTCTTTGGTACCTCTGAAAACCTCATTTACTCTGATACCATTGACTATCACCATTATACGGATTACTTCCAAATTTCTATCCACATCCTGTTATATTAATTGACACCTCCGCTTGGGTGTCCACTAGTCTCCACAGATATGATACTTCTAAAACTGTTCATTTTGTCACTTGCCTCCCTATCCATGCCCTGCTCACCCTCCAGTATAACCTGCTTCAGTGATTGGTACCACAACCCACCTACTACCTAAGTGGGAAACAAGGGAGTTATATTCTCTGGAGGAATGGGATTATCTGCCTCCTATCTCAGATTCCTTCAGCATTTTTTAAAAGATTTTATTTATTTATCTTCAGAGGGGAAAGGAAGGAGAGAAGGAGAAAAGTATCAATGTATGGTTGCCTCTTGTGAGTCTCCTGCTAGGAACTGGCCTGCAACCTAGGCATGTGCCCTGAGGGGAATCGAACCGTGATCATGTGGTTTGCAGGCCCGCGCTCAATCCACTGAGCTACACCAGCCAGGGCTCCTTCAGCATTTTTACACAAAGCTTCCACAAGGATGGAATTTATAAATTTGAGGCAAAATTATTCAGTGTCTCCTTATTTTCATTAAGATAACATCCACAATCTATTCTAACCATGCACTGATTCACAGTAGGAATGAGTAGGATAGCAGCTGGTGAAGTGGGTGCTGTAACTGGAAGACACTGATGCAAAACAAACAGAATGAACCAATAGCCAAGGACTTCCATTCATGAGAGATTTAATTTTATGAAAAGCCAAGTCAAAATGGATAATGAAGCAACAATTTAATCTGGTTATTTCTGGCACTGCCTCTGTTTTATATTCAGTCACAATGGTTTCATGTGTGTGTGTGTGTGAGTGTGAGATAAGCCCTTAAAATTGGGTGCAAAAAAGCTGTTTAAAGTAAGCTCTCTCTCTGTCTCTGAGCCTACCTCTTGACACTCCCCACTTTGTCTTTTCAACCAATACATCTGTATTCCAACCATACTGAACTATTGGAATTTCCCCCAGTAAGCTATGGTTTCCAGATCCTGTGTGCAATACTTAACCAATGCTGTTTGCTCTATGGGAATGCATCCCCCCTGCCACCCCACTTAGTAACTGTCCTATTATCCAGTTCTTAATTGGGTAACACATTGCCTAATTCTTCACTTATATTTATACCCTCTGCACATCATTTCCAGAAACTTTTGCACTTGCTTCATCTAGATGCACTCTAAGTATACTTCTCTTTTTATTCAAAATTGTATCAGTTGGAATGGCAAGTTTTAGGAGCTTAATTTAGTGACTTCATTTAGGCATGAAATTACATATCAAGCTTTCAGTCTCTTTCATTACCTTTATCTTTTTGTACAGAGACAACCACACACACTTTGGTGTTCTGGATGGAAGAAACAGAAATTGCCAAAAGGAACTATCACAATGGTGATTACCAAGAATCATAATCTCTGATATGAATCTATCACTCTCAGTTTCTAAATCTTTTCCTCTTAGTTATTATATTCAATCCTTTTAGCAGCCCCTGAAGAGGGTGTAATTATCACCACTTTTCAGAGGATAAAATGGGGAGTCACTGGAGATAAGTACCTGATGGTTGCCTGTCTAGTTTTAGACTCTGACCTGGAAGCCATGCTCTTGATGTTTCTGAAGTGTCAAACATACAGGGTACAGTCCTTGAGAGAGAGAGAGTGCCCCCAGGTTCTGAAGCAGCAGCTCACTCTCAGGTATGGTGGCCCCATTAGAACTCCTGATTCAGTCTATCTGCTTCTGTCCTCTTGTTTCCTCCATGTCCTTTTGGAATTCCCTTTATAGGATGGAAGTGGAGATGAGAGGGAAATTACCTGAAAGGAGTTAATTGCCTCTGCTTCTAATTACCTTCTCTTTTCAAGGGCAATCAGTTAATTATTGAGACACTAACCACATGTTAGATTCCCTGGGCGAAAGACACTTTCCCGTTAACATGATCACACTGTGTTAACAATACTCATCACTCCCAGAACACTGCTAAAATAATTGTCTCTGAGCCGGTTGCTCTACAGAAATATTCACAGAGCATAAAGCATTAAAACCCCCAAATGCATATTAAATAATTTTTCAAACTATAAAATTACTTAGCAAGAAAAAAATACATTAATTAAAAATCTATCCTTAGCCAGACCAGAACTACAGTTTAAATGCTCCAGAAGCAGCAATTTAAAGAGAAAATACCACACTTCTCTATGTGCCTCTAGTACCAAATAAAACTGTTCATATTTACTCTACAGAGTGGACCAGTGCTTTTTAAAGTTTGGTTTCTTAACAGCAGTAAAGGGAGTCCTAATCAACTCCAAATTGGCTTCAGGTTAATATGCATGGGATTCACTTTGCCAGAAGTGCTATTCAGGGACTCAAAACCCCGAACAGATGAGCATGTGTGACCCTGACATTCAAACCTGAGATTAAGATGCCAGGTTTTCAACTCCCCTCCAAATCCAGTGCTAATTATTAATACTGAGAACTACTTGGGCAAATTCACCTTCGGGTACGTTCTCACAATTTCTCATGAGAATCCCTTGGAGGGCTTATTCAAACACAGATGCCTGGGCTGCCATTCCAGAGTTTCTGATTCATGAGGGCTGGGAGCAAGCCCAGAATTTGCAGCTCTAACAAGTTCCCAGGTGTTTCTGATTTGGTTCCAGAACAACACATCCAGAACCAGTGATTTAAATCAATGGAGGGAGTTGGTGCCAAAGATACTGTGGTGGCTATTAACCTGAGGGAGATCCCCGGCTTTCTCTGGAGAGTCTCCTATCTCAGGCAGTTACATTTCCAACTTTATTTTATTCCCAGCTTCTACCTTTTCTTTTCACCATGGACTTACCATATTGACTGTATTATTATCAGTATTTAGTTAGGGTGGTTTGGGCTATAAACAACAGAAAAGCAAACTTAATTGGTTAAAGAAGTTATTTAAAAGATTTGTGTTTGGCCCTGGCTGGTGTAGCTCAGCAGATTGAGCATGGGCCTGCGAACCACACGATCATGGTTTGATTCCCAGTCAGGGCACATGCCTGGGTTGCAGGCCAGTTCCCAGCAGGGGACTCACGAGAGGCAACCATACATTGATATTTCTCTCCTTCTCTCTTTCCCTTCCCCTCTAAAGATAAATAAATAAAATCTTTTAAAAAAGATTTGTGTTTAATGAACACAATTTACTGGCCCACAAAAGTGAAGTTTAGATGTTAAGTGGACTTAAATGATGCTCAATCAGTATCCTAATGATGTTTTTTATTTTAAAATCATTTTTAATTTTTAAAATGTAGTTGACATACATTATTATGATAGTCTCAGGTATACAACCCAGTGGTTAGACATTAAATAACTTATAAGTGATCATCCCCCCAAATCCTGCACTCATCTGACACTATACATAGTTATTAAAATATTATTGACTATATTCCCTATGCTGTATTTTATATCCCTGTACCTAATTTATAACAACAAATTTATACTTCCCAATCTCTTCATCTTTTTTTCTCACCTCCCCACCCCCCTCTTTTTTCCCCTCTCTCCCATCTGACAATCAACAAAATATTCTCTGAATTGCCTTGGCTGAGTGGCTTGGTTGGTTGAAGATTCATCCCATACACCCAAGGATTGTGGGTTCAATCCCCACTCAGGACACATACTTAGGTAGCAGATTTGATCCCTGTCAGGGCATGTAGGGGAAGCAACTGATCAGTGTTTCTGTCTCCCTCCCTCTCTCTCTAAGATCAATAAACATATCCTTTGGTGAGGATTAAAACAAATATTCCCTGTTTTTATGAGTCTTTTTCTGTTCTGCTTGTTCATTCATTTTGTTTATTAGATTAAGTTGTTGATAGATAAGTACTTACTGCTATTTTTTCATAGTTTTGACTTTTTTTCTTCTTTTTAAAGAAGACCCTTTAACATTTCATATAATACTGATATAGTGGTAATGAACTCCTTTAGTTTTTTCTTATCTGGGAAGCTCTTTATCCGTCCTTTGATTCTAAAAGATAGCTTCGATTGGTAGAGTTATCTTGGTTGTAGGTCCTTACTTTTCATCATTTTCAATATTTCTTGCCAATCAGTTCTGGCCCTCCAAAGTTTCTGTTGAGAAATCAGTTGATAGTTTTATAGGAGTTCCCTTGTAGGCAACTAACTGCTTTTCTCTCACTACTTTTAAGAGTCTCTCTTTTTGTCTTTCGCCTTTGGCATTTTAATTATGGTGTATCTTGATGTGGGCTTCTTTGAGTTCATCTTGATTGGCACACTCTGTGATTCCTGGACTTGTATGTCTATTTCCTTCAACAAATTAGGAAAATTTTGCATCATCATTTTTTCAAATAGGTTTCAATTTCTTGCCCTCTATCTTCTGCTTCCAACACCCCATGGTATGAACGTTGGTGTGCTTTAAGTTGTCCCAGAGCTCCTTACTCTATTCTCTCTTTTTTTTTTGGATTCTTTTTCTCTTTGCTATTCTGATTGGATGGTTTTTTTTGCCTTCTTATATTCCAAATTGCTGATTTGATCCTCTTCTTCATCTACTGTACTGTAGATTCCCTGTGAATTGCTCTTTATTTCAGTTATTTAGTTAGTTATTTCAGTATTCTTCATTTCTGACTGGTCCTTTTTTATGCTGTTGAGGTTCTCATTAAGTTCACTGAGTATCCTTATAACCAGTATTTTTAACTCTGCATCTAGTAGATTGCTTGCCTCCATTTTGTTTAGTTCCTTTTCTGGAGTTTTTTTCTCTTTCATTTGGGTCACATTTCTTGTCTCCTCATTTTGGCAGCTTCCCTGTGTTTGTTTTTATGTATTAGGTAGAACTGCTATGTTTTCTGGGCTTGAGATGGTAGCTTAATGTAGTAAGCATCCTGTAGGGTTCAGTGGCACAGCCTTCCTGATCACCCAAGCTTGGGTAGTTGAGATGCACTCTCTGTGTGGGCTGTGTATACCCTCTTATTGTAGTTGAGCAACGATTGCTATTGGCATGTAAATGGGAGGGGTTTATCTCCAGTCTGGTCAGCTACAAGGATGGTCTGCGACCAATAAGCACCAATTTCTGACCACCTTGGATAATCAGTTGTGTAGGGGCCCACCTCTACAGAGCAGGACTTACTTTAGTGAGGCTCTGGTGCCCACTGATTCTGCCCCTTGAATGTGTCATTTGTGAAGGTAGTTGGGTGGTGATTCTCTGATGTGGTCTGAAGCTGTCCACTGGGTGCACTGGCTGTGGGGACTCCTGGGAGATGCAGGCCAAAGTTTGCCACCACCTGGGTTTTGTCCAGTGCCACTCAGCATGAGCTACAAAGAAATATGCAGGTGGTTACTACTTGTGCTGGGCTTAGGCCAAGGGTAGTAGACAAGGCAAGGCAAAGGCATGTGCCAGGGCAAGGCCAAGTTAAAGACCAAGGCTGGCTGCTGCTTGTGCAAGGCCTGAAACCACTTAGAGGTACAGGGCTTGCTAAGGCCAGATGCATGCTATTTGTTTGAGACATTTAGGAAAATCTGAAGCTTGAGCTAAGACAAGCCATTTCTATAGAAAAGCCACTAGAAACAGCTTGAGTGGGCCTGCAAATTGGGTAGGGTGGGGCCTCATGGAATCACCAGGATGGGGCAATCAGTGTAAGCCAGGTTAATGGAGTCTCAGATATGGTCCCAACTGCTGGCCCTGTTGGGGGACGGCTCACTAAAGGAACAATGGCCTCTGCCAACATTTCTGTCTGGAAGAAAGCTGTCTTCCCAGTTCTCATTCTGATGCCAGACAATTCAGTTCCTCCACACAGGTCTCTGGTGCCTTTTGAGTCACTGCCCCAGTGCTGAATGTCAGAGGGAGTGAGTTCGAGTAAGTTCTTGTGCAGTATGAAGTTCCTTTAAGAGAAACTCTAGAAACCCTCAGGTTCCCTCAGCCTTGATCCCCACTGGTTTTTATATACAGAAGTCATGGGGACTTCTCTTCCTGGCTCTGGAACCCTGAGCTGGGGCGGGGGGGCGCTGCTGGTGTAGCACTGGAGGCTCTTGCTCCTCAAGGGGAACTCTGCAGCTGAGATATCACTCCTGATTTTTATCCACCACACATTGGTGTGGGACCAGTCATCTGTACCTCTCTTATCAATCTTGATGTGACTCTTGAATTCCCTAGTTGTAGAACTTCCATTAACTAGATTTCAGGAAGTTCTGAATGATGGCTGTTCTGTACTTTAGTTGTAATTTTGATGTGGTTGTGGGTGGACTCACATATCATGTTTACCTCTGCCACCATCTTGCTCAGATGGCCTGATGATGTTTTAAGGACCTGCATGCTTCACTTCTGTTTCTCTGTCTTACAAGCCAGCATGAGCTTCATCCTAAGATTGGTTCCTTTCATGTCTTTAGGATGGTTGCCAGCAACAATCAGGTTCTCAAGTTGCTTGTTTATCTTTTGGGAGAGAAACTGACTTCCTGGGGATCTCTTCATCCTAGGAATCTCTTCAGAACAAAAAGAAGCTTACCAAAAGCCTCTGGCAGGTTTCTCATTATGTGTCCTTGTCCACAATGAGGTCTCATGTTCACTCCTGAGCCATTCACTGGCAAGGAGGATGGGCTTACTATTAGCCCCATCAGATCACCCCTGGAGTTGGGGGTAGTGTCAGATCCTCCTAAGACCCATATTTTATTGGGGAGAAAGAGGAAAAATGTGTGCCAGGTAGCAATCTACAGTGTCTACTACCCTTTCTAAGGAGTTCTGAGAGTAGATGATTTCAGAGAACTGGAAAACAAGTGGGCGAATTTTGTTTAAGACATGAGGTTTGTCCAAGGTAATGCATTGCTTATTGCATACAGATTCAGTGTGTTCACTCTCAAGATTCAGAAGGGCAAAGTTCTCATCCCCATATGATGGTAGGCATAGTAACTCCACACTCTCCACCATCTTTCCTCTGTGGTCCTTCTGACACCACAGTCCACCCACTGTGGCTCCTTTGCATCCTCTCTCTGACCTATCCGTTCATCTCCGCTTTTAATTTTTCTATTCTCAGTTCTCCAAGTAACCTCTCCCAAGCCTTCATCCCACCATGTCATCCTCTTTTGCTCCATCTCTCTTAAACTACCCCCCACGTTATCTCATCAACTAGATCAGTTTTTCCTATAGTCCAGTTGCTTAGTGATGCTCTCATCCCCAGACTTCATGCTTCCACTTGTTTCCACTGCTTCATCCTCACTTTGCTGATCTGCATAATATTCTGATTTCTTATCCCAACACTACACACCCAACTGGTGCAATATTTTCCTTCTTTCTTTCTAGGCTGGTCTCTCAGCAGGTTCCACTCTCTTCTCTTAGCTGTTCTTCTAACCCCTTGAGGTAGTAAACATCAGACCCATTTACTGTTTTTTCTTCTCAGCATGAAAGCATTTTCTCTGGGGGTCATGGCCCCTTCTGCTTTTTGTGCTTCTTTTCCTGTCTTATCCATTAGGTTTCTTTTTTTTATAAAGATTATTTATTTATTTATCTTTAGAGGGGAAGGAGAGAGGGAGAGAAACATCAATGTATGGTTGCCTTTTGTGTGTCCCCTGCTGGGAGTTGGCCTGCAGGGAACTGGACTACAACCCAGGCATGTGCCCTGACTGGGAATCGAACTGCGATCCTCTGGTTCGCAGGCCCGCACTCAATCCACTGAGCTACACCAGCCAGGGCCATTAGGTTTCTTTTTAAAAACATATTTATGAATGTTTTTAAAAAGGCAATTTAAAGAAAATTCCTAAATAACTAGTAGTGCAGGTGGTATGTGGGTTTGGCTTGAATTATGAAGGGTGTGAAAAGCCAACCACAGTTGGGGGCTATACCATAATGTGAAACTACTAAATATCCAGAGAAGTCATTTTGGAAAGATGGTAGATTACTAGCTGGTTGAGAAAACTGTTAGGAAGAGTCTCAGCCTATTAAAATCTCTGGGACAGCCTTGAGGAAGGCTCTTAATACTGTTTCTGAAAGACTCATTTTAAAGCCCTGGCTGGGTACTTCAGAAGGTTAGAGCATTGTCCTGATACATCGAGGATGCAGGTTTCATGTCCAGTCAGGGCACACAAAAAAATCCACCAATGAATACATAAATAAATGGGACAACAACAAATCAATGTTTCTCTCTCTCAAAAAAAATCAATAGGAGACACTTTTTAAATTCTATTCTCAGTCATATAAAATGTTTAATAATTGGCTCTCAATAAAACACAACAAAATAGACAAACCAAAGCCCTTGTTTGAAGCATTTGCTAGTCTCCACAGAGTAAAGACTCCAATGACAGCTGATTCTATGCCACTAGCTTGACATCACTCAATGTGGATGTGGGAAGAAATGTTTATACCAAACTTTCACCAACCAGTATAACCCAGTCACAACATGCCACTGCCTGTTGGTCACTGCTTAACTTCTGGAATCCCTCCATAATTCACATTGTGTGGAAACAGTACTGGGGAGAGATAAGAAAGTAAAGCTAAAATTTGTAGGACTTTGAATATCACATTAAAGATTTGGGTTTGATTTTTACTTCAGTCATTTGGGTAACACCTTCACAATTTTTGCAGTGCCTTTAGATTCTTTGTAATATTATTTATTTAGTAATTTTTTGTGAATGGATTAGTAGCTTTATTAAGATATAATTCATATACCAAATCATTCTCCCACTTATAAACTGTACTACTCAATGGTTTTAGTATATTCAGAGTTATGCAACCACTGTTACAATCAATTTTTAAACACTTCCATCCCTGAAAAAGAAGCTCCATACCCATTAGTAGTCAGTATCCATTTTCCACCAACCTCCTTAGCCTTAGGAGATTGTCCCTATACAATTTTCTATTCTGAATATTTATGTAAATAGAATCATATAATATAAAATCTATAGTTACTTATTTATTTCACTTAGCCTAATGTTTTAAGATTCATCCCTATTATACTATATAGCAATACTTTATCCTTTTTATGGATAAATCAAAAATATTTTATTGTATGGATATGCCACATAACCTAGGGGATGGACATTTGGATTATTTCTATTTATTGGCTATTATTAATAATATTGCTATAAATACTTGTGTACAAGTTTTTGTGTAGGCATATTTTATTCCTTTTAGATAGACACCAAGCAATAAAATTGATGGGTTGCATAATAATTCTATATTTAAGCTTTTGAGGAACTGCCAAACTGTTTTCCAAAGCATCTGCATCATTTTACAATTTTACTAACAGTGTGTAAAGGTTCCAGTACACCCACATCCTCAATAACATGTGATTTCATTTTGGCCATCTTGGAGGGTGTGAAGTGCTCTCTCATTGTGGTTTTGATTGGCATTTCCCTAAGGACTAGAGATGTTGAACATCTTTTCAAGTGCTTATTGGCCATGGGCTTATGGGCCTGAAATACTCTTTCCTTCACTTATTACTTTATTCTGCTCAAGTGTCACCTTAAAACAGAAAGACCTCCCCTTAACACCCCATGTAAAAATAGCATTCCAGTTTCCCATACCTGGCTTCATTTTTCTCCATGTCATTTTTCCTGTAAGACCTCTGCTTGTTTGCTTATGTCCTGCTTCCTCCCACAAGCACAGAAGCCCACGAGGGCAAGAATGCCTGTTTATTGCTGACTCTCTGGAGCCTATAGCATGACTTTGCATATAGAAGGTGTTGAATGCATGAGTAATTCAAGTTTTGGGATTGAGAACAATGTCCTTGCAGCCCAACTACCTCGATGTGAATCTTAGCGTTATTAGCTGGTGGACTTTGGTAAGTTATTTAACTGTTTTGTGATTCAACAGCACCTCTTTAAAATGGCATAAACTCTCATTTCTATATCATATGATTGTTATGAGCATTAAAAGAGGTGATGCAGGCAAACTTTGGAGTAAGATAGGTGGAGAGTAATTGCTCAATATATAAACATTAGTGATTGCCATTATTGAAAATACCAGTAAAGTACACAATCACATATTAATTATGCTGGGAAGAGGAAGTAGAAATGAAAATAAAGATAAGTTAAACACCTTTTCAAGAGTCAAACAATGACTAAATAAGGGTAAGAGGAAGGGGGAAGGACTGGGACTCAAAACCAGTGCATGTGGCTCCACTGCCTCTGGGGCTTCCTCTGTTCAACACTATTATTTCAAAAGGTCAAGGTGGCTGGAACCTGAAGAATATAATTTTAGCATTTTCCAAAGTCTGTTCCATGTAACACTAGTGCAATAAGATTCTCTGAGGAAAATGTGGTCAAGTAAGCTTTGGAAACACCAAACGCTGTGTCGGGTTCTGTCAGTACTGTACTGCCAGTGCCCATTATCACGTTAGAGCCTCCCGGAAACCCTCCCACAAAGAATCCTACTTAAATGTTTACACATTCTTCTCCAAACATTTAACTACAGAACTCTTTGTGTATGGTATGGTTATGCAGAACATATTTGGGAAAAGTACCAATTATTGGCAGCCTATCTAAAACACATACATTCTGCAGAATATATTAAGGAAAACACCAGCTACTTGGAAACCTATCCAAAGTAGGTGTTGACTGTTAGAGGGAAGGGTCAGACCAGTGGGGGATGGTGCCTAGATGATGGAAAGATCCACACAATTGGGTCTTCCAGTTGGAAACCTGCCGCGGCCCGCCGCAGCAAGGGTGGTCGCGAGGTGAGGCGAGGGACTGAAAGAATGGAGAGGACCAAATGCTCTGCTGGCAAATGGCAACTTTATTCAAGGAACTGCTGTCTTATATACAAACTGCTGTGGCCTGAAGCAAGACCGCGAGGAACTGGGAACAATGTTGTTTTTCAAAGTTTATACACATCTTTGAGTTATCAAAAAGGCAAGATGTTCTCATAACCGTCATTTCCTTGGAACATGACGCATATGCCAAGATCTTGTTATTTCCTTCAAGGCTGGGAACAAGATGATAAGAAGAAGGTCAGGAAAATGTCAAGACACCCGCCGGCTCCAGGGACCAGAAACCAAGTTCCTCCACCATTTTCACAGTGGAGGACTCTGTCCTTGATCCCCTGTGGCCTGGGGGGCTCCCACAGAAACCCACCCAACAGAAGAGGCCAGGGGAATGTCCCATCCTGATGAGTCTAGAACACCATGGTGGGAGTAGGTGGAGGCCAGGCTGGCAGCATACAGAGCAGAAGTAACGAAGGGTGACAGGAGGGAGTACATGAGTTTCCTAAAAGCCTACAGAGCTCAGTAATGGGGAAATATGGTAGGAGGCACTATGCTGAGGTTCAAGGAGGAAGTACAATTCCCAAGGGCTATCTGATAAGTGGACCTCAAATTAGACTTGGAGTTCAGGGGCAGAACTATGAAAGCAACTGGTGAGTTCAACCCCAGGGCCTTGAAGCACTGTTTAGAAATTTGGGAAGAGACAAAATTGATCACAACCAAGTTATAAAAAGTGGTGTAGGAGGTTCCAGAAGCTTGGTTTCAAGGAGCAAAGTGACAATTAATTTATGCTATGCAGGGGAGAAGATCAAACATGATTCCTTTGATCCTACATGTCTCAGAGTTCATGGTCATTGAATCTGAACTAACTGGATAGGTGAGAGACCAGGAGCCACAGCAGCCACCTCACAGTGATCAGTTCACACAACCATAAGACATATCCAATCGGCAGGTGGCTGAGGCTCTGTGGTCATTCCTCCCAGTACACCCTAGGCTTCTGACCCCCAGATGAGTGCTATCTGTGCTTTTCCAGATTGCATCTCTAAGCTGTCTGCAACCACAGGGCAGGATCTGCAGCCTCTGCTCCACAGGAGGGTTAATCACCCTCATAGTTGGGATGTTCTGCACCATTTCCTAGAGACAGACCCCTTCACAGAGAAGTTAGATACTCTGACAGCAGAAGAATGCAACTGTATAGACCTAGTTGATGTTCAGGTTAAGGTTTTAAATAAGAGAACTTGACATAAAATTATCCTGAATGACTGTCAGCAAAAGTTACTCTGCTTGATATGTTTTGAAGAAGATATTGGTCAAAATCTGAACATATTTATGATTTTCTCTTCTCAATTTATGGGTATGGCTGCTAGGCCCAAAGTGGTTCCCTCAGTCTCTGTCAGAACTGGATGGAGCAGTTTCATGTTCTTGTACCCTAAAACACTTAGTTGGGAGATATCACAGGTTTTTAAAAAAAATTTTACTCAATACATTTAACATAAGATACAAATCAGAATACAATTACTATAAGGCAAAAGCTGTGAGAACAGAGAAAGAAAAGAATAGTTCTGATCAGAATGATAATCAAGTAAATCTTCATGGAAGATGTGACATTTGAGCTGGACCTTGAAGAGGAAAGAAAAAAAAGCATATTTTTTATTTACTTGCTGTGACCTCCAGAGGATTTCAATCTGGGGAACATAACAGGAGAATCTCAGAGAGATTTGAAAAAGAAGCTTTCTTGCTTTCAACTCTCATATTTTGTCCCGAGTTCATGACCATTGAAGTGAAAATAAGAGCTAATGAGAAAAAAATTGGTATTTGATCTCCCAATCCCAACTCCCCATGTTTTCATTAGGGGAGAAAAAAAGAAAAGAAAGAAAGTTCTCTCATTTTTCTCAGTTTTGAGCTTTCCTGGCCAAGAGCAACAAAAACAGGTATTTTGTTTTGTTTTTGTTTGTAATGTTGTGGAATAGTGAAAAACCCAAGGGTCAAATCTTAAAAGACTTGTTTACAAATGTTGGTGGGGATTGACATAATTAATTAAGCGTGATATGGAAGAGGTTGAAGGTAGATGCAGTTGGAGAGAAACCTTCCCTGACCTGGAGAGGGGTAGGTGGGGCTATGCACACAGCAGGAATTGGATCCAACTTAGATACAGCAGACTGCAGGTAGTAAGCCCTCCTGTGGGGATGGCCTAGTGCATTACAACGAAGCCTAGGTGAAAGTAAAAGCCAGTGAAGCTGACCAGGAGACACAAAGACCACAGATAGTGAAGGCACATGGATCATTGGAGGTATCAGATATGACAATATGCTAAGGACCAGACTCTGCCCCAATTTTATAGACCTATGTAAGCCCCAGAGTAGATAAAAGAAAGCTTCAATTATTGCTGATGTTGAACTCCAAGTCAACTTCGGTGTGTGAGGGCTATAAGCCAGATTTTAATTTGATTTATGAAAATTAAGAAATATTACATTTTTCACTTTGAGTATCATGGGAAAATTCATAACTGTCATATTTCAAAATCCACAGTGGTACATTAGAATCCCATATCTAGTTTCCCAGCTATTCTGCTGAAAGCACCTTCAGATTTTAATATCCATCTTGTAGTCATTAAGAGCTGTGTCTTTTGAATCAGAAAGACCTAGTTTGAATAATGACCATGCTTCTTATAAGGTACATAAGCAAAACTCACTTAATATTTTTGAGTTCCAGGTCCTTCCTCTGGAAATGGAGATACCTACCTCATAGGGTTATCATGGGGTTGATTCAATAATACATTTCCACGAGGCACTGAAATCATTACCTGGCACTTAGAATGCATTCAACAGATAGTAGCTCACAGGATTATTTTGGTGGTGCTGGGTAGGGATTGTAAGCAGGGCCACCTGAGCTCTGTTGACACTGAGACAGGAGTTTGGGGAAACACTTTGCTCATTGGAATTCTCTGTCATCCCCACTTTTTCACCCACAGCACTTTGAAATGATAAATGACATCACTCCATGCTCAGAAGGGAAGGGGCGATCTTGTCATTAGTATAGATGGTTGTGGAAGAAAGTAATGAAATAAAAAAATCTCTTTTTAAAATTTTTCAATTTGTGTAAATTGTACATAGCATAGTATATATAGTCTCATAAGTCCTCCTTTAACAAAAGATATCATAGGGAAACATAAATAACAAGATAACATAAATAACATAAATAACAAGATAACAAGGGAAACATATTGGAGCTAAGAGAGTTACTAGAGAAAAAATTCTATAAAACTAATGAACCAAGTAAAAAATGGGCAAAGGACTTGAATAGACACTTCTTCAAGGAGGACATGCAGATGGCCAATAGACATGAAAAGACATGTAACATCACTAATCATCAGAGAGATGCAAATTAAAACTACAATGAGATACCATATCACACCTGCCAAAATAGCAATCATCAATAAATCAACAAACAACAAGAGCTGGTGAGGATGTGGAGAAAGGGAACCCTTTTGCACTGTTGGTGGGAACACAGATTGGTGCAGCCACTGTGGAAAGCAGTATGGAGATACCTCAAAAAATTAAAATTGGATCTTCCTTTTGACCCAGTAATCTCACTTCAGGAAATATATTTGAAGGAACCCAAAACATTAATTTGAAAGAATGTAAGGAGCTCTATCTATGTTCATTGCAGCATTATTTACAATCACCAAGATATGGAAGCAGCCCAAGTGTCCACCAGTAGACAAGTGGATAAAATAACTGTGGGACATTTACCCAATAAAACTCTACTTGGCCATAGAAAAGAAGAAAAGTTTGTCCTTTGCAATGGTATGGACAGACTTGGAGAACATTATGCTAAGTGAAATAAATCAG
The DNA here is from genome assembly GCF_014824575.4 of Sturnira hondurensis. Taxonomy (NCBI): domain Eukaryota; kingdom Metazoa; phylum Chordata; class Mammalia; order Chiroptera; family Phyllostomidae; genus Sturnira; species Sturnira hondurensis. The sequence goes on along the minus strand of NW_028091817.1, from coordinate 1,175,578 downwards.
TCAGAGAAAGGCAAATACTGTATATGTGATTTTATTCATATGTGAAATCTAATGAACAAACTGAACTAGCAAGGAAAATGGGGACATACTTATAGATGGAGAGCAGGATGACAGCTAATGGGGGGAAGTTAGGGAATAAAAGGATTGAATAAAAATGTAAGAGGACTCATGGATGTGGATAACAGTGTGGTGATTGCTAGGAGGAGGGAGGTAGAAGAGGACTAAAGGGTAATGAAAAAATACAATAAAGATTAAATAAAATACAAAAAAATATTTAGAATGAGAGATATAACTTTGGAGAAGGGAAAAAGTGGGTAAGGAGACCCAATGAAAAGAGGGAGAATGGAGTCCTCATATTAATCAAGAAGTTAATACTTGGGTGAGATATTTCCAATGCTTAGCAATAATAGATTATCACTATAACCAATTGGGTGGAAAAACTGGAGCAGGCCATTCCAAGATGGAGGAGCATCATGGGCCATTTTCACTTTGGAATTCTTCAGAGAGGACTTCTAGTTTCTGCTTATGTCTCTATCAATCCAGGAATCAGTTCAGCCCTGAGCTGTCATTGGCAGGGCAAGAGATGGGTGGAGGGTGGGGGTGGGGTGGGGGTGGAGGTGTGGTATGGCTGGCTATCACATTGAAGAGGAATTCAGGGTCCTGATCAGGTCAAAGATCATTCCTTCTCTGGTAGGATTCATCCCACATTCTGGAAGGAACATTAATTCAGGACCCAGCTGTGTTCTCTGTAGCTCATTTGCAAAAGGTAGGAGACCATTTTTCAAGCAGGTGGAGAATATTGGCGAGGAGAATGGAATGAATGAAAGTTTGGATTTAGGGAAGAATAAACCATATTCAGAGTTGCTTGACTGGATTGAAATGTTACATTGTTACATTTTTGTAGGTGAGAAATAGAACTTGACACATCCTCAGGAGTTCCAGCATGATGGACTCAAAATGCACCCCTCTAGCTGTGGGCAGAGCACAGTCTCTCGCTTATCTGAAGCAAGAGACTGAAAATCAGAGAGTTTGAGAGAATGTGAGGTTGAATTGCACATTCAGAAATTGCAAACAGAATCTCTACATTCATTAAGAGTATAATTATAGAGCTTTTCCTAGGTGCCAGAAGCTGTGCTATCCGGGCACTGTGGATATAAAGGTAAGTCACAGTCCCTCTTTTTTCAGAGATTACAGATTTCAGGGGAGAAAAGGAAAATACACAATGAAGCATTGTGATAAATGTCACAGTAGAGACTCCTACAAACTGCATCTCTGCCCTGGAAGAAAGAAGAAGGTATCTATCAATTTGGCCTGGTAGGGCTGGGGAATACTTTTCTAGGAGGGTGACTTTGGACCTGAGTCTTGATAAACTAATGGTGGTTCATTAAAAGGTTAATGAAGAGAGAAGTATGAGTGATGGTTGAAGATGTAGAAGACTATGGCGATGTGGTTGGAGAAATTCTGATCACTTTGTGGGTGAGAGTAGACTGAAATGTTTTGAGAGCAAGTTGTAAAAGGCCTTGTAAACACCACTGAGCATGAACTTTATGCTGTGGGCAGCAGTTAGCTGATGGTCTTCAAAGAGGGGGTTACCAAAATCCCTTGGAAGGATATGGTGATAACACAGGCATTGGGATCCAGGGTAGGCAGCAGAGGAAATAAAAAGAAAGCGACAGATGTGACTTCAAATAAAATATGGCTCAGTTCTTCTCTTGCAGGGCAAGAATCCTCATTTATTGGGAACTGGAAAAGTACTTAAGGTGATGATATTGTTCTGCTAGGGTGGGCCCAGTCTGAAGGTAATTTTTCAAAAGCAGCTGCTCTAAGTGTTAGTTAAAAGGTACCAGGGGATTCGCTGGACACAGGTGTCATGTTCAATCTTATTCATCTATCAATAAAGCCTGACTCCAAGTGCCGGCTGGATGGCAGCACAGCACCTCTGAGACAGGAATTCTATTAACAGATGCCTGTCACTGCTTCAGGCTGGGCTGGGCTGGGCTGAGGCTTTTGGAGACAGCCTCACAGCCTTGGCTTCCACTCTGCTTCGCCATCACTTTCGCTATGGCTCCTGCCTGGGTAGCTCAAATATATATACATATGTCACTTATATACACGGATATATATGTCACTTACACTCTTCTTATTGTTTGAGTTTGTTTCAACAAGACATTCTTCTCCTGTGTTCTTAGTACAGGAAAATAAAACTTATGCATTTAATTTAATCATTTTTTAATAATGAATAGATGTAGTTGGTATAGCATGTTATACGGTATATAAGAAATACTCACGAGGAGTATTACTTTTACTTCTACCCTTTTACTTCTACCCTTTTCCCAGCTACCCAGTTTCTCTTCCCAGTGGCAAATACTATTGCCTGATCTCTTATGTACCATTTCAAAGATGTGCTGTATGATTACAGACATATGCATACCATTTTTAAAGCATAAATAGGATCACATTATGCACCTTATTCTCTAACTTATAAGCGTCTTAGGTATAGTTCCCAATACACCTGCACCCCCTTTTTAAAAGTATTCATGGGATCCCATTGTGAACATGTCTTCATTTATTTCATCAGGATACTATTCATAGACATTTAAATGGCTCCTAATTTTTTGCTATTACAAACAATGCTTCCATGAATATCTTTATTTCTCTTTTAGGCATATTTATAAGATAAATTCCTGGAAAAAGAACCGCTGGGTCTCTGGGTATAAATATTTATAATTTGAGAGCTTATCAAATTATCCTCTATAATGGTGGTCAAATGGAAGCTTATTTTCTCATGTTTTCTAAAATACAGTGTATTATAAAATTTTGACCATTGCCAATTTTATACTGAAACATGCTATTTTTTAAAATTAAATAATTATTTTTCAAGAACAGTTTTCTATTACTCCCATCCCACCCCCCCTCATGCTACCCCCTCCCTCCCATTTCCACCCTTCTCAGTTGTTGTCCATGTATCCTTTATATATGTTCCTCTAAATCCCTCCCCTATTTCCCCTGAAATTCCCTCCCCTCTTCCCTCTGGTTGCTGTCAGCCTGTTCTCTATTTCAGTGTCTTTGGTTATATTTTGCTTGCTTGTTTGTTTTGTTGTTTAGATTCCTGTTAAAGGTGAGATCATATGGTATTTGTCCCTCAACACCTGGATTATTTCACTCAGCATAATGCTTTCCAGTTCCATCCATTTTGTTGCAAAAGGTAGGAGCTCCTTCTTTCTTTCTGCGGCATAGAATTCCATTGTGTAAATGTACCATAGTTTTTTGATCCATTCGTTTACTGATGGGCATCAAGGTTGCTTCCAACTCTTGGCTATTGTAAATTGTGCTGCTATGAACATTGGGGTGCATATGTTCTTTGGAATTGGTGTTTTAGGGTTCTTAGGATACAATCCTAGCAGTGGAATTCCTGGGGCATAAGGCAGGTCCAGTTTTAGTTTTCTGAGAAAATTCCATACTGTTTTCCATAATTGTTGTACCAGTCTGCAATCCCACCAACAGTGAACTAGGGTCCCCTTTTCTCCACACCCTCTTCAACATTTGTTGTTTATTGCTTTGTTTATGATAGCCATTCTCACCGGTGTAAAGGGATATCTCATTGTGGTTTTAATTTGCATCTCTCTGATAGCAAGCGATATTGACCATCTCTTCATGTGTCTCTGGATCCTCTGTATGTCCTCTTGGAGAAGTGTCTGCTCAAGTCCTTTCCCCATTTTTTAATTGGGTTAGTTGTCTTCTTAGAGTGAAGTTGTGTGAGTTCTTTTTATATTTTGAAGATTAAATCTTTGTCTGAGGTATCATTGGCAAATATGTTTTCCCATACAGTTGGTTGTCTTTTTATTTGATTGCTATTTTCTTTAGCTGCGCAGAAGCTTTTTATTTTGATGAGATCTCATTTGTTTATTCTTTTCTTTATGTCCCTTGCTCTAGGGGACATATCAGTAAAAATGTTGCTGCGTGAAATATCTGAGATTTTCCTGCCAATGTTCTCCTCTAGGACTTTAATGGTGTCATGGCTTATGTTTAAGTCTTTTATCCACCTTGAATTTATTTTGGTGTATGGTGTAAGTTGGTGCTCGAGTTTCATTTTTTTGCATGGAGCTGTCCAGTTCTCCCAACACCATTTGATGAAGAGGCTATATTTACCCCATTTTATGTTACTTCCCCTTTTGTCGAATATTAATTGACTATAGAGAGTTGGGTTTATTTCTGGGTTCTCTATTCTGTTCCATTGGTCTATGTGCCTGTTTTTATGCCAGTACAGGCTGTTTTGATTACAGTGGCCTTGCAATAAAGTTTGGTATCAGATATTGTGATCCCTCCTACTTTGTTCTTCTTCCTCAAAATTGCAACTGCTCTTCAGGGTTGTTTATGGTTCCATATAAATTTTTGAAGTGTTTGTTCTGTCTGTGAAATATGCCATTGGTACTTTAATAGGTATTGCATTGACTCTGTAAATTGCTTTGGGTAGTATGGACATCTTGATGATGTTACTTCTTCCAGTCCATGAACACGGTATATGGTTCCATTTGTTTGTGTCTTCCTTGATTTCTTTCTTGAGTTGTGTACTTTTCTGCATACAGGTCTTTTACCTCCTTGGTTAGGTTTATTCCTAGGTATTTTATTTTTGTTTTGCTATATCAAATGGGATTTGTTCTTGATTTATACTTCTGCTGATTCATTGTTAGTATGCAAAAATACCTTTGATTTCTGGATATTGACTTTGTAGCCCACTGTCTTGCCAAATTCATTTATTAGTTCAAGCAGTTTTTTTGTAGAGTCTATAGGATTTTCCATCTATACTATCATGTCATCTGCAAACAATGCCAGTTTTGTTTCCTGCTTTCCAATTTGAATGCCTTTTATTTCCTTTTCTTGTCTGATCGCTGAGGCTAAAACTTCCAATACTATATTAAATAGAAGTGGTGAAAGAGGATAACCTTGTCTGGTTCCTGATCTTAGTGGAAAAGATTTTAGTTTTTGCCCATTGAGTATGATGCTGGCTGTAGGTCTTTCATATATGGCCTTTATTATATTGAGGAATGCTCCTTCTATTCCCACTTTGCTGAGTACCTTTATCATAAATGGGTGTTGTAGCTTATCAAAAGCTTTTTCTGCATCTATTGATATGACCATGTGGTTTTTGTCTTTGCTTTTGTTTATGTGGTGTATTGCATTTACTGATTTGCGGATATTGAACCATCCTTGCATCCCTGGGATGAATCCCAGTTGGTCGTGGTGTATGATCTTTTTGATGTATTGTTGGATGCGATTTGCCAATATTTTATTGAGGATTTTAGCATCTATGTTCATCAGCGATATTGGCCTGAAGTTTTCTTTCTTTGTTGTGTCTCTGTCTGGTTTTGGAATTAGGATGATGCTGGCTTCATAAAGAGTTGGTGAGTCTTCCATCACTTTGGGTTTTTTGGAATAGTCTGTGAAGAATCGGAGTTAGTTCTTCCTTAAAAGCTTTGTAGAATTCTCCTGTGAAACCGTCTGGTCCAGGGCTTTTGTGTGATGGGAGTTTTTTTTTATTACTGCTTCAATTTCATCTGCTGTTACTGTCCTGTTCAGGTTTTCTGCTTCTTTTTCATTGAGTTTTGGAAGATTATGTTTTTCTAGAAATTTGTCCATTTCACCTAGGTTTTCAAATTTCTTGGCATACAGCTCTGCTTAGTAATTCCTTACAATCCCTTTTCTTTCTGTGGTATCAGTTGTAATCTCTCCTCTTTCATTTCTGATTGCGTTTATTTGGGTCCTCTCTGTTCTTTTCTTAATGAGCCTACTTAAAGGCTTATCTATTTTCTTTATCTTTTCAAGAAACCAACTCCTGGACTCAATGACCCTTAGAATTGTGCTTTTAGTCTCTATGTCATTTAATTCTGCTCTGATTTGGTTATTTCCTTCCTTGTACTTGCTCTGGGCTGTCTTTGTTGTTGTTGTTCCTCGAGTTCTTGGAGGCGTAGGGTTAGGTTGTTTGTTTGAAATGTTTCTATCTGTTTTAGGTAAGCCTGTATTGCTATGAACTTCCCTCTCAGGACTGCCTTCACTCTGTGCCATAAGTTTTGGGTTGTTGTGAGTTCATTTTCATTTGTTTCCAGAAACTTTTTGATTTCTTTCCTAATTTCAATCTTTACCCATTCATTGTTTAATAGCATACCATTAAGTCTCCATGGTTTTGGGTGTTTGGGTTTTTTTTTTCTTTCGTGTTGATTTCCAGTTTCAGTCCCTTGTGGTCAGAGAAAATGCTTGGTATGATTTCAATTTTCTTGAATTTGTTGAGGCTTGTTTTGTGTCCTGTCATGTGGTCTATCTTTGAAAATGTTCCATGTGCATTTGAAAAGAATATGTATTTAGCTTCTTTGGGATGAACGGCTCTATATGTATCAGTCAAGTCCACTTCATCTAGGGCATTGTTCAGTGCCACATATCTTTGTTGATATTTTGCTTGGAAGATCTGTCCAATTTTGACACTGTGGTGTTAAAATCCCTTACTATAATTGTGTTGCTGTCAATATCTTTCTTGAGGTCCTCTAGGATTTTCTTTATGTATTTGGGTGCTCCTGTGTTGGGTGCACATATATATATGATGTTAATGTCTTCTTGGTGGATTCTTCCCTTGAGTGATATGAAGTGACCTTCTGAGTCTCTATTTATGGCCCTGTTTTTGAAGTCTATTTTGTCTGATATGAGTATTGCTACCCCAGCATTTTTTTTCTGGCCATTTGCTTGGAAAATTTGTTTCCATCCTTTCACTTTTAGTCTGTGGTGGTCTTTTGTCCTGAGGTGGGTCTCTTGTAGGCAGCATATGTGTGGGTCATGCTTTCTTATCCATTCAGCTATTCTATGTCTTTTAATTGGAGCATTAATCCATTTACGTTTAAGGTTATTATTGATAGGTACTTATTCATTGCCATTTTTGTACCAGAGTTCCTCTCTGTCTCTCTCTTTTCCTTCCTTTCCTTAATGCAGCCCTTTTAGTATTTCTTGTAGAGCTGGTTTGGTGGAGGCATATTCTTTTAGACTTCTTTTGTCTTGGAAGCTTTTTATTTGGCCTTCTATCTTGATTGAGAGCCTTGCTGGGTAAAGTAGCCTTGGTTGTGGGCCTCTGTTTCTCATTACTTGGAATATTTCTTGCCATTCTCTTCTTGCTTGCAGTGTTTCCATTGAGAAGTCAGTAGCTAACCTTATTGGGGCTCCCTTCCTTTTCCCTCCCTTCCTATGCTACTTCCTTTTTCTCCCTTGCTGCCTTTAAGATTCTCTCTTTGTCTTGGAATTTTGCCATTTTAATGATGATGTGTGTTGAAGTGGACCTCTTTGGGTTCCTCTTGATTAGGACTCTCTGTGATTCCTGGATTCGTGCCACTTTTTCTCTCATCAAATTAGGAAAATTTTCCATCATTACTCTTTCAAATAGGTTTTCTATCCCTTGTTCTTCTTCCTCTCCTTCTGGTATTCCTATTATTCGGATATTATTATGTTTCATATTTTCTTGCATTTCTCTTAATCTGTCTTCATTCTTTTTGAGCCTCTTTTTTTTTTCTTGCTCTTTCTGGGAGATTCTTTCTACTGTGTCCTCCAACTCACTGATCCGATCCTCTGCCTCATCGATCCTGCTTTTCATTCCTTCTTCTGTGTTCTTCAGTTCCAAAATTGTATTCTTCATTTCCTCTTGGCCTTTGCTGATAGTTTCTATTTCCTTTTTCATGTTGATATAGTTTGTGGAGAGCTAATTGTAGCTCCCCTCTAGTTTCTGTCCACTCCCCTCTAGTTTCTGGTAGCTCATTGTGAGCTCTTTGAATTTCCTGATAACTAGTGCTTTGAACTTAACATCTGATAGCTGACTTGCCTCTCTTTCATCTAACATTATTTCTGAGACTTCCACCTTTTTTTTCATTTGGGCATTGTTTCTTTGTCTTCCCATTGTTTATGAGACTCTTCTTGTTAGCCTCAGCTTCTTAAATTGATCTGTTCTGAATCCCTGGGTTTATGGTATGAACTTCTGTGGTAGAATACCTGTGAAATTCAGTGTTGTAGTCTGCAGGTATCTTGATGTTCTCCGCTTCCACCTACTCCTCTCTTTGTGTGTGTGTGATCAGTTGAAGGGGGAGGCAAAATGATTTATGACAGCAGGAGAGTATTTTATGATATTTACAGTCACAGCTGGTTGAGAAGAGTTAGAAAATCTTTAGGCTATATATAGTGTTAACCGTAATCTTCAACCCAACCTGCCACTTTTAAGAAAGGATGGACAGAAGATAAGTCTCTTGTTGGGGAGCGAAGGCTTGTGAGTTGGATCTAGAAAGCAGTGAGGTTGCGGGTGGTCATATTTTGAGGTAAGGTGAGTGTAAACAATAGTAAATAGGCATAGCGTGTGAGCAAGTAGAGTTAATCACTATAGTAATAGAATTCAGGAACCTCTAAAGTGGGCTCAGACCCTAGAGATGTGTTGTGAATTATTTACAGTGGTATAGAAAGCAACAAACAAACACACAAAAAAGGCAGAAGTGAGGAAAAAGCAATAAGTTTGGAATGAAAGGAAGAAGGACTAAAACAGAAAAAAAGAAAAGAGAGGAACAAAGTACTGAAAGATACAGCAGGAATAAAGTTTAAAAATGTATGATTACTGAAAAAAACGTTTTAAAAAAAGTAGAAAAAAAAGTAAAAGAAAAATAGTTAAAAAAACCCTCTCTTGTTGGTTTCAAACTGTCCAATCTGATTTTTCTGGTTTTGGCAGGACTTCTCTGTGGATTGAGTTGTAGGCTCAGGCACACTCCTGAACACCAGCCAGGCTATCAGACTGGGGTGTGGGCGCCTGCCCACCCGACAGTCAGTCTGGGTCCCACGGGATCTGGAACTGGTCCTTCCCAGTCCTGTGCCTGAGTGAGAAGCAAGTCAAGCTGTCTTCACAGGAGAACACCTCAGTCCACTTTCCAATAAAAACTTCTCCAGAAAGCCTGCCTCTCAGCCCAGCCCAATCCCCAACCTGACTGGTTAGGACAATGCTCCTCTCAAATTTCCTGGGCTGGCGAGCTGGTGGTCTGGCGACCACAGAGACCGCAGCTGAACACGGCCCCCCGTCCTCGCTGCAAACCTAGGCTGACAGGTCTCTGCCAACAAGCCCCACCTAGATGGGGAGGGAGGGAACCAGCTCTCTTCCAAGGACCCCGCAGCCGGCCCAAGGCTCCACTGGGTGGTGGGCTCCCGATGAGTCCTCTGTGGCACTGGCCACAGACAGAAACCTCTACACCCCTAACGCAGTGGCAGCGGCAGGGCCAGCTGCCCTCGGCCAGCCCATAATGCCTCGGAGCTGGCCAAGGGCAGCTGGCCCTGCCGCTGCCGCTTTTGTCTTTACTCACAGGTGCCGGGCTCCCAATGAGTCTGTGGCAGACGCCCCAACACTGGCCATAGACAGAAGCCTCTGTGCCCTGAAAGCTGTGGCAGCAGCAGCTCCAAGACCATTAGGCGCTGGCCAAGGGCTACTGGTCCCGCCGCTGCTGCTCCCGCCACTGTTGCTTTTGACTTTACTCTGGGGTGCCTGTCTCCTGATGAGTCCTCTGTGGCAGATGCCCATGTCGGTGGGTGCAGACAGAAGCCCCTGGGCCCTGACGGCTGTGGCAGACGCGGCTCCAAGGTCTTTACATGCCAGCCAAGGGCTGCCATCCTGCCGCTGCTGCCCTTAACTTTACTCAGGGGTGCCGGGCTCCCTATGAGTTCTCTATGGCAGACACCCCTGTCGCTGGGCGCAGATGGCAGCCTCAGCTCAGGGCCATTATGCGCTGGCCCAGGGCTGCCGACAGCCTGGCTGCCTCCGTCCTTACTCAGGTCCCTGAGACCCCATCGACCTGTAGCTGTCTGGTCCTTCAACTATCTCTGGTCTCTTATTTTCATAAATGCTGGGGAATTGTTGGTTGGGGAATTGATTGCGCTATTCCTCAGTAGATCTGCCAGGATTTTCTCCCAGGGGTAGGAGAACTGGACTCACTCTGTCCTACTCCATGGCCATTTTCTTTGAAACATGCTATTTAGTTTTACTTTTCATGTCTCTTATTTTTAGTAAAGCTGGTCATAGATACATAAAGACTCATTTGTAATTATTTTTAAAGAAAAAAAACTCTGATTGTATATCTGGACTGTTTTCCTATAGTATTGTTTATCTTTTTGTTATTGGTTTTTAAGAACACATTACATATTCATAAAAGTATTTTTATGTTTAATATGCAAATATTTTTTCACAGTTTGTTGTTCAGATTTCGACTTTATCTTGTTTTCTGATAAGTTTTAAAATTTTTGTGTGGTAGAATTTCTTTGATTATACTTTCAGTTTTGGATCATACTTAGTATATTGCAACTATGAGATTATTTTTAAAGTTTTCATAATCTCTTTTAGTACTTTTAATGCTACTAAAAAGCATTTGTTTTGAAATAACTGTAGACTCACAGAAGATTTTTAAACTAGGCTTCACCCACTTTTGTCTAATGTTGACATTTTGAAGTGAGCATAGCTACAATATTCCTAATTGAACTGTGGACTCTAGCAGTTTAAAATTTCTAGTTTTCCACAAATGTTCTTTCTCTGATGCAGGTATCGATCTAGGACCCTGTATTTTATTTAGTTGCCCTGTGTCCTTAGTCTCCTCCAACCTGTGAAAGTTCCTCTATCTTGCTTTGTCTTTTGCAACCTTGACCTTTTTAAACATACTGGTCAAATATTTGTAGGATGTCCATATATTTAGGTTTATCTGATGGTTCTCTATTAAGGTTATGGATTTATGAGAATGTCAGAAAGGTGTGCTTTTCTCAGAGCATTATATTGGGAGCACACAGTATCAATGTCCTACTATTGGTAATGTTAAATGGGTGTCTGCCAGGTTTTTTCTACTGTAGTTAGCATCTTCCCCTGTATAATTAATAAGTATTTCGGGGAGTTACTTTGAGGAGGTATATGTACATATTAATATACATACATACTGTATTTATTTACCTGGCTTTAAATACAATTAACATTTTTAATTAAAAACATATGCATTTTTACAGATAACTCAGACTCCAATCTAGCACCAAATTCTACAGTTTCCCCTTTGTTTATTTGTAACTTCTTTCTTCAACAATAAGAGATCTGTACTTGTCTGTAATACATTTACTTATTTGTATATAAGTTTAAGCCTGGTGTATCTGTAGTTTCCAATTTACTAGCACATACCCCTGTGTGAAATAAATGCACTAACTAGAATATAGTGTTTGTGTATAGATAATTTTGTCTCTAGCCTGTACTCAGTCAGAAAACTTTTTTTTCATGCAGGTAAGCTCTATTCTTACCTATGTACCTCTTCTGTGTAATTATGTTATTCATATGCAATACAGTTATATGCATTTGTCATAGTCTGCAGGGCATCTTCAGTTGCCCCAACAACCCAGTTGTTTTTTTAAAATTGCATACAGTAAAAGGCACAATTTGTAGTGTGCATTTCTACAGATTGTGACAAATTCATGGAGGTGTGTATGAGCCCCAGAGTACTACAGAGGACAGTTTCACTGACCCCAACATCTCCCATTCTGCCCCTTTGTAATGAATTCCTCACAACTCAAAGTCTGACAACCACTGTTCTGTTTCTTATTCCTATAGTTTGGTCTCCTCAAGGATATCATATAGCAGTGCCCTCGGGGGTTTTCCGGATTGGTCTCTTGATTCAACAATGTTTGGATGGGGCAGACCCAAGGTCACCTCTTCATCCAGCCTCCAACCATACTCCAACTTCTTTTCCAGTCACCACCTTTAGAACCATCTTAGCCACCCTTGGCCTCCAGACCAACCAACACTTGTTTTTGAGTTTAACTCCTTATCATCAAGCAACCACAGGCTCCCAAATTCGTCATTCTGCATCTAAGGGCCTCCTACTTACCTACACCAACCTCTCTCTGGGCTTCTATTTTGACTGAGGTGATGTGGCCCAGGAGGGTGTGGACCTTTCTTGCATGAGTTGACTGAGGAGAAACATGAGCGTGCCAACGGTCTCTTTATAATGCAAAGCCAGTGGTGTGGCCACACCCTATTCCAGGACATGAAGAATACTTTCCAGAATAAGTGGGGTGACACTCATGATGCCATGAACCCAGTGACTTTCTGGAGAACCAGTTTCTGTATGTGCAGGTGAAACTTGTCAAGAAGATAGGTGATCACCTGACTCACTTCTTCAGGCTGCCAGCTCCCAGGCTGGGCTAGATGAGAGAGACACTTCAAAAGGCTCCCCCGTAAGCATGATTAGCAGTCTTTGAAGCCCAGGGGACTTTGAGAGGTTCCTGTATGACCCCCTGGTATCTGGCTTCTGCCTGAGTCTTTCCCTAAAATTACTAGGCACCCTTTTAACCACCCTGGACCCCCCTTCTCATGCCTTAGACCAAATGGAAACAATAAAGTGCTTTGTGGTAAAAAAAAAAGAATAACATGTGAATGACATTGATCCATATATAGCTTTTTGATTATGGCTTCTTTCACTTAGCCAGACTCATGTAAGATTAATCTTAGTGGATCAATAGTGCATTCTTGTTAGAAAATAGCATATTTATGGAAGCATAATTGATGTACAATAAGCTGCAAATACTCAATGTTCTGTTTGATAATTTTTGACATAAGTATATGCACCCATAAGAATCTTCACTATAATCAAGATGGTAAACATATCTGTCACTACCAAAAATGTTTTGTCCTCCTTTGTAATCACCTCTCATGCCCTTTCCACTTTTTATGTCAGGAGCAACTGCTAATCTCCTTTCTGTCACTGGAGGTAAATTTACATTTTCTAGAATTTTATATGAATATACTAATATATGAATATAAAGTTGTACAATATGCACTCCTTTTCATCTGGCCGCTTTCACTCAGCAAAATTACTTTGAGATTTATTCATGGTGTAGGATGTTACACTAGTTCACTTCTTTTTATTGCAGATTAGTATTCCATTGTATGGATGGAACGTAGTTTGTTTATCCATTCGCTTTTTATGGGAATTTGGTTTGTCTCTAGTTTCTGGCTACTACAAATATAGTGACCATGCTCATTCAATTACCAGTGTTTTGCATGGATATATATTTTCATTTCTCTTGGACAAATACCTAGAGTAGAATGGTTGAATCAGAAGGTAGGTTATGCTGGTCCTTTTAAGAAACTGTCAAAATCTTGCAAAGTTGTTACCCCATTCTACATTCTTATTAGCAATGCATGAAGTTCTAGTTTCCCCATATTGTTGCCAACACTTGATATGGTTAATCTTCAAAATTAGACATTCTTGTGGTCATGTGGTGGTATTTTATTGTGTGTAATTCACAGTTCCCTAATAATGAATGGTGTTGAGTACTTTTTCAGGAGTCTGCCATCTTTTCTAATAAAATATTTTCTTGAATTCCATGTTTATTTTTTAAAGTTGTTTATTGAACTTTGAGATTTTAAAATGTATTTGAATATATTTAATTTCATTATATGTTAAAAATCTGTTATCAGGTATATGACTTGTAAATACTCGTCTGTAGCTAGTTTTTTTTCAGTCCATGGGTTTTTTGAGAAGCAGAAGTTTTAAATTTTGTTGAAGTCCAACATATCAGTTTTTTTTTTAGGAATCGTGCTTTTGGTATTTTATGGAAGAAATTTTTACTTATCTCAAGATCACACAGATTTCCTCCTGTACTTTCTTTTGAATATGTTATCTTTTATGCTTCATATTTAGGTCTATGAGTTAATTCTGGAGTTAATTTTAAGTTAATTTTTCTTTATGGTATGATGCAAAGGATGGTTTGAAGTTTATTGTTTTGCTTCCCAATATCCAGTTGTTCCAGCATCATCTGTTGCAAAGACAATCTCCACTGAATTGCTTTTTTACTTCTGTAAAAATCAGTTATCTGTGTGTGTGTGGTTCTATTTCTGGATTCTCTGTTAAATCAGCCTACTTGTTTATCTTTACATCAATAACACACTATCTTAATAATGTAGTTTTATAATAAATCTTGAATTCAGGTAGAATTAGTCCTCCAATGCTCATCTTTTGCAGAATTGCTTTGTCTGTTCCAGGTCTTTTGAATTTCCATATGAATTTTTAAAATTTGTCAATTTCTACAAAAAAACACTTTTGACTTTTATTTTGATTTTATTAAATCTATATATCATTTGGAGAAAATTTTAATACTTAATATTATTTACTTTGAGATAAATAAATATCTCAAAGTAATATATTTATCTTCAACTGATAATTATAAATATCTCTCCAGCCATTTAGGTCTTATTTATGTTCTCTGAGAAGTTTTGTAGTTTTCACAAGTATTTTACATCTTTGTAAGATTTATCCCTAAATATTTCATCATTCTGATGCTATTGTAAATTATTTGTGGTTAAATTTCTATTTTTGATTTTTTTTACTAGCATAATAAATATAATTGATTTTTTATGTTGGCCTTGTTTTCTATAATCTGGCTAAATTTATTATTTTCAGTAGATTTTTTCGTGATTCTGTTAAATTAGTCTCATAGATGATCACATCATGTGAAATAAAGACAGTTTTATGCTATCTTTTTAAACTGTATGCATTTACTTTCTTGTACTTATCTTACTCTGATAGAATATACAGTACAATGTTGAGTACAGATGGTGAGAAGAGATATTCTGGATTGCTCCTGATTTCAAAGGGGTAGTCATTTAATTTTTCACCATGAAATATGTTAGCTGCAAGGTTTTTAAATAAGTGTTCTTTATTAGGTAGAGGAAGATCTCTTCTATTAAATCTATATATCATTTATCTCTTCTATTCCTAGTTTGTGGAAAGGCTTTTTTAAAAAAAATCAGGAGTAGATTTGTTAAATGCCTTTTCTGTATCTATTGAGATCATAATATTTTAGTTTATTAAAATGCAAGCAAAAGGATAATGAAACAAAACCTTCCAACTTACAGTTCTACACCCAGTGAAATAACTTTTAAAAATAATGATGAAATAAAATTGTTTTCAGGCATACAAAAGCTGGAATATTCATCACCATCAAGTCTGCACTGTAAGAAAAAATAAAGAAAGTACTCAGATGGAAGAAAAATGCTACCAGATGGAGATATAAATCAACACTAGGAAACGAAGAATACAGGAAATAGTAGCTACACTGGCAAATATGTAAGGTATTTTCTTACCATTTAAAACTGTTTAAAAGATAATTATTTAAACAAAAATAGTAACTGTGTGGTCTAGGGTTCATACCATATGTAAAAGAGAAATGTATTAAAACAATAGCATGAAAGTTGGAGGGAAAAAACAAAGCATACTATTGGAAGCTTCTTACACATAAAGTGTGCAATATCACTTGAAGCTAGACTGGTAAATTTTTTAAAAGTTTAACATAAAGCTTAAAGCAACCAGTAAAATAACATAACAAAGAATTATTGTTCATAAGCACCATAGTTGTTAAATTTGACCCATGAAAAATATTCAACTCATCCAAAACAAGGCAGAAAACGAGGAAGAAAGAAAATGTAGATAAATAGAAATGTAATTGTAACATGACAGAGTCTAGCCTAACCAAGTCGATAATGCATTGAGTACCAATGGTCCAGTTTGATCTGAGCTCCAGCACTTCTCCTTCTTGTCCTTCCAGGTGGTTCTTCTCAGCCTCAGCTAGTTTCCCAAAGGCATTTGCTGTTCAGTGTTCCTGTGAATATCAGGTGAGCCTCCTCTGCAGGTCCCTGCAGTTCTGTTTCTGTAGCTCTTTTGTCTACTTCCCTGTCTTTGGAGCTCTAGCCATGTTGGTTTCTCTGAATTCTCAGCTCTGTTCCTTCAACACAGGGAGCAGCCTGCTGGGGTCCACCGGTCCCCTCTCCCCAGGATGCCATTGGAAGGGCTCTCCAGGCTGCAGGCTGAGACAGACAGACAGCTGACCTGATTTGATTCCAGTCCATCAGGAATCATTGTTCTCCATTGCCTGGCATCCAGGGTCTTGCAAACTGTTGTTATATGTATTTTTGTGGGTTTTTTGTTTGTTTCCACTGAGAAGGTATATCCATTCTCAGGTCTACACCTTGATCAGAAGTGGAAATCAGTTTATTCCTCTTTATTGCTGAGAATATTCCATTGCATGGATGTATGGCAATTTGTTTATTCATTCACTTATTGAAGGTCTTGATTGTTTCCGGCCTTTTTCAATTATGAATAAAGCTTCTATAAACATTTGCATGTCATTTTTTGTGGGAACATAAATTTTCATTTCACTTGGATAAATACCAGTCGTTACACAGTCATTTGTTAAGTGTGTGATTCATGTAAACAAGAAAACAAACAGCCAAAGACACTGTAATACAGAACGTGCTGACAGGGTCCAGAGGGTAGAGGGGAGAGAAGCACAGAGTAAAAGGGGATGGAATCACATGAATAAGTATGAAGGACACATGGACAATAACTAAGATGGGGGGCGGAGATGGGAGGGGGTGGGGAGCACTGGGGGGCAGGGCTGGGAATACAAGAAAGAAAACTGTACTTGAACAAAAGTTAAATAATAAAAAAAGAAACTGCCATATTGTTTATCAGAGTAACTGTGCCATTGAGCATTTCCACCACAAATCTCTGAGAGCTCCAGTCATTCTGCATTCTTGCCAGTACTTGATGCGTTAAGCTGTTTGTTTCTATGTTAATTTCCTTATTTTTAGTCATTCTAATACATGAAAAGTGGTAAGTCATTGTGGCTTTAATTTGCATTTCCCTGATGACCATTGCTGTTGAACATCTTTTTGCATGCTTATTGGTCATCTCTATCTATGTCTTCTTTGTTGAAATGCCTGTTTATAACTTCCTCCCATTAAAAAAGTTGGATTATCTGTATTAACATTCTTTATTTTGAATGTTCTTTATATATTATGGTTACAAATCCTTTATCAAGTGTTGCAAATATTTTTGCCCAGTGTATAGTTTGTCTTAGGACATGTTTCATTTTTAAATCTCCCCTTTAGAGGGATCTGATATGTTGAAAAGACTGAGTTAGAATGTTTGTTAAATGTCCCTAAATCATGCATTAACTAATAGAAAAAAGAATTTTAAGTGCAGTATAGTAGTAATTTTTTTCCAGATATTTAATATCATTTATATTTATGTTACTGAGAAAACTGTGAGAGTGAATTAATTATAACAAGGTCAGGGCATTTATATTCTTTTTCTTGTTTGGCTACCATTTATGTGATCCTGAATCACATTGATTTCTCCAGGCTCAAATTATTCAGCAGCAAATGTTCAACTTGGACTAAAAGCTTTTTAAAGTTACTAGCATGGGGTGCAATAACTTACTTTATTAACTTTCTTCAGAGGTTATAGTCTTGTCTTTTTGTTTTTTACTTTATAATAACATAATAGTACCTTTAAAAGGTACTATAATGCGAGTGAATTCTTGTATTTTTTCTATTTCTCTTTTAAATAACTTGAGGACAAAAATGCATATGCAAATAAAAAGGGAGAGGAGAGTGTAAAGAAAAAAGATTTTACATTTTATGAAGATAAAACATCAGCACTATATTTATTTTTAATTCTACTTAAGAAAGATATTAGTAGACATAGACAGTAAATTATTTCAAATATAGTACACATAATATTTAGGGGTCATTGGAGTTTACTTGATCACTCATTTAAACTAAACATTTATTAAGTTGAGGTACTGTGTCAAAATATGTTCTGAAGAAAAATTTAGTCCTAGTGCCTTCCCCATCATTCTATTATGAAAAATGTTCAATGTACAAAAAATTGCAAGAATTATACAGTGAATACCCACAAACCAACCATGTGGATTCTACAGTTAACATTTTACTACATTTCCTTTATCATATAAATATCTCTTTATCCCTTACCAATTCACCTTTTTTCTGATGCATTTCAAAGCTGGTTAATTTTTAAAGTCTGAGTATTTATCACTAAGAAATGTATTGGCTGTGTGTTAAAATCATGTTTTCTAACATACTGGTCTATGAAAAAAAAACCAAACATCCTGCTAAATGCTGCTGCTAAAGTTCCCAAACCTCCAAAGAAATAAACAAACAAAAAGATTTATGGGCCCACCTCTGAATATGTTGAATCTGGATCTTGGATAAACCTAATAGCTGAATTACCCACCCATCCCCTTCCTTTCGGTCCACAAGTGTTTGGATTATCAGCAAAGGCATTGGCCCAGTCATAGCATGAGAGAGTCGATTAGAAACATTAAACATGGGGAAGACATACCTTAAACATAGGAGTTTGAAGAAGAAAGAGTCAGAGGGAACCAGAATAATGATAAGAGTGAAATTCTGTGAAGAAAAGGTTTACTCAGACAGCACTGAGAGTTGACTGGTGCTCTGAAAGGATGCTTTGCAAACCTAATTATCTGAAAAAATTAGTTATGAGAATTAAAGAATTATTCTTGTGTATAAAAAAGAGATTCTGATTTAGAAGCTCTGAATGAGGGCCTTAATCTGTATTTTTAACAAGGGATGCAGGCACTCTGGATGCTACTGGCCTATTGCCAGTATTAAGGAATGTCTCTAGCATGAAAGATGTGTCATGGAAAACAAAAGGAAACAAAAGAACTAGCTGAAACATGACAGCTTTTAGTAGAAGCTGAGGAACATTAGTGTGTGAGGGTCTCCAGCTGGATTCTCAGCTGTGTCTACTCCTAGAATTCAGACACATTGGGTCAGCTGCTAGAGCAGGCCACCAGAAGTTGATTGGCATATAGAGCCCTGTAGATAAACTTGCTCAAGCACCAAACTCATGTGCAGTCAAAGGGAGGGATAGGTCTGAGTTCCAGTCAGTGTTTTGCCCTCAAACACATATTCTGACCTTGGCTGCTAGTCCAGGAACCATTAATGAAGGGGTTTTTGAGCAAATACTAAAAGATTTGACTAATAACTCTAAAAAATTAAAACACACGCAACATTTCTTTGTTGTTCATCAGACATGGTGATGTGCAAAATGAAGGTAGTTTTACATGGAGATTGAGTGCACTAAGAACTCCAGGGGACAGCAGTCCTCAGCACTGGGCATGATTTGTGGTTCACAGTGAAGATAGCTGTTCCCAGGGGAATCCAGTGGCAATGCTCAGAGGCGCCCTTAGTACCTTAGGGATCATGGGAGCAAGTGTTAGAGGAAGAAAAGGTGGCCTTCATGCAGCGGTTACTCCAGACTTAATGTCATTCTCCTGGGCATCCTAAAACAATGGATGGTTGGGAGTTTATTTTCAGGGGATTTCAGTTATTTTAGTGTTGAAGTTGGGACAAGAATCAGCAAACCATGAGAAGAGATTTGTATCTGTGTCATGTTTTAGTCCCATAGGTGATCTCTCTGGAGAAGCTATGTAGTCATGATAAAGGGGGTGGTGAGGTAAACACCATCTAAAGCTGTATTTGTGGCTCCAATGAAAGCTTAATGTAGGGAGAGTTCTTAAAACATCAGAATGTAAATAATTTACTTTTCTCATTCATTCAGCAGGGCAAAGGGAGGGAAGATTAATGGGCAGTTTAAAAGAAAGTCCAGTTAAAACCTTTGCTGCCCTAATGTCATGGCAGCAAGAGTCAGTGTAATCTAAACAAAAGGGCAGCTCACCCATCTGGGCAGGGCTCAGAGACCACACAGTGGCTAAAAGTCGGCCATCAGCGGGGTCCTGCTCTTTATAGGCCATTTGTTTCCATTTGTAGTGAAAAAGGAGATGCTCTTGTAGAGGTTAAGTCACCCAGTTATTTGTTATAAACTTTCAGAAAGGAATTGGTTTGAAACAAGTCTTAAGTGTTTCAGTGACAAATATTTAATGTCACCTCTGAGATTTATGGCACTTCTGTTCACCCTTTGAAAGCTTTTAGTTCAGTGGCAAAGGTTACTGGAGGCTTGTCCCACAGAAAGACGGTTCTTTCTGGTTTTTCTTTTTCATCATTTTAGCACTGGTTGGAGAGTATTCCTAAGTTTCAGTCATGAATAATCACCCTTTCTGCCCACATCATCATTTGTCCTACAACCATGATTGTCTTCGGAGACTAATTGAAGGCATTGAAGAGCTCCTGGCATCTGGTCTACCCACGTTTCACACCTTCACATCAGTGATGAGGGAGGTGAGTGGGAAGGGCTGATTTCAAGCCATTCCTGCAGCCACAGGCCCACAGAGTCGAGAGGTCCACGAGTCTTTACCTGCGGTGAACCTATGGTACCCTGTCTAGAGTACCCGTTGTGCTGGGATACCTGTACTAGAATAATCCAAATGGTGAATCCTCATCACTTTGTGGCTAAGGCCTCACATTTTTTAATATCAAAATATTAAAAAATATTTTGATGAAAAAAATTTCATCTCTTTGATGAAAAGAGGTCCCACTGGCTTGATGACAGGAAATCAGGCATCCTGAAATTGTGCCCTGGCCCTTTGTAACAGGATGCTGGTTACTACACTGTGCTGCCACAGTGAGAGGTGGCTGCTGGCCATCGTGCAGTCACAACCATCTGCTGCTGGTACCCACACTGTCACCACCTGACCTTGGGGTGGGATGGAGGTGGGGAAAGCAGATAGGGTTTCCTTCCTAATTATACAAAGGCAGGGTTGTATCTCTCTTTGACAGTGACTCTAAAGCAGAGATGGCAAACAGAAGGCCCGAGGGCTGGATCTGGCCCTCCACCTTCTTTTATGCAGCTCAGTACCTTGTTTCCACCCAGTGGCAGTGCTGAGCTCTTCCTTAACTGTTAAGGAGTAGTTACACGCACACAGCCCTAAAATGACATTCAGCCCTTTGAAGGCAGCTGTGAGGCTGATGTGGCCCCTGGTGAAAATGAGTTTTTCATTTCATTTCATTTCACCCTGCGCTAGATCTATCCAGGCCGATTCTGAGAGGTCCTTAAGAAACTCTTCTTGTTGGATCCTAGCTTGCTCCACATCATGAAAGCAACAGCTAATGTGTATTGGGTGCTTATTACGTGCCAGGAGCTATTCTAATTTTTATACAATGAAGTATTCCATGAATATTCACAATAATTCTGAGATACATGCTATTATCATCCCCACTTTACATGAGGAGAATAAGGCACAGAGAGACTCAGTCATCTGCTCAAGGTCACACAGCTAGCAAAGGCTGAGTGGGATGGGAATCATCACTGTCAGACTCCAGAGCCCCTTAGTCATGCATGCTCCTCCATTATTTTACCCAACTCCTTGCCTTCAGGTTCAGGCCCAATTGCTAAAAGGCACTGAAAGGGACAAATTCATTCCCTTTTAGACCAGTGAATATAAGGCCCACCTGCCAAGTCTTTTTTTCCTATTCCAAGATAGACCTCTTTAAAAAAAACCAAAACACTGATACATTAGCTTTGGAAGAAACTCCACTTCTACCTGCAGTGCTCTGGCCTTGCGCTTTTGCTTGCCCAACAATATCACTTCTCCGAGGATGCTGCGAGATGGTGTTGTATGTTTCCTAAGATCATGGCTATTCAGCCAGAATACACCACAGTCACTTCTGTGTTCTTTTTTTTTCCAGACTCCTTTCCTGAGGGAAGGAGAAGGGCTCCAGGCTCGCACTGCTCTGCTGCCTTCTCCTGGCTGCCTTGGACAGCTCAGTAAACAGTAACACACAAAACTTGCAAGAACAGGCAGCATGTGAGTGAGGAGGGGAGACAAAGAACATGAATGAATTACCCACAGACATGGACAATGGTGGGAGGTGGACTGTGGGAGCAGGGGGTCGGCTGGATGGAGGAGGGCAGAGGGGGTAAAATTGGGACAACTGTAATAGAATAACAATAATAAAATAAAAGAAAGAAAGAAACAGTTTTCTAAATTGGTGGTTCATTGGGAATCAAAATGCTGCTGGAAAAAACAAGCCAAGGCATTTGTATTATAAAAATTAAAATATTTATAAGTGATTCTAATATAACATCTTGATTGCAAACCACTTAGCCAAACAAAAAATAGAGCAAAGACAGAGGCCTACAAAAAGATGTACCCTACTTATCTTATCAAATGCACTATCTAATTATAGACTAAAACACTTGTAGTCTGGGGTACTCACAGCACTCAGGTATTACACAATGATAAGTGTGTGCCTGTGTGTGTGTGTGTGTGTGTGTGTGTACACCTGCACATGTGTGATGCATTTGCTAACTAAAGCTCCTGTCCATGTGACAATGCTGCCAACTTTTTGGTGGCATAAAACTCTCCTGTTTTTTTTTTACATTATAATAACAAGAATTAACTTCCATTTAAATGAGGAAAGAGAAGATTAGCCAAATCTGTAGACATTTTTACTACACAAAATTTAATCTCAATAAATTCCTTTAAGGTTAGACAAAACGATTTTAGTAATCAACTTCATTTTTTCTTTTTCTACAGTGGCTCAAGAGTTGCCTATCACTTCAGTCCTTTTTTTGTTTTTATACTTAAAACTTAACTTGATAATGTATATATTCATGCTCATATCCCTCAGAACTTTTTAGGTATTGTTCCATAGTTTTCCAGCATTAGATTTTATTGTGTTGAAATCTGAGGCCAGCCAAACTTTACTTTGTGCATTAAAATATTATTTCTTGTCAGTAGGGATGAAGATTTTGCCTTTATCCTTGAAGTTTAATAATTTAATGAAGCTATGTCTTGATGCCAATAATTTTTTTGTTATCCTCCACATATATTCTATGGATTCAATCTGTGCTTTCAGTTTCTTTTGGGGGAGAAATTTCTTCTTTATTATATGCTTGAATACTTTTTCTCTTTTACTTAATCATAGGGATATTGATTAGCTTTATTTTGGATCTTCTTTGTCTCCCATTTTAATCATTCACTCTACAATTGCTTTAACTTTGTGTTTCCCATCCACTGAGCATATCCCAAGTCCTTCCTCTATGCCATTAATATACTATTTATAGTATATTAATATAGTATACTAATACATTAGCATTAGTATACTCTTTCAAGTATATACATTATATTGCATTTTTTAGAGGAAGAAACAGGTTCCAGTGAGGTTTATTCAACTATTCTTCTCGACTGCCATACTATTTAAACTCTATCTTATGTAAATAAATATACTAACATGTTACATTTTACATAAAATGTAATGTAAAATATTAAATTGTATATAATCCATATAAAATATAACATTAGGCTTTATAATATATATAAAACATTATATAATATACAGTAATATTTTATGAATATACCAATTAATACATAGTATGGTAATCTCCTTTTAGTTTTTCTATCTATTTTTGTGGTTTTATATTTTTGGAATAAACTCTAGAATCATTAATTTGACAAACATTTATTTATATTTTTATTGGAGATGTAGTAGCATACAGAATATTTTGAAAATCAACATATTTTCCATACTGAGGATTCCAATCAAGGCCACAGTATACCTCTCCATTTACTCAATTAACTTTATGTGTATTTTGCACTGATCTTGAAATTCATAAGTATTTTATATTTGTTGCTCTGGTGATTATTATTATTATATTAACCTTCCCCCTATTGCACTCTACTTGTTTTATTGTCAGTACATAGAAACATCAATATATTTTTAAAGCCCTGGCTGGTGTAGCTCAGTGGATTGAGCACGTGCCTGCGAACCACACACACGATCGCGGTTCGATTCCCAGTCAAGGCACATGCCTGGGTTGCAGGCCAGTTCCCTGCAGGCAATTCCCAGCAGGGGATGCATGAAAGGCAACCATACATTGATGTTTCTCTCCCTCTCTCCCTCCCCTCTAAAGATAAATAAATAAATAAAATCTTTAAAAATATATATATTTTTAAGATTAACATTGTCTCTTATTATTCTACCCATAGAATTCTCTTGGGTAGAATACTCAAGGGAAGCATAATAATTACCCATATGCTTCTCTTGAGTTTTATGTGGGGATAATTCTATTGTTTTAACAGTTCTGTGTCTTCCTTTCAATATGTCCAATTCTTACTCCACTTTTTGGGTCTGATTGCATTGGCTAGTTCTTCCAGAATGATGTCAAGCTGGTCCATCATTCCCCCTCAGTGGCTTATTCCCTCAGCTGCTCTGCTGGGGGTGACTGCCCTGAGCTGGGTTGGGCTCCAGGATGCAGGTTGGACCCAGGTGCTACATTTTATTTACTCTTGATTTATTCTGTGTTTATATTCAGAAATGTTCATTTAAGCCAACATGAGTCTTCTGTTTTTTTGAACCCAAAGCATCCATATTAACTTGTGCCAAGAGACCCACCACTAAACTCATGTAAACACTGCCCAGACATCCTCTGTCGACCTCCGGCAGCCACTCACTGTCACTTTCATGGTCACTCTTTCAAGTTCTCTTAGACCGACATTAAGTGATCGCTACTGCTTCCCTTTCCTCTGAGGGCTACACTTTAGTCCAATATTTCTCACACTTTAGTGTGCACTCACATCACCTGGAAGGCCTGTTTGAAATTAAATGCAGTTTCTGACTCAGCAAGTCCAGTGTGGGACCTGAGATATTATGTAGCTCAGGAGCTCTCAGGTGATATTGGTCTACAGGCCTCAGGCAGCAGTGGAAGGAATCTCTTCAACCAGGTGTACCAAGCCCTTGTAAAGAGGTATTGCTCCTAACTTCAGAGGACAGGATATCCCCTGGGCCTGTGCTGGGGTGGGGCTGGGAGTGCACATGTTCCAACAGCCTCAGCTATGCACCAGTCTCTGTGTCTCCTCGGACTCCTATAATCCAAACCCATCTTGAACTCAGTGACCTCTCATTCACCCTGCTTCCCCTGACATTTTATCCATATGCCCTTATGACTATCATGCAACATGTCACCTTAATGTGGTTAAAAATGAGCCATTTAAAAAGACTCACTTTGCTTCCTATTTTCTCTTTATTACCACCAGCAAACCCTCCCCATCCTCACAGCCATCAAATGCCACTGTCCCCAACTCTTTCAGATAAATACAAAAACTTCAGGGCCTTCTAAGAGTAGATTTAGGAGCCACTAAGATTATGACCTATTTACTTGGAATTCTGAGTAAATCCATTGGCCTTCCACAGATACTGACACTGAGCTACATATGCACCTAGGGAGATTTAAGTCTCAGCCTTCTATTTGCTTTTGGAGTAGTTCATCTTTGTTCAGTGGCAGTGGGTGGAAAATTTACACAGTATTTATTTCTTGCTCCAATAGCCTTCTTGGAAACTTCAGGAGGAGGTGATTTTTTTCAAAACAGAGGAGAAATAACAATGGTATTAACCTCACCACTGTGAAATCTATCCTTTAAAAATGGACATTATTCAAAAGGGAAGTATTAAAAAACTCACCTTCCCAATGAAGACAGATTTTCCCGTAATATGTCTGTCACTTAAAAAAATGTTGCAACAAATTTTTAGCATTTCAGGAAATCTCTGCTAAACATGTATTTTTGTGCTTTTGGATCCTTCTTGGCTTTTCCTTTTTTTTGCATTATTGCTCCTTCATAAAGGCCACAGCCCCATGAAGATCAGAGAGTAAGAGTGTCTCTGTGTTTTGCCCAGTAACCTTGGCAAGATGAGATTTATGGAAATGAGAACATTACAACCCGTGTAGCCCACATGGCCTTGATGAAGAGTAGTGCATTGGCAATTTGCAGTAAGCTGGGAGGGCAGAGGCTCCTCTGTGCTTTATGCTGCCTGCCCAGCCATCCACAGAGCTGTGGCAGGTGTCCAGAGGGCTTTCTTTGCAGGTATGAGGGAGCTAGAGGTACCTGTATTTCTAACAATGTAAACTGTTTCAAGTTCAGACAGTGCTATGTTAACACCTCTAAGCAGAAGCCTCTCAATCCAACTTCTTGATGATAATGAGCAAAAGCCAGGTGAAATAGTTTAATGAGGAGTGGGCAGTTTATTCTTCAAATGAACCCTAAATCAGACCCTACACTCAAGCGTTAGTGTGCATCTGAATTCTTGAAAGTGTGTTAAAAATGCCGAATGAAGAGGCTTGTCTCTAGATACTTTCATTCAGTAGGTTTGCATGGAACTCTGAATCTACATTTTAAACTAAAATGCCAACAGGTGAATATGAGGCAGGTGCTTTGAAAAGCCCACCTTGAGAAAAACTGCCCTAAGTTGTAGGCCTGAAAACCAACATGAGAAATTGGAGCACCTATCTATTACTGCCCCTCTGTGTAGGTTTCTTGTGCAATTCAGCTCAAGTTCTCAGCCCACTTGCAAGTTTGGTGGCCCAGTTCACAGATGGGGAGAGCGAGGCACTCAGATGTTAGGGCATTCACTCAGGTCTCACTGGTAGCAGTTGCCAGTAGTATTTGAGCAAAGAGGATGCCTAAGTAAAAGGAAATACTAATTAACTTGTTAAAAACCTTTGCTTAGACTATAGCAGGAATAAAATGAATGCTTCTTAACAAAGTGTAATTTCTCGTTGATACTCAGCATCTGTATTGTTTGTTTTGTTTTGTTCTGGGACACCTATAAATTAGCATGGTCTTAGTGGAAGTTACATTTGATGACTCAGGAATATTTTTCTACATTAAGCAACTCATATTTTTTTCTGGTCTGGACTGAAAATGAACGAAGAATAATACTAATTTTTATATAAACATAAAAATTATACATGTGCATGTGAGCTGCATTTATACTCTTATTCTGGGCTGTTATGACTTGGTTAAATTAACATTTTTTAAGTGGAGCACAGGGTGTCAGATGGTGATTCAAGGTTCAAGACTCAACAACAGACCACAAGAGAAATTGAAATAGTAGGTTCTCAGGTTCTGAAAGAAAAACCCTGCACACCCTGCAGTGGGGTGTGTGAGGGTCAGGGTCAGGACACAGGTAAGTCCAGGCAGCATGCAAGCAAGGAGAGAAGAGACCTGAACTTGGGCACAAGAATTCATGGGTGGAGTGTTTTGGAACTCCTGCCTAAGGCTCGATTGTCTATGTCAGACCAAAAGAGCAGGGTTCTGGTAAGCTCCAGGGGGTTTGATCTCAGGGGCACACAGCGGGAAGATCCTGGGAGGTGGTGAATCACCTCAGGAGCTTACATTTGCTGTGACACTGCAGACTACCATCTAGGGCATGTGCTTGAAAACAGGCTGGGGTCAGGTTAAGGTCCCTGCAGCCTACTTGGTCAAACAGAATGGGTGCAGAGGCAGCAATACCATGGGGTAGCTTAGCTGAGTTTTTGACATGGGATCTGCAAATATATGGGTGGCCCTGTTTAAGGGAAGGGTCAAGGGTATCTCTTAGGTTTCCAGCTGGATCACTTAGGTAGCAGAGGTGACAGCTAGTTTAAAGTGTATTGTTTTTGTAGAGCTCCTGGCCCTCTAGAAGTGGGGTAAATGTTTGGATACATACTACTGGAGATAGGGTCTGGGTGGGCTAAAGACCTACAGTCAGTAGTCATCAGTAATTGACATTGTGAATGTGCTCAAGATCTCTTACGAAGAAGGATAAAAAAAAAGAAGGGCCCTGAGGCAGCCTTGGGTATAGATCCCTTAAGGGCCCCTTTTAGTGATAGGGGAGAACAAAGGATGTAGAGAAGGAGCAGCCAAGGAAATACAGAAAGCCATAGAGAATGAGGATTCACAAAAGCTGAAGAAAGAGTTGTCTTTAGAGGGAGGTTTTGGTTAATTGTGTCACATGGATTTAGCTTCCTAGAAGTCATTAGTGACATGAGGGTCATTTCTATGACATTAGGGAGTAAGAATGTAGAAACCTTGTTGGTATGGTATGAGGAATGCATGAGTTATGAGACAGGGAAATAGTGCAGATAGAAAGTTCCAGGCTACTACTGAAGGGGAGGAAGAAATAAGTGATATAGCTAAAGGAGGAAGGAGGACAAAGAGAAGCTTTTTGTTTTTATTTTTTAGGCTAAGAGGAACTTGAACATGTGTAATTGCCAATGAAAAGGTTCTCCCAGAGAGAGAGAGAGAGAGAGCAGTTGGTAATAAAGGAGAGAAATCACAGATGCATTCTGAGCTGAGATAGTCTGTATGTTTGCAACCTGACTACAAGGAATCACTCTTTGTTAAGGCTCCAGTACTTCAAATGGGCTTGAGAAAGAATATGACCATTTTGCTGGGAGAGATGGCAGCCACAAGAACATGGGAAGCTTGCACTCCTGAGTTCTCACCTTACTTACCTGACTCCACAGCATTTGGTCTTCTGATTCAGTTGCATACATAAGAGAATTTTGTTATTTATCCTTCAGAAAATGAATTATATCCAAAAGAGATCTCATTTGAGTCCAGAGGATGTAATGCTATCAGCCCACTAGACAGAAATAGCTTGTTTCTCTCTTGGTTCACTGGATTCTTAACAGCAGGATTTCATGTTTCACAAATGCTTCTATCCTGCCTGTGTATAGCTGACATGTTCTCCACCACTGTTTTCTCAATTAAGAATGTTGTGTTCCACATATAGGACACAGGGGTCTCTGAATGGCAGAGTCTGCAGAAAGGCTGACATTGCAAAATGAAATTTAGAATCTGAGAGATGGCACCAAGCTGGGAAATTTACATACTATCAGAAAGAGAACTAGCTGTCTGGAATAATTGAAAGCCACAGTAATGACAGGAGTTGTCCTTAGGGAGTAGCATTAGGAAATGTAATAAACATTTGCCAAATCCAAGAGCTTCTATTTTCTACCTATTTACCACAAAGAGATGCTCTTAAACTTACAGCTAAATGTCTTTCTTGATATGATTTAGTTGCTCAAATGTTGAGCACCATCATTATTGATGCCACTTGGAGCAATTATTGTGTTCAGTGCTTTATACACATTCCTTCATTCTACCTTCATGACAATCATGAGAGGTCATAATGTTTTTCATGCAGTGGAGCAGGAAACAGATTTCAGAAAAGTAAATTTCTTCCCAAAATGTCATAGAAACTGTGTAAGTGGCAGAGTTTGGATCTAAACTCAAGCAGGATGACTCAGCTCCATGAGGTCACGCTACTGACAGACAGAGAGGGTAAGAAATTGGGGGATTGCATTTAAAAGGTGAAGGAATTAAGCAAAAAACATATGTATGTGACACATAGACACAAACAACAGGGGGGTGACAGCCAGAGGGAGAGGGGAATGGGAGGTAGGCAGAGGTGGACAAAGGGAGGGAAAGATATTTTGCTTGGGTACATGATGCACTGTGCAGATGATGTTTTGTTGAGTCATATACTTCAAACCTGTATGGTTTTGTAAACCAATGTCACCCCAATAAAATTCACTAAGAAAAATAAAGATGAAGCAATTTTAGTTTCTGCCATCAGGGAGCTTCAAATCTGATTGGAAATATTTCATATAAACACACACAAACTTTCCATAAGCAGGGTTATTAGTATTATAAGAGCTGCTATGAGTTAGGAGAGTGAGGAGTTGCTCCTGGGGGATGGGAGGAGTATGCTATCAAGGCTGGTTTATTATCCCTCCTTCCAGCTAAAGGATTTGTAGAAATGTGATGGAGGTGGGAGTAAAAGCTTGGGAAGATGAAAGAACATTAAGGGCAAAAGCAGAGCCAGAATAGAGGCAAGGTATGGCAGTCTTCTTTAAGTGGTGTACATATGTAGACCAATGGAACAGAAAAGACAGCCCAGAAATAAACCTAAGCCTCTATGGTCAATTAATATTTGACAAAGGAAGCAGAAGCATAAAATGGAGTAATAGCCTCTTTAACAAATGCTGTTGGGAGAACTGGAAAGCTACATGCAAAAAAATGAAACTCGAGCACCAACTTACAACAAACACAAAAATAAATTCAAGGTGAATAAAAGACTTAAATGTAAGTCAGGACACCATCAAAGTCCTAAAGGAAAACTTCGGTAGGAAAATCTCAGACATTCCATGCAGAAATATCTTCACTGATATGTCTCCTAGAACAAGGGACATAAAGGAAAGAATAAACAAATGGGACCTCATCAAATTAAAAAGCTTCTGCATGGCTAAAAAATAACATTAAAATGAAAAGAGAGCCAACTATATGGGAAAACATATTTGCCAATGATACTTCAGACAAGGGTTTGATTTTCAAAATATGTAAAGAACTCATATGACTCTACTCCAGGGAGACAAACAACCCAATTAAAAAATGATCAAAAGTTTTCAACAGACACTTCTCCAAGAAGGACACACAGAGGGCCCAGAGAGATATGAAAAGATGCTCAGCATCACTATCCGTCAGAGGGATGCAAATTAAAACCACAATGAGATACCACTTCACACTGGTCAGAATGGCCATCATAAACAAAGTAACAATCAACAAGTGTTGGAGAGGTTGTGGAGAAAAGGGATCCCTAGTGCACTGTTGGTGGGATTGCAGACTGGTGCAGCAACTGTGGAAAACAGCATGGAATTTCCTCAGAAAACTAAAAATGAAACTGCCTTTTGACCCAGCAATTTCGCTGCTGGGTTTATATCCTAAGAACCCTGAAACACCAATTCAAAAGAACCTATGCATCCCAGTGTTCATAGCAGCACAATTTACAAAAGCCAAGTGCTGGAAGCAAGCTAAGTGCCTATCGGTAAATGACTGGATCAAAAAACTATGGTACATTTACACAATGGAATACTATGCAGCAGATAGAAAGAAGGAGCTCCTACCCTCTGCAACAGCATGGATGAAACTGGAGGGCATTATGCTAAGTGAAATAAAGGTGGTGAATGACAAATACCATATGATCTCACCTTTAACAAGAACCTAACAAACCAAAGAAAAAAGCAAGCAAAATACAACCAGAGACATTGAAATTAAGAACAATCTGACAGTAACCAGAGGGGAGATAGGAGAGGATTATGGGAGGGAAGGATTTTCAGGAACTACTATAAAGGACACATGGACAAAACCAAGCAAGGGAGGGAGGTAGGTTTGGCTGGAGTGGAGGGGTAGTGATGGGGGGTAAATGCAGACAACTGTAATTGAACAACAATAAAATAATTTTTAAAAATGGGGTGTGTGTGTGTGTGTGTGTGTGTGTACAATAATACTGAAAAGACCTATCTGGAGGTATCTAAATGACAAGTATATTCCCTCCATACATTCAGGAAATGGTCTATGGTACTGGGAAAGCCAGTTGAACTTCTATCATCTAGGGGGAAAATATGAAACTCAGAGGACAACACTAGGAAATAATAATACTAAAAAAAAGTTTCATCATCTCCTTTCCTCATGCAACCAGTAGCAAAGCCCTGCTCTTCTCCAGCACAGTGGCTTTAAGCCTGGCTGTGTATTAGAATCACTTAGGGAGATACTAAATTCCAAACTTTTGGTGGCACTCTAGGCTAATTAAATCAAAATCTTTGGGGGTGGGAAATAAGCATCTGTATATTTTTAAAGTTCCTAGATAATTCCAACATGTAGTTGAGGCTGAGTACTACTATTAGCAGGTTCCTCTCCTGTTAAGTGAACTTATTAGTTAGTTGTGGCAATAAGCAGGGCTGGGTAACTATCATAATAGTTGTGTTGATAACAAAAAGAAAAAGAAAGGTCAAGAGCAATTGTTAATTTGGGAAAGGATAAGGAGACACATTTGTTATAAAATATATTGAAATTAGCTAATACAAGCAGAGATTGGATATTCCTCGAAAGTGGGCTGTCCTTGTCATTGTGGTCTCATCTCAGGGTACTGTCTGGCAGAACATGGCCAGTACAAAGGTAGGTACAGAATGAACATTGGAATCTGCAAATCCAGCAGGCATTTAAATATAAAGTTTTCCATACTTGTAAAGGGATCAGTATCACTAAGATTCAGATGTTTAAACTATTGTATAAAGATAATAAGGTAAATCATTTAGCTAGAAAGAAGAGAAAAGGGGAAAATGTTGATGAGTTAGTACTGGAAAATGTCAATATGAGGAAAAAAAGAAAAAGAACAAGGAAAGAGAGTTACAGCTGAAGATGAACAATATAATACAAAGACAAGAAGATGGAAAAGGAGTCTAGAGAGTTCACTATATGAAATGCTACAGAAAGACTTAAAAAAAGAAAAAACCTTAAAGTTTTAGTGTATATGGAGTAGGAGGTGTTTTTTCAAACCATACAAAGTGTATTGTTCATTGTAGAAAAAAATTACAAATTACAAATAACACATATAAAAATCAACACCCATAATCTCACCACTCAAAGATAAAAATTTAATATATATAGTTATAGTTATTCTTTCCAAATATATATCAGTATTTTTATAAACAAAAGTGATATATTATTTACATAATAATGTGAAATGATTTATTCATAAAAATTATACCACTAATATTTTTCTATATTAATGAATATACACAAATATTTTAAATGGCTACAAGGCATTCTGACTATAATATAGCTACTATAATTTATGTAGTTACTTCCTTATTAGTAGTTCCTAATTTTTGGCATTTTAAACATTTTTATTTGTATATGCATATTCTTGCATCTGATTAGTTCCTTAGTTTAACTTTTTAGGTATTGCAGACCCTGTCCCACAGAGTCTGCCTGTTGTGAAATGCACAGGCGACGACAACATTCCTGTGTGGAAAAAGGGAACAGGCACGACTACTCTCTCAAGGGGAGAGTGCCTGTGGTGCCTCAGCCACTCTCTCAAGAGGGGAGCACCCCGACCTTTGCCTCTTACATCATAGAAAGATTTATTATCTATCATATAGAATATTATTGTCTAGATTCTAGGTACAATCAAGAAAATGAAAAAAAACATGCAGAGGGGAATGACAATGAGCTCATTAGCTCTGTCCTTGGGAGAACTCATATAGGCTTTGGATATTACTTTGAAAATAGACAATACATATTTGTTGTTTTAGACCAGAGTGATGGAGTTTCAGCAAGAGCAGGCCATAACAATCTGTATGCATTTTCTAGGCCTGATTCCCACGGGAAAACTGGGTTTGAAGATCTGGCTCCTGCCCACCACTTCGCATCTATAGGTTTTCCATACAGAGCTGAGTCACATTTGCCAGGCCAAGACAAACCAGTCCCCTACATCTAGGCACAGAATTACAGGATTCAAGGATATGTACATGATACAATCTTTGCTTTCCAGAAAGCTTGTAGCAATTATTACTTCTGCTAAGAAAATATATAATCGACTACACTTGTTCATATGCTAAACCATATTCCATCTGTGTCTTTACCAATTTTTCAGGTAAGAAGTAATAGTCAGATGGTGCTTTTCTTTCTTTTTTAAAATCATTTTTATTGTTATTCTATTACAGTTGTCCCAATTGTTCCCCTTTTGCCCTCCTCTGCTCATCCCACCCACTGCTCCCACAGTCAGGTCCCACACTATTGTCCCTGTCTGTGGGTCACTCATACATGTTCTTTATCTAGTCTCTTTCTCTTCTTTCCAGTACTACCCTCCTCCCACTCCCCTCTCATCACTTTCAGTCTGGTACTTTTCTTTGATTTCTAACTATGCTGTTCTTTTCATTCATATGTATATATATAATACATTATATATATATTAATATTTATATGGCATTTGCATTTTCTCTTTTATACAATTCTTTTCATTTTCTCTGCAGACTGTCTATTTAGTGTATTTGGTTCTTTTAGAAATATCATCTCCTTGTTTCCTCAGACATTCTCCACATGAATGGAGCAGAGGAAAGCTTGTTTGTTTTCCCAATTTCCATCAACCTTTCCTGTTTTCCAGGGTTGAAATCATGTTATCCCTTAGTGTTTTATTTCTTTAGATGTTTGAAGAGGAATGTGGTTTGAATAAATGTCTCAGCATGGGTTCTCTGGAAGGTGCCGGGGGAGAGAATGATGTGAGGGTGCTCTAGTGGCTTAGCCCCTACAATGGGGGCAGGAAGAAGCAGGGTGGTGCTGGGGAAAAGGTCAGCTGGCGATGCCAGTCCAACGCAGACCTGACAGCCCTTCATGGAACTGTGGAGGGAATATCATCTAACAGACCTGTCTCCCTGTCCAGAAAATCCTGGCCCTTATACTCTCACCCCACTTAGCCATGGTCTCCAGATTTAGCAAGGAAAAATACAAGATGACCAATTAAATTTGAATTGCAGGTAAATACAAATGCTTTAAAAATATGAATATGGGAGTGTTAAGATGGCAACAGAGTAGCACGGAGGGAACCCAGCTCCCGTGCATCTGGTAGAAAATCCGGGCAGATCTACCGAAGAACAGCATAATCAACCAACAATTCCCCAACATTTATGAAAATAAGAAACCAGAGAGTGTGACAGAGGAACCAGACAGGACTCCAGAAGGCGAGTGAGGACAAAAACGGCTGTGCCTGGGCGCGCCCAAGGCAGGTGACCTCCGGCAGAGTGTGAGTACGGACAAGAATCTGTGCGCAATCTGGGCAGGCACCATCAGTGGGAAACAGAAGCCCCGTCTGAATCCAGGGCTGGGGCACCTGTGACGGAGGGAACTCCAGAGGCCTGGCACCCGGTGGGCAGGCAACAGACTCCGTGGGAGAGAACTGACTCCCTCCCTCCCTGTCTAGGCAGGCAGGTTAATACCGGGCAGAGACCTGTGGGCTTAAGTTAATGTAAACGGTGGCAACTGCGGACTCTGTGGTCGCCAGCCCACCAGCCCACCAGCCCTCCAGCCAGGGGATTTAAGGACACTGTCCTTGCTGGTCTTTTGGGATTGGGCTGGGCTGAGAGGCAGGCTTTGTGGAGAAGTTTCTGTTGGAAAGTGAACTGAGGTGCTCTTCGACAGCAACTTGCCTCACGGCCCAACCACCCAGCAGCCATCCAGGGAAGGGGTGGGAACACCTGGGTCCCACCACGGGACTGAGAAGGACAGTGCCAGATGCTGAAGGAAACAGGCAGCCTCCCAGGGGTGTGGGTGCCCACATCCCAATCAGGCACCCTGCTTGCGCGCGCCTGCATACCTGTCCTCAGAGAGTCTGCAACCAGAAAAACCGGTTTGGACAGTTTGAAACCGACAAAGGAAGGGTGCTTTTTTTTTTAAATGTGTGTGTGTGTGGGGGGGGATTTCCCCTTCCCCCCTTTTTTTCTCTCTCAACTTCTTTTGTAAGTAATCTTATATCTTTTAAACTGTATTGTTGCTCTATCTTTCAATACTCTGTCCCTCATTTATTTTTCTTTTTGTCTGGTTTTAGTCCTTCCGTTCTTCCCAAATTTTCCGCTTATTCCTCTTTTCTCCTGACTTGTGTGTGTGTGTGTGTATGTGTGTGTGTGTATGTGTGTGTTGGATTGTTTGTTTGTGTGTTGCTTAGTATTCTTTTAGGTGTATTATTATTATTTTTTGCATTATTCTTACTCCTTTTTTTTTATTTTAAGAATATCTTTGTATCCCTCCTCTTTCTCTACAGCTTTCTTAGTCCTGGCTGGTTATATTGTACTACCTGACAGGTTCCCACTGCTCTTTCCTCCACAGTGTATTGCTAATTTTCTATACTTCACTTGCTTTCCTTTCCTATACTACCCAAGCTCTATGACCCCCATTTAGACAGATCACATAGAGTCTGCCATGTGAGGGTTGCTCTAATATTATTGTAAATAAGAGCTGTTCTATACAACAGTAATACTTCATAACACATCTCTTGGACCTTAGACCACCTTACAGGTGCCTGAATTCTATTACTCTACTTACTCACACACTACACCCAGTTACTAACCTGTACTCTCACCTTACCTCAAATCTGACTACCCGCAACCACACTGCTTTCTACATAAAACTCACAAGCCACCCCATCTCAACAAGACACTTAACATATGTCCACCCTTTCCTAAAAGTGGCAAGCTGGGTCAAAGAGCATGGTTAACTCTATACATAGCCTAAAGATTGTCTATTTCTTCTCTGCCAACTGTGTCAGTAAATAACATGAAATAATCTTCTGCTATCATAAACCATTCTGCCTCCCCTTCCAACTGATCACAGATGCACAATAAAGAAAGGAGTAGGTGGAAACGGAGAACACCCAGATACCTGCAGGAGACTGCACTGCTGACTGTCACAGGTATCCTATCACAGAAGTTCACACCATAAACCCAGGGAACCAGAATAGATCAATTTAAGAAGTGGAGGACAACAAGAAGAGTATCACAAACAATGAGAAAACAACGAAACAATCCCCAAATGAAAGAAAAGGAAGAAGCCTCAGAAAGAATGTTAGATGAAATAGAGGCAAGTCAGATGTGGAATTCAAAGCACTGGTTAGATGAAATAGAGGCAAGTCAGATGTGGAATTCAAAGCACTGGTTATCAGGAAATTCAAAGAGCTTACAACGAGCTACCAGAAACTACAGGGGAGCTACAATGAACTCTCTGAAATCTTACCAACATGAAAAAGGAAATAGAAACCATCAGTAAAGTTCAAGAGGAAATGAAGAATACAATTTCTGAACTGAAGAACACAGTAGAAGGTATGAAGAATAGAATTGATATGGCGGAAGATCTCATAAGTGAGATCAAAGACAGGATAGAAAGAATCTCCCAGATGGACCAAGTGAGGGAAAAGAAATCAGAAAAAATGAAGAGAATTTAAGAGAAATGCAAGACAACATGAAACATAATAATATCCGAATAATAGGAATACCAGAAGGAGAGGAAGAGGAACAAGGGATAGAAAACCTATTTGAAAGAGTAATAACAGAAAATTATCCTAAGTTGAGGAGAGATAAAGTCACACGGATCCAGGAATCGCAGACAGTCCCAAGCAGGTGGAACCCAAAGAGGCTTACTGCAAGACACATCGTCATTAAAATGGCAAAATTCTAAGACAAAGAGAAAACCCTAAAGGCAGCAAGGGAGAAAAAGGAAGTAACGTACAAGGGAACCCCAATAAGGTTAGCTACTGACTTCTCAATGGAAACACTGCAAGCAAGAAGAGAATGGCAAGAAACATTCCAAGGAATGAGAAACAGAGGCCCACAACCAAGGCTACTGTACCCAACAAGGCTCTCAATCAAGATAGAAGACCAAATAAAGAGTTTCCAAGACAAAAGAAGTCTAAAAGAATACGCTTCCACCAAACCAGCTCTACAGGAATTACTAAAAGGGCTGCTTTAAGGAAAGGAAGGAAAAGAGAGAGACAGAGAGGAACACAGGTACATAAATGGCAATGAATAAGTACCTTTCAATAATAACCTTAAACATAAATGGATTAAATGCACCAATTAAAAGACACAGAATAGCTTAATGGATAAGAAAGCATGACCCACACATATACTGCCTACAAGAGACCCACCTCAGGAGAAAAGACCACCACAGACTAAAAGTGAAAGGATGGAAACAAAATTTCCAAGCAAATGGACAAGAAAAAAAAGCTGGGGTAGCAATTCTCATATTAGACAAAAAAGACTTCAAAAACAGGGCCATAAACAGAGACCCAGAAAGTCACTTCATATTACTCAAGGGAAGAATCCACCAAGAAAACATCAACATCCTAAATATATATGCACCCAACATAGGAGTACCCAAATATATAAAGAAAATCCTAGAGGACCTCAAGAAAGGTATTGACAGCAGCACAATTATAGTAGGGGGTTTTAACACCCCACTTTCAAAAATGGACAGATCTTCCAAACAAAACGTCAACAAAGATATTACAGCATTAAATGACACCCTAGATGAAATGGACCTAATTGATATATAGAGAGCCCTCCAACCCAAAGAAGCTAAATACACATTCTTTTCAAATGCACATGGATCATTTTCCAAGATAGACCAAATGATAGGACACAAAACAAGGCTCAACAAATTTAGGAAAATAGAAATCATACCAAGCATTTTCTCTGATCACAAGGGACGGAAATTGGAAACTAACCCCACAGTAAAAAACCAAAAACACCCAAAACCATAGAAACTTAATGGTATGCTATTAAACAACGAATGGGTCAAGATAGAAATCAGGGAAGAAATAAAAAAGTTCCTGGAAACAAATGAAAATGAACTCACAACAACCCAAAACTTATGGCACACAGTGAAGGCAGTCCTGAGAGGGAAGTTCATAGCAATACAGGCTTACCTAAGGAAGATAGAAACCTTTCAAACAAACAACCTAACCCTATGCCTCCAAGAACTCAAGGAACAACAACAAAGACAGCCCAAGGCAAGTAGAAGGAAGAAAATAACCAAGATCAGAGCAGAATTAAATGACATAGAGACTAAAAGCACAATTCTAAGGATCAATGAATCCAGGAGTTGGTTTTTTGAAAAGATAAACAAAATAGATAAACCTTTAAGTAGGCTCATCAAGAAAAAAAGAGAGAGAGCCCAAATAAACACAATCAGAAATGAAAGAGGAGAGATTACAACTGATACCACAGAAATAGAAGGGATTGTAAGGAATTACTAAGCAGAGATGTATGCCAAGAAATTTGAAAACATAGGTGAAATGGGCAAATTTCTAGAATAATATAATCTTCCAAAACTCAATGAAAAAGAAGCAGAAACCTGAACAGGACAGTAACAGCAGATGAAATTGAAGAAGTAATCAAAAAAACTCCCATCACACAAAAGCCCTGGACCAGACGGTTTCACAGGAGAATTCTACAAAGCTTTTAAGGAAGAACTAACTCCGATTCTTCACAGACTATTCCAAAAAACCCAAAGTGATGGAAGACTCACCAACTCTTTTTATGAAGCCAGCATCATCCTAATTCCAAAACCAGACAGAAACACAACAAAGAAAGAAAACTTCAGGCCAATATCGCTGATGAACATAGATGCTAAAATCCTCAATAAAATATTGGCAAATCGCATCCAACAATACATCAAAAAGATCATACACCACGACCAACTGGGATTCATCCCAGGAATGCAAGGATGGCTCAATATCCGCAAATCAGTAAATGTGATACACCACATAAACAAAAGCAAACACAAAAACCACATGGTCATATCAATAGATGCAGAAAAAGCTTTTGATAAGCTACAACACCCAAGTATGATAAAGGTACTCAGCACAGTGGGAATAGAGGAAGCATTCCTCAATATAATAAAGGCCATATATGAAAGACCTACAGCCAGCATCATACTCAATAGGCAAAAACTAAAATCTTTTCCACTAAGATCAGGAACAAGACAAGGTTGTCCACTTTCACCACTTCTATTTCATATAGTATTGGAAGTTTTAGCCTCAGCGATCAGACAAGAAAAGGAAATAAAAGGCATTCAAATTGGAAAGCAGGAAACAAAACTGGCATTGTTTGCAGATGACATGATAGTGTACATGGAAAATCCTATAGACTCTACCAAAAAACTGCTTGAACTAATAGATGAATTTGGCAAAACAGCGGGATACAAAGTCAATATCAAGCAATCAAAGGCATTTTTGTATACCAACAATGAAATAGCAGAAGCAGAAATCAAGAAAAAATCCCATTCCATATAGCAAAAACAAAAATAAAATACCTAGGAATAAACCTAACCAAGGAGGTAAAAGACCTGTATGCAGAACACTACACAACACTGAAGAAAGAAATCAAGGAAGACACAAACAAATGGAAATATATACCCAGTTAATGGACTGGAAGAATTAACATCATCAAAATGTCCATACTACCCAAAGCAATTTACAGATTTAATGCAATACCTATTAAAGTGCCAATGGCATATTTCACAGACATAGAACAAACACTTCAAAAATTTATGTGGAACCATAAAAGACCCTGAATAGCAGCTGCAACTTTGAGAAAGAAGAACAAAGTAGGAGGGATTACAATACCTGATATCAAACTGTATTACAAGGCCACTGTAATCAAAACAGCCTGTACTGGCATAAAAACAGGCACATAGACCAATGGAATAGAACAGAGAGCCCGGAATTAAACCCAATTCCCTACAGTCAATTAATATTCAATAAAGGGGGCAATGACATACAATGGAGTAAAGATAGCCTCTTCAACAAATGGTGTTGGGAGAACTGGACAGCTACATGCAAAAAAATGAAACTCGAGCACTAACTTACACCATACATGAAAATAAATTCAAGGTGGATAAAAGACTTAAAACATAAGCCATGAAACCATTAAAGCCCTAGAGGAGAGCATTGGCAGGAAAATCTTAGATATTCCAGGCAGCAATATTTTTACTGATATGTCCCCCAGAGCAAGGGACATAAAGGAAAGAATAAACAAATGGGATCTCATCAAACTTAAAAGCTTCTTCATGGCCAAGGAAAACAGTATCAAGATAAAAAGAGAAGCAACAGTTTGGGAAAACATATTTGCCAATGACACCTCAGACAAAGGTTTAATCTTCAAAATATACAAAGAACTCACATGACTCCACTCAAAGAGGATGAGCAACCCAATTAAAAAATGGGCAAAGGACTTCAACAGACACTTCACCACATATTGTGGTGCACATTATGTGCATACAGAGGATACAGAGACACATGATAAGATGCTCCATATCACTAGCTATCAGAGAGATGCAAATCAAAACCACAATGAGATACCACTTAACACCAGTTAGAATGGCTATCATAAACAAAGAAACAAACAAGAAGTGCTGGAGAGGTTGTGGGGAAAAGGGGACTTTAGTTCACTGTTGGTGGGATTGCAGACTGGTACAACCACTGTGGAAAGCAGTATGGAATTTTCTAAGAAAACTAAAAATGAACGTGCCTTTTGACCCAGCAATTCCACTGTTAGGAGTATATCCTAAGAACCCTGAAGCACCAATCCAAAAGAACCTATGCACCCCGATGTTCACAGCAGCACAATTTACAATAGCCAAGAGTTGGAGGCAACTTAGATGCCCATTGGTCAATGACTTGATCAAAATCTACGGTACATTTACACAATGGAATTCTATGTTGCAGAAAGGAAGAAGAAGCTCCTACCTTTTGCAACATCATGGATGGAACTGGAAAGCATTATGCTGAGTGAAATAAGCCAGGCGGTAAAAGACAAATACCATATGATATCACCTTTAACAGGAATCTAAACAACAAAACAAACAAACAAGCAAAATGTAACCAAAGACACTGTAATACAGAATGTGCTGACAGGGTCCAGAGGGGAGAGGGGAGAGAATCACTGGGGAAAAGGGGTAGGATTCACATGAACAAGTATAAAGGACACATGGACAATAACTAAGTTGGGGGGTGGAGATGAGAGGGAGGTGGGGAGCACTGGGGGGGGCAGGGCTGGGAATACAAGAAAGAAAACTGTACTTGAACAAGAGTTAAATAAAAATTAAAAAAATACAAAAAAATGGCAAATATTTCACAAAAAATTGCCTTTATCCTATTGTGGCTCAATGTTTTAATTTTAGTATCTTCAAGCTGAGTGTTGTAAAAAAATATGAATATGTCCCTAATATTGCATGAGGCATACTAATACTAAAAAACAAAAAGCAAACAAATAAATAAACAAAAAACTATGTATGGTTTATGTGGAAGTCAGATTTCACTGTGCCTTTTTTATTTTATCCAGCAAGCCTAGCTGCGGGGGCCTGAGAAAGGTCTGCCTTAGACAAAGTGAGTCAGCTGAGAAGCTCTAAGGGGGCTGATAGCTCTAGTGGCCTGCAGATCACAGGGCAGCTCATATCTGAAGTAAACGCTCCTGGATAAGTGATCTGGGCCACTCATTTCCACATCCAGGGGAATTAGGGAGAATTAAAGCTGGGACTGCGGTCTTGAGCTCGTACTTAGAAGTCCTAAGAATACAACTTCAATAGATTGTCAAGAAGAGAAAACAAAACTGAAAAAAGTCAAGGAATTCATTAAGATAGGACTGAGGGAGCGGTGAGTAGATACCATTTTTTAGACATAGTTCGGAGAAAGCATTTTTAGGAGAAATGGTGAGAACACTAACACTTGGAACGTTAAATCAGGGTAGATTTTTTAGGTTTATAGTAGAAGAAGGATGCAGTGAAGATGTTGGGATAAAAGAATAACAAATAAAATCCTAAAAGGAAGTTCTCAGCTTTGCCAATGAAGAATTCTTATTCTTGTGAAAAGAGTCGGGGGGGAACCCTCATAAAACAGAGAGGAAAATGTGGGAACTTAATCTGCGTGACTTCTATCATTTTAGAAAAAGAAGAATCAGAGATGACTTCTAAGAGTGAGGGTTTGGGCTTGGGAGACAAAAAATAGCTCACCCGAATTTGAAATCAAGGATCATTGAGAGTGAGCTTAACAACTCTTCTTCCTATGCCATTGAACGTGGATAACAGAGTAAACATTATTCCTATTTTTAAGGAGTTTATAATCTAGTTGGAGAGAAAATTAATACATGAAAGGATAAATAACCATCTAGAAAACAACAAATTAAAAGCCCTTGTGTGGTGCACAATAAAATTTGTTACAGTTCAAGTCAAGGACTGCTGTTAGCTAGTGGAGCTAAGAAGGATACATCAAAGAGGGGAGATACTAGTTGGTTGTTGACTAGGAATCAGATAATGTGGAAAAGTGGGACTTGCATTCTAGGCAGGAGCACTGGCTTTTGCCTATCAGCCATTTGGTGGGAGTGTTTTAGGTTTTATCTATCCCAAATGAGCACCCAACAGTAATATGTGGCAAAGTTTGATTCTTTCATGTGGTAAGCCAGCAAGAGCCCCCCAGCCAACCTGGTATTCTTGATTGAATTTTTACAGCTGCCTAATAACTCTTGAATGAGAGTAAACAGGCTTGGGTTTCTATGTCTTTATTCCTGTAAGAATGAATGAAATTTCAACTATTCCAGAAAAGAGAACAATGGGAGGCTCACACTGCATGTGGGCTATTGGCTAACGGAACTCATTTCCTACAACAATGAAATGACGTGGAAAAAAGTCTTAGAGGTCCCTGGGCGGCCTGGAGACTGCCTGTGTTACAGGACCTGCTTTGGCACTCATGAATTCGGAATGAGAAGAAAGAGATAATTTAGTTTAATGAAGTGAAAAAAGCTTTTCAAGCCTTCTTGAATACCTCCTAGCCTATGTGTTTCCTTACCTGCCTACTGAAAGTAGAAGAGATTTGATGCTTCTCTTTCTTTTTTTGTTTTATTTTGTTTTTAACTCATTACTTATTCTATCTTTGTTCCTGTATAGGGATCATAAGAGAAATCTTGTCCTCATGTTGCCACACTAATCTTTCTTGATTACAACTTTTATTGCATTGTTTTCCTTTTTAAAACCTTCAATGGCTCCCTATTTCCTACTATACAGTCTTCTTGATTTACAAAATTGCCATAATCTCTCTGGCTTTGCCTTGCACTCCAACTGTACTCTTCTCTAAGCTGTAAAAAGTCCCCTGTTCCCTTCACACACTTGCCCTAAATTCATTGTTATTTTAACCACAAACCACGGGAGTATCTGCAGGGCTTGCACATTTACTTGTCGTGTTGTCCTATTTTCACAAGGGACCTCCTGCTAACTTGGTCAGATTTTTCCTCAGTGATAGAGCTGAAGCTGTATTTTCTTGATTTTGAAAACCTTCCTCCCACTATTTTCTGTGATTTTGATTATCTGCCTCCTGTCTATTTGTTGAAATTTTCCCCAATTAATGGGGCTTTGATTATGGATATCTATCTGATAAAGCGTCTGGTTTCCAGAAGAGTTTATCGACCTTTGCAAAAATCTAAACAGCT
The DNA here is from genome assembly GCF_014824575.4 of Sturnira hondurensis. Lineage (NCBI taxonomy): Eukaryota > Metazoa > Chordata > Mammalia > Chiroptera > Phyllostomidae > Sturnira > Sturnira hondurensis. The sequence goes on along the minus strand of NW_028091817.1, from coordinate 1,132,142 downwards.
TGTGTTTTGTAAACATCAATTCCAAGTTTAGATTAGAATCATTAGTGCAGAGCAAGTGCTGTTTGGCTGAGTAGTGATCATTAAAGCAGCAAACAGGGACCTGCCTAATTCTGGCCATGTTTTGCTTGGATAATGGAATTTCAAAACAGGATAATTTGCACTCAGTTGTACATCCTCCACTCCATCAGAAACTAAGTTAAATTACTGAAAAGACATAAAAATCAGGAAAACACTGCAGCAGCATCAGAAAGTAGTAGAGTTCTAGTAACATGTTACAAAGTTTAAAGTATTTCTGAGATACTACAGAGGAAGTGGCGAAGGGTATAAAGTGACAATTCTCCTTGTTTAGGAAATGTGGGTGTTGGCAGTGGTGAGTGGTGAATGGAAAGTGGATTATCAGCTCTAGGAAAAAATAAATCCCTCATTTTATGTGTGATGTAGGTACTGCTGCCTCAGCCATTTCAGCACACAGAAGCACAACTGGGAAGAGGCACAGGTTGACTCTGGTGAGCCTGCCGAGTCAGCTGTCAGACTGCTGAGTATTGTAGTAATTCAGCATCAGTGGTGGCTTAGAATAAATATCCAAAGTGGATATGCAGGTGTGAGGGTATATGGCAGGGACAGGAGGCCATGGAGGGATAGATATCTGTTCCTTGGACCCCTTTTACTGCGGGATTTCAGCTTCCAGGAGCACCTAGGCTGGAAGGCACAGGAAGAGGGTAGCCGCAAAAGACACGGGGCAGGCCAGGTGGCAGACTCTCAGCTGCTCACTCTGCAAGACAGACACCTCAGCCTTCACAAAGGAGGAGTGTAGAGAGGTTAGGTTGAAAAGAAGTAGATTTGGAACAATGTCCTAATAAAAAAATGTTCACAAAATAGAAAACATGTAATGCAATGATGAAGATATGGCCAGATTCTCTAGTTGCCAGGTTAAGACTATGAATGCATTAAACTTCTGATCAAATGACAGAATTCTCAGATTGTGTGAGAAGGCCAAATTTCAACTATATACTGGTAGTTTATAGGATAGTCACCTAATGCAAAATAACACAGAAATGTTAAAAGTAATGTGATGGGAATTGGTATATCAGAAAAATGAAACAAAAAACCCTCAGAAGTTTCTACTAATATTGCACAAAATGGAATTTAATACTAAAAGCTTTAGCAGAATAAAATAACTATTTAGTATTAATAAAAATTCAAAATTAAAAAAGTTAAAAGTCAAGAAAGTTTGTGAACTAAAAATTCATACATTTATAACTGCTTGGAAGATGAACAGTTATAAACTTGATGACGTACTTTAACAAAATGTGACTTTCAGAATTTGACTAATCAGATGCAAAAGTATGTTACAGATAAGTGTAATAGTTTACTTATTTTATTTGATTTAATAATTATGTATATATAGGGATTTTTGTACTCCAAAAATATTGATTATTTTAAGTGACCAGTAAAACATTGTAATGTTAACTCAATAAAGATTTATTACGTATCTGCCAAATGCCAGGGTTCACACTAGGTAGGGAATGAAATGTGAACACACTAGTCATAGACCCTGCCACATGAAGCCCATGTGCCAGGAGCTCTTCCAGTAGTGGGAGCCATAGCAGGGGACAAAACAGACAAAGTCCCTGCTGTTATGGAGCTTATTTTCCAGTGGGAGGATACAGAAAACTACAAAGACACGCAGAATATGTCAGGTGACACTTGAGCAGAAAGCACCCAAAGGAAGTGAGGGCTGAAGGGATGAAGGTATCGGAGGGAGAGAGCATACGAAAAAATGGGGCTCTCTATCCTTTGTGTCAGGATTATTTTTCCCATGACTGTTCTCAAATTTCTTGAATACTTTATTTATTGGAAGTCTTTCTTATTTTCTAATACAATTAAGGGCATTTTTATCTTTGTATTGTTTTGATCATATCTTTTATAATATTTTAATTTTAAAAAAAATTTAAATAGTTTAGAATTGTGATTTCATGTACTTCTTGGCCCAACACTAATTTTAAAAGAGCATTTCAAAATTTTTCTATGTGCTTAAATTTAGGGGAGCCATCTTTTTATAGTGTTTTTATTTCTTTTGGCTTTAAGCCAAAGCAAACCAGAACAAGCTCTCCTTTTTAAAATCTACACGGATAAGTTGATTCTGGCCTAGGACATGACACAGTCCAGGCCCTTTCTCCACAGTGCTTGGTTCGCTCATAGGCACCAGTCCACATATTCCACATGGTGCTAACAACTGAGGTTCTGAAATCTGTAGCCCTACTGGTCACCTTCCTCTGCTAATTAAACTATGTGCGATCTTTCCATTGCCTGAAGGACACAATGCCCATGGAGCAACGTTTTCAGAACCACACCCAACCTACTTCCTGCCCATTTATTCAGCCCATGTCTCACCTCTTCCAATGCTTAATGCTTCAACCCCACTGAGCTTCTTTCATTTGCCTAAGACTGCCTATTTCCTCTATTTTTACATCTCTAAGTCCTGTTATGGAACACTCCTTTATATCCTATTCTTTGTATCAGTCAGGCTTCTTCAGAGGAACAGAACCAATGGAGTGTGAGCATGTACGCATGTATGTGGCTCATGGGCTGAGGAGCCCCAAGCCACGCGGTCATTGAGCTGGAGATGCAGGAGCACCCTAGGCACAGGTACAGCCCTAGTCTGAGCACCTGAGACACAGGAGACAAGGGTGTCAGGGTCAGTGAGAAGGCTGGCAGGCTTGAGACCCAAGAAGGGTTGATGTTTCAGTTTGAGTCCAAAGACAGCGAAATGACTAATATCCTAGCTCTGGGCAGTCGGGCAGGAGGAATGAGGCGGGGGTCCTCTCTCGGTTGGATGAGTCCTGCCCCCTTCAGCGATGACAGTCTGCTTTACTCAGTGTATTGTCTCCACTGTTCCTTCCACCCAGAGACACACCCACAGGCCATTGAAAATAACATGTGGGCTAGTCTCTGGGCAACTCGTGGCCCAAGCAAATTGGCACAATGCAGTCACGTGGCTTTTCTCCAAGGTCTCGGATGAAATGTTTCTTCTTCCCAGAAAGACTTGCTGGCTCCATTACAAGACTAATTCAGCGAGACCGGCAGCGGGCTCCCACAGTGACCTGAGAGGTACCCATCCTAATGCTGGAACGCACTGCTACCATCCCCTCCTTTAGTTGACCGGACTGTGCCCTCACTTCCTAAATCTCTGCCTAAGTGTCACCTGACCACAGAGGACTCCCTTGAGCCCCATTCCTGAAATAGCATCCAACCTTGTCAGTCTCTGACTGTGCTTTATTACCTTTGACCTGACATATTTGTGTGTTTTTATTATTATCTCTGTCCTCCCATTGGAATATAACCTCCATGAAAATGGGGACTTTGATTCTTCTGTTGACTGTTGCAGCCACTACTTTTGGAAAAGTATCTGGTACATGGTGGGCATCCAATGAATATGTGCTTAGTAAAATCCAAGAATAAATAAAACAATTTATGATGACTAAGTTTATTATAGGAATGTAAGAGTGTTTCAACATTAGAGAATGTGTAGAACATTCTAGATGTTTTAAATACAATTGATATGTAAACAATTTTTAAATGTGATGATATTGATAGATTTGAAAAAGAAAAAATATTGCTAAAAATAAAAATAAAACTTTCGTAATTTACAATTGAAGGATTCATTCCTTAAAATGACAACGAATCAAAAACAAAACTCATAGTAACAGTAAAACATTAAAATAGAATAGGATTTAGTAGACCATGGTCTACAGTTCCAATCCAGGTATGCTCATTTTAAATTATTATTTATTGTGCATGGCTACTTTCATGCTGCAATGACAGAGTTCAGTAGCCGTGATAAAGATGGTATGGCCCTAAAGTTAAAAATATGCAATATCTGGCTCTTTACAGAAAAAAAAAAACTTACTGACCTTTGACAATAGACAAAAGAAAAAAATCTACATTAATAGATATTATCAACCTTACTCTGCAGTTTTTATATTCAAGTTATAAAGTATAAGTGGGAGATATTAATTAGTAAAAAAGAAATAGAGAAAGTTACCATTACTTGGCACTATTAATTTTCTACATGGGAAACTTAAGAGGTTCAATTCAAAGGTCTTAGAACTATTTAAAAATTTACCTGGGTGGCCAGTTATAAGATAATAAAAAATCCTTACATTATAATAACAAATATAAATAATTAAGAAAAAGAAATATATATCTAACTCTTAATTTATATTTTTAATGAAATATATTCAACTATATTTAGAATAATAAGGACTTGAGTAATGAAAGAGTCATACCATATTCTTAGACAGGAAGATAAAATATTATAAAGATGTTAGTTTCTCTGAAACTAATCTTCAGGATTTAATGCAATTCCAACTGAAATCTCAATGAGAAATTATATCCAGGTAGTTTTTGAAAACATTAATTATTTTGGTGTATATCAGTCAAAATAAGCTAGGTTGTGGTATAGTAACAAACATTCCCCCATCTTAGTGGCTCAAAACAACAAAGCTCTCTTTCTGATACACATACTATTGAGGGTTGACTTCTTTTTCTTTCTTTGCACTGAGATTCAGACTGAAGCATTAGCCTCTATTTCAGATTCTGCCAGGCATTATGGCTGATAAAAGAGATCTCTTAAGAGTCATAAATTGACAATTAAATATGCTGGCCTAGTAATACCACACACCACTGTGCTCACAAGCACCACCAGAACAAGTCACATGGCCTCATCTAGTGTCTGGTTGTGGAGTCTACTCCTCCCTCAAGGAGAGAACCACACATGGGTGGCAGCAGTGACTTTTCACTAGGGCAGGGGTGGAGACTGGCAAGGAGTGGCGTCTCCTTTAGCAGATATAAGAACTTGTTTTAAGTTGCAGTAATTGAAAGAGTATGGTGCTAGTTTACAGATGCACAGACCAATTAATGCAACAAAACAGAAAAGCCAAAGATAATTCAAACAGAATTTAGTTCATGATAAATGTGCCACTAATGAAAAAAAAAACAAACAAAAAACTAAAGTCAACATAGTCCCAGAAAGATATTTGGGTTTAATTGAAGATTTATTGTTATGTTCAAAATAATAGCAGTTAAATGGGTACTAACAATAACAGAGCATTTTCTAAAACATTTTCCAGTTTCTAAGCAGGAAGGTAAAAGAGCACTTTGCAGGTTGAGGGAGAATAACAGAGTGTCAAGGGAATTTCCTTTCTTTGAAAGTGGGAAGTAAGAAGACCACAGCAGTGGTGACATGAGCCCTCTGTAGCCAGCTCAGGACTTGCAGAGGTCAGAGTGGCTTGAGCTGGAACAGCCAGGTAGCATCCTCAGCCCTCCAGTAGGGTCTTGTTGGATGCAGCACATCAAAACAAAGAAAGAATGGGTTAACCAAGTAAAAACGGAAAACTGATGGTATTAAGCAGAAAAAACACCAAAGTATCCCTAGGTGTTATGCTTCTTTTACATATCGCTTTAGGTTTTCCTAGAACTTAGGTAATTAATGTTGAATTCGTATTTTATACTAGATTTTAAAATCAGTTGTGGTAAATTTTACCTGAATAAAATTTTTTGTTTTGTTGAGGTATACTATTCATACAGAAAAAGCACAGAAATAACACAGGTGCACAAGTTTTCGGAGCATGTTGTGTGGCTCCATGAATTACTACAATGTGAGCAGATGAATGATCACCAGCCAGGGCTCAGCCAACACTCCAGAAGGCCTTCTAGTTCTTGTCTCCCCCTGCTCCCCCCATAATTTAGTTTGGTTTATTTTTAAACTTTACATACACAGGGCCAGTTGACATATATTTTTTTTATTTTTCCTGGTTTCTTTTGCTCAACATTTTTGTGAGATTCATCTGTTTTGTTCCACATAGAAGTAGGTCACTTATTTTCACTGCTTCATGATTTTTCCAAGGCATGAACAAATTATTTATTTACCTGGATTACTATTGATGAACATTGATAGATTACATCTATATTTTACTATTAAATAATGATGCATTCTTGTGCATATATTTTGATGCACAAGTCTTTGGTGCATGTTGGGTACATAAGCAGAATTGTTGAACCATAGATCATACATATAGTCAACTTTATTAGTTAATACCAAACAATATTCTAAAGTGGTTTTTCTACCTTACATTTCTACCAGCTGTGTATAAAAGTTTGTTACTTCATACTATTGTTAAATCTTGGTAATTTTATTCTTCATGGTGGATGTGATACGGTGTCTCATTGTAGTTTTAATTTAATTTTATTTCACTGATAAAAATTGGCACTAAACACCTTTATTTATGTATACTGGCCATATGAATGTCCTTTGTCAAATTTCTTTCCAGTTTCTTGCCTAATTTTCTTTTGAGTTTGCTGTCTTTTCTTATCGATTTGCAAGCATTCATTGTATGTCATGGTATAATCTCTTTGGTGGAGTTTTGCAAATATCTCTCCTACTCCATGACTTGCATTTTCATTCTTTCTTACTGTCTTTTTATCATTTTTAATTTCAGCACAATCAATTTATAGTTTATTTCTTTTATAGCTAGCTTTTGCTTTCTTAATTAAAAAGCCCTTTCTTATTTCATTAGGATGACACTATTCTTTTATATTTTTCCTAGATGATATATTGCTTTATATTTCAAATGAAGAATTTTAATTAACCTGGAGCTGATTTATGTGCATGGTTTGAGGTGGGGGGTCATATTTTATATTTTTATGACTATCATATATGTAAATAGCAGGGATATCATGTTCATGCAAGATAAGATTCAATATTATTTAAATAACAACAATCTTTGAATTGATTTATACATTTAATGTAATCTCAATCAAAAGACCAACAGGTTTCTTTGTGGAAATTGACAACCTAATCCCTAAATTCATTTGGAAATGGATAGGACCAAAAATAATTGAGACACACTTAAAGAAAAAACAAATGTAGAAAGATGTATTCTACTAGATATCAAGGTTTATTACAAAGGCAAAATAATTAAGACCACACAGTGTAGACAAAGGGACAGAAAAATCAACTAGTGAAATAAAAAGAAAGTTCAGAAATAGACAGACATACATGGTCACTCAATTTATGATGAAAGTGATATAGAGAAGGAACAGTCTTTAAAAGTATGTTCATCTTAAGTATAGTAATTGATATTAGAAAGGTAAGGAGTTGTACTTAAATATTTTAGGTATGTGTCACTTTAAAGAATGATATCCTTTGATATTTTGTGATTTTAATAGTTGTAGAATTAAGAGAAATGTCTGAGGTATTTAAGGATCAAACAAATGCAGTAGATTAAAGCATGTTCTTCTAAACATGTGCCATATAGTTGCAGCTCTACTACTTCTGTGGAAGTTTACCTTGGTTGCAGACTACGTGTTTGACCAGCCAGCCAAGTACTTAAAAACTTACTTTGAGCTTACACTGTTCAAATACTGTAGGGATACTGAAGATACAAAGTACTGTTCACCTTTCTAGGAATTTTACTACACTTGATCTTAGCCAAAAGGCCAAGAAGTGATTTTCTAGGAATTTTAGAATTTACATGTGATGAACAGCACACATGAAAAGAGAAGGAAAAATTGGGATCAGGAAATGACCAATTAGATGTGTTGTCCAGTAGCATAGACTGCTGAAGAAAAGATGCATCAGGTTGGATTCCTGTAGCAAAGCCCTTCCCAGAAAAAGAGGTTTGTGCTGAGCCTTGAAAACTGGGCAGAATTTACAGATGTGAATGGTGGAGGCAGAGTTATTGCCAGAATATGCACACATGAGAACAGATAGACACAGGAAAATGAGCACTGTGCTTGTCTGTGTGTATGTATGGGGTTGTGTGTGTGTGTGAGAACAAACAGAAGAGCTGTATACCACACTTGCACTGATGAAAAATAGTGTTTGGATTGACTGAAGCTACATTATAGGGGAACTTAAAGAATAGGAATTTAAATTTACGTAAAAGGCAGGAGAGAGCTGAGATTTGTCTGTTTTCTTTATCACTTTATTCTCAGTGCATAGCAGAGTATGTGACATATAATTTATATTCACTTGATATTTGTTGCATAAATGAATGAAAAAAAATTGCAGGATTCAAGAAGGACGAACTGGTCCATACTCTGGTTTCGGACACAAAACTCCCAATAGAGCTATCATCTCTTACCTGACACATTTCAGGGACACTGGTAGCTGCTGACACTATTAAGAATAATTAAAATCATAATGATAAAATAATTAGAAACTTCATCATGAGAAATGTTTCATTGAACACATCCTGACCATTAATTTCCATGTTAAAAGACTCAAAAGAAAACGCTCCCTCTGTGAATCCTATTCTTCAGCTCTGCCTGTATTTTATAAAACTATGAAGACTTTCAAACCAGGTGAATAATACAGGATTTACTTTTTTATTCAATGAAGAGAGTCAGGAAGAAATGATATTTTGAGTTTCAAGGGCTTAGACCTCTGCCTCCCTACACTAGTTCAAGGTTAACTTACTGTTTGTAAAGGTCTGGGGGCTCCATCTGTTCATTCTCCTGCAACAGAGAAGGACAAAGTAAATACCTCACCCCGCAGGTGCCACCCGATTGCACTTTACTAATCACCACTCCCCTCTAGCTGCCACCTGCCTTGGCTCCTGCTCAAAGACGCCGGTGGGAACCTTCAGGGAAAGGTGAGATCCCTCATTAGTGCTTCTGTGAGCCTCTATCCCTGCTCCTCACTCCTTCCTGCCTGAGGTTCCTTTGTTGGGCAGGAGTGAGGTGATTCAAGGTCAGTAATAGGGCCAGATAGTACTGTTCCCTTATCCTGTGCCACAGACATCAGTGAAGCCCCCAACTACTCATTGACTTTCCAAGCTAAGAGACCTGAGAGATTATAGTCCAATCGCAACAATTTAGAGATGAGGACAAGGAGGGCCACAGAACAAATTGCCCAAGGACACACCCCTAGTTCCAGGCAGTGTTGGGAAACTTACTAAACCCTCTGATCCCAGTGGCTATTCTTGCACTTAGCCACCCTGCCTTATTCCTGTTTTATTGATTAGCCACTTTTGTAGCCTTGGCTCTTGCATTAGTTTCAAATCAAAGCCATACATTTGTTATAAAGTAAGTTTACAAGGCTGATTACCATTGCATTACACATAGTACAATCTCTTGGGCAGCCACTCAAAGTGAATCAAAGCTAAAAAGACATCTGACTTGAGGTGCTTTTGGTTGAAAATGACTCTTCCCCAAGACATGTGGCCCCCAGACGAAGTTTATGTTAGAAGCTGATTCTGAAACACGAAGAACGTTTCTTTTCTCCAAAATTCATTGCCAATTTAGAGAAGTTTACAGAAAGAGTCCTCAAGATGACAGACTATCAAAGCAATGGGCTGAGCATTGCGGAGCATCTGGGAAATCAAACACCATGAAATGCACACGAACATGCTCATCACCACGATTAGTGTGAAAACGTTTATCTCACTCTGGCCAATTTTTTATGTACCATAGATCTGGAAAGGACATGTTGCCCAACTCCTCTATTCTTCTAGCTGAACCAACAAAAGCCCGGAGAGGGCAGGTGACTTTCAGTGGTTGGGTGGGACTGATGTCTTTTCTAAGATTCCTGACCTACTGTTCTCATTGTGTTTGTGTCAAAAGAAAAAGCTGACATGAAAGTGACATGGAGTTGTTCAGACTTTATCACCTGTTATAACAAAATAAGATTCCTAAAACCTTGCAAATTACCTTTTTAAAAGATAAACTCTCAGACTTTCCCTAAACAGAATGTGACTTTGGTAATGTTCAATTCTCTGACCCCCCCCCCCCCCAAACAAAAGACAAAAATGTAGTTAAATGAGATTCCTGGGAAATATACTGAGCATGTTACTTGTCTGTCACTGTTGTTCATTTCTCTATCTTAAGGAAATGGTTCCCTAGCAGAGAAGGCTCTGTCACCAGAAGTAAGTGACCCCAATTCCTAAAGAACAGATGGCATTGCTACAGAAGAACTTATTCATTCCCTTTCACCTAAAGAGCTCAACCTATCAACTTTCCAGATAAATTAGTTTTCTGTTTTAAAGCTCTTTGGAGCAGAGTACACTTTATTGAACATAGAATTGCAGAATTACAGATCTTGTAAAAACAAAAGCAAATGTCATAAGCTTCAGGGTCTCCTCTCCTTTTCTCTGTCTCAATAAATGGCATCACTATTTCCCACCTGTTAAGACAAAATTCTAGGACTCATTTGCAATTACTCCCTCTTTCCTAACACATGTCCTTCCCGATCGCTCACCCTACTGCTTAGATTTTTAAGTTCTGTCTTGGCTGTGTCCTCTCCCCTCCTCCACAATCCACACCCATACACACTGCCATCACCTCAGCTCTCACCTCTTCATCTCCATGAGCTTTCCAATTGGTCTTACTGCCTTTGTTCCTGCCCCCTAACCCCATTCTCCATATAGCAGCCAGAGGAGCTTGTTTTTTCTTTTAGTTTAGCAGTTAACTTTTTGATATGTTTTGTCTTTAAAGCAGTTTTAGGTTTACAGCAGAGCTGAATGGAAGGTACAGAGTTCCCATACACTCTCTGGGTTTCCCCCTGCACCCATCAGCATCCCCATTATCAACATCTCCCATTAGATGGTACATATTACAATCTATGAACCAACACAAATTCATTTTTTTATCACCCAAAGCCCATAGTTTACATTACAGTTTAGTCTTTATGTTGCACAATTTGTGGGTTTGGCTAGAGGTATCTTTTAAAAATATAACTCTGGTCCTGTCTTATTCCTGTTAAAAAAACTTCCACTGTTTCTCATGCCACTGGGCCTAAGGATGTTCCCACCTCAAGGCCTTGTGCTTTTTGTTCCTAATATTTTATGGGCTGGAGTACTCCTACCTAAAATCTTTAAGTGGCTGGATCCTTCATTCACATGTCATGTCCTCACAGAGGCTCTTCTGATCTCCTGACTTAACCAACCTGCAAGTTGCTAGCTTCCCATTTCTGTTTCAGTTTTTCTGTAATATTTTCTTCAGAGCTCTGAGTCTGTAAACCTTATGATTCTTATGTTTAACTTTCTTTCCCCATTATAATGTAAGTCCACTCCTATGACTTAACCTCGTTCCATGTAGACACTCATATATATCTGTTGAATGATACTAGTTCATACCAAGCATTTCCTGTGTGCCATGCACAGGTACTTGAAAGTCATAGTACATTGCATCCTCTCAACAACCCTGAAAGGTGGGTTCAACCACATCTTTCACAGGTGAGAAAACTGAGACACACAGAGGCTAATCAGATTGACCGAAGTACACAGTTGGTGGGGTTTACATTCACAATGCTAGCCCAGAACCCACACCCAAAGCCACTTGCTATAATGAAAGAATAAGTGATATTTGGGTAGCTTCAACTACCTAACTTTCTTGGTCTTCCCAGATTAGAGAATAAAAGAGATCACTGGGGATTACACAAAAAGATGGCCATTGTTCCCTTGGAGACTTCCTAGTGAAGCTTCCTACATTGAATCTAGAAGAAGTGGAAAGAACTTTATTTCTCTAACCATAGCATCCAGGGACCCTGTGATTTTATATATGATTTCACCATTCTATTTCTCTCCTATGGTATTGCCACTTCAGAGCTTTGACTCCTGTGTCTCCTTGTGGGAGCAGTGGATCAGGAATGGACAAGATGTTAGAAGGGGTAAGGTCTGCCAATAACTACAGTGGAAACTTGGGCCTCATTTTCTTCATGTGTAAAATCCAGGGAACAATCTCCAAGGTCCATTTCCAGGTTTATGATAATATGACTCAGAAGGTGTAGTCCATAGAACTCAGTTGAGTTTTTTTCCAGATTCTGTTCTGGACTGTTTCCTCTCTATCTACTTTCTCATTTCACTGGTCTCACATATCGAGGTTAGAACAGAATCATGAAAGAGACTGGGCAAATTCTTCTGATGCCAAGTCCTTTGACAGAGCTGACTTAGGCTGTGTGACTGCCCCCTGTGAGTCTCTAAAGTGAAGTCATTCATTCACCCATCTAACAAAGAACTACTGAGCATGCTCTATGTGTAAAGGCCTGTGACAGACATTGGGAGAATACATGGTCTGGGGCCTCATGGAGCTAGAAGGAATAAAGTTGCTAATAAGAGATAAATCAGAGACAGAAAGGTAAGATTATGAGTATAGCTGTGATAGGCACCATCAAGAGGAAATATGCAGTGGCATGAGACAGATATTGGTAGGAGATCAATCCAGTAGGGAAAGTTAGTGAGGGCCTTCCTGAAGGACTGACAACTAAGATCTAGATGATGAGTAGAAGTTCACTAAGAGGAGGGTGGTGGGTGGAGTGTTTTAGGCAAAGGGAATGGCATATGCAAAAGTCCTGCAACAGGAGGTAGGATTAAATATGCCAGGACTAAAAGATCAGTGCTGTGATGGTGCAGAGAGCATAGAGATCTACTCAAAGAAGGCAGGGCTGTCTTCCCTGGAGAGGGGGGAGGTGAAGCTAAGACCTGCTGAATAAAAGAAGTCAGTCGTCCAAGGCAGCTCAGCCTGAACAAAGCTATTCCCACCCAGTTGAGCTCCTCAGACATGGCTCCCCCTTAAGCAACATGTAAAAGCTGTAGCTTGAAGAAGTAGCAATTAAAATCCATTACATTTAAAAATTCTTTCCATATAACTGTGCTTGGAGACTATTTAAAATCAAGAAGAAATTCTCTAACAGTTGTCAATTGGCACTAAGGCCTGGACGTGAGGAATCCAACAAGGAATTCTTTGTTGCCCTGCCTTTGCTGGACATGCCACGGAGGATGGCTGTGTGTGTTCTGGCAGATATACTGATCCCAGTTGACCAAGTGAAGATGTACAGAATGAATAAAAGCATGTGCTCAAAAAAGAAAAGCAAAGGATCAAAGACATGAGCAAAAGCCAGAAGTCATCACTTTGAAATTGTTCTGAGAGATAAATCAGAGGTTGTTTTCCTCTTTAGAAATAGTACAATCACCAGAGGCTGTAAGTTCCAAAATAAAGTTTAGAAAAAAATAAATGGAGGTGATTCAAAATAATGGTGATTACCAATTCTTCCCCTATTCTATATGACTCACACTGGATCAATAATTTAAATGACTTTATTCTCATTAGTTCCTAAATGAAAAACTTTGCCAGGGTCGTAAGGAGGATAATTAATGTGTAGTAACTCTATTCAGCTTTATAGATGCTAAGTGGCCCCACAAGTTTAAAACAAAATACCTGTTTTACAGACTCTCTACAATTCTCCAGGGCAGAAAAGATAATTGAGAGAGTTATTGGAGATTTACAAGCAAAAAGCACCTCTGACTCCGTCCTCTGGAAATTAAGATGCAGGCAGGTCAGTCCTCTTGTGAAGTGTGAATGCTAGTGTGTTAAATAAACATTAAAAAAAGGAACCTGCTTGACAGTTATTTTAAAGAGTCTGGCATATATATTTTCCCTTCATTCAAAGAGCTCAAAATTGGCTTAAGTGGAGTTTAATTGAAAAAGTTTACCTCAAAAGTGTGATTAAGCCTGGAAAATGTTAGCCAATAGGGGAATTTTTTATAAAATTATGACTGAGTGGAAATTGTGTTATAATGGAAGTCTGTGTGTAATGGGCATGATTAAAATTATATATGTATATATTTGAATATCAACAGGTAACTGCCTTACAAGGTTACAATTCTGTGAAGGGTTTGTTGTGATATTATAAGCTACAGGAGCAAAGCTCAAGTCATCCAAATTCCTAAATATATTCCACTGATATTTACAATTAGATTAAAAAGTATTCCTGCTATAATCATACACCAGGCATATATTTTAAGATCTTAAAATTAACTTCTCTGTGCACAGGCTTGCCTATAGTAATGGGTAATCTGATTCACACATAATGGAATCATAGGATATTCAAATGGGAAGAGGCCTCTGATTATCTAGTTCACCTTCAGTACTAGACTCATGAGGAAAACAAATAAAGAACAGAAATCCTGCAAACATTAACTGCCAGCAGGTTAGGTAACTTGCAGATACAAAGGTTCAGGATGGAGGCCAAAATGGTGGGCTCTTAGTCCAGTGCTTTTACTAGTTTATAATTATGTTTCTCTTCCGGTCTGCTTCTAGCCTGAAGTTCCCAGGGAATTACAGAATTTTTATGCAATAGAAATATAGGGGAGTCCATTCGATTGGAGGAAATGAGTAAGCATGAAGAGAACTGATTCTCAAACTTGAATGTGGATCTGAGGATCCTGTGAGTACAGTTTCAGATGCTTCAGATTTATGATGTGGCTCTAAGAAGCACCCAAAGGTGATGGTGATGTTTAAATCCTTGAGTCTCACTTTGAGGGCCAAGGAATTAGAGGACTTGTCTTATGGTTTGGTTTGTATGTAGCTGCTAATCATAATATGATTTGTGTGCTTATGTGGAATGTCTTTGGGTTGGCTGGTGAAGATCAGGGGTCCCATCTTCTTACCAGCTCTTGGCTTGGCTCTGTGACAAGTTCAACTACAAATGCATATTAAACATAACTGTAAGATCCATTAGTATTCTCTAGATTCTACCCATCTGGAAAGGTCACCTTGATATTTTGGGGTGTAAGTTCACACATCTTCTTGAATTGTATATTTATATCTTTTGTGAAATTTGGGAAGTTGTTAGCCATCATCTTTTCCAAGTGCTTTTTCTTCTGTCTGTCTGGAATACCAGAGGTGTTCCACAGAGGTAAGATTTTTTGTTATAGGCCTGCAAATACCTGAGGCACTGTTAATGTTTTTTTAAAAATTATTATTGTTATCTCTCTATTGTTCAGATTGGATAATTATTATTGTTCTATCTTCTAGTTCACTGATATTTCCCTCTGCCCCTTCTCTTCTGCTACTGAACCCTTCTGCAAAGTTTATATTTCTCTACTTTTTATTCTTTACTTTTTTATATTGACTGCATCTTTTAGTTTTAAAATTCCTATATGGTTCTATTTCATTGTCTCTGTTTCAGGCATGTTTACAATTGCTCACTCAAACATTTTAATGGCTTGCTTTAAAGTCTTGTTTGATTATTTTAACATATTCTTTATCTCAGTGTTGTCTGTTTTCATTCAGTTTGAGATATTTCTGTTTCCTGGTATGATGAATGATTTTCAATTGAAACTGGACACTTTTGTATTCTGTGATGCAATTCTGGATCTTATTTAAACTTTCTGTTATAACTGAGTTTTTCTGACATTGCTCCAGCAGGAGAAGAGGATCATCCCATTCCTTGTTCCTGCCAGACAGAGGTGAAAGGCCAGGTTCCTCACTTGGCCTTCATCTGTCCCTGTGGGATGAGATGGGCTCTTCTTTACTACTAGGTGGGGTAGCATTTTAAGCTCCTGGCATGATCTCCACAGACATGGTAAAGGGCCTAGGGGCTTGTAACTGTCCCATGGGAATAAAAGTCCCTGCTCCTAACTGTCCTTCTGTGTCAGCACGCTGGAGGAGGGGCAGTGCAAGGTGTTGGAATACTTCATTACAGCCTCACAGGTGGAGTCTAGGTTCCCACTTAGCTTTTGCTAATGGGGGTAGGGTGGGGCCAGTTTTTACCGTGGAGTTTGGCCAGAATAGAGTGGTTATTGTCCAGAAGTTTTCTCCCTTATGAGTCTCCCTTTCTCTATGTCTAGAGAAAGTCTCCCTTTCTCTATGCAGTCAGAGAAAATGTATGAGGCTGCTCCTTTCTTGTACTTTGCCTGTAGAGAGCAGGCTTTTCTTGGGGCGTTTTGTCCGAGTCTGTTGCTGTCTTCTGGCTGCTGGTTTTTGCAGCTCCATGTCTAGAATACATGAGGTGAAAAGAAAATCAGAATACTCACTGCTGCACCATGTCCATTTCTGAGGGTTCTAGCAGTCTTCCTCTTTTCTTCTCCTTTCAATGTCTTTTCCTTTTAGTTGTATTTCATGTGAAGAACAGGAAAAAATGCATTTAATTCATCTTCCCAGAAGCATAATTTATTATCATCATCATCATCATCATTATTTTACTTTCGTATAAGGGGCCAAATGCAACATGCAATACAGATAAGTTTACAACTTGCCTTTTACACTTAGCACGATGATTTTGAAAACTATCTATATTGATAGGTACTAGCTTACTTTTAATAGTTGCAGATCCAGATACAGGATAAATGATCTGATTTATGTAGCACACCTGCAAACATGAATTAAACAGACTCCATAATATGGCATTCAGATGCTCATAGGTACTATATCTATATGACTTAGCTGATGTGGTTTCTTTGTCACTGAAGACACTTTTTAATGACTAACTGAGTGATGAGTCAGAATGGTTTGAAATGGGGTAAGAATTGGGTAGATTGTAGGTTATAGCTAAATCACAACATTGGGCTAGTAACAACAGCTTCAACAAAACATCAATTCTCATTACTATCCCCATTGGATTGCTTCCTATTATGGGCCAAATACTATTTTATTTATTTCTCACAATATCTGTGTGAGGTGGCAGTGCCCTTATTGTAAACACAAGAAAATGAGCTCACAGAAATCAAATACCTTTCTTAAATTCAGCTACTTTATACTTGTCAACTGAATATATTCTGTGAAAATTTTAAGTAAAAAAAAAGCCATCTCAAATGATAAAAACAAGAAAAGAAAGTTTATTATCTCATATGATAAGAAACCCAAGGATCATTCATTAAGTAGCTCAGTGGCATTATCAAGATCCAGTTCTTCCATCTTTCTTCTCTATCAAGCTAGTTTCCCTCAAGAATCCAATGTGGCTGCAGTAGTTCCAGCCATCATATACATACACATCTTTTTTTTTGTATGTGTGTTTCCTATCAACAACAAAAATATTGTTTAGAAGTCCCTCCTTAGCATGTCCTTGAACATTACACTGCAGCTTCATTCCTCAAGAGGTGGAATCTATTTCTTCACCCCTGAATCAGGCCAGTCTTATGACTTATTTTGGGTAATGAAACAGTAATAAACATGGCTCAAGTAGACACTTAAAAGTGTGCATTAGAACTCGTCTTCTCTTTTCTAAGTTTGGAGCTTTAAGACTATGGTGTGAAGAAGACAAGGCTAGCTTGCTGCAGTTAGGGGTCCAGTAGAGCTAAGGTCCCCAGAACAACCACCACATATGTGAGTAAGGTCATCTGTATTAGTTGTCTATTGTTGCCATTGAAAAAAACTACTATAACTTTAGCAACTTGAACAGTAAAGTTTTATTATCTGACAGTTCTGGGAGTCACAAATAGAATATGGCTCACCAGGCAAAATACCAAGCTGTGGCAGAGCAGCATTCCTTCTAAAGGTTCTAGGGGAGAATCCATTTCCTTGCCTTTCTCTAATTTCTGGAGGCTGCATGAATTCCATGGCTCATGACCTTTCCACCATCTTCAAAGCCAAAAATGTCTGGTCAAGTCTTTCTCATATTGCTTCATTCAAGGACTGACTCCTCTCTCCCACTTCTATTTTTAAAGATCCTCTGGCTAACCCAGGATAACCACCCTATGTTAAGGTCAACTAATTAGCAACCTAAATTCTATCTCTAATCTTAATTTTCCTTTGCCATAATAATTTTGATTTAAGGTGATAGTTATGCTGATGTAGGAAATATGGAGGGGACATTGTTCGGAAATTTTAAGCTTGGGTAAAAATGTATCAGGAGAAACCCTTGGTTTTTCTCTATGCAGTCAGAAATGTCTTCATGGCAGACATCGTGTGCTGTTACCTGGCAGATGTAACAACACATCTAGCAGAGGACCCTACATTAGTTTTCTGTTGCTGTGTAAACATATTACTACCCAAGCTTAGTTGCTGTGGGTAGGAGGCCAGGCTGAGTTCATTCCTCTGCTTTGGATTAAGATATCAAGTGGGCTGCATTCTCACCTGAAGGCCTGACTGGGGAAGACTCTGTTTCTGAGCACTCTCAGGTTGTTGGTAGAACTAATTTTCTTGTAACTGGGGGGCAGAGGGCCTACTTCTTGCTTGCCCTCAGCTCCTAGTGCTACCTGTAATTCCCAGAGGCCATCTGTGTTTCTCAGGGGCCACTCATGCTTTGTTTCACAATATGGCCACTTCCTTTATAAGCCAGTAAGGACCGTCTCTAGAGTGACCATGCCAACAGTATGGGATGTTATACAACATACCACAGTCACAGCAGTCACAGCCCACCACCTTTGTTGTAACCTGTCGATAAGAAGTCATAAGTCCTGTCTACGTGCAAAGAGAAGGGCTTACACAAAAGTGTGATCACCAGAAGGCAAGGATCAGGTGGGGTCCATCTTGAAACTGGTCTGCCACAACCTCCAAAGAGGCAAAAAGGGACTATACAGGGCCTGCCTTCTCTGTACTCCTATGATCTGTAGAAGTCTATATACCTTTTGCAAATAACTTCCTTTCTTTCTTGAGGCTCTTTCTCTAGCAAGACTCCAGGATTGCTGGCTGTTTCCAGGTTATTTGAAGCCAAATAAAGAGGCATCTTGGCAATTAATAAAAATGGTACTGAGTTTAATAAGAATAACTTTAGTCAAAATTTTCCTCATTTTACTTCATTGGAAGGTGTAAAGCCTTTTGTCTGCTTTTGTTTCACTGTCTGTTAGAATGAGGCTCATTGAGGCCCTTCACAAAAAGTGGAAAAGATGTTGAGTTACACTAAGGCAGGAGGTGGCAATGACACAAAGAAACCGAGTGAGAACTTATACTGCTCTTACTTGGCAGATTTTGCCTAATTGAGCAAAACAGAAATTTACTAGGAAGAGAAAAGTTGATCAAATGCCAACTAGAAGGCAAGTTGCATAAACAAATGCTGGCAAGTACAGAATTGACTCACACGCTTTCAATTTTGATCACAGATTTTTAAAAAAAAACAGAGAATTAAATTTAAAACATATTTTTCCCCTTGCACAACTCTCCACCCACAATGTAACAGTATTGAAGTGGGTTAGAGTACATATTTCTTCCTGATTTCAATTTCTGTCACCCTTCCACAAATTGCCTTTACAATTGAGCATCCATATGTCCAAACAAACAGACAAGTGAGAAGATTAATGAACTAACCTTTAACCTTGTAAGTATTTATTCCAGGGCTCAGGGGGGAAGCTTGTCTGTGCCAGTGAAAATCCCAAAACTGTCTCTGATAATTTGGTATTAAAGATAGTGCCGTCAAATGCCTCTTGAGCAGAGTATCGCCCTCCTCCTGACCCCAAGCTTCTTAGCCCTTATGTGCCTCTTCCTCATCCAAACGAATTGCACTCTATTTCTCTGCCATTTTTCCTCTAAAAGAGCATCTTTTTAACAAAGAGTTCCACTTATTAAACACTTGGTACATTAGACACTGTGTTTAGCTATTTTCATCATCATCATCATCATCATTATCTAACATTTTTGAACATTTACTAAAAGGTAGTCTCATGTTTGCTCATTTAATTTTTGTACTACCCATCTGAAGTAGGTATTTTTTCTTAAAGTCAACTACTTACTCATGCTGTCAGTGCATGTCAGAAGAGGGAGTAGACATGGGATTTGTGATAACTTGATTAGGTGATGGAAATGACTCTGGAGCACATGTCCCTGCCAGAGCAGCATGGGGAATCATTGATGTTCAAAGCCAAAAGTTTTGAAGTATAAGCTAAAAGTATACAGTGTGTGTCATTCTTTCTGCCTCGAATCACTTTTTAAATTCATACAGGTATATAGTCAGCACACACACATCAGTGTAATTGTAGGAGGGCAAGCCCTCCCTTTCCCATCCTTGCTCTTACAATATGACGGACTGTACATTTGGGAAGGAAAGACACAGATACCAGTCAGGAGCAGAGAAATATACAACAGTCATTGGGCATGGAGTTCAATGACAAATTTATTATGGCTGCTAGTGTCCAAAAATGGCTTCTTCCAGTACCCCTTGATGTCACACAGCCATCTTCTCCCCATGCATCTCTGTGTCTCCTGTTCTTTCCTTATAATGACACCTGTCATCTTGGATTAGCCAGCTGCAGCTCTTGGGAATTTGAAAGCCAGATAAGGCATGCAAGTCATAGCATCAGAGTCAAGGGTGACCTTTAAATGCTCATTACGATGAAACAACATGATCCAATTTCATGTCAGGGTTGTCCGAGTTCTGGACGGGAACACAGCTCCTCATGGCAGGAGGCAAAGCTTGTCTTTCCTGCGCTGGAGTAGAGGCTGGGCCTGTGACTGGTTTCTCTGATAGAATGTAGTTAAAATGTCTTTCTAGTCCTTTCAAGGCTCAATCCTTAGGAGACTGACAGCTTCCCTTGGGAGCTTCATTTTCCAAGTGCTCCTTTCTGGAAAGAAATTGCCATGTGTGAGAAAGACTGAGCATCTCTGGGGAAAGGCCTCCATAGAGAGGGTTGAGAGCTGAGCTCACAGGTGATAGGAAGCACCACATGCCAGCTATGCGAGCATGGCCATTCTGGACCTTTCAGTCATCAGGAGGTTCCTGCCCCCACCAAGAGCAGCAAACTTCCCATCTGACCCTCAGAATGGGAAATAATAAACTGTTGTGTCTTAAGGCATTGCATTTTGGGGTGGTTTGTTATGCTGTCCTTGGTAACCAGAACACCACTGTTTCTTCATGCAAGGCTATTTCCTGCAAGACTTTTGTTGGGAATGCTATTTTTTTCCTTCCTGAATTTTCTCTATCTTTGAATGCATGACACGGAAGCACCAGGACTAATTGAGCCATCTTTCTGCCTGGAAAGCAAACCAGTCATGGCCTTCACCTCCACTTTGGAGACCCATCAGGACTAAATGAAGTTCAGGGGAAGCACACAGGCAGCCAATGGACCAGGTTTCCTTTTCTAGAGAGAAAAATTTTTTTTCAACTTGATTTCAATTCTATTTTCACTTGACAAAAAACAGTGTTTCAATTGGGGTTTCATGATTAAGTGTAGAGCCATAGAAAAGCCTCCAAGGGGACAGCTTTGGCACAGACACATGACCTGTAATGCCCCTCAGACTGACTGCTAATGGCTTCCATGAATGCCGCATGAGCCAGGCTGCTGGGGCCACACTGGGAGCCACCAGGGAAGCCTGCTCCTCTCCCCATGCAATGAGCGTGCCCGTAGTCCCTTGCAACCTTTAGGTTTCCCGAGCTATGGAGTGCCATACGGATAGCTACATATCATTTGATTTCATGCCATTTCAAACTGATTATGCTACCATGTTATTAATTTGTAGACTCTAGATTACATTTTAATGGTCTGGTTTGCATTCTCCCTCCCTCTATTTTTCTGGTTGATAAAATTTTAAAAGGACATCTGTTGTACTAAGATGACTTTTTACTTAGGATGCAAAGTCACCAGAATGTGTGGTAGCAATTTTTCTTAGGTAATGACCTCCCCTATCTTATCAAACCAGGCTTTGGTCGCACAAGGTCTCTTTTAATTCGATTGTTTAATTTTGCCATTTGTTGCCTGGCTGAATGAATAACTTCCTCTCACACCTCATGCTGATTTCTCACAAATTTGTCTTCAATTATGAAGAAGGAGTCTGGAGGCCTGGCCAGAGACTAATGAGAAATTCTGATGCCATTTTACAAGGTTTTTCATAAAGAATTTATTTTCTTTAGTGAATACAGGAAGGTAAAGAGAAGCTGTGTGCCAAGATGTAATTGCTGTCACCACCAGTGGCAAATATTTAATGATTGTCCCTGGTATAGAGAGCCCTGTGATATGTCTAAAGCAGTGTTGTTGTTTTTTACCGGGAGCCATTTTGCCTCCCCTCTACTTTCCAGAGAAAATTTGTCAACGTCTGAAGATGTTTTTAAATTGTCTCAACTCAGAGGTGCTCCTGGCATGTAGTAGGTGGAGGCCGGGGACACTGCTAAACACTTTATAATATGTAAGACACTTCTCCCCAGCAAAGAATTATCCAGCCTGAATTGTCAACCATTCTGAGGTAGAGACACCCTGGTGTGTGCATCTAAAGACATATTGCACATGGACTGTTTCTTTGTGAGGTGGGACCAGGATGAAGGAAAATAAGGATGAAATATGGATACAATGAGGCACAAAACAGAGAGGGGTCAGCCAAGCCTCGCCTCAGCAGCACACAAGGCGTTTCATGGAGCAAAGCCATCTGTATTAAGGAAGGGCACTTGCACATGTAACAGTATCACCCTGAGCAAAGGCACAGACAAAAGAAGGAAAAGGAGCCATAGGGATCCTCTGGATTGGGGCAGAGTTTCCCTTACCCCCATATTACTTTCTCACTAGAGAGAGGTATCATCTAGCACCATGGACTTTAAATAATCTCTTGAAGTAAATGACTCCCAAATTTCTATCTCAAGACTAGCTTTTTCCTCTGACATTTAGCCTTATACACCCAATGGGCGATTCTATATTTCCATGTGGATGTCTTATAGAATGTCTCTAACTTAACATGTCCAAAATGGAACTCATATTTCTTTCCCCACAGTGCTTCCTGCCCCCTAAATATTCCCTCTTCCAGCAAATATTGTATCACCTTTCCAACTATTCAGAACAAAACCATGATCTTTTAAGTCTCCAATAGGCAAGGTAAATGATTTACCTCTATCCTTCCCTCTTGCCCTGTCTTCATCCAATCTACCTATGACACCCACCTAGAAATTACCTCATGTCAGTTCATTATCATGAGCTCTTAAAGGCTGCCCACTGTTCTTACATTATGACCTACACGCTTCACCTGCTTTCCAAATCCCCATGTGCTTTAGCTAGTTAATCCAAGATGACCAGTGTCACTATAGGAATAGGAGAAGAGAGACAGAGACACACAGAAGAAGACAGCATGTGATGACAGAGGCACAGACTGGAGTGATATGTCTACAAGGCAGGGGGCACCAGGACTGCCAGCACACTAGAGGCTAAAAGGGAAAGGAAATATTCTCCCGACACCAGTTTTCAGGGCCATGCCGGAACTTTGATTTGTTTCATTCTAGCCTCCAGAATTGCAGACAATAAGCTTGTGTTGCTCTAAGTCACCCAGTCTGCGGTGCTGTATGACCTCAGCTCCAGGAAGCTAAGACAGGCCACCACTCTTACCACCTCATCCCCCTTCTCCAGTCACACTGGTCATCTTTCTTTTCTTCAACATGTCAAGTTCACTGTTCCCTTTCTTTGAAAAACATGCATTTTCATTTGATGTTCACAGGCTGACTCCTTCTTGGCATCTAGATAGCAGCTTAAATCTCACCTCCCCCCAGGCGACACCTTGGACTCAAAGTCTAAGGAGTCATCACACCCTGTCTTCTCCACTCCACCTTTCACCTATTTTGGAAACTCTGCTTAGAACATAACACTATATGGGTTGCAGGTCGGTTCCCTGCAGGCCAACTCCCAGCATGGGACACATGAAACGCAACCATACATTGATGTTTCTCTTCCTCTCTCCTTCCCCTCTAAAGATTAATAAATAAATAAAATCTTAAAAAAAAGAACATAACACTATACACAATTTTTCTTGTCTACTTTTTTTATTGCTAGGGTTCACCATTACATGTAACCCCCACAAAATAAAAACCTTTTCTCTCTTGTTAACTCTTATTTCTCTTCCACATGAAATAGTTCCTGAACTTTGTAGATACTCCATGAATATTTTTTGAATGAACAGGCCGCTGAAACACACACAGAAAAATGTCTTTACCAAAGTGAAGTTGGTTGAGGCAACTGGGCCACAGGGAATAGACCGTTAGTAATACAATTACATCACTGAGATGGAGTAGGTAGAAGGTGTTTAAGGAAAGGCCTTCTCAAAAGGTCACCCTCCTCTGGATGAGAGGGGTCTCAGCCCATGCTTCGTGCCCAACTCTGGCAGAAGGGAACACAGTTGGTTGTGTTCCATCAAGCCCACTCCTTTGCCTCTACTAACATTTATGCTTGGAGCTCCCCTCCCAGGCCTAACAGGAGCCCAGGAGAGCCCATGCACTATCACCGAGCCTAATGGAGACATTGCAGTGCTGTTAGCACAGATGGTTGTCATATGTATGCAAATGAGAAACAAATTGAATTTGTTGTCCCCTCTCACCAGCTGTCCTATCAAGGAAGGCTCCCACAGCAGCAAAAAAACTGCTGCTACATTGCTAATCTGTCACCACAGATTAATTACAATAAGCACATTAATCACCATTTGTTTCTAGTACAAAGGAAAATATCTTGTTTTTCAAGTACATCCTATTCAAAGAAGGTGTCCTGCCTTGTAGAAACAAGACCCAACAAGGGCATGAGGCTTCATTAGCTAGGGACAAGAGGCAAACGGATGGTAAAAAGCCCCAGGCTGCCCACCACCTTCACAACTATCTGCTGGCGAGGACACAGGGAGAGGAGGTGAGGCTGGATGAGTGAAGGAAGCTAGCCAGGGCTCACTTCATCCAACACTCAGACAGCCCAGAGAGAGCGTCAAAGAGTTAACTTTGCATAGTGGGTCTTCACAGGATCAGGAGTCGACTCAGACAGATGTATTGTTATTATTACTATTATTACTCTTTGATAAAAAGGGCACTAACTCTTTGATGGACACGGCACTAACTGCGGATGCAAGGGATCAGATTTCAGTCCTAGCCATGTATCTAGTTCCTATTTAAAAACTGGATTACACTAATGGTTTTCCACCTTTTTGGAGAGGAAGGGCATTGGAATATTTAATGCATGCCATAGACTTTGTTATCAGAGTCAAATATATGTGTAAACCAAATTTTATGTAGTTGCAGTAGATTGATTCTCTGAAGCCATTCCATACACCCATGTTAAGAAGGCTTTGAGTAGATGGTCCCATGCCAAGAACTGAGAAATGTTTTTGGGTGGAGGAGAGTTGAACCATTTGAGCCAAGTTTAAATGGTATGGGTCTTGTCTTCAGAGAACTGAGGGTCAGATTTTGAGAGTCACATGTGAGATTAACAAAAATGAGTAGAGGAATGAGGGTAACAAGAGGGTTGTGTGTTGTTCACACATGGGAAGGAGAGGAGCAATGGTCTTTGAGCATTTAAACTGATGCCTTTCAATTTCCAGAAGCAGTTTTGCAATGGATGGCCAGTCAACTCTTGTTTGGTATCTCTATTGCCAAAAAAATGGCAAGCATTGTTTTAAAGTAATTAATTAATATGCAATTTCACATGGAAGTCCAACAAATCTGTAAGACGACAATATATTAACAGAGGCCTGTTGGAAAAAATCAGGTCAAAGGAAAACATTTTTTCTTAGTATAGAAAATGTAAAGACAATGATGATTATATCCTTTGTGTGGCACAAAGTAGAATTCTGGTTGTTTCAAGGAGTAATGGAAATACTGGAGAAGGGAAAGTTGATTAAGAGCCAAGGATGAGGTGGGTTTTTGTTTTTGTTTTTGTTTTTGTTTTTTTTACAAAAACGCTACCTTAAAATCTGTCCTGAGGAAAATAATTTGAAAACATGGCAAAAATTTAACTTGCCCCAACAAGAATATTGCTTAAATAAATAATGGTTAATGATACAAAGGCACACCAGGCAGTAATTGTAAAAGGATGTTTGAGATGCATATTTGTTGACATAAAAATATGCCCATGGTATAGTCAATGGGGTGACTAAAACAAACTTCTAAGTATTATTCATGCATGATCCTATTGATATGAATACAAGTCTGTGGAAGCCAATCAGTGGGCCTCTGTCCCACCTCCCCACCACCAGGTGCACAGACTGCTCTGATTAGTACCCTCATTCTCCATCTTCCATCCCAGTTCCGAGGATGAGGAATCCCAGCTCCTGTCAGAAACCAATTACTCATCATCAGGACTCCATCTACTCTGGCCTCCACAGGGACTCTACTGATGCAATAATTACAAAAGTAATTATTGCATATCTTCTCTTTGGTTAGGCTATTCCCATGGGTGCAGGAGAAAGCTCTCCATTGTCCCACATCCTCCAGCAGTCGCTTGGCCATGGGCACATCTATTCAGAGTAAAACTCAGAAATGCTACTACAATGCCTGATTCCACTTCAGTGCCTTCTGATTTGGCTTCTGTCCCTGACCCTGCCATCAAGTTTGTTGCCCAATGCTTGGTGGCTTCTCCAGTCCTGCCTGATTCACTGAGCAGCATGCGACACCTGTGACCTCGCCTCTTCTCCAAACCCTTTCCTCTCTGGCTTTCCTTTCCTGAAGTGGCTTTTAATCCTCACACTCTTGCTGATTGCCTCCCTGTTTGGTTGAGATTACTGCTTACTTCCTTGGAGTGAAGGTTCTCCACTCTGCCTGCACATCAGCCTCCTCTGGGACAGGTTACCAATGCAGGAATGCTGGGACCCAGATAAGGCAAGTTTCAGCATTTGGGGGTGTAGCTCTGGCCTTGGCAGATTGTACGATTTTCCCAGGCAACCCTTACATTCACACAGGGCTGAGAACCACTGCCTGAGATGGTCTCATTCAGTTCCATGGTTTTACGTATTATCACCACCAGGCCAGATTACTTCTAAATGTGTACCTTCAGAACTCCCTGAAAGAGCCAGACTGGTCGAGTCTGAAAGGAACTCCATGTTCCTTGATGGCACTGCCCCTATCCTGGGTTTGGGGTGAGGCGATCAGTGTTCCTGTAGCAAGAGAACTGCGATGGAGTCCTCGGACTTCCTGTGAGTGTGTACATTCCACCTTTGGCATTCAGAAGAGAAGAACTTCTTCCTCAGGAACTTTTTCATGGATTTTTCCATTCTCTTAACATTGCTCTCCCAACAGTGATGTCTGGTTTGGCTTGGAGAAACAGTGTATAAGAGCAATTGTGTGTTCGCTATAAGTCCTAATTGGCTGCTTTGTAGAAGCATCTCTCATGCTGCTCTAAGTTCACACAGGCTTGTGCATCCAGTTTGTCCTACTGTTCATTGACACACCCCTCACAGCCCCCATTAATAACAGTAGGTAAATTCTCCTTTGGTTGCTTTGCAGTTTCATCTTGTTAAGATCTGTATTAATCTATAGTCTAGTAGTATTTTTTCCTCACTTCATACCAGATTCTCTGCAAGGATGACTAGTTGTTTTCTTATTTACTCCCTGTTCATTCCTATACCCTTGTTTAATGGTAAATTTTATGTGCCAACTTGGCTGGCTACAGGGTGCACAGATACTTGATCAAACATCATTTCTGCCCTGGCTAGGTGGGTCAGTTGGTTGGAGCATCCTCCCATGCACTGAAAGGTTGCAGGTTCAATCCCTGGTCAGTCAGGGCTAGTATAGGAGACAACCAATTGATGTTTCTTCTCACATTTCTCTTTCTCTCTCTCTTTTTCTAAGATCAGTAAATATATCCTTCAGTAAAGATTTTTAAAAAAACATGTCATCCTGGGTTTTCCTGTGAGCTGTTTCCAGAGAAGAACAATATTTGAACTGATGAAACAGATTGTCTTCCCTTGTGTGGGTAGGCCTCACCCAATCAGCTGAAGACCAGAATGGAACAAAATTGCTGACCCTCCTGAGTGAGAGAGAATTTCCCTCACTCAACTACCTGCAACCTGGGACATCAGCTTTCTCCTGCCTTCAGACCAGAAGTGAAGCATTGGCTTCTCCTGGGTCTCAAGTCTGCTGGCCTATGAACTGGATCTACATCATCAGTTTTCCTGGTTCTGACAGCAAAGCTGGATTATGTGCTGAGGAAGACGTCAGTGTGCAAAGAGAAAAGGGAGCTGAGACTAGAGAAGGACCCACTGAGAGAGGAAAGGAGGATACACCCCTGGATCTCCCCAAGTTCTGCTGTACTTACCACCAACTATGCATCCTGCTCTCTGTGTCTCTGTGACCTTCAGCTGAACTCTAAATATTCAAACCCCAAATGTGCAAAAGGGTCAGCCATAAACTCTACATCACCACCGCCTTCCCCCTACCCTTCATGACTAAGTGAATACTGCTATCAGTTTCCTTCAATGTGAGCGCTACACCAGTTTATCTCTCTCTATGCATATCTATCTGCACATAGGTTTTTTTGCACTTTGCTTTTTACCTTCAATTATAAATTGCAAAGTTGTTCCATACCAGTATAGTTACAGTCCTTTCATTTTCAAATACATTGTATTCACTGTATGGATACTTCAAAATATATTTAGCTCACATCCTACTGATGAACATTGAAATTGTTTCAATTACTTTGCTACTATAAACAATACTATAAGTAAACTTACATATGCTTTATTTCACAATTTCATGAGTCTAGTTCATGGCTACATTTGTAGAGATATAATTTCTGAATCAAGGGCAAATATACTTTAATTTTTGGTTATTGCTAAGTTGTTGTGAACAGAGACATACTTTTCACTCTCTAAGCCTTTCTCCTAGCAATTTTGTGAGATGTGCATCATCTATTATGTGGTATCTGCCTGTTTGTTAGAAAGAAAGAAAAGCCATATTAGAGTTTCATTTTGATTTTTCTAATTGTCAGCTGAATATGTTTTTATTGTTTTAATAGCCATTTGTATTTTTTCTCCTGAATTGTCTGTTCACAACGTTGGTCCATTTCTCTCTTAGGCTCTACATCTTTATCCTATTGTTATGGGGGGGGTGGATATTTATATATTAAGAACATTATTTTGTAGTAGAGGGGTTTTTCTCTCAATTTTTCTTCATTTTTGCTTTATGATTTTTTTCAGTGTAAAGTTTTTAAAAAATATTCTGTAGTGGTCAAGTGTTTCTGCTTTGCGTTTTATACAATGTTCTTCCTTATAGCAAGAACATAGCAATGTTGGGCCATTTCACTTTAATGTTTAC
Organism: Sturnira hondurensis; assembly: GCF_014824575.4. Lineage (NCBI taxonomy): Eukaryota > Metazoa > Chordata > Mammalia > Chiroptera > Phyllostomidae > Sturnira > Sturnira hondurensis. The sequence continues at coordinate 1,103,455 of NW_028091817.1, read as the reverse complement.
ATTTGATTGATGTGAAATTTCTTTTAGTGGAAGTAAGGATTGTTTTGTCTTCTGTATTCTTTTTTGTTGGTTAGTTGATCTTTCATGTGTTCCAAGGGGTCATTCTGGCTGTATAAGTTTTCTGTTTTCACTTTCTGTGGTTTGTTAATATGCACGTCAAAGACTGTCTTCTGAGTTCTGCTGTAGCTGTGCCCCACCATGCATGCACCCTATGTTCTATATTCTCAACTTTGTTTTGGTGGCTCTTTGCAATTAACACAACATGTATTTAAGTGTTTTTACATTTTTAGGTAGTTGGCTGTTTTTATCTGCTAGTGTTATAGTTACTTTTTAAATTACTTATTTTCTGGCCTAATAAATGATCCCTGCCCCCAAGGATTCATGGGCATTTGAAACGGAGATCTATTCCCTGGCAAAAAATAAATAAATGCTATCTATATTATTACATTCTTTTAGCCTTTTAAAATTCTTTAAAAAATTTACTTGTTATTTTGTAAAATGAGAGAGGTGAAATAAAGTTCCCTACAATTTCACCTGTCTACCCAGTATTCCCATATCTTTTCCCATATGCTCATTAAAGACATATATTCATAAAAGACATTCCCATATGCTCATGTCTTTATGAATGGTAATGCTGTTGTTTGACGTCCATCAATAAGTGTTAACTCTTCATTGCAAGTTGAACCTGTCATTTACAATTTTCCTTTTGGTTCATTGAAGTCTTTTCACCTGGAATATAACTTCGTCTGTCATTAAGATCGTGGTCAGGTTGCCTATCCTAGTATTTTCAACCTTTCTGGGTCATTTTGTTTCAGATTTGTCTATTTACACAGTGAAATTTGTATTTTGCTTTGTGAGCTATCTTTTAAAAAAGTGCTTGTTGCCCATTTTTATCATGAAAAATACAATTGTTCTTCATTCTATAATTTATTTTCTTTTAAGTTTTGAGCTTTTCTTAATTTATTGATTAAAAAAAAAGAACTGTTTCCATGACTAAATTTTCTTGGCATTATGGGTGTGGTGTGTGTGTTCTAATTTGGAAAATTTATGTCTTAGTTTCAGAGTTACTTTCGTAAATGTAAAGATACATATAACATATTAGTGTATGACATTTAGATAGCTATGTGAACATTCCAGTGTCTGCAAAACAGAAAAAAAATTGGCTTATCATGCTGACTTTGTGTTTTTCCTTTAGCTTCCACCACCCAATTTTACTTGACATAATTTTTTCAATGTTTAGTTTAGAGTTGTTAGGCACACTTTTAGCTCAATTACTTGATATATCATCTTCAAATGCTATTTTCTCTTCCCTCTGCAGCTGCACTGCTATGCCCCAGCTTCTTTCTGCTTTACTCTTCAGACTTTTATTAGCATTTTATTTTAACATTTTCAGTTTTAATTTATATTCTATTCTGAACAATCATCCACTCTTGTTTTCATCTTAGCGTTATCATTCCATCAATCATTTTGTCACATTATTCTTTTCCATTTATCTCTAGATAGCCAAATTTTATCCTCTCTTACTACTTTTATTAGATATACCAATTACTTATGTACCATGTATGTCTTTCTTATCTATTGTTTTCTCTTTTGTTTTTTTAATTCTAATTATTTTATTGTTCTTGTTTTCCTTATTTCTAGTCCTAAAATTCCTTACTATGCTTACATGTTAGTTTCATGTGTTACTTCTAAATATGAATTTGTTTTTTTTCATTTCTTTTTCTAATAGTTTTCAACTCATGTTTTGTTTTCTTCTGTCATCTTATTTAAAATTTCTGAGCCCTTGTATCTCTGCTTTCTGCTTTTATATAATAAAGGCGATTGCTTCTTAAGATTTTTGGTGAATGATCACATCCTTGGTTAATTTTCCTCAGCCCTATGCAACATTTTATTGGTGCATGTTACTCACCTTCCATTTGCTTTTCCTATGTTCTTTGCTGAACTCTTGTTTTTGTCATGGTTTAACAGATGAATCCTTCCTGACCTGCTGTCTGCCAGCATTCCCTGACTGGGGAATGGAAGAAGGGCAGTGCTTTGGGCCAGCAGGACTTCTCCTTGTGATAAACAGTTTGAGCAAACCCTTGCCCTGTGGATGTGGACGTGTCCCCAGTCCACCAGTGTTGGCAGGGAAAGGGCGGCTGGCTATGCACAGGTCCTTCTGCTTCACCCTGTCTCAGCAGCTCATCACTCCAGCAAAACGGCCTGCCCATGAGATTCTTCTTTTTGCCTACCATCCTTATTTCTACTTAGTAGCAGACTAAGTTGAGGGAATCCCCCTCTACCAGCCTGCTCACTTATTCCTATTATTCCAGAAGAAAAGGGCCTGGTTCTGACCCCATCACAACTGCTTCTGTTGGACAGCTGTGTTCTCCCTGCTTCATCTGAGACCCGAAGCTTCCATGCCCTCTCTGCTCTGTCTCCAAAGTCTGTGTGACCTTCATCTTACTTTCTCCTAAAGAGCTGATGTCATTGTTCTCAGGCTTTGTATTTGCAAATTTGTCTCTTACTGAAATTTATTTGTAATCCTTAAATCAATAATTATGGCACTTTTGTGGTCTTTCACGAACATTCTCAGAGTGGTAGAAATTTTGATTTACCTAACACACACTTTCCCAGCTGAGGGTGAACAGGACGAGAGACCCGGCCTTCCTGCTTTAGCTCTCATACTGTAGCAAGTGTTCTTTCTAGTGGTCTATTTAGTACCGTGTTTGTCACAGGTGTAAACTCGCTTTTGGTAACTTTGCTGTTTCGATTGTCCTCCAAGCATAGATCTGAAGTGCTGCCCATGTCCAAGAAGGCTGCGATGAGCCATGGGGAGAAATTGGAGATGTTAGATAAGCTTCCTTCAGCATGAATTAGAATGCTGTTGGCTGTGAGTTCCATGTTGATGTATCACAGCAGGGGTTAATTAGGAAATGTTTATATGGAAGTGTGCATAAAACAAGGATATGTATTGATTGATAGATGAAAATGCCATGAGAAGACATTTGCAGGACCCTAACCCTGTATTTCCCCTCAGAGCACTGGTTCATGTGCATTCATACTGTGTTCACAGCAAATTCATAGAACATAGCTACTGCAGATAGCAAGAACCAGCTGGGTCATAAATTTTGGTTGCCAGTGTCTCCTAGTAACACCAAGGTCAGAGAGTTTGTGACTGTCTTTGGTGTTTCCTGATTGTTTGCTTCTTGCTTTGGGGTTGTTTCTGAGAAAGGTGAGGTGATTGCCACATCTTAACATTTTAACATTGAACACTCTGTTTTCATTAGTTTTGCTTAAAGGTTTTATTTTGTGGACTGAGGTCACCCTGATCCAATGTTTTGAGGACGTGGAAGGTACTGGATAGGAAGCTGAGGTTCTGAGAAGGAGTTGCTGAGAGAATGTGGAAAGAAAGGGGCAGCTGACTTGGGAGTCAGGTCACAGTGCCAGCTGGCCCAGCGGCCCTGTGGTCCTGGACCCTGGGCATGTGCAGTCAGGAAGCTTAGATTCTGATCCTGGCTGGGCCATTCACCACCTCTGTGAGACAAAGTGGGCCCCTGCTTGGCAGCTCTATTTCTTCTTTTGCAAATGGTCACCATGTAGCATAGTTATCAGAGTATGTTTTTCAAGATGGTGTATGTAAAGCACCTGTACACAGGAGGCACTCAGCATTTGTCACTTGGCTGCTCAATTGTAGGAGACTGTTCTGTGTGGCGTGGACCCAGCTCCCACTTGGAGATGCACAGAACCCACACCCATGGATAGGTTTTCCTGTGGGGAATCAGGCCTGCAATGTGCCTAGGCTGCTTCAAGTCTTGCTTTTTGCTAAAAACTCCCTCACCCTGATTTGCAGCAAACATTTACTGCAAAATAACTTCTAAAATCCATGCTAAACCTTCCAAGGACTAGTATAACCAGTTCCAACGACTTTTCCCTTTTTATTTGCAAATATCCCTCTTCTGTGATGTGATTGGCGGCATTGGCTCCTTTGTTTTCCGTAAAAGGGAATCACCTAAAGCAACCTATTCATAGTAAATGAGGACCATCATGTACTGTGCCAAGAAAAAATAATAAAGGCCTGTCATGGCGGAGGCCAAGACTTTTTGCTCCCCTTAAGAGAAAAAACTATGCTGTCCCTTTCCTCCACAGGACTCGGTGGTCCATTTGAATATCTCTCCCCATCCACAACGTTGTGGACCCCACAAGCTGGGTCCACATCAGTTGGTGTCCGAGCAGGGACCCAGGGCTACGAGCTGTCATTGTGGACGACACAGTTACTTGGTTGGAATATGCACGTGTTTACCCAGGTAAGGGTCAAGGACCCCAAAGTGCTTTTCAGGAAGGTCATATAGGTTGGATTTCAGAGGAAAAGGGTTTTCTTCCTAGGTTGATCTCCCTTGAAACCGATTTGCAACTGTACCTTCTTTAGTAAGCAGGAACCTTGCTCCCTCTCCCAAGCTTTTGCCGCAACCTCTCGGGCTCCGGTGGCGCAGTTAAGAGTCATAGGGCACTCGCCGCATCACTATAAAAACACCCACAGGCCGATTCCCATGGCACAACCCCCATGCACAATGTTGCGGACCCCATGGGCTGGGGTCTGCATCACTCACTCAGAAGGGAAGCCTATTTGGGAAAGAGCATGTGCCTATATTTCTTAATTCCCTCCGAATCTGTCTATGATCTGTGCCCAGAAAATTCAGTCTCAAAAGTCACTCTTGTTTATTATCCAAAGTTGTGTTACTGATCAGCTCTCTTTCTCAGGGCTTGGCAACGAATAGCTCTTAGCTGATTTCCAAAATCGAATTCACTTTCAGCAGATGAAAATCTGACACCAATAATGATGTTGTGGAGGACATGCTGTGGCTTTGGGGGTGGGGGGAATTCCAGAGACATGTATAGTAAGACATTGTTGCATCTGCAGGCTCCTGCTTGAAAGAGGTCAGCAGGCATCAGGGAGCCATGGCGCTGGGGTATTCATTCGTTAAAAGTGAGTGAGTTACCTCAGTGTTACACCTGGATAGCCTACCCAGTTAAGCTCAGAGGCCCTCCCAGGATGGTGTGGATACTGGCGAGAGGAAACTGGGTGCTCCTAACTGGTACCCGCTGCTGTCTGCTCCTGCTCTGAAGAACAGGGCCGATGAGCCAGCCACCTCCCAGGAAAGTCTGTGTGGGGCAGGGACCTATGGGAAGAGCCAGGGCATACAACTGGAGGTTGACCCGACCATGTCCCCACAGGGGGATTTTTGGTTACTCTGTGCTCTCATTAGAAATTGCTGTCACTGAGTGCAAAGAAATAAACCAACAAACAAAGAGGGTTTGGTGGTATGTTAGGATGCTAAGGGCTAGGCCTCTGCACTTGCCTTTCCCAGCAGTAGACCTTGATGTGTTTGGTATAGAGGAAGGAAGGGAGCATGGAAAAGGCCAGATTGACCCTCTGGCCTCATCATCTGACAAATTGCTATAGCCGTTCAGTTTTCTATGTGACCTCATACCACTCATCTTGTTGGCTTCCCCCCACCCCAACTCCCTACTTATGGGTAATGATTCTTTTGCACCTTCCTCAAACACCTCAGAAATTACAGCAGGTTGACAAACCTGTAATGTGGCAAGGTTATCCAATTCACTTGATAGATGAAGTAATTGAAGCTCAGAAATAACAACTTCCCCAAGGACACATAGCTTGGGGGCAGCCAAGCTGGGGTCCGTGTCTGAGCCTCTTTTGCTGTCCTTTCCACATGCCAGGCTGCAGGGAGGCCCTGCAGATGTGGGCTTGGCTGGGAAGTGCTTTAGAGGCTCTCCCCCAACGGGCTGGAGCAGTAGTCCTCACTCTGGCTGCCTGTGGAATTACAATACACATCACCCAGCTCAGCAGTGGTGTAGTCCTGGAAGGCTTATCTTACTTCCAAAGGCTTCATTTTAGTCTGAAAATTAGGTTACTACTTGTTCATACAAAGTATGGGTATAGATACTACTTGGAAGTTTGAACTAAAGTATTAAGAATTGGCTTTTCATGTACAGAGGACTACATTGCCTTCCAAACTCTTTAATGATGTTTTGTGTTGCAAAAATCTCTAAGCTAACTCAGGCAAGAAAGTTACATTATTGGAATAATCCTGAATTATTTCATGAAATCAAAAGATGGAGCATCTGAGCCTTAGGAAGGAATTAAATATCTCTGGAGAATCCAGAATATTTTCTTTCTTTCTTTCTTTCTTTCTTTCTTTCTTTCTTTCTTTCTTTCTTTCTTTCTTTCTTTCTTTCTTTCTTCTTTCTTTCTCTCTCTCTCTCTCTCTCTCTCTCTCTTCCTTCCTCCCATCCTTCCTATCATCTTTGATGTACTCAACAGATCAATTTTATTCTTCTTTCTTGTTATAGATCACTGCTTCCCATGGTGTCATACCCAGATCAATGGCTCCAACATTACCTAGTGAATTGTTACAAGTATATAGTTTCAGACCCTGCCCCAGAATTAAGAACAAGGGTAGAGGCCAGCAAGTACAGTTTGAACAAGTCTTCCTGGTGATTCTGGTGCTCAATAAAGATTACTGCCATGGACCACATTTCTCTTTTCTTCATGACAGTGATGTCATCTATCTTTTCCTTGCTGTGCATTCAGACACAAAGAGAAGTCTGAATTCAATGTCATTTGTACTTACATTAAAATTTATTCACAAGAGACCCATTGATCGAGCTTGAATCAACACACAACTCCTGGGACATAAACTATAGCGGAGGTTGTAAGGGGGAGGGGGAAGCAAGTACCATGGTTACTCCAATTGCAACCAGATAAATGGTGGAGAAAGGGGCCACACTCAGAGAAAAGATGCAAAACAAGCAGTCTAACAATAAGAATAGACACTGCAGCAGCAATAATAAGAAGTATTAGCTACAGTAATAATATTTGTCAGTCACTGAATGCTTGCTATTGGCAGGCCTAGCACTCAGCATATTTTCTATGATTTAATCTAATTCTCACAATACCTCTGTAAAATAGGTTCATTAATGTTCATATCTCACATGTTAGAAGCCATGTAAAGAACTTGCTTGATCTGACATAGCAAGGAAGTAGGATAAGAGTGCATGCACTCTGAGATGTAGATGCTGCTGTATTCTAATTCTAGGCACTGTCCGCTATGAAGACAACACACCTTTTTAAGCGGGATGGTTTAAGACTGGATAGGTGATACTTGAAATTCCATCTATGTTCAACATCACAGGTTGCCTAGGCCAGTTGGTGTTTAAAAATATGACCACTGCATTCTGTACTGGAATTGTGGGATATCGAGTGCAGGCTTGTTTTTGAGACTTCAGAGCATTTGAAATTTACTTTGGCTGGGATCAAGTTCAGCTGGGCATGGAGGATTAAAGGCACTTTAACTACCCCAATAAATGGAGACCATAAATGGAGAGCAAATGTGGCTGGAGAGAAAATGTTTTGGGCTTAACCACAGGGGCTCCGAACGGGAGACAGATTTGGAATCACAGAGCCATCCCCTTCGTTCCCTGACCTCTGTCCTTCTGTATAAACAACAGTTTGAGAGCTGGTGTGCTAGATGCACCAGAGTTTACTACCACAGTGGGAAGGGAAAGTCATTCCAAAAGAATCTATGGGCTTAAGCATTTTGCGTTTTCCTGCTTAGCAGGCACATTTGAACAACCTTATTCTTTTTATAAGATTGAGTCATTTTGTTTGTCTACCCACGTCTTCCCCTTTAAAATTTCCCATCCTGAAATCTCTGATTTACTTTCTTATAACTTCACAGTGCAGGTCCTTCCTCTCCAGGCCCAGACCATCCATGAAACTCTCACACCTCTACCGTGGCTTCTTTTACCAGTCAGTCTTCAGGTTCTTCCCTTTTCTGCTTTTATGCTGCTTCTTCCTTTTCAAAGGAAACCTGGATTTCAAGCCTGCCTGTCTTTTTCTTTCTCCCTCTCCTTTCCTTTTCTTCTTTCTCATCTTGCAGGCAGCCGTATTGAGAATCCTCTCTTCAAAGCACCAAATACTCAAGAGCCTTTTATTTACTAAGAAGAGATGGAAACTGCTATTTTTTCTGGAATGGCCAAGAACTGTTGCTACAATGGGGAGCTTTTCATCACAGTCCCCACAGGATACTTGCTGATGTTTTAATGGTCAAGACCAAACTTATTTCAAATCCAGCATGCATTATTAGAAGTCATGTTGGCTAGCATGTCTTTATTGCTCTCATTTTTAATTATGAAGTATAATATGGTCACATTTCTGGAAATAGAACTCAGTAAGATACATTGGTTTAATTTGTAAAGGTAATCTCCCTTCATAGACAATGTTTCATTTTATTTTAGCTAAAATCCACATTAATAGTAGAAAAATGAAATAGGCTTCATTTTTTTTCAATAGTCCTCAACACAATGATGAAAAGGAAAAGAAGAGAAAATTGACATTTCACATCTATATTGTTTAAGGACTTCGATGATTCAAAATAGATTGGCTCTACTTATTTCCCTGCTGCAGTCCATGTCTTCTTGAAAGGTTGTAATATAATGAAATTATTTTAATAAAGGGAAGATGAAAAGGATTCCTTGGAACCAAGTCAAGAAGTGTGTGACTAGGCAGCAGAGAGCTCCTGAAGATCTTTCACAAACTGGAGATTGGAGTTGATCTGGGCATGAACAGTCTTGACCAGAAGACATAAGCAAAGCTCCAAGTGGTATCCGGGAGAATTCTTAGTTTTAGGGAGCTGATAGTGGAATTTTTGAGTGTTAAAAATTTTACTCATAAGCTGCTCACTCAGTTTTCAGTTGAGTACAAAAACAGTGCAGTTTTTTGAAAGCCCAGCCTTTTAAAAGTAGTATAAAATTTATGGCTCAGTGCCCTATGCAGTTCAAAAAACAAAAGGGTATATGCAAAAGATCCAGGTTCTAGGAGTAGATATGTACCCCAGGTATCTGAGCTGACTTATGTCCCTGTTTAGCCCCACTTACGGATCTATGAATAGGAAAACACATTTAGGTCACAATGGTGGTATTTTTTTATTTTCATGTTAGTTCGACAGTACCTATGAGTGAATCCTGCCTATAAATTAGATACAGGTCCACAGCTTTTTACAACTGACAAAAAATACTGCCATATGTACAATGCAATTTGATCCTAGCAAGAATTGTTTGAGGGAGAAAGTACAGAAACCATCCTGATTTTACAGATGAAGGATGTTCACTCAGATCAATGGTGACAACAAGGTTGGCACAGGTAGTTGTGGCAGAGCAAAGACCAAAACATCAGATTTCTTGATGTGTAGCCTTTGTCTTCAGCTGAATTCCAAGTCAGTTCAACATGCATTGTGTTTACTATATGCCAACATTTAGCGATATATGTGATTTCCAGACTTTTAAATGCAAGCTTTTGGAAAAAAAGATATTTCACATAATAGATCAAGTCATATGATACTGAAATTTCTGTAGGTCAGAATGTTGGATATTGGTGATTTCATTTGATTCAGTCTAATAATATTTAAATTCTATAATGAACGTATATTGATGTTTTTTGATCATTTTGATCATTTTGTATATTGATCATTTTTCCTATATTTCTTGCATTTACTCTACTTTTACCCATTTTCCCCTGTACCACTAAAAGCATTGGCTTTGTTAGAAGTGACTAGATGTCACAATCACTTCAATTTACAAGAAAGCACATGAGCACACTAGATGACACCTCTAGCAACTGGCAGAGAGTTCTATCCTGCCTAAACTACACTTAAGTTTATGTCTTATCTAGCTTTCCTCTACTGAGCCTGTAAATACACAGAACTAATGACAAATAACTGATTTAATATAGGCTTTGAGGCTATATATAACAAGTTGTATACCCCAGACTTAGGGCACTTAGTGTTCTATGGGCTCAAGACTGCAGAAATTGTCATGGCTTAAGATCACTGATTTTCCAGCCTGCAAATCATTGATGACTTCAAGAGCTCTTATAGTGGTGTGAATAGGACTGATACTTGACTGTAAAAGGTAACAATGATGAATGATAAAATGGAGATATCAAGCATTGGCTCAAAAATCTCAGTGGTGGACAGGAGAATTCATAGCAACAGGATGTTCTTCAGTAGGTGACTGGATAAACTGAGTTATCTAACATGAAATATCATTCAGTGCTAAAAATAAATGAGATATCAAGCCACAACAAGACATGGAAGAACCTTAAATGCACATCACTAAGTGAAAAAAGCCAAATCAAAAAGGCTGCATACTGTATAATTCCAAATATATGAAATTCCAGAAAAAGCAAAACTATGGAGAATGCAAAAAGACCAATAGTTTCCAGGAGTTAGAGGAAAGGGGGGATTAACAGGCAGAACACAAAGGATTTTTAGGTCAGTCAAACTCTTCTGCATGATACCATAAAGGTGAATACATATCATTACACATTTGTCCATAAAATGTACCCTTCCAGGAATGAGCCCTATTGTCTGTGGGTGATAGCAATGTAAGTTCATCAGCTGTAACAAATTTCCCACTGTGGTGGGGCTGTTGATAATAGGGGAAGCTATGCATGTGTGAGGGCAGGGAATACACAGAAAATCTGCTTTCTCCTCAATTTTTCCATGAACTCAAAGCTGCTCTAAAAATGAAGTGTATTAAAGAGAGAGAGAAATCATAAGCTTGAGAAGTTAAGGGTTTCAAAGAAACTGTTTTTCTCTGTTTTCACTTTAAACACTTAAAAAATAAGAACAATTATAGCATCTCTGGAGAAAGGAGGAAAGAATCAATTAGAAGGAGAGGAACTAAATGACAGAGTGAGATGGAGAGAGAGAGATCCTTTGAGGAGAGAAAGATTTTGAGAGAGAGAGAGAGATTGATTTGTGTAGAAAGACAGAGCCTCCTTCTTCAAGTGGGAATGAAAATAGCTGATACTGATTTAAAGGCATCTTAATGAAATGAAAAGACTAGTGACAGATGAAGAGAGGATTTTTTTTGAGAAGATGAACCTGGATTCATAGAGAATGATGTAGTCAGTTAAATTATGAAGTCAAAGATAAAGATGGAACTGGGGGTCTGAGAAAATATGGAATGAATTATACACAACTACTGCAAGATATGTAGCAGGCAGGGAAGGAAAAAGGACAATTGTGTGAATTAATGCAGTGTTAGTACTTGTTTCTTGGATATTATTTTAAAGTAAAACAAAAAGCCTTTGAAAATAGTCCAGACAATATTTGGTATAAGCTTCTACAGTATTTGGTAAGTTTACAATATTTGGTAAATAACTCTTGGTCATTTATATTAAAAATACTTTGCCAAAAATTAACTACCACATTCCACATGTTATGCTGTAGCCTAGGTGTCTAGTATTCCTTTATTTCGCTTTTCCACATCCCACCCCGCAAAACCTGGTGAACAATGGAGAAATTATTGACTCTTTCTTTGAGGCAAGAAATGAAAGAGGGAAGTGATAAAGTTAACACTAGCTCCTGTAACAAAGAACCTCCAAATCTTAAAGGCTTCACAAAATAAAGGTTTATTTCTTTTTTTTAGAAGATTTTATTTATTTATCTTTAGATGGGAAGGGAAGGAGAGAAGGAGAGAACCATCAATGTATGGTTGCCTCTCATGAGTCCCCTGCTGGGAACTGACCTGCAACTCAGGCATGTGCCCTGACTAGAAATCAAACCGCGATCGTGTGGTTCACAGGCCTGCACTCAATCCACTGAGCTACACCAGCCAGGGCAAAAGGTTTATTTCTTATTCAAAGACATTCCTACTTGGGCAGCTCTTTTGAGCAGCTCCCTTGGGTGATTATCCTTCCATCTTGTCATCCCACTGATCCCTGGGACCTCAGAGTCCTCCAGTGGGTCTCCTGTAACCAAGTGGTGTGAGGCATGTGGTCTGAGAGAGCACCTAGAGCAGTGGCCAGCTGAGGTTCATGGGTCAAATCTAGCCCACCATCAGGCTTCTATGGCCTGAAAGCTAAAGATGGTTTTCAGTAGATGAAAAAATAATAAAAAAGATGAAAATTATTACAATTCAAATTTCAATGCCCATGAGTACAATTTTATTGGAAGACAGCCGTGCCCATTGATTTACATATTTTCTATTGTAAAAAGTAGCAGAGTCAAGTACTTGCAAAAACTATGTAGCCTAAAAAAACCTGCATATATTTATCATCTTCCCTTTATGAAAAATATGCAAACCTCTGACCTCAAGAATTGAGCCCCCACTTTTTAACCCCCTCATCTTGGAAGGTTATACCTTATTCACCCACATTATACTGGCAAGAACTAGCCACATGGAAATGCCCAGGTGCAAAGAAGCTAAGAACTGTCCTCCCTGGCTGGGTAGATACTTCTCTGTATCAACTGTGTCCTTTCACACTGGGGAACAAAAAACTTTGTGGTTCAGGTCACTGGGTCTGCAGCAGGGATCACCTTGTACACTCCTCAAGAAATAGATTTACATGTCCTTTAGATATTTCTGCTCTCCAAAGTCCGTTTTCAACTGCATCACCAGTAAAGGTATGCATGCATGCATGCATGAGTGTGTGTGTGTGTGTGGGGGGGTTCTTTCTGTGTATTGCCCATGCTAGCTGGTTCAAGCTGGCTTTTCTCAAACTACTATACCTGCTCTTCATGCCTCTTCTCTCTGTGGTGACCAGTGAGCCCCCCCAGTCCTCAATCACATTCCTACACTGAGGAAACTGAAGGCCAGTCTTTGGAAATACAATCCCAAGTTCTTTGAAGGACATAGACATTGGAAGTCATCAAAATATGGCTTCCAACATGTGAAGCAACTCTCCATATGAGAAAGATGAGTTAGGTGACAAACAGTTCCTCCATATCCTTAACATTTTTTAAAAAGCCATGTAAAATGTCAACATATTTATTTTAAAATGTATTTTAGAAAGGCTTTCATTGTCAAGGGGTAGCTTACCAGAGATTTACTATTCCTCCATCACTCACCCCCTAAAGTTACCAGAAGAAACATACAATGTAAGAGAAAATGCAGCTGCAATGCAAATCCAGCCCAGAGACTATTTTTTCATGTCTTGCCTTAGATCGTACCCCCCAAACCACTTCTCTGCAGTAATTCTAGATTTTCCACTATGATACATTCTTAGTTAAAACATCCAAACTCTCAAAGTAAGCACAATCCAGGGGAAAGGCAGGCTTTCATGCTTCTGTGAATAACAGAAGGTAGACTAAAATCGGTACTCAAATTGAGACTCAAACAAAGTACTCTGAGCACACACAGGAGTGGAGTGATTAATTGTGGCAGATGTTAACCAAGAATAATGATTTTAAGTGTCAGGAATAGAAAATCTTTCTCTATCATGCCTGCAATTCTAATCCCAATTTATTTATCACCAAACCTCACCTGGCCTGGCCATTTATCTCGAATGCAAACCAAGCTTTACTCAGGAAAATCAGTCATCTCCATTTATCCTCTGATTGCAGACACTTAGGAAGGATGGCTGCCATCAGCCCCATTTCATGCTCATCCACTCATAGGGTAGGCCAGCATTTTGCCAGGTGATCTCTTAAATTGTGACAGTTTTTAGTTCTATCCAAAATGGAGTCTTGCTAATAAAGCTGCCCTCTAGCCCTGTCATGCATTCTAAGACATGCACACTTTCTTGCCTCTAGTCTAATACTGGGAGTCTTCTCTTTGTAGCACACCATATGAAAAGACACAAAGATGAAAAGATTATTGACATGGGTTCCTCTTGCTCAAGAAAAAAAGGCCAATATTCAACTCAGCCATGATGATACAGATGAGTGAGAGGAAAAGGACACAGAGTAATGCATCATGAAAGCAGGGAAAGCAGAGAACTGAGTTGTGATTGAGAGACTGGGGTTAACTCAATCCTCAGTCGTCTCTTGAAATAAATGCTGCTCTTTCTTGTCCAGACAAACTTTCCACCTTTTGTGACACCAAGTCCTCCTGCTTCCCTGATGACTTAGTCATTCCTCTCTACTCACCTCTTCTCACTGTTAACTGTGTGGAAGTGTTCCCCACTGTTGGGGAGATAATGCACACCAGATATGCATAGCAGCCTCTCTGGCTACATTTTCTTAACTTTCCCCCAGAAGAGCATCTCAAGGTACATCTACCATGGTGCCCCTTAGCAGGGCTGCTCTCTCACCAACTGCATCATTTTGAAAAAAACCCAGGCATCTTCTCAGAATATCCTGTTCCAAGATAATCCTGTATTACTGTTCTTCATGGACAGAGCTACTCAGTGTAAAATGTATTTCCTTGCCTTGTGCAGATTTTATGTCTGTGATTTGGCTGTGGTTTTATCTAGAACCCTTAATCCTAGGGTTGGCAAAACTGCAGCCATTGGGCAAAAGTGGCCCTCTGCCTGTTTCTGTAAATAAAGTTTTGCTGGAATACAGCCATGCCCACTTATTTATTTATTATTTAGCACTGCTTTTGTGCAACAATGGCAGAGCTGATTAGTTGCAATAGAGATTGCATACTCCCGAAATCCTAAAACATTTAGGTAATATATGGCCCTTTACAGAAAAAAGTTTGCCAACCTCATAGTTAATCTTTCTTATACAGGGTCCAGCACAAATAACACCTCTTTTTATGACAAAATCTTTTATTAGAAAATCATAAGCATGTAATTCTGTAACAAAATATCACACTCAAGCACACTATATGACATTTTAGGTGAAATATTCAAATTAAAACTATAAATTATTACACACATATCATTATCTCACCAACCGCACTCAAGCAGGCGTTACTTCTGCTGGACTCTGTTAATATTGTAGGCTCTATGTGATTTTTCATTCTCTTTCCCTTTGATAATTAATGCCAGACTTTAGGGAGGCCATATTCTCTTTTGAGAAAAATTCTTTGGTTCAAAAAATTGGGAGAGTTCTGTTAGGAGGAAGGACATCCCTGCTTCGGTTATCCTATGCTGCAAATCAGGGCAGGAACTAGGGCCACAAAAGATTCAGTTGTGGAAAAAAGATGACTGAAGTCAAACACTTCTTACTTCCTCAAGAATTATTCTTCCTTTTCTCTGGAAGCAACCCACAGTCCTTGTTATGAACTTGAGACTGTGCTTTGACAACTGAGTGACTGAATGTTTCTAGTGAAGGCAGGGTGCTGCACCAGAAAAGAATTTTGTAAGAAATGTTCAGAGCTGGTAAGAGCTTCATGGTTCATGCTGAAGTGACCAGGAGCCCCACTACACACACACACACACACACACACACACACACACACACACACATGGTGAAATGAAAGGCTGTTGCCTTTTATTATGAAGGCTTCTGTTTTATTTGAATTTTTCCCTGAATGGACACTTTGAGAATGTCTATGAGAAAATCACTTTAATTCTAAGTTTCTCTATCTTAGTAACAGAGAAAAAAATTTCTTCTCACCCACCCTTCTAGAAACTTAAAGAAATGTATATGAAAGTGTTTTGAAAATGCCAAAGTAATACTTAACTGGACAAATAGATTGAAACCCAGCTCTGTCCAATAGACGTGTAATTTAAAACTGCCTAGCAGCCACTTAAAGAAAGTAAAATGAAACAGATGAAGTAATTTCATAACATATTTTATTTAACCCAATCTCCCTAACATTATCATTTCAAGATATAATTAATATAAAATGTAGTGATATATCTTGCATGATTTTTCCACATTTAGTCTTCAGATCCAGAGTATTAGTTATGCTACAGGGCACCTCCATGTGGGCCAATCACACTTCAGGTTCCCAGTATCCTCTTGACACTGGTGACTATTTCACTGGACAGTACTGTTCCAGCCTGTGCATTAGCAGACAAGTGTTTTCCAGCCCAGCCCAAACAACCATGTATTTCTCTAAGAGTCTGGAACACACTTTGTCAATGAGTAAAGACACCATAAGTTAGAGAACAAATTTCTAAAGGAGTCTGATTGCTTTTCTCTAGTCCTTAAAGTGGTCATAGTATTATAATAATACCTAATATATATTAAATACTTACCATGTTCCAGGTACTGCACTAAGTGCTTTGCACTTGATTATTTCATTTATTACTCACAACAGACCTATGAGAAAACTGTTTTATCATTATTTTAAAGGGACATAAACTGAGGATAAAAAAAATTACACAATTTGCCCGAGGTCACAGAGGGCTTGAGGATCTTTAGCCAGATGTTTTCAGAGCCAGCTCTGTTAATGCTAGGCAATGCTGCTATTTCTTGGTTTGCTTTTATTTTATTGTTATTATTGCTCCTTCCTGAGTACTAACTGATGTCTCTTACCCAGACCTGAAGCTGCTCACACTGAAGTATAAGGGTGCAGGCAATGTTTCCCTGGCTCTTTTTGTCAGCCACAGATGGGATGGTGCTTCAGCCAGCCAGTCTTTCTGAGCATGAGTTCCTCTCCCCACAGCACCTCCACACACTCCTGTACTCTCAGCTTTCTAGTGCCCTCTGAGAAAGGGCATTGAATCACTTCTCTGGAGAGGAAGGTGCCATTCACATATCTAGTGCCATTTTAAAAACACAAGAGGGGTCATGCTATGCATATTGTTCTATAGTCTGCTTTGTTCATTGTGGGGGCAACTTTGTCCACCAAGTCCCCCCATTTGCCACAGATGAAAGTGAAACTACCAAGACATGATCTACTTGGGGAGGAAAAGTGGATAATCCCTCAAGGGGGAAGGGCCAAGAGCCCCCTGCTCAAGGGGATTTTATTGGGTTCTTTTACACAAGAATGCAGGTAAGGATCAAACAATAGATAGCATTCCATAAACTATGAGGGCTTATTCTCAGTCAGGGTCAGATAGCCAAAGAGCCTTAAAACTTTGAGGAACTATCTTCTTGCTTGGACCCTTATTATTTAAATGAGAGTACTCTAAACAAAGCAGGTTTCACAGGATTTACATATTTTTTCTTAGGCCTGATCACCCGGAGAACCCACCCTTTCCAGCACAGGGCTGCACTGCTTTCCCTATCACAGGTTTTTAGGCTTAAGTGGATTAGAGCCAGGAAGAGCTTCTCCCAGACAGAAATGGGGACTCAGGCTATGCCAGAATAGCCAGGGGATGAGGGTCCATCACTCCTTCTTTGCTGCAGCACCCCGCCCCCCCGCCCGAGTCCTTCCATGATGGCCTCCCAAGTGATCGTGTCTGGCTTAGGTTGCCCCTCCTCTGAGGGGTTGTAGCCATCATAGACTAACCAACCAAGCATTGGAGGCAGGGGAAGAAATAGAAGCAGCGCTTGCTGCCAGAGACAAGCTTTGTCTCCTTACTGGCTTGCATTCCAGATGTCACTCACACAGCTTTAGCCATGGGTGGCAATTACAACTTCTGAAACCAGGCAGAGCGGTTCCCAACAGTTCATCTGAAAATTTATCTTTGTGATTGTTTTTCATGCCAACACATTCTTTTTGTCAGCTGCATACTATTTTATAGTAACAGTATAACACACCCTATTCAACCCCTAGTAATGGAGATTTATTTAGCCATTGTCTATTTCATGCTAATTCCAATAATTCTGTAACAAGTATTCTTGTACTCAAAGATTTCTTTAACATACATTTCTAACTTGTTTGCAGTTTTGATAGATACTATCACCTTGTCTTCAAAAGGGCATCATCAGTTCATAGCTCAAGTACAAGTACTGGAGAAATCTGAATTCTTCAGTGATCACTACTTAGGTTTATCAAATTCAAATAAGTTCACCAACCTGACAGAATCATTTGTATTTTCATAAAACTTTTAATGAGGATTTTCACTCTGAATTTAATTTCCAGAGCATGGAATATGCAGCCAAACTCCCTCTGTTTACACCACGACTGTGTCACTTATCAGATGTGTGATCTTGGACACATTGCCCCACCTTTCTGTGGCTCATTTGTCTCCTCTGTGAGGTAGTAACAATAATAATATCTGACTCCTGGGGTTGGAGCAGGAATAAAATGGGTTAGTCTGTGTAAAACACTTAAAGTATCACATTGCATATTATAGGGATATATAAATATTTGCCAAATTACTATTAATGTATTTTCTTTTATATAGCAAAACAGATGGCCCTGCTATGTTGTTTTCTATTTGGCCACTTTATTAAAGGATGTTTTTATTAATAACATTTATAATGGTTTCTCTTACATTTTCTTCATTGATAATTGTGAAAATTAGTCATTTAGTTCTTTTATTTGTAATAGTTTAAACTCTTCTTTTTCTTGTCTTATAATTTGGCTAATATATCCAGTGACAATTATAACAGAGATCTTGTTTTGTTTCTGATTAGTATAAACACCTTAATATTTCACAGTTACATGATATTTTTAATGTTGTAATTGTCAAATCCCCTTTTGGAGGGTGAGGGCATTTCATTCTAATGAAAGAATATTTTTGAAGTATTTTATTTTACTGAATAAGGATGTTGAATTTTATCAAATGCTTTCTTTGGCATATTTTGAGGTGACCGTGTTTTTTTCCTCTTTTGATCAGCCTATATAATAAATTAGATTAGTAAATTGTCTAATAGTAAGTGGGACAAACCACTTTGACATTCTATTACTAAGCTACTGGATTTATATGCTAATTTGTTACTTAGAACATGTACATCTATGTATATGAGACTGGCCAACATTTTTTCCCTCTGCATTATCTTTGCAGATTGAGTTGAAAAATTTTTCTATATTTTGTTATGCTATAGAGTAAGTTCAGTGATGTAGAGATTCTTCTCCTTGAAAGTGTTGTAGAATTTGCTTATAAAACCCTTGGGCCCAAAGTTTTAGTGGAAATCTTTGACTACCTCATCAGTGTTTGTGTGGTTATTAGTATATACAGGTTTTATACTCATTCCTGAGTAATTTCTATTTTCCTGAGAGACCATTTTTTCATCTAGATTTTAAATTTGTTGGCATAAAGTGGTACAAAATATTCTCATATTTTAAAATCTTCCTCTATAGTTATCATCATATCACATTTCTTGCTTTCAATAATGTCTCTTCATTTTTTCTCTTAATCACACCTGCCAAAGATTTATGTGGTTCATTAGTTTTTACATAGAACAAACTTTGGTTTTACAGATCAACTGTAACTTTTTTCTGTGTGACTGTTTTGTGTTATCATTAATTTCTGCTGCCACCTTTATGGTTTCTTCCTTTTAGGTTTGGGGGGGGGTTATTTTATTATTTTGTTCATTATTTTTTGATATGCGGAGTGAGTCATATGTATACAGGAAAGCATTATAGACATGACAGGAGTCTAGACTCAGCACAATGGGAACACCAAATAGAAAGGAACCGATTCTATAAATGGGGGTAGGGGAAAGGCTTGCTTTCATGATTAAAACATAAGTGAATGGTTGGAAAAGGTGCCTAGCTGTTCATGCTTGTAAGTGATTATTCACAATGAAATGTTTATGAAAAATTTCATATGCACATACTACCTGTAAAACTTGTGGCAGTGGCTCTCTCTATGGAAGATAAGTGAAGGCTCTGGCATATACATGCCCCTTTATGCTGTTTGATTTCACTTTATCACACACATTTATTATCTGTTCAATAAATAATTTTGCGAAATGTGCTAAGTTGTTACAGAAAATGAAGCGAGGGTTCAGGAGCACGACCTTTATTATGTGCACGAGCCCAGAGGAGAGTGATCTCCAAATTCTGAGCCCTGAACAAAGGGTTCTTGGGGTTTATATAGCCTGCAGGACCTTCCTGTCTATGTGATAAAGCGAGTTACAGAAGCGGAATGCAGAAGTTAGTCTATTTCCTTATTTGGGGATATCTGAGGTGCTGTGCCTCTCTGGCTGCGCTGCAGAAGCAGGTTACAGAATTGGAATGCGGAAGTTAGACTATCCTACTGGGCCTTCTTAGGCTAGGGGAAAAGGAGCTTTGCTCTATCAAAGTAATGAAATAAAGCCAAGTTACTCCACCGATGACAAAAATTCCTAGACCTGGAAGGATTCTCAGACGAACTGGCTTAAACTGCCTCCTTCATTTAAAGATATCTTAAAACGCTGGGAAGGCGCTCTCTGGAGCACAGTACAGATCTGACATCTCTAGAAGAAGCCAGACTTCATGACTGCGTGCAGCCTGCTGTCTGGTCTGCTAATGTGGCAGTGGCTTCAGGCAGTAGCCCAGGGCTCCAGGACTCCCTTAGCAAACCTGTGGAGGAAGGCGATCCCTGGACCCAGCCACAACAGTGACAGGAGGGAATGAGAGGTTTCCTCTCTGAGGCAAGTTTTTGCTTTTCTTTCAACCCCCCTTATCTCTGTCAGGTTAGGTCTGCCTCCACTCACCTAACAGCTTGCCTGGCTCTGTTGTTTCTGCTTCTGAATCGGCTCCAGCTCCAGACAGTGTCCCTGTCTGCCCTGCCTTTGACCTGCAACATCTCTTTATTTCCTGAGCACTCCACCTCTGTCCCCAAGTTCAGCCACTTTACTGCTTTTGAAACCAGGAAACAGGAGGCTGTTGTAAATGCAGGTTGTAAATAACCATGAGGTCAAAAATAGGTATTGAAAGTTAAGTAGAACAGACATGGAAAATGGAATTAGCTAGATGGATGGAGGCAATAAGTGAATATTTATGTGGATGAGGTGGAAGAGCATGTTTTTGTGGAATGGGGAATGAGAAAGAGTGCAGGAAGGAGGTTATATTCGGAAAAGGAAAACACCAAGTTCAAGATCTCAGAGGGGTAGGGAGGGAGGTAATAAACACAAATCAACTGAGTTCCTTTTGTATTCCTGGAGTCTATGGATATGCAGTTGTTTAATTCTCACACTTTCCCACATTTTACAGATAAGGACTCTGCAACTTATGGAATTCAATAGCTTGCCAAGGATCCCAAGCTGGCAAGTGGAAAGGCAGGGGTTAGAGGTAGCTGATAGAGAGGTGGATGGCAGCCTGAACACGAGACTGAAGAGAGAGAAACTTGATGCCTCACTTCAGTTTTCACTGACTGAGGGGAAGTAGACAGTAAGGTGCTGCCTGGAGAAAACAAAAGCCTCAACTACCAGCTTGCTGTGTGAGAAGTCTACCGCATATCCCACTCATCGACAAATCTTGCCAAATCTACTTCCCAAATGTACCTTCATTTTAAAAACCGTCTTGTTCCACCTCTCATGCTGTAAACAAGTGTGCTTGAGATCTATTAGTGCCACATTTTGGGTTTGTTTTTGTTTTGCATTTTTGTGCTTTTTGTGGGTAATTCTGCATTAAATTTTTTAACCTTATTTTATTATTGACACTGGTACAGGTATCCCCTCCTTCAAGCCCCTTTATTCCCCTTTATTTCCCTCCTTCAAGCCCCTGCCCCTCTTTCCCTCTAGTCATCACCACACTGTTGCCTGTGTCTATGAATCATGCATACAAGTACTTTGGCTAATCCCTTCACTTTCTTTCATCCAGTCCCCTCTCCCCTCCAACAGCTGTCAGTCTGTTTGATGTATCCATGCCTCAGTTTCTATTTTTGTGTCAGTTTATTCTGTCTAGTAGACGTCACCTATAAGTGAGATCATGTGGTATTTGTCTTCCTTTGATTGGCTTATTTCACTTAAATCTACACTCTCTGCAACTCTACTGCCATCACCTGAGCCCAAGCTAACATCCTACAATGAATGAACTACCATTTATCCTCAAGCTACCATATTAACTT
The DNA here is from genome assembly GCF_014824575.4 of Sturnira hondurensis. Lineage (NCBI taxonomy): Eukaryota > Metazoa > Chordata > Mammalia > Chiroptera > Phyllostomidae > Sturnira > Sturnira hondurensis. The sequence goes on along the minus strand of NW_028091817.1, from coordinate 1,081,878 downwards.
CCTGGTGGTCTTTTCTTCCTTATAGATAAGATATCTATAAGATTCATTTCTTATAGATAAGATGGAGTAATATTCATAATACACATATCTGACCATCTCTTGCTATGTAAAAATTTCCAATAACTTCCCACTGCCTTTTAGGTATCACTCATTCTCCTCAATGTGAACTACAGGACCTTAAATTACTATCCATCACCAACTCCTTGTCTTAAGCCACTTGGTCTAATCATATTGGCCTTTTTTTCCTCTCTAACTTGATAAGCTCCTTTTAGTGTTAGGATCCTTTTTCCACATAGCATTTGTTTCTCTACTTCTTTTTCTGCCCCAATCTTTTGATTCTTTAGGCCTCACACCCAATGGAACCTCTGCAGGACTCTCCTTCCTGGTTCTGCTATGTGAACTGATTTAGGGATGACTCCGCCTTTTTACACAGCTAATTAGTGGAATAATGTATTTAAACTCACACATAGCATTAAAGTGAAAGTGTCATGAGCAGAGAGATTATTTTATTGCTCACTCAGTCTGTAGTTGATACTCATTTTGAGTAAATGAATAAATAGGGGAATAAAATATTAAATGAATAAAAGATCACAAAATCAAATTGTAAGTGTGGTCTTGTATTATTTAACAAGGCACATATCTAAAGGATGAAAAGGCCCCTTGCACAAACTTTTTCCTGCCACTTACCTACCTCTGAGGTGATGACTCTTGCCACAGCTCAGCACACATGCCATGCTGATGGGATTCGGCTATGGCCTTCTCTTCAGATCAGTGAGGTAATCTGACTTGTTGCCTCTGTTTTCTGCATCATCTTTCCTTCCCGGTTGGTCTGTGCCCCTGCCCGTTTACTTTCTTTACTTTGGCTTCGAATTTTAGGTGCTGCTGGCACAGTGCTCCTTACTTCCTGTATACTGAGTATCATACCAGAGGTTTTTCTTGGAAAAATTAAAAATAAACTTAAGAAAATATGTAAAGAGGGGGAAAAATCCCTCTGTTCTTTGGAATCCCCACTAATCCACCTCAGGATAGTGTCCTTATTTCTCTCTGGGAGGCTCCAGTGCTCCACGAACCACTGCACCAACCCAATGATGATGATGTCGCCAGGCTCAGCAAGGGGCACTGGGCTCTGCCACAGGGCTCTGGGCCTTTTCCATGTGGTGAGTCAACCTGGGCAGACAAATCCTGATGAAAGGAGTTGTAAATCGGGGACTGTGAACTTCTCCTGCTGAGAAACACTAACAGTTTATAAGGGAGAAAAATAGATAAACCCCTGGGTATCATTTTTTTGTTTTCATTTCACTCTGGGGCCAGCTGTGAAAGGGAAGTGACTGTAAACAGCCTATTAGTAAAACTGCTTTCGTAAAAATACCACAAAGGAAAGTCATAAGCAATCATTACGTCAGCTGGGGCTTTCCACCTCATTTAAAAAGGCAAAAGAAGTAGAATTAAGCTCTAAGGTGCACCTATCTCACCAAAAACAAAACAAAAAATAACATCCAGAGCTCATTTTGTGAGTGGAGATGGATTCTTATGGCACCATAACACAGCAAGACGCCTTAGCCTCCCTCATTTTCTCTGGGATGAAACCAGCTTTCCATCACTGTGTTGTTCTCCCTGCTTCCCATTGTTTCTACTGAATGTTCACTGTGGACAAAACATATGGGAAAGAGAAAATTGTGTTCAGAGCTAGACAATATTAGAAGACACATTGTAATGGCAAGCCACAGGTCCAGCTTCCTTAGGAAGCAGAAGAGAGAAAGTTCACTCTATCCTGAGTTGTTAAAAGAAGAAAACATGGAAGATGCTATTTCCGACCTCAATCTTGAAATACAGGAAGAGAGGAGAAGACAATCCCGTATAAGAAGGGACAGCAGGAGTAGAAGCTTTAGGGATAAAAATCTCTGATGGGGCTAGGAGTCATTCTAAGGTCAGAGTGCCACTACTATGTCCTTATGTGAACATATTGGGTTGCCAAAAAATCCATTGTTTTTTTCTGTAAAATAAAAGACACATTTTTCATTTTCACCAATAACTTTATTGATTTGGATATTTTGAGTATGTCAGCTATCTCCCACATGGTAGAGCATTGATTGTTCTCAGTTAATGTCTCGATTTTGATCACTATCAATTTCAAGTGGTCTACACGACCATGGAGCATTGTCCAGTGAGAAATCTCCAGCACAAAAATTCACAAACCAATTTTGACACGTTTGATCAACCATAGCACCTTCTCCATGCACTGCACAAATCTTTTTTTGTGCTTCGGTTGTATTTTTACCTTTCTTGAAATAATGAAGCATAACGTTGAAAATGTTGCATATTTTCTTCTATCTTTAATATTAAAATGGCTGTGCAAAATTTAACCAATTTTGGTAAGTTTTTTTTATGCTGATATGACACCTGGCACAGTACAATCTAACAATTGTTTTGAAAGAAGTTAAAGACAACCAAGTACTACTAGAGCCATTTTTTTCAAAACACCAAATCTTAATCCATCTTAAGGAAAAAAGACAAATGAACTTTTTGCCCACCCAATAATTATAAATCAAAGGTTAAAGTCTGGAAAAAAACTATTTAAATGTCAGCCGGATTGTGTCTGAAGTCTTATTATTATTCTTCCATTGTATTCTGTGGAGAATATGGCAGCCTTGGAGGATGGGTTTGTGATCTCAAAGAGGCTGCTGCATGCCTCAGCACTGTAGGGTCCTGGCCTCCCTGGCTGGCAGCATCCCTTGGCTGTCCTTCCTTCTAGGGGGGATAAAATAAATATCCTCTTGTTGCCATGCCCCCCAAGGCCTGGCTTCTCAGAAGGCATTCCACAGCTGAGCCCCACAGGGATCGTGGAGACCACCGGTGACTTTTGTGAGACCAATGGGGCCTTGGTCTCCTTGGCTGGATTTCAGACTCAACACCTCAGGTCCCAGGGAGCCTGGCATGACCTTGTGCAGGGTTTGTTTATTAGCTGTTCTGTTAAAGTTTCCTTCACTGATTTAAATAAACAACTCAGATCTAACTCAAGGCTCTCCCCGAGCAGCCTTAAATCAAAGGAAGCTTCTGTTATACTTTATTACTTTACTTGCAAATTTGAATGAAAAGAAGGGGGCTGCCAAGACCAAATTGCTTTATGGTTCAGCTGCAGCCACATAGCAAGTTCAGCTCAACACCAGCATTTGCACCCCAAATCCTTCCAGTGTTTCCCTTTTGGGAGCCTCTTCATTGTGAGAGCTGCAGAAAAGAATGCCTGGCATATGCCAGGAATGACCATTTAGAATGAATGTGATTTGGTTGGAGTTGGTGAGGTGGTGGGAAAGCACACAGGCCCAGGTACTGGGGGAACTAAGTTTTCTAGGCCACTCTTCGCCATAATGTAGCTCTGTGACATCAGAAGTTACCCTGTATCTTTGACCTCTAGGTCCTCCTTTTGGTGAAGTTTAGGGACAGAGCAAGACAATTGGAATGTTCTTTTTAGTTCTAACATTCCATGGCCCTGTAATTCGACCACTAGAGCACAGTGGTCCTAGGAGTAGGGAGCTATATATAAACTGTCCAGCCAGCAGTGCCGCTTGGGCATGTGAGTGAGAAGGATTTCTCCCAGGGGATACAGGCCAAGACAGCATCACATCATGGTTGTTTCCAACTAGCTGGTGCACTTCATTTCTGCCCATCTGCTGTTTTGACCACCTAAATGTACGCATTGTTTTCCCTTACATATTCACCTTCCTTTCCTGCAGGGAGACAGTCCCAGGTCCTACCTGGCTGGTGCATGCAACCCAAACTCCATGACCCCTGGATGAGGTACAACTCTGACTATTAAGCCTAGAATGGTTCCTATGATTATGTCATAACCTAAAACCCAAGGGCTCTATCCCTGTATGCCTAAGCTACATCATTGAAAAAGTAATGTGAAAACCAAATGAACAAATTTTTAGAGAGGAAAATAAGACAGAAGAATTGGAAGCACAGCACGGTTACTGACCAGTGACTACTGTGTGTTGCTAGTTCTCTTCCTTCCCGGCTCTGTTCAATCTATAAAAATGACCCAAGTCACTGAGGAGAAATAGCAGAATCAGCTTCTGTAGGTGAGCTGGGCTGCTAGGTGTCCCATCTCATAGCCTTGGTCCTGCTCTCTGCTCATTGCTCCTGGGGTCACAGCGAAGGTGGACTTAGGAGAGGTTGCTGTCCATGGCACTGTGTATCCTTTTGACCTTCTTCCTGTGGTGTGGGGCTGAGGGCTGGGAGTTTCTTAGTCAGTGTGGCCTGCTTAGCAATACTGTTGAAGACAATTTCCTCAGTATTTTAGTAGCTGTGCTGTTTATCTGCTTCTCATCTGTTCTGTTTACCACTGCCAAAGATCTGGTGCCATTACCATTTCAAGCAAGGTCTTTTGTTTAATTGCTTCTGTGCTCTGCCCAGACCTCCTCTCAACAGACTTCAGTGATTCTCCTGGGGACCCTGACTATTCCCAACAGCCTGGGACATGTTCTCTGGCAGGGAACCCTTAATGGAAGAGGTTTCTAAAGTGATATGAAGGTGGATTTTACCTCTTTCTAAGTCCAGAGCTTTGAGTCACTACTTAAAACTGCTTCAGCTCAGAGTTTAGGAGACATTTTTCTGTTTTCTCCCCTACAAGACTTCATACTAACAAACTCTTGATCAACATGGATCGAAGACCATGGGAAGAAAAACTCTCCTGGAAGAGCTGTCTTGCCTTCCACCTGGCAGCCAGGCTGGCTAGCTGGGAGATGAAGTTCATCTCTCTCTTTAGGGACACTGCTGAGAACTGCAAAAGGTGGCAACACACCAATATTTTGTCTACCATGGTGCCCCCTAATTCTTCCACCATCTCTGGAGTGCAATACCACCTTTCTCTTATTTTCATTCTGTTTGGATACTGTCCAGGTCTTCCATTTGTTCCCTTTCTTCCCACAGGGTCTTCCTCTTCAATCTTAACCTGAGTGGCTAGTTACCAGCTCAGGAGCCAAACAGCCCAAGGGGGTGTGCAATGCTCCAGACACCACAATATGGCAGGGTAACTTCTCACAGCCTTTCTCCTCTATACCCGACCAGCTGCTATGTGGCAGTGGTGGGCCCTTCTTGGTACAATGCAGTCGGAGAGACCAGCCATACTATTTTCATTGCCTTTGCTGATTTCTGGCTTCTGGCTTCATGCCCAGGTGTTCTGGTGAAACCAACTGTGAATTCCACATGACTTCTCTCCAGGGACTGCCACCCATCATCTGGGGGCAGTGATGTGGCTGCTTATGGAAATTCCCACACTCTGCACTGCACAGAAATCTTCCATTCCAGCGTTCCACCATGGCCAAGGAGAGTCCCCTGCATGGAGCATTCCCTTTGAGCCTTTCAGCATTTCCTCACTTGCAACCTCCTCAACTTAGAAACAACCAAATAACACAAGAGCAACCAGGTTTTCCCTACATGTATCTTCTGAGGCCCAAACTGCCTTCTGAGAAAGATGAGCTGCCACTCCGCCCTGGCTGTCCTTATCTTTCACCTTTGTGTTCTGCGTAGTTTATATCCTCGTAGTTCAGTAGCACCCTCCCATTGTGCCATACTTAGAAAGACTTCTTCCTTGTTTTGGGGCTCTCTACCTCAGTTCAGTCAGGACTGCAATGGTGAGAAGGGGAAAGGAGTTGGTCTTCAAGATGGTACCAGTATCCAGAAGCTCCCGAACTTGATGTGCTGCTCTCAGGGTGGGAAGGAGGGAGGTGCAACTGGCATCTCCATGGAGATAACAAGGAGCATGGGCTGTCCTGACTGGTTTGGCCTGGACTGCTTTCCAAGAACTCTGTGTGGATTGTGAAAATAACTAGACCTAAGAACTAGTGGATTGGGTAAAGGCTCTATTTTCACAGCAAACAAAAAGCAGTTCCTCAGGGAAAAAAATGGTCAGTGTTTGGTTATACACAGACAGAATCACAGATTAACAGAATCTGGGAAAACCACACTGCCTTCTCACATGACCATTCCATAATGACAATGCTAATTCACATGTTATCATTATGGCAGAGTCAGCCTGGGGTGCAAAATCAGAGAAACTGTGTAATAAAAAATCTTCTACATCTCATTTTGTTCTTTCCTTATTCAGATCTTTCACAATTTTGATTAGTGCCTTTGTCCACTTTAGAATATTTTATGATTAGGTTGTTAGAGGAATTCATCCATGGCTGTTTGGTTGCCTAAAACAAATTAAAATTAAAATTAAACTAAATTAAAATAAAATAAAATATAAATATAAATAATGTCCAGAGAAAGCCAATAAAATAGCCCTTAAAACTCATGTGTGTTTTTGTGCCCATCCTGAGTCTTTAGGGTTCATGCCTTCCCCTCTGTTGGAGGGAGGAGATGCTTGCAAAGAGGCTGGTTTTTGCCAAATGTGAACGAACGCAGGGGAGACCCAGGCTGGCAGCTGCCCACAACTCCTTGATGGGCCTCTTCTACAAGGAAGATTGATGTGACCCAGCAAAGCCCTCATTAAGTGAGTCACATCATTAATAAAAGGTGCAGATTACAAAGTGGTGTTTATTTCAGTGTTGATAGAAACCAGCACACAGTGGCCTTGAATCAAAAATAACCTTAGGCTAAACACATTGAACTTAAATCAGATCTGAAATCTTAGGCATTCCTCCCTCCCTGAAGGCAAATTCACATTCAGATACTGCTGCTGCCTTCTTTGACCTACAGATAAGTTGCTCCTCATAACCAGGTTTCCCCCTGTGCTTGACAGTTTACAAAGCCCATCCATTTACAACTCCCTTGTCCTAACTGAATAAGTCTTAAACAATGATTCAGTGACATGCTCAGGTTTGGGGATGTCCTGGGTCAGAATCATGGCTTTGGTTTTTTTCAAGAAGTGTGAACTTGGTTAACTAATTTAACCTTTTAAACTTCTGGAGTAAAGTAAACTACCTCTAATCACTCTTACTACCCTCAGTAAGCCTATCCAATGTCCTTATCTGGACTCAATGTCCTTGGATTTTTCAATTTATTGGTGTGGACAATAATAGTATCTGCACCATAAGGCAGGAAGATTGAACTAGGTAATATAATTAATAAGTGCCTTCCATGTGGTGAGTCAACCTGGGCAGACAAATCCTGATGAAAGGAGTTGTAAATCAGGGACTGTGAACTTCTTATTAATATAATTAATAAAATAATCTCAATGGGTGGCACATAAAAAGAGCTCAAGAAATGTTATCTTAAGACATGGGGAGTGTAGGCAATATGTCAATTAATAGACAAGGAAACTGGAGTTGAGAAAAATTGTTTGTCCGAAGTCATAGAGGTAGAACCCAATGTTACCACAAGTTGAAATAAGTTTTTCTGACTTCAAAGCCTGTGTTAGAATTCTAAGTCAAACATAGCACAGGTCTCTATATGATGGGTACATTTTCTCTTGACTGTTGATTTCCCAGTAAATTAAACTGTCTCACATTTCCCCCCTGGTCCTTATTGGTCTACTATTTGGTTCATATCCACTTTGATTTATATGTCAGTCCCTGGGAATGCCCTTGTGAACAAGTCAAGGTGCCTACTCCCTTGTAGTTGTTACAGTGAAGTACCGATATAATGTGGTGTGATGGATAATATGACCAGACATGGGAGTAGCACCTCACCACCCTTGGCTGGGGAGCTGAGGAGAGAGTGTGATCAGAGAAGAACTGGCATTTACTAGTTGGTCCAATAAATATTTATTAACTGACTGACAGCTTCCTCCCAACTAGACAACTTTGAAGCTGAGGTCTGAAGTGTCATGGGGGTCAGTCAAGTGAAGATAGAGACGAAACCCAGGACACGCAGGATCAATGCCTACTGAGGGGTGCACTGGAGAGGACATGCCCCGTCCAGGGAGTTGCAGTGGAATCGGTGCAGGGCCAAGTGGTCCCTTAAGAATTAGACCTTATTCTGAAGGCAGTCATTCTGTTTCCAAGAACATTTTTGACTTAAGTTATTTGAAGCAATTCTGCTGACACCACCCTGTTTTGATACTGGGGGAGTTTGATGCAGGAATAACACATACTCTTTAATAGGTAAAAAAGCACATCTTCATTACTAAGCAATGCAGTCAACATTATTCATGGTATACATGATTCTTAGGTCAGGCCAGCTGGGGAGAAAGTTTGTTTCATGTATTATTTGGTAAGTTTTTAAGTTAAAAGTGCAATTGTAAGTACATGAGAAGAAAATATGGATGAATATTTCTGTAATCTTCAGATTGGTAGGAATAAAAATACTGGGAAACATTGAAAGGTATACCTTCTGGGGCTGCAAAAAAATTTTAAAACTCACAAAAGCTAAAATATAAACAGATATTAAATTGGTTGTAATTATGGCATTAAACAACAATGTAATTTAAGTAATTAGAAATTCTAATGCATAAAACTTTCTAAAAAACAAAAGGAACAAGCTGAACAGTTCAGTAGATTACTGAGCTGCTCATAAAAGATGAAATACACAGAATACCCAAGGGCAGCGAACTGCATCTGTTTGATGCAGCGATGGATGTGTGTCAAGTTCATAGAACAGACCTGGCAGAGATCTGGCACTATTTGTTGAATGAATAAACACAGGATGATTTTTAGTTTCACTAGCAATTTTTCAAGAATACTTTAAAAACCCTAAAATATTTATTTTTCAATCGTTAGTTTAGTCAAGTTTAAAGATACTGATGATATTCAATCTGAGAGGATGTGAGAAATTTCAACTACAATGTTCACTGAAGTAGACTTTATTGATAATAAATAAGAAACAATCAATCTCATTAAAGAGGGACTGGTTAAGTAACTTAGAAAATATTCATGCGTATAATAAAATACCATGTAGTGATTCAAAATGTTTATATAGATCTATATCAATTTAGAATGAAAACATATATGTGATATTTTTGAAATTTAAAACTATAGAAGAAATAATTTAAGTGTTTCACTATTAAGATAATATTTGATATAGTTTTCTAGAAGTTAAGAAAGTTGTGAATTAATGAAATTATCATCTGGTCTTAGTTTACTAAAGCTTTTTTTAAATTATTTTTTTAATCTACTGTTGCTTATGAGAATCTTGGTATTCATTAATTTAATGTAACTTGTAGGTATTCTTTCCCCATTCCCCTTTCCCTTCCAAATTCTCATTCTTTTTTTTTTATGTTTTTTTTATTTATTTTTATTTTTTTAATATAATTTTTATTTAATTCTTGTTCAAGTACAGGTTTCTGTCTTATAATTCCAACCCTGCCCGCCCCCCACCCCATGCTCCCCGCCTCCCTCCCCTTTCCACCCCCCACCCTTAGTTATTGTCCATGTGTCTTTTATACTTGTTCATGTGAGTCCATTCCCTTTTCCCCTATGATTCTCTCCCCTCTCCCCTCTGGGCCCTGACAGCCTGTTCCATATTTGAGTGTCATTGGTTGTATTTTGCTTGCTTGTTTGGTTTGTTTAGATTCCTGTTAATGGTGAGATCATATGATGAAATTTTGCCACGACGTACCTGCATAATAGCCCTTTTCATTTAGTCCTGCTGAACAATCCGATGAGTTCTTACTTCTTGCTTCTTTTTTCTGTTTCCACTTTTATTATTTCCTTCTCCTCATTCTTTGATCTCTTTAACATGTTCTAATTTTTATTTCATACTTATTTTTTTCTTTCCTTGTGCTAAATTATCAGATCAAGTTTTTGGCTCAGGTCCTGCACAAGAGTAAAGGGAGGTGAACATTGATTTTATCCATCGTGGGTAACAGACTAGTAAAGGTCATGGCACTAGCAAAAATTTGAACAGGAATGAAGTCTCCACACAAATACAGCAGTGACTGAAGAACCAGGTCACTGAGATAAAGGAGCAATTACCAGGTTTCACACCAGGCCTGGCAATATTACAGTTTGGCAAGAAAGATGGTTCCAATCTTTATATAAATGTGAAGCTGAAGGCTACAGAGGAGATTGGGATCAAAGCCACTCACATTAAGTTACCAAGAACTGCCACAAAATCTGAGGTGTTAAAGTACATTACATCTTTGAATGAAGACTTCACTGTACATGGGTCCACAGTGCAGCTACCTTTAGATTCAGAAAATCTCATTAACACCAAAGCAGTGGTCAACACTATTGCACCGGGGAAGAATGTGGACAGATTGACTAATATAAGTGCTGGAAATTTTGCTAGAAGTGACCTAAATTGCTGTTTAATCTTTTGTACACCTAAAGGATGCTTGGAACTTATCAAAGGGACAGGGGTGCAGATTTCTGGGAGGCACACTGTGGTGGTTGGGTGCAGCAAAATTGTTGGCACCCCTCAGCATGACATGCCTCTGTGGAACCATGCCACAGTGACTATGTGCCACTCCAAGACTGCCAACCTGGATGAGGAGGTAAGTAAAGGTGATATCCTGGTGGTTGCAATAGGTCAGCCTGAAATGGTAAAAGGGGAGTAGATCAAACCTGGAGCAATCTTCACCAACTGTGGAATCAATTATGTCCCAGATGATACTAAACCAAGTGGGAAAAAGATTGTGGGTGATGTGGCATACAGTGAGGCAAATGAGAGGGTAGGCTTCATCACTCCTGTTCCTGGTGGCATTGGGCTCATGACCAGGGCCATGCTAATGCAGAGCACAGTAGAGAGTGCAAAGTGTTTCCTGAAGAAATTTAAGCATGGAAAGTAGCTGATTCAGTATACCAAGCTTAACCTCGAGACACCTGTTCCTACTGACATTGACATATCATGATCCCACAAGCCAAAGCCCATTGGTAACCTGGCTCAAGAAATTGATCTGTTCTCTGAATAGGAAATATCTGGGGAAACAAAGGCCAAAGTTTTGGTGTCAGTGTTGGAATGCCTGAAGCTGCAACCTGATGGAAAATATGTGGTGGTAACTGAAATAACTCCCACTCCCCTGGGAGAGGGGAAGATCATGACCACAATCAGACTGGTGCAAGCCCTTGGAGCCCACCTCCATCAGAATGTCTTTACATGTGTATGGCAGCCTTCTCAGGGCCTCACCTTTGCAACATAAGGTAGTGCTGCAGGTGGTGGCTACTCACAGGCCATTCCTATGGAAGAGTTTAATCTGCACCTCACTGGTGATATCCATGCCATCGCTGCAGCTTGTGATGCACCTTGTGGCTGCCACCATTGATGCCCAGATATTCTGTGAACTGACCAGACTGACAAGGCTCTTTTTAATCTGTTGGTACAATCAGTAAATGGTGTGAGAAAGTTTTCTGATATCCAAACCCAAAAGTTATGGAGACTAGGTATTGAAAAGACTGACCCTACCACACTGACAGATGAAGAGATAAACAGATTTGCTAAACTAGATATTGATCCGGAACCCATAACCTGGCAAAGAATGTTTGATACCAATGATCAGTTCCTGAGGAAGATCACAATCAGACAATCCATGTGTGCCCTTTCTCTTATCTCCAACAGAGAAAGGGCACCCATGGGTGGCCCAGTTTGATATCTCTGTGGCCGGTGAAATCATGGCTGTCCTGGTTCTGACCAGTTCCCTAGAAGACAAGAGAGAGAGACTGAACGAAATGGTGGTGGCACCCAGCTAGAAAGAGGAGCCCATCAGTACTGAAGACCTGGGGGTGAGTGGTGCATTGACTGTGCTCATGAAGGATGCAGTCAAGCCCAATCACATGCAGACATTAGAGGGCACTCCAGTGTTTGTTCACACTGGACCATTCGCTAATATCAAGCATGAAAATTCCTCTATCATTGCAGACCAGATTGTGCTCAAGCTTATGGGCCCCGAAGGATTTGTAGTGGCTGAAGCAGGATTAAGAGCTGACATCAGAATGGAAAAGTTTTTTAACATCAAATGCTGGTATTCTGATATCCACCATCACATGGTGGGGCTTGTTGCCACTGTCAGGGCTGCATGTAGGTGGCCCCATGGTGACTGTAGACTGCCTCTTCCCAAGGCTTACATAGAAGACAACCTGGAGTTGGTTTAAAAAGGCTTCAGTGACTTGAATAAACAAATTGAAAATGCCAGAATGTTTGGAGTTCCAGTAGTGGTGGCCGTGGATGCATTCAAGACAGATACAGAGACTGAGCTGGGCCATGTCAGCCACCTTGCCAAAGAACATGGGGCTTTGGACTCTGTGAAATGTACTTACTTGGAAGAAGGGAGCAAGGGCGCCCTAGCCCTGCTCAGGCTGTCCAGAGAGCAGCTAAGGCAACGAGCAGCTTCCAGCTCCTCTATGATCTCAAGTTTCCAGTTGAGGATAAAGTCAGGATCATCACACAGATCTATGGGGCAGATGACATTGAGTTGCTCCCTGAAGCTCAGCACAAGGCAGAATCTACATGAAGCAGAGCTTTGGGAATCTGCCCACCTGCATGGCCAAAATGCATCTGTCCTTGTCTCAAAATTCAGAGCAAAAAGGCATGCCCACCAGCTTTGTCCTGCCCATTTGTGACATCCACACCAGTGTTGGGGCAAGTTTTCTGTACCCTCTGGTGGGAACAATGAGCACAATGCCTGGACTCCCTACCTGGCTCTGTTTCTATGACACTGACTTGGACCCTAAAACTGAACAGGTGAATGGCCTCCTCTACACAAACTGTCCATCTTCAAGAAATTAATTTAAAAGTTAGGCCAGCATGTATTCAGCCTACTGTCTGGGGTGTCGGGAAGTCAAGAGAAATCAGTCTCTACCCCAAAGATCTTTTGAAAGTAGTGGGAGTTTCCCCAGAAGCCTCTCCTTTGGTCTTCATTCCCATCATGTCTAAATTAACATATATCATGCACATACCTGTTTACTGAAATCTCACAGAATAAAGGAAAGTAATTAAAAAAAAGGTTTGGGTTCAATTTATTAACTCGTGAATCTATCTTTCTGTATTTGCTTTCATGATATTTAATCCCTATAATTGAGCTTTTAATTTTAGTGATAAAATTTAAAATTTACAAGTTCTTTAGTTTATTTTCTTCTTCTTTTAAAAATGATCTGTAATGATCATGATTATATATGTGTGTATTTATTTTTTAAACTGTAGCAGTTGCATAAGTGAGCACTATATCAGTTAGCTGTTATGAGAATGCTACAGAACAGGTAGCTCTGCAGAGCAATGGCTTACAGTATTCATTTATTTATTCTTGCTCTCAAGTCTACAGATCTAGGTGGCTCCACTTTAGATGGTACATGCCTAGATGGTACATGCCTTTAGATGGCCCAGCCTTTCCTGGGCTGGGCTGGGTTTCTGAATTCAGGTTGGATTCAGGTCTGACTCACTTCACACCTTCCTTAGATAAACTACCTGGAGGAATGTCCTCTTCATGGTAGAGTGTAGGAATACAGGAGACCAAGCTTATCAGCACAAGCATGTTTGAAGCTTTGGCTCACTGCCACATTCATTAATGGTGATTTTTGTTTGTCTGCTCAGTCTTGAATTTGATTTTTTAAAAACTATTGCTTCTGTGAGTGTCCTACTTGTTAAGTGCTGCCTGTTTGTGGAAGATGGTAAAACTTGGTATATATTGGGTCCACTTGGGGCAGATTCTGTCACTTTTAAGTCTTTCCTTTGGTTCCTCTAATGATTGCACAGCAATGCTATCGATGCCATGCCTAGGTCTTTGTCACACACTGGCTTCATATTTTAAGTACCCACAACTCTTTGCCTAAAGGCTTTCTCTGGCCACATTAGCTTGCTCAGCCTGTTCTTAAAGCAGTACCCAGAAGACAAAAGTTAGGGTGCAGGGAGTTAGCATTCCTCAATCAATCATGAACTGGAAATGGAATACGAATACACAGATTTACTTGTCTCTCAGGTGGAACAACACAGAAGCATGTGTTATGTGGTCTCACAGATGTACACAGAGGGACTGAGCTCCCCTTGCCCACAATGTCGACCTGCTCTTTCAAACAGCCTCCACTCCCTTTCTTCCCTTCCTCCTCGTAATTCTCCCCACTCCTGTAAGTGCTTCCTGAGATTACTTCCAAAACACTACCTACATTTTCATCCTTACCTCTGTGTCTGCTTTTAGAGAAATCTGGCTTAAGACAAAAATGCATATTTTGGTAGTACAAGGTAATATAAGAATTGCATTTATTTCTTTATACTCTTCAGAATTTGTCTAAATGTTCTACAATGAACATGTGATCAGGATAAAAATCTGCATCAAGAAAAACTCCTGTCTTCTCAAGTTGTCATGAATTTTCCCTGCTTTTTCTTAGGTGGTAGAGAGTGCACAAAAGTCTGATAAAGTAATATAGTTTTTCTTTCCTTTTAAAAACAAGCAAACTATCTATGGTACAAATTCTAATTTGGAAAATGCATTGAACTAAACAGGAAAAAGTATGAGTCTCAAATGTTATAATTTTTCACCAATTTCAATAAAAGGAGAATAGGAAGAGGAAATTTTAAAGCACCTGATTTTATAGGGAAACATTATGTTTATCTCCAGAAAAGAAGAAATGATGAAGTTGCAATGTTAGCGTGAATCTTCAGAGCTGCCACATCCATCTACCTCCCTTTCCTTCCCCCCGACCTTTGAGAATAGAACGGAGTTGCTGTCCACCATAAATTCAACACATCCACAGTTATTCTTTGCCAGTTACTGATTGGTGGGTGGGTGGGGGAAGAGTGCAATAAAAAATGCACAGGTCTCAGATATCAAAGAGGTAATGGAAAAGGACAGAAAACAAACAGATGAATACCCAAAGAAAAGTACTTCAGATTATGATAAATTCTTTGAGGGAAATAAGTAGACAATAATTTCAGTAATTTCAGAGAAAATTGGGTTTCTCTTTCAAACAGTGGAGAGAAAAATTCTTCCAGGAGGAGCTTCTTTGAGCAATGGCTTGAAAGGTGAGAAGATGCCAGCTAGGAACACCCAGCAGTGACTATGAGCAGGCCACTTTGAAGAGACCAGAAGGGAGAAAAGTGGACCTGGAAAACACTGAGTGGTCCCATGTTGTGAAACAAACAACAAACAAAAACACATTTAAATATCTCCACATTCAGTCTGAGACATGCTAAGTTGTTAAACCAATTCTCAGCAAATAAGTGAAAAAGAAAGGACCCGCTCTTATACTGTTGTGAAAGTATAAATTGGTATAGACTTTTTTTTGTAAGGCAATGTGGTAAGCCTATTTAAATTTCAAATATTCTTTTACTTTATTTACTTTCAGATGGTTTGAAATTTTATTCATGCATTACAGCTACAGTTAAAAAGCTAGTAAAATTTTAGACCCTCTCTTTTAGATACATCATAACACGACACACATACCACATACATGCCAACATGGAGTAGTGGAAGGAGAAGGTGAAATAGCGAAGTCTAAAAAGCAAAAACTGAACAAGCATGTGAGGCAGAGCTAAGCAAATATACCCAACTCAGTATTTCTGCCATGAAAATATTGGATCAAAAGCAGGAGCAGAACCTAGAAGAAATCAGTTAAGACCAATTTCTTTTTTTTGCTTTAATTAAAAGTGTATTTCTTGAACTGTGTCCAACACAGGTCTTTCTGTCATTTTAAATCTTACCTTTGGTTCTAAAACTTTTCATCATTTATCACACCTTACAGCCACCTCCTAGGAAGAAACACAAGGTTGGTCTGTGTAAGTTAAATATACGACTCTGAGCCAGTGCCGCTGTTGCATCATTTCCCTTAGGTGATCCAGGAAGAGCTTTGAGCCCAAAGTGGCATATCATGGAGGCCAGTTTATTGCAATCAATTTTTCAATAACTCCCAACTGGGCCAGATTCAATCCAATAGCAAAAGATGAAAGTGTCTAAGTCTATTAAACTACCAGGTGCCTGAGTTTACTTAAATCACATATTAATTTCCTTCCCTGATCTCACTGCTAAACTGTCAAAGCTCTATCCATGTGTCACCAAATCAACTATTCTGGGGTCAATTATGTTGAATTGCTTTGCTATTAATTGGATCGAAGCCCAGCAAACTTAATTCAGTCTTTATTCTAAAATGGTCCATGATCCAATCACTCCCACGTCCTCTCTCTAAAAGCAACACAAAGGAATGTTTTGTTTGATTGTCCTCCTGGAGGCCAACCTTAAACTCCAGGCATCTACTCTTACAACCCAGTTATAGTTATGTTGAGTATATAGCCAATTGTGAGCTGATAATTTGTGCAGGTCCCAAAAGCAACTATTTTACTTGAGTTATGATAACATAGTCTTGCTTTATTTTTTTCCTCTTCTTAAGTTAGCACCATTGATGTAATGGTTTATTACTTCTCAAGTCCTCCTCCCAACCCCTGTTCTTCCAGAATGGAATTTTCTACCACCTACCCCAGACTTGTTTCTTTACAAAGTTAAGTCCTGTTCATCTTTAGCACCTTTGCAAGTGCCCACACTCTCTTGCTCTAGTTTCCTGCTTTTAATGTTCCCAAAAGCCCATTTTCCATCCTAGATGACTGGAATGAATCCAAGAGTTCTTTCAGAAGCATAATGTGTGGTATCCATTTTCACTGAGGAAGAAGTATGGTATCATGAAGGAACAATGAAAGATTCTTCTTGGCTGCAATATTTTTTGCAGCTTTTAAAAAACACCTGGTTGTATTCTGTGTTATTTTTGATGCTAAGAATTTCTCCTCCCCAATATGGATCTAACCCACAGCTGGAAATAACATGTTCTCCAAATCCCCTTGCCAAAGAGTTAAATATCTCCCCACATTTTAAACCATTTAAAGGCACCTGACCGCTCAAAATGGTATGAGTTCTCCTTCCACTCACATGGAAAGCATAGCACAATTGACAAAAGCATTAGAGGAACTTGAAAATCTAAGCTAGAAAAAAATCAGAGCAAGCAAATACTCCAGAGATTGATGAATAAAAATCTTTAACTAAGCCAAAGTGAGTGAACAGAATCTCCGTGGTCTCACACCCATAGTACAGTGAATTCCTGTCTTTTGGCTGATTGAGCAAAGACAAAAATAAGGCTTCTACAAAACAAGTAAATCATAAACTGCACAGAAACAAATGTCCTTTTCTGAAATGGGAAGTAAATCAACTCATAGCAATATGTCAATGGAGCATACACTAGGGGACACATGCACTTTTCTCCATAACTGCTCCTCCCACCCGAGCCTCTGTCTTCTCTCACCTGGACAATGACAGTACCATCTGCTTGGACTTTCAGCTCCCACTTTTGTCATGACAATCCATCCTCCAAAGAGCCTCCAAATCCTATCACCTCCCTGTAAAAACCTTCTAATGACCTTCCATTGTTCTCTAGTGAAACCTAATCCAGGAGCCCAGCTAACAAGGACTGTGTGCACCAGTTCCCTGACTGCAGTTTCATCTCAAAGCACTTCCGTGCTCAAGCAGGGATGGCTGCATTGACCAGGTCTTGGGGCACCCTGAGCTCACTCCAGCTCAGTCATCCCATCTTACTGTTTCCTCTGTCTGAAACACACTTCTCCTTGCCAGTTTTATTTATTTATTTGGAGGTTCTTATATTTTAAATCTCACCTCACAGAGAGCTGTTCCATTAACCTTTCCAAAGAAGACCGCTTCTCACCCACACCCAGCACCCACTTTCTATTACATCACATTTCTATCTTCATAGTGTGTATCATCAAAGCCATCCTTTATTATTTTTTAATATGTATTTCCTTATTTGAATAAAATGTCATCAGAATAGAGTATTTGTTTAGCTATAGTCTCAGTGTTTAGAACACTATCTAGTTAATATAACCTTTGACACATATTTGTTGAATGAAAAATAATGACTTTAATAATCCTGCTCTAAAGCATAGAGGTTACTAGTCAAAGCACTTAGTGAACCAAGCATAGCACATTCATAACTGTGCCTTGAGAATGAGCTGTCTTACAAGGGCAGGAAGTAATGCCATGCCTGAGTAGAGCCCAGAGCACATTCTTTTAAAAAATACTACTTCTTTCTCAGGCTCTGTGTATTCAAACTACTCTGAAGCACTGTCTGCCAAAGGTTCCTGATGGTTGATTTCACCTGGGGCACCTATAAATGTAAGCTTCCAAGATGTGGCCCTTGGAGATACTGCAATTGTGACTTCAGAATTAAGCCTGAGAATTTGAAATTTTAAGTTACCTCCAGGTGGTTTTTACCAAGGAATCTTGAGAAACACTGGTCTAGAGCACAGACTCAATAACTTGGCTGCACATGAGAATCCTGAGTCCCAGGATGCACCCTCATGGCAATTCAATCTAAACACTCAGGGATGGAGCCCGAGCTTCTCTAAAACTCCCCATTAGTCCATATTTGTCAAAGTTTGAGAATCATTCTCCTAAAAGAGTACTTCTCAAACCTTAGCTTGTATAAAAATCACCTGGGAGCTTGTTAAAATGCAGATTCTGACTCAGAACGTCTTGGATGGAGCCCAAGATTCCATCATTTTAATAAGTGCTTAGCCCTGTTGATATGGGCTCTCCTCAGACCTCTCTTTCATATCAAAGTTCTAGTGGGTCCACATAGTGTACAATATATGGTGTCTTAGTCCACTCAGCCTGAGATAATAAAACAGTACCGGCTGGTCAGCTTATACACAAGAAAAATTTATTTCTCGCAGTTCTAAAGCTTGGAAGGTTCCAGTATGGTTGGATGAGGATCCTTGTCTGATTCTACCCTCAAGACCTCATCACCTCTCAAATGCCTAATACCATCTCCCTGAGGGTTTGGTTTCAACCTATGATGTTTTCAGAGGAAGCAAACATTCAGACATAGCATGTGGTGTGTATGCAGCGTAGAAACTTTGAGGACCCTAGGGTGAAGTGTACAGTGGTGCTGGTGGAGTCGGTGGGCAGTAGAGAGATTGTGTCTCTGTCCCCACCATCTTGTTTCAAATGACTGTATTTTATTATAGATGAGCTTTCTGCCTGGGGCTTTGGGCTGAGCAATACAATCCATTTGAATTTTTTAATGCTTCTTTTGCCAAACATTGGAGGGTCCGCTGTGTGTAAGGTGCTGTGCTTACTCTCTTGTGGGTGGGGCAATCACTGTAAATCAAAAAGTAAAAACATTCCATGAAAAAAATGATACTTCTGGGTTGTATATCACCTTATACTTGTCTTCTTCTGTCCCAAAACAAATAAAAGTGTTCTAAACTCCTTAACCTATGAAACAGCTAGGTTATTGGAATGGATGACAATCTTCTAGGTATGTTCATGGTACATAATTGCTTGTGGTAGGGTTCCAGACATGCTACCCCAAATATGGCACCTTGGTGTGTTAAAAAATCTTAAACTAGGGAAGAAAATGGTGGTGGAGTAGGATGGAACGACTCTAGTTCTCCTACCCCTGGAAGAAAATTCTGGCAGATCTACTGAGGAACAGTGCAATCAATTCCCCACCAACAATTCCCCAGCATTTATGAAAATAAGAGACCAGAGATAGTGATGGGCCAGACAGCTACAGGTAGGTGGGGTCTCAGGGATGTGAGTAAGGATGGAGGCGGCCACGCTGGCAGCCCCCAGTGGGCTTGTAACGGCCTCTAAGCTGCCGCCGCTGCAGCAGTTGGGGCCCACAGGCTTCCGTCTGCACCCAGCGACAGGAGTGTCTGCCATGGAGGACTCATCAGGAGCCTGGCACCTGTGAGTAAAGACAAAAGCAGCAGCAGCAGGGCCAACAGCCCTCAGCCAGTGCCTAACAGCCTTGGAGCCACTGCTGCCACTGTGGTAAGGGTGTAGAGGCTTCCATCTGTGGCCAGCATCCCGGGCATCTGATAGGAGGACACTTCGGGAGCCAGGCACCCGACAGAGCCTTGAGCCAACTGTGGGGTCCTTGGAAGAGAGCTGGCTACCTCCCTCCCCATCTAGGTGGGGCTGGGTGACAGAGATGTGTCTGCCTAGGTTTGCAGGGAGGGTGGCAAGGACAGGGGACCATGTTCAGTTTCGATCTCTGTGGTCACCAACCCGCCAGCCCACCAGCCTACTAGCCTTGGAGAATTGAGAGGAGCATTGTCATCACCTGTCTGTCTGAGGATTGGGCGGGGCTGAGAGGCAGGCTTTGTGAAGTTTTTGTCAGAAAGTGAACTGAGGTGTTCTCCTGTCATGTCAGCTTGCCTTGCTTCCCACTCAACTTGGCAGCCATTCAGAGGAGGGGCAGAAGCACTTGAGTCCCACCACAGGATTGGGAAGGACCATGCCAGACCCCATGGGACTGAGGCAGCCTGGCGGGTGCGTGGGTTCCCGTACCCCAGTCTGGTAGCCTGGCTGGTGCGAGTGCTCGCCTGCACCCCAGCCCACAGAGAGGTCCTGCTGCGACCAGAAAAACCGGTTTGGACACTTTGAAACCGACAGGAGAAGGTGTTTTTTTTTTTTTTTTTAGAAACTTTTTTTTAGTAATCTTATATTTTGTAATTGTATTATTGCTTTATCTTTCAATACTTTGTTCTTCTCCTTTCTTTTTTTCTGTTTTAGTCCTTCTTCCTTTCTTCCCAAACTTATTGCTTTTTCCTCCCTTCTCCTGCCTTTTGTTTGTTTGTTTGTTGCTTTATTTTCTTTTACCCACAAGAGACACAAACAACCGGGAACTGCGAAAGGACCAGAGTGGGAACCAAAGAGGGGGCATCTCAACAATAGAGACAGAGAGACAAATTTCACTTTGCTATAGCAGAGAAGCCTCAAGTTGCTGCATAGTTGTATTATTTTTTTCATTAGTCTCACATCTTTTATATTTTAATAGTGTCTTTGTATTCCTCCTCTTTCTGTATAGGCTTCTTGGTCTTGGCTGGTTATATTGTATTATTTGACAGGTTTCCCCTGTTCTTTCCTCCACAATGTATTGCTAATTTTCTATACTTCACGCCACTTGCTTTCCCTTGGCACACTACCCAAAGCTCTATACCCTTACTCAGACAGAGCACATAGAGCCTGTCAGATGATTGTTGGTCTGATATTATTGTAAATAATAGCTGTCCTATACAACTGTAAATACTTCACAACACATCTCTCGGGTCTTAGCCCACTTTACAGGTTCCTGAATTCCATTACTGCAGTGATTAACTCTACTTGATCACCCACTACACCTATTTACTATTCTTTACTCTCACCTTACCTCAAAATATGACCACCTGCAACCTCACTGCTTTCTAGATCCAACTCACAAGCCTTCCCTCCCCAACAAGAGACTTATCTTCTGTCCATCCTTTCTTAAAAGTGGCAGGTTGGGTTGAAGATTACGGTTAACACTATATATAGCCTAAAGATCTTCTATCTCTTCTCTATCGCTGTGACTGTAAATATCATAAAATACTCTCCTGCTGTCATAAACCATTTTGCCTCCCCCTCTAACTGATCACACACACACACACACAAAGAAAGGAGTAGGTGGAAGCAGAGACATCAAGATACCCGAAGAAGACTGCACCGATGAATCTCAGACGTGTTCCACCACAGAAGTTCACACCATAAATCCAGGGAGTCAGAACAGATCAATTTAAGAAGCTGAGGCTAACAAGAAGAGTCTCATAAACAATGGTAAGACAAAGAAACAATGCCCAAATGAAAGAAAAGGTGGAAGTCTCAGAAAGAATGTTAGATGAAAGAGAGGTAAGTCAACTATCAGATATTGAATTCAAAGCACTGGTTATCAGGAAATTCAAAGAGCTTACAATGAGCTACCAGAAACTATAGGGGAGCTACAATGAACTCTCCGCAAACTAGATCAACATGAAAAGGGAAATAGAAACTATCAGCAAAGGCCAAGAGGAAATGAAGAATACAATTTCTGAACTGAAGAACACAGAAGAAGGAAGGAAAAGCAGGATTGATGAAGCTGAAGATTGGATCAGCGAGTTGGAGGAAACAGTAGAAAGAATCTCCCAGAAAGAGCAAGAAAAGGAAAAGAGGCTCAGAAAGAATGAAGACAGATTAAGAGAAATGCAAGACAATATGAAACATAATAATAGCCAAATAATAGGAATAACAGAAGGAGAAGGAGAAGAACAAGGGATAGAAAACCTATTTGAAAGAGTAATGATGGAAAATTTTCCTAATTTGATGAGAGAAAAAGTGGCACGAATCCAGGAATCACAGAGAGTCCCAATCAAGAGGAACCCAAAGAGGCCCACTTCAACACACGTCATCATTAAAGTGGCAAAATTCCAAGACAAAGAGAGTATCTTAAAGGCAGCAAGGGAGAAAAAGGAAGTAACATACAAGGGAGCCCCAATAAGGTTAGCTACTGACTTCTCAATGGAAACACTGCAAGCAAGAAGAGAATGGCAAGAAATATTCCAAGTAATGAGAACCAGAGGCCTACAACCAAGGCTACTTTACCCAGCAAGGCTCTCAATCAAGATAGAAGGCCAAATAAAAAGCTTCCAAGACAAAAGAAGTCTAAAAGATTATGCCTCCACCAAGCCAGCTCTACAAGAAATACTAAAAGGACTGCTTTAAGGAAAGGAAGGAAAAGAGAGAGACAGAGAGGAACTCTGGTACAAAAATGGCAATGAATAAGTACCTATCAATAATAACCTTAAACGTAAATGGATTAAATGCTCCAATCAAAAGACATAGAATAGCTGAATGGATAAGAAAGCAGACCCACACATATGCTGCCTACAGGAGACCCACCTCAGGACAAAAGACCACCACAGACTGAAAGTGAAAGGATGGAAACAAATTTTCCAAGCAAACGGACAAGAAAAAAAAGCCGGCATAGCGATTCTCATATCAGACAAAATAGACTTCAAAAAAAGGGCCATAAAGAGAGACCCAGAAGGTCACTTTATAATACTCAAGGGAAGAATCCACCAAGAGACATTAACATCGTAAATATATATGCACCCAACATAGGAGCACACAAATATATAAAGAAAATCCTAGAGGACCTCAAGAAAGATATTGACAGCAACACAATTTATAGTAAGGGATTTTAACACCCCACTGTCAAAATTGGACAGATCTTCCAAGCAAAATATCGACAAAGATACTGTGGCATTGAACAATGCCCTAGATGAAATGGACTTGACTGATATATATAGAGCCTTTCATCCCAAAGAAGCGAAATACACATTCTTTTCAAGTGCACATGGAACAGATTCAAAGATAGACCACATGATAGGACACAAAACGAGTTTAGTGTCCTAAACAAATTCAGGAAAATTGAAATGATACCAAGCATTTTCTCTGACCACAAGGGACTGAAATTAGAAACCAACCCCACAGGAAAAAAACCCAAACACCCGAAATCATGGAGACTGAATGGTATGCTATTAAACAACAAATGGGCCAAGAATGAAATTAGGAAAGAAGTCATAAAGTTTCTGGAAACAAATGAAAATGAACTCACAACAACCCAAAACTTACGGGACATGGCGAAGGCAGTCCTGAGAGGGAAGTTCATAGCAATACAGGCTTACCTAAAGAAGATAGAAACGTTTCAAACAAACAGACTAACCCTACATCTGGAAGAATTAGAGGAGCAACAACAAAGACAGTCCAGAGCAAGTAGAAGGAAGGAAATAACCAAGATCAGAGCAGAATTAAATGGCATAGAAACTAAAAGCACAATTCTAACGATTAATGAACCCAGGAGTTTTTTTTTTGAAAAGATAAAGAAAATAGACAAGCCTTTAAGTAGGCTCATCAAGAAAAGAAAGAGAGAGAGCCCAAATAAACACAATCAGGAATGAAAGAGGAGAGATTACAACTGATACCACAGAAATAGAAGGGATTGTAAGAAATTACAGTGAAGAACTGTATGCCAAGAAATTTGAAAACCTAGGTGAAATGGGCAAATTTCTAGAAAAAATGTAATCTTCCAAAACTCAATGAAAAAGAAGCAGAAAACCTGAACAGACCAATAACAGCAGATGAAATTGAAGCAGTAATCAAAAAACTCCTGTCACACAAAAGCCCTGGGCCAGATGGTTTCACAGGAGAATTCTACAAGCATTTAAGGAAGAGCTAACCCCTATTCCTCATGGACTATTCCAAAAAATCTAAAATGATGGAAAACTCCATCATTAAATAAATTTTAAAAATCTTAAACTAAAGGAATTTCAGATAACAGCAGAGGCTTTTTTCCCTGAGACATAACACCCCCAAGTGAGAAGTAGCCACTCTGTGCCAGGAGAAAAGACATTCTTATGACCAGATACAAAGAATTCAGGGCTGAGATATGCTTTTATTAAGCATATCTTGATAAACAACTCTTCTTCCCCATTAACTACTCCACACCCAGCCCAAACCCATTTGTCTTGTCAATTCTTCACAAATGTATTGTTTCTTTGCATAAAAGGTATAAAATCTTCCTACTTTGATTGCTTCTTTAGGCCTTCATTACCTTATGAAGGCTCCCATATATGTGCAAATATTAAATAAAGCATGCTTGCTTGCTCCTCATCAATCGCTATCTGTCAGTGAACCGTATTTTTCTTTTTTTTTATTTTTATAGATTTATTTAATTATTTTTCAAGTACAGTTCTCTGTCTATTACTCCCATCCCATCACCGCCCCCGTGCTCCCCCCTCACTCCCATGTGCACCCTTCTTAGTTGTTGTCCATGTATCCTTTATATTTGTTCCTCTAAATCTCTCCACTATTTCCCCTGAAATTCCTTCCCCTCTCCCCTCTGGTCGCTGTCCCCCATTCTCTATTTCAGTGTCTTTGGTCATATTTTGCTTGCTTGTTTGTTTTGTTGTTTAGGTTCCTGTTAAAGGTGAGATCATAGAGTAGTATTTGTCTTTCACCGCCTGGCTTATTTCACTCAGCATAATGCTTTCCAGTTCCATCCATGCTGTTGCAAAGGGTAGAAACTCCTTCTTTCTTTCTGCTGCATAGAATTCCATTCTGTAAATGTGCCATAGTTTTTTGATCTGTTCATTTACTAATGGGCATCGAGGTTGCTTCCAACTCTTGGCTATTGTAAATTGTGCTGCAATGAACTTTGGTGTGAATAGGTTATTTTGGATTGGTGTTTCAGGGTTCTGAGGATATACTCATAACAGTGGAATTGCTGTTCATTTTCAGTTTTCTGAGAAAATTCCATACTGTTTTCCATAATGGTTGACCCAATCTGCAATTCCACCAACAGTGAACTAGAGTCCCCTTTTCCCCACAACCTCTCCAACATTTGTTGTCTGTTGCTTTGTTTATGATGGCCATTCTGATTGGTGTAAAGTGGTATCTCATTGTGATTTTAATTTGCACCTCTCTGATAGCAAGTGATATGGAGCATCTTTTCATGTTTCTCTGGATCCTCTGTATGTCCTCCTTGGACAAGTGTCTGTTCAAGTCTTCTCCCCATTTTTTAATTCGGTTGCTTGTCTTCTTAGAGTGGAGTCGTGTAAGTTCTTTGTATATTTTGTAGATTAAAACTTTGTCTGAGGTATCATTGGCAAATATGTTTTCCCAAACAGTTGCTTCTCTATTTATCTTAATACTGTTTTCTTTAGCCATGCAGAAGCTTTTAATTTTGATGAGATCCCTTTTGTTTATTCTTTTCTTTATGTCCCTTATCTAGGGGACATATCAGTAAAAATGTTGCTGCGTGAAATATCTGAGATTTTCCTGCCAATGCTCTCCTCTAGGACTTTAATGGTGTCACGGCTTATGTTTAAGTCTTTCATCCACCTTGAATTTATTTTGGTGTATGGTGTAAGTTGGTGCTCGAGTTTCATTTCTTTTGCACGTTGCTGCCCAGTTTTCCCAACACCATTTGTTGAAGAGGCTATCATTACTCCATTTTATGATACTGCCCCCTTTGTTGAATATTAATTGACTGTAGAGAGTTGGGTTTATTTCTGGGCTCTCTGTTCTATTCCATTGGTCTATGTGCCTGTTTTTATGCCAGTACCAAGCTGTTTTGATTACAGTGGCCTTGTAATACAGTTTGATATCAGGTATTGTGATCCCTCCTACTTTGTTCTTCTTTCTCAAAATTGTGGCTGCTATAATTGTGTCTCTATCTGGTTTTGGAATTAGGATGATGCTGGCTCCATATACATTTTTGAAGTGTTTGTTCTATGTCTGTGAAATATGCCATTGGTACTTTAATATGTATTGCATTGAATCTGTAAATTGCTTTGGGTAGTATGGAATTTTGATGATGTTAATTCTTCCAATTCATGAACACGGTATATGGTTCCATTTGTTTGTGTCTTCCTTGATTTCCTTCTTCAGTGTTTTTCTGCATACAGGTCTTTTACCTCCTTGGTTAGGTTTATTCCCAGATTTTATTTTGGTTTTTGCTATATCGAGTGGGATTTTTTTCTTGATTTCTGCTTCTACTGATTCATTGTTAGTATACAAAAATGCCTTTGATTTATGGATATTGACTTTGTATCCATCTGTTTTGCCAATTCATTTATTAGTTCGAGCAGTTTTTTGGTACAGGCTATAGGATTTTCCATGTACACTTCATGTCATCTTCAAACAATGACAGTTTTGTTTCCTCCTTCCTGATTTGGATGCCTTTTATTTCCTTTTCTTGTCTGATTGCTGTGGCTAAAACTTCCAATACTGTATTAAATAGAAGTGGTGTCTTGTTCCTGATCTTAGTGGCAAAGATTTTAGTTTTTGCCCATTGGGTACGATGTTAGCGGCAGATCTCTCATATATGGCCTCTATTATATTGAGGAATGCTCCCTCTATTCCCACTTTGCTGAGTACCTTTACCATAAATGGGTGTTGTACCTTATCAAAAGCTTTTTCCGCATCTATTGATATGACTATGTGGTTTTTGTCCTTGCTTTTGTTTATGTGGTGTATTACATTTACTGATTTATGAATATTGAACCATCCTTGCATCCCCGGGATGAATCCCATTTGGTTGTGGTGTATGATCTTTTTGATGAATTGTTGGATGCAATTTTCCAATATTTTGTTGAGGATCTTAGCGTCTATGTTCATCACCGATATTGGCCTGAAGTTTTCTGTCATTGTTGTGTCTCTATATGGTTTTGGAATTAGGATGATGCTGGCTTCATAAAAAAAGTTTGGGAGTTTTCCATCATTTTGGATTTTTTGGAATAGTCCATGAGGAATAGGGGTTAGCTCTTCCTTAAATGCTTTGTAGAATTCTCCTGTGAAACCATCTGGCCCAGGGCTTTTGTGTGACAGGAGTTTTTTGATTACTGCTTCAATTTCATCTGCTGTTATTGGTCTGTTCAGGTTTTCTGCTTCTTTTTCATTGAGTTTTGGAAGATTACATTTTTTCTAGAAATTTGCCCATTTCACCTAGGTTTTCAAATTTCTTGGCATACAGTTCTTCACTGTAATTTCTTACAATCCCTTCTATTTCTGTGGTATCAGTTGTAATCTCTCCTCTTTCATTCCTGATTGTGTTTATTTGGGCTCTCTCTCTTTCTTTTCTTGATGAGCCTACTTAAAGGCTTGTCTATTTTCTTTATCTTTTCAAAAAAAAACTCCTGGGTTCATTAATCGTTAGAATTGTGCTTTTAGTTTCTATGCCATTTAATTCTGCTCTGATCTTGGTTATTTCCTTCCTTCTACTTGCTCTGGACTGTCTTTGTTGTTGCTCCTCTAATTCTTCCAGATGTAGGGTTAGTCTGTTTGTTTGAAACGTTTCTATCTTCTTTAGGTAAGCCTGTATTGCTATGAACTTCCCTCTCAGGACTGCCTTCGCCATGTCCCGTAAGTTTTGGGTTGTTGTGAGTTCATTTTCATTTGTTTCCAGAAACTTTATGACTTCTTTCCTAATTTCATTCTTGGCCCATTTGTTGTTTAATAGCATACCATTCAGTCTCCATGATTTCGGGTGTTTGGGTTTTTTTCCTGTGGGGTTGGTTTCTAATTTCAGTCCCTTGTGGTCAGAGAAAATGCTTGGTATCATTTCAATTTTCCTGAATTTGTTTAGGACACTAAACTCGTTTTGTGTCCTATCATGTGGTCTATCTTTGAATCTGTTCCATGTGCACTTGAAAAGAATGTGTATTTAGCTTCTTTGGGATGAAAGGCTCTATATATATCAGTCAAGTCCATTTCATCTAGGGCATTGTTCAATGCCACAGTATCTTTGTCGATATTTTGCTTGGAAGATCTGTCCAATTTTGACAGTGGGGTGTTAAAATCCCTTACTATAAATTGTGTTGCTGTCAATATCTTTCTTGAGGTCCTCTAGGATTTTCTTTATATATTTGTGTGCTCCTATGTTGGGTGCATATATATTTACGATGTTAATGTCTCTTGGTGGATTCTTCCCTTGAGTATTATAAAGTGACCTTCTGGGTCTCTCTTTATGGCCCTTTTTTTGAAGTCTATTTTGTCTGATATGAGAATCGCTATGCCGGCTTTTTTTTCTTGTCCGTTTGCTTGGAAAATTTGTTTCCATCCTTTCACTTTCAGTCTGTGGTGGTCTTTTGTCCTGAGGTGGGTCTCCTGTAGGCAGCATATGTGTGGGTC
This sequence comes from Sturnira hondurensis, assembly GCF_014824575.4. Classification (NCBI taxonomy): domain Eukaryota; kingdom Metazoa; phylum Chordata; class Mammalia; order Chiroptera; family Phyllostomidae; genus Sturnira; species Sturnira hondurensis. The sequence continues at coordinate 1,053,542 of NW_028091817.1, read as the reverse complement.
TGCTTTCTTATCCATTCAGCTATTCTATGTCTTTTGATTGGAGCATTTAATCCATTTACGTTTAAGGTTATTATTGATAGGTACTTATTCATTGCCATTTTTGTACCAGAGTTCCTCTCTGTCTCTCTCTTTTCCTTCCTTTCCTTAAAGCAGTCCTTTTAGTATTTCTTGTAGAGCTGGCTTGGTGGAGGCATAATCTTTTAGACTTCTTTTGTCTTGGAAGCTTTTTATTTGGCCTTCTATCTTGATTGAGAGCCTTGCTGGGTAAAGTAGCCTTGGTTGTAGGCCTCTGGTTCTCATTACTTGGAATATTTCTTGCCATTCTCTTCTTGCTTGCAGTGTTTCCATTGAGAAGTCAGTAGCTAACCTTATTGGGGCTCCCTTGTATGTTACTTCCTTTTTCTCCCTTGCTGCCTTTAAGATACTCTCTTTGTCTTGGAATTTTGCCACTTTAATGATGACGTGTGTTGAAGTGGGCCTCTTTGGGTTCCTCTTGATTGGGACTCTCTGTGATTCCTGGATTCGTGCCACTTTTTCTCTCATCAAATTAGGAAAATTTTCCATCATTACTCTTTCAAATAGGTTTTCTATCCCTTGTTCTTCTCCTTCTCCTTCTGTTATTCCTATTATTTGGCTATTATTATGTTTCATATTGTCTTGCATTTCTCTTAATCTGTCTTCATTCTTTCTGAGCCTCTTTTCCTTTTCTTGCTCTTTCTGGGAGATTCTTTCTACTGTTTCCTCCAACTCGCTGATCCAATCTTCAGCTTCATCAATCCTGCTTTTCCTTCCTTCTTCTGTGTTCTTCAGTTCAGAAATTGTATTCTTCATTTCCTCTTGGCCTTTGCTGATAGTTTCTATTTCCCTTTTCATGTTGATCTAGTTTGCGGAGAGTTCATTGTAGCTCCCCTATAGTTTCTGGTAGCTCATTGTAAGCTCTTTGAATTTCCTGATAACCAGTGCTTTGAATTCAATATCTGATAGTTGACTTACCTCTCTTTCATCTAACATTCTTTCTGAGACTTCCACCTTTTCTTTCATTTGGGCATTGTTTCTTTGTCTTACCATTGTTTATGAGACTCTTCTTGTTAGCCTCAGCTTCTTAAATTGATCTGTTCTGACTCCCTGGATTTATGGTGTGAACTTCTGTGGTGGAACACGTCTGAGATTCATCGGTGCAGTCTTCTTCGGGTATCTTGATGTCTCTGCTTCCACCTACTCCTTTCTTTGTGTGTGTGTGTGTGTGATCAGTTAGAGGGGGAGGCAAAATGGTTTATGACAGCAGGAGAGTATTTTATGATATTTACAGTCACAGCGATAGAGAAGAGATAGAAGATCTTTAGGCTATATATAGTGTTAACCGTAATCTTCAACCCAACCTGCCACTTTTAAGAAAGGATGGACAGAAGATAAGTCTCTTGTTGGGGAGGGAAGGCTTGTGAGTTGGATCTAGAAAGCAGTGAGGTTGCGGGTGGTCATATTTTGAGGTAAGGTGAGAGTAAAGAATAGTAAATAGGTGTAGTGGGTGATCAAGTAGAGTTAATCACTGCAGTAATGGAATTCAGGAACCTGTAAAGTGGGCTAAGACCCGAGAGATGTGTTGTGAAGTATTTACAGTTGTATAGGACAGCTATTATTTACAATAATATCAGACCAACAATCATCTGACAGGCTCTATGTGCTCTGTCTGAGTAAGGGTATAGAGCTTTGGGTAGTGTGCCAAGGGAAAGCAAGTGGCGTGAAGTATAGAAAATTAGCAATACATTGTGGAGGAAAGAACAGGGGAAACCTGTCAAATAATACAATATAACCAGCCAAGACCAAGAAGCCTATACAGAAAGAGGAGGAATACAAAGACACTATTAAAATATAAAAGATGTGAGACTAATGAAAAAAATAATACAACTATGCAGCAACTTGAGGCTTCTCTGCTATAGCAAAGTGAAATTTGTCTCTCTGTCTCTATTGTTGAGATGCCCCCTCTTTGGTTCCCACTCTGGTCCTTTCGCAGTTCCCGGTTGTTTGTGTCTCTTGTGGGTAAAAGAAAATAAAGCAACAAACAAACAAACAAAAGGCAGGAGAAGGGAGGAAAAAGCAATAAGTTTGGGAAGAAAGGAAGAAGGACTAAAACAGAAAAAAAGAAAGGAGAAGAACAAAGTATTGAAAGATAAAGCAATAATACAATTACAAAATATAAGATTACTAAAAAAAAGTTTCTAAAAAAAAAAAAAAAAACACCTTCTCCTGTCGGTTTCAAAGTGTCCAAACCGGTTTTTCTGGTCGCAGCAGGACCTCTCTGTGGGCTGGGGTGCAGGCGAGCACTCGCACCAGCCAGGCTACCAGACTGGGGTACGGGAACCCACGCACCCGCCAGGCTGCCTCAGTCCCATGGGGTCTGGCATGGTCCTTCCCAATCCTGTGGTGGGACTCAAGTGCTTCTGCCCCTCCTCTGAATGGCTGCCAAGTTGAGTGGGAAGCAAGGCAAGCTGACATGACAGGAGAACACCTCAGTTCACTTTCTGACAAAAACTTCACAAAGCCTGCCTCTCAGCCCCGCCCAATCCTCAGACAGACAGGTGATGACAATGCTCCTCTCAATTCTCCAAGGCTAGTAGGCTGGTGGGCTGGCAGGCTGGTGGGCTGGAGGGCTGGCAACCAGAGTCCGCAGTTGAGCATGGCCCTTTGTTCTTGTTACCCTCTCTGTAAACTTAAGCAGACAGGTCTCTGCCCAGTGTTGCACCACCTTGCTTAGACAGGGAGGGAGGTAGCCAGCTCTCTCCCAAGGACCCTGCAGCAGGGCCAAGGCTCCCAAAGATTCTGCTGTAGACCCAGAGGGTGCCAGTTCCTAAGAGTCCTCTGAGGCAGAGGCCCCTGTTGCTGGTAGTAGACAGAAGCCTCTGGACCTCAACCATTACTCACGTCCCTGTGACCTTACTGACCTGTAGCTGTTTGGTCCATCCGTCATAATCTCTGGTCTCTTATTTCATAAATGCTGGGAAACCGTTGGTTGATTGCACTGTTCCTCAGTAGATCTGCCAGGATTTTCTCCCAGGGGTATGGGAACTGGAATCACTCCATCCTACCCCATTGCCATCTTCCTTCCCCTCTGTATTTTTCAGACTATAAGATACACCAGTCCATAAGACGGACCTAGGTTTTAGAGGAGGAAAATAGGGAAAAAATGTTTGGAGCAGAAAATGTGGTAAAATATTCAATAACATAAAGAACATAATATTTCACCAAAGTAAATATAAACAGAACTCAACAGCAGCATTAACAACCATTATTACTGACTTTAAGTTTTGAGTACAGAAACTCCTCTAATCACTGGGGAACCCCAAGCACTCCTCGTCACTGCTGTCCACATTTATGAAGCTCAGTTCCTCAGAATCACTAGCATCACTGTCTTCACTCTGTTCATAGAGGATGCCATCTTCAGAGCCATCTAAGGCACTGCTGATACCGCATTTTTTGAAGGGCCTCACAACAGTTTCATCCTTAACTGACTGCCATGAGGTTTTCACCCACTCACAAACTTGGGTAATAGTGGGCCTCTTCATTCATCTAGTTGGTGTCAGATCATGATTTCCAGCAGCCATCCATTTGTTCTACTCTTCTCTCATGAAAACTTTAAACGGCTTGTTGATGGAAACGTCCAAAGATTGCAACTGGTTGGTAAGCCCCCCAGGGATTATAGGTAGATGGGTTATCTCTTCTTTAAATCTCTTTTTTTGTGGCTTCAGTGATATGTACCCTAAACTGGGCAAGCACTAATAGAGCAGGTTTTTTCAGATGCCCTCCAGGATATTTGGACCACACTTTTTCTATCCATATCTTCATGACATTTTTGTCCATCCATCCTTTGTCATGAACATGAACAATAACTCCTCTTGGGACTGCCTTTTTCGGCATGTTTTTTTCTCTTGAAAATCAGCATTGGTGGCAGTTTGGTGCCATCCACACAGCAGGACAACATAACCATGTAGTGGGGGTTATCATGCCCTGAGATTTTCACAGTTATGGTTTTGGCACCTTTCATATCAACAGTCTTGCTTGATGGAACATTAAAGGCTAGTGGGACTTCATCCATGTTCCTGATCTGGCTTATTTCAAATACATTTTTCTTTCTTGAATCCAGTACAAATTTGTGAAAAGACACGATCTTGGATTCATATTCTACAGGCATTTTTTTATTTTAAGATTTTATTTATTTATTTATTTATCTTTAGAGGGGAAGGGAAGGAGAGAGAGAGAGAAATATCAATGTATGGTTTCTTCTTGTGTGTCCCCTGCTGTGAACTGGCCTGCAACCCAGGCATGTGCCCTGACTGGGAACTGAACCACGATTCTTTGGTTTGCAGGCCCATGTTCAATCCACTGAGCTACACCAGCCAGGACTCTATAGGCATTTTTTGTGCAATCCTAGTTTTGGTGTGCAGAGAAAGGCCACATCTCTTCCTAAATCTGTGGCACCATGATGGTGATCCAGCAAAGTCCTCAATGCCTTTCTCTACAGCAAGATGTTTGGCTTCATATATGATCATTTTCATAGATACTGAAAAGCCATTTTTCTTGTGATGTGTGATCCACTCTTTCATATCCACTTTTATCTGTGGCCATTTTGCAGCATGCCGACAAAAACATTGTTTTGTTTTGTCCATTTTTTGCAGTTGATCCTCCTCTTTCCTCCACTCCTATATCATTTTTTTTCAGTTGGAGGTGGCCTGAAGTGTCTCTCTGCTGCTCTGTTCCCATGTTCTTTGGTGTGCTTCACTATCTCCAGTTTATAAGGGATGTTATACGAAATCCTTTTCTGCTTTGACATCTTTCCAAGATTATGGTAGATTCAGCAGTAGACTACGGTACGCTATCATATCTTTCTGCAACAAAACACAACAATGACAGAATTATCAGCACGTGTCCTTCATAGTTATGGGGGCACTGTACCTGAGAACATCAGTGGATGATGCACTGTCATGGGGAGATCTGCTGCTGACACTGTTATGGGGGAGATCTGCTGTTGGAGGGCCACAGGTGGTGCAACACTCTTGTATGGGGACAGCAGTTTTGTACAACCTGTGTGGCTCTGCAGCTGTTGCCAAATTACAGCTCCCATCATCCCAACCTGTCCAAACATGATGAGAGTTGTAGTTTTGCAACAGCTGCAGGGCTGCATTGACAGGTGACCCTGCAGTGGAATTTGCCTATTAATGTAGTGGTTTTGCCTATTAATGTTAATGGGGAACACGCCAGTCACATGATGGAGGCACTTACAGGCGCCACAGTCTTTCTTCTCCTAATGTGTCTACACTGCCTGTGTCCTCCTCCCTAGCACTATAGTATGCCACAGCAGGAACTCCTTTCCTGCCTCTCTTGCTTCGCACCACCTGGACACTGCTCCCTCCCAGCCCAGGGCCCACAGCACCACCTCACTCTTGCTGCTGCTGGCTTCCTGCACCAAGCGGTGACCCTGCTCCTGCCTCCTGTGACCCCGCTCCACCACCACCCCCTTCCCACAGCAAGCCAGGTAAGCTACATTCAGACTACAAAACTTACCCCTCTTTTCTCCCAAATTTTGGGGGAGTGCTTTTTATAGTCCGAAAAATACTGTAATTTTCAGAGCTGGCCAGGAACCCTAAGTGGGTGGAAGAAAATTTCTTCCTCCCCTACAGTTGCAACACTGGGTACATAGTTCTGCCAGTGTTTTCCATCAGAGTCTTGATTCTAAGGACAAGTACATGTTGATAGAGTCAGTGGGTCTTGTCCTTATTATGGCCGGACCTTCTCATGAGCAGGAGTCATGGTTGTGAAACAGTTTTTCTCTTGACTGGGTCAAAGGCCATGCCTTTTAATTCAGTTAGTTAGACCTCTGGCAGTTTCATCATTGAGCAATACGTCTGGTTGTCTTCTTCATGACTGACATAATCAAACCTTTATTGATAAAGTCAGGGATTTGCACTTGACCACAATGAGAGTTCAGAAAAAAATATTATCCCTTTGGTGAGGACTAACCTCTGCCCTTAAAATACAATCTTTTGGGAAGGAAGGAGGTGAAATAATTCCATTTCAATAGGCCACTGACACCAAGGGCTTGAATGGCTCTGTTACTGAAGTTTAAATTACAGGTACAAAGTTATTCAATGTGAGAAACAGCCTCATGACTTGAGTACTCCAGCAATGAGAAAAAGCTTTTTAAAAATCAGTAAGAGCCAGATAAATTCAAGCAATATATTTAAGTTCCACTTGTGGAAAGAGAATCTTTATTAGTCTAGAGAGGTGGCATGTTTAAGACAGGGTATTATCACAGGGTTCTTAGAAATAAAATCAGTCTTGCTACTTGCTAACTATTCCTCACTAATCAAACTTCCTCAGCAATTTAGGATTCAATTCCCTTGCGTCTAAAATTGAGCCTTGAAGTCCTTTCCACTTGCAAATTTCTATGAACATTAATGTTTTAGTTAGTGCACTCCTAGAACTGCTCAACTTAGAAGTTTGTAGCTTTTAGTTAGCAAACCTGTGTTATCATCGGATAATCTCTGACAGCCAGCCAAATAAGGGATATTACCAGGTCTGCTCTATCCACTCAGATTGAGAGTTGTAGCTTTTCTGTGGAGTAAAATGAGGACATTTTCATTCTGAACCAGGCTGTTCAGGTACTTTTCACTGCCCACAAATTTACTTAACAAAATAAGAGGACACAGAGCCACATAGATGTTTATTCAGACCCTTGCAACTGACCCCCCTTTTAGTACCCTTTTCAACACTGTTGTGAAAACAGCAAGGTAATTGCCAAGTTCAGCTGGCTTCCATGATGTAATAAATGGAAAGACCTGTGAATTGCTCCATTGCTAGACATTAAGGCGGGGAATGATGTCATTCCTTAAAAATAAATAAGCATAACCTAATGTCTTTTTATTAATAGTCGACTAATTGCTGCATCAGAAGAAGGAAAGCTTTGTAGAAGGGAATGAGAAACTGCCCCTGACATCATAGCAACAGCACAAGAGGAACTTTATTCTCTAGATGTACACACACACACTCATGGGTAAAACAGCTTCTTAAATAATGAATCCCTAGATAACACTCTAAGAGACATGAAAAGTGGTGTTAGCGATCTGATTGGCTCACAGCTGGAAAAAATTAGGGGTTGAAAAATGACAGAGTGATACATTGTGACACATGCTAAAAGTCCTGGCTTGGGAGGAAGGGGAGTAGAGAAGCTCAGTGCCCAGAGGAAGCCCACTTGCTGTCACTGGGACCCCTGCATTGCAGACCCCCCATTATTCATGCGCTCTCATGTGCTTGTTCAAATGTGCTGCAACAAGTGCCAAGTCTTGGTAATGTGCAGTTTGGTTGGCCGAAAAGTGAATCAATAACAGACATGTGTGAATGAGGAAAGGTTAGAAATCAAGGCACCATAAAAAGTAAATTATCCATGTAGTATGACCCTTAATTATTTATGGATTAGCAATGGAAATTTTTCTGATCAATGGATTTGAATGCAGCATGTTTTCTCCCCAGGGGACTAAATTTGTCCCTTTCTCATCTTCTCTGAATGTTTTTGCAATAATTCTGGCAACACTGTAAAAAGTTTTTTAAAAAAAGTTTCTTTCACACCTCTGGAGTGTGCCCATCATATTTTCTGTGAATAGAAATCATAAAATACTTGCTCAGATTGAAAGACATGATTCACTGTTCATGGAGACACAATTCCACATGCATTACCATATGTAATGTTGGTGGCAACATGCTCCTTATTTTTAACCTGGAATGATTTACATTGTGTGAAGTCCACACCTGTATCACTTAGGTGAGGAATTTCCACCTGCATCATTACTCTATAGCAGAGAGAAGTCCAGAAGCTCTCATCAGGAGAAAACAGTCTTAGTGTTAATTTCTCAGTTAGTGTCCCAACAACTGTGGGTAAGCTGTGCTTCTAGGTAACATTTCTCCTTGGAGAGTCTTTCATATTGAGCCACAACTAGGGAATGTATGAGTTAATCACAATAAATAACTTATCAAAAATGGAACATCATTCTTAGGGCCTGTATTGGCTGGGGACTGTAAACAAACAATTGTGTCTCTCTCCTACATAAAAGAGCTGAAGTGGCCCTGCTGAGATTCCTACCACCAACGGTGCATGACCTAGAGTGACCAGTGTGGCAGAGCTAGTGCCAAACAGCACCATTGACATTTAGACACATAACAGGTGCTTCAGTGGTGATGGGCAAAGAAGGATGACAGTGGAGTGAAGAGGAAGGAAATTTAGTTAGCAGGTGCCATGTGAACCACCTTTCATGGAAGTAAGTGTATTGAGAAGAGCACTGAATTTGAGAACACTATTAATAATGATTAATAATGATTAACAATAGTAACAATTGGGAGTAAGGGACACAAGTTAGGTGTGTTCGGCTAAGACTCTGGTTCTCAGGGCTTCCTTGTTAAAGGAATCTGGTCCTCAGGGTGCTAGGTTTCCTTGTTAAAAATGCAAATCCTGTCCTGGCTGGTGTGGCTCAGTTGATTGAGTGCCAGGCTGTGAACCAAAGGGTCACCAGTAGGACTCCCAGTCAGGACACATGCCTGAGTTGCAGGCCAGGTCCCCAGTAGTGGGTGTGCAAGAGGCAACCAGACGTTGTTTCTCTCCCTCTTTTTCTCCTTCCTTTCCCCTCTCTGTAAAAAAGAATAAATAAAATATTTTTTAAAAATGCAAACCCTCAGGCTTTGTCAATACCAGAATCAGGAACTCCTAGGACAGGACCCAGCAATCTGTGTTTCAGCAAGTCCTCAACATAATTTTGATGTATACTAAAGTGTGGGAAGCACTGGCCTGAGAAACCTTCAAATAAGGCTAGTCAGTACTTGTATTCTCTGAAAGGAACTGTCCCATATGCACAGGATGCTCCCTTCCACTTCACTCCCTTGTCATGCCCCCTGTCATCACTGCTAAGGATCATGAAAGTCACCTGCAAGTAGAAAAGAGATAGTTTGCACTGCTGGATAGCTGTGGGGCATGGGGCAAATACAGCTATTTTCTGGTCCTAAGTTTTCATTTCTGCAAAATCAGTTGTTGGCCTAGAAGATCTGCCATTCCCTTTAGAGCTCAAATCATGATTCTCAGCACTGTCAGTGCTCTTACTCTAAACCCTACATATCCACAACAGCAATCATTATGCACATTCTAGAGACATTGGAGAGGGTAAGGAGGTCTGATAACACTCCTCAAGATAGCAGGACAACAAACAATTGAAGCCTTGTAGATAATGAGACCCTTAGCAGAAAAATGTTTTAAAAATGCCTGTGATGTCACTGTCTGAGACAAGGAAATAGATATATAACAAATAAAAATGTTGAAATTTATCAGTCTGCATTCTTGGGACATACACTAAAGAGAGTATGTTAATGTTAACAAAGGTGATAAGTTGTCTGTGTGGCTTAATCTCAAGTAAATAGTGAATACTTAAATGGTATGGCCAGATGAATAGGTATTATAATGAGGTTTCTTAATAAATATATTCAATAACAACATGTAATAGTAAATGTGAGCCCCAAGCCCCTGGAAAATATTTTGGAAACCAGATGTTATATGTTTAAGATAGGAGATGAGATACAGCTTTATTCTCATTTTATTTTTTAAAAATTAGCTCTTTATTTGGCAGTTTTAAAATGGATGAAAAGTAAATAACAATTGAATAATGAACCCTCAAAGTGGCTGTAGCCAAGATCTAGGGCAAAGACTGCAGTCAGGAAATCTGTAAACAGTAATGATTGGGGAATTGGGAGAGGAGAACAGACCCCAAAATGTGCAAGAACAGCCTTACAAGCTAAACTGAATGCTGTCCATGCAGAACATGTGCGGGAAACTTGTGAGGCTGTGCTCTCCCTTGGCCTCTGCATGACGCATGTTGGAGTTGGTGGCATTTAATGAGCATGGAGCATTCTTCTAAATGTTCTGCTCCCTTATACTCCCAACACCACTGTACATGGTAGGCACTGCTTATATTCTTATTGTGTAGTTGGAGTAACAGTCCAGAGGGCTAGTAAGTGGCAGCATGGGATCTGAACCCTGGCAAGCAGCTTCCAGAGCCTGTGTGCTCATTCAGATAATGTCTCTTCATCTTAGAGAGACTGCATGCCGATCCCCTCATTTTACAAACCAAGAAGAAGGGAGGGGGACTAGCTTGACAATCCTACTTGTGCTTGGCAATCCCCCCCAAATATTGATACCCTCCCCAAAACAACTAAAATTGAGATATTCAAAAACTAAGGCCTAGGCATTCCTTGAAGCTCTTCAGATCATTCTAAGGTGCTGACAAAATTGAGAAACCACATATAGTAGAAGGGTCCTCGGGTGTTCTGTCACCTGCTTTGAAATCCCAGCCCTGTCAATTGGTGTCTCCTCACCTTGTGTGGGGAAATATTTTTTTAATTTAGGTGATTGTAGTATAAACAATCTTTAGAAAGCCTTTCAGACACTGCAGGCACTCAAAAAATTAAGTCATTTGTCCTACTTTTAGCTCAATAATGAATTTTATTTTACTTTATTTCCCAATAAGTGTTGAATTTGTTACCCAGCAGTTGGGGATTCAGCAGCATTTTGGAGGAATAGCTAACATAAGAAAGTGACAAACTATAGGAATCAAGGCTTGTGATCCATAAAAGTCAACCCTGTGTTGACAAGGATAGTGAACATCATTGCCCTCCAGATGTCTTACATTTGTGCTGAGTAGAGCCCAAGAGCCTTCATTCTGATGAGGCTGAGAAGGTGAAGTGTTCCCCAGTCCCATCACCCATGGGTTATCTGTGTGAATTGGCCTTTCTTGAAGAAGTTGCTTAATCATGGCAAGGCTCAACATAACATGTTATCTGCCTTTATCTGAACTGCCTTTGATAATCATAGAGCTGGCACACTATTTTTTTTTCTGTGTCCACAGAAGGCTTAGCATGGCTCCATGTTGAAAGAACAGTTTTTAGATGGGCATCAAGAAGATTTCCTCATCACTGAGTGAAAATATGCTGGGCACTTTGCAACAATTGAATTTGATACCTGTTCTGGTTGGAATGAACTTCACCTGCCTAATTGATTTCGCTTGGTCTCCTTTCATGCTATAATCTAAGATTTCCTTTGATTCCCTGATTCAACATGATCATACCAAGATCTGCCCAGAAAGTATCCAGCCATATACTATGAAAAGGAGAGACATTTATTGCAGTAGATAATAGGAACATTGTAAACAATGACTCCTCAGTCCCCTTCAAAGTAGGCACTTTGGGACCTCAGACAGTTCTCCCAACTGCAGAGAAACATTCCTTTTGTTCTGGTAGAAGAACCTGTGGAACAAATTTTACCATGACACACTTCATGCCAAGATCCTTCATCAAAATCTTGTACACAGTAGTTTTTGTAGTCCCCAGATCACTTTCTAGTTCTCACACTGTCAGTCACCAATCTTGGTTAACTGCAGCCCATACATGTTCAACATTCTCAGGTGTTCTGCTTGTTGCAGATCTTCCAGAATGTGGACCACTTTCAACAGATTCTTGACTGTCTTTAAAGTGTTTGTACCACAGTTTCATTTGTGCCGTACTCATTGCATCATCCCTGAAAGCCTTCTGAATCATCTAAGTAGTTTCTGTGGAGGAATGTTCAAGTTTAATGTGAACTTTGATACAGATTCATTGCTCAACTTAGTCATTTTGAATGCGATGGCCACACAGTACACATGGTCACTCAATGGCATCTACCACCCCCACTGACTAGTACAGTTGTCATTGTTCATGCATGCGCATTTCAGTCCACTCACCATGGCTGCCAGGTTACATTAATGTCACACAAACTGTTTTTGTTATATTAACAATGGCTGGACATTTTCCCAGACAGATCTGGTATGTCCAGAGTGACTCTGTGAAGCTAATCTGGATTCAACTTAAGCTGAAACTTCAAGTCCCTCTAGGACTTTAAAGCTTCTTGATTATGAGAAAGGGAACATTTCCTTGCCAAATCTTTGCTCTCAAAACAAACTCTGGACTAGAAGCCATTTAGCGTATGAATACCCATCTGCCTCATGCTGGGATGGTCTCCTAGGCTACAGAATGTTCTACTGTTTCTGCCCTGTTGAGTTTCGGTGTATTTTATTTCCCTCCCTATACTTTATTCATGTTAAAGTGACCACTATGGAGAGTTTATATATCCTTCCATTATCCAAAAATCAGTCTTGGGTTCCTAAACACATTCACAGAGCTTTGGAGCTAGAAGTGGCCAAAGCACAGGCATTCACTGGAATGTCTTGAGAGAGAATAGCTTCAGCAAGGCTAAGAGACTTACCAAAAGCCAGTGGCTATCCCATGCTGAGAGTAGTACCCCTTTCCAGTATCTTCATGCTGCCTTTGAAATGTTCAATTTTATTGTTTTATTTTTTAAAAAATAGAAAGAACTTTTATAATGCAAAATTTTAAGCATATATAAAGTAAATAGAACCCCCAATATACAAATTCAACAACTATTAGTGATGATTGCTAATCTTGATCACTGTTAACTCATCTTGGTCAGTCTTGATATCACAGATGCTCTTGTTTCATCTGTACCCTGACACTCTCCTCTCTCACATATTAATTTGAAGCAAAACCTAGACATTATATTATTTCATTCATAAATATTTATTATATTTCTATAGAAAAATAAAATAATCTTGTAGAAAATGTAACCATATAACCAGCATGATAGTGCTGAATGCAAAAAATTCACAATACTTCTGACATTTCAAATTCATATTTTTCCATTTTTAATTGTCACATAAATGTTATTTTTTACAATATGTTGTAGAACAATTGATGTATTTTATTATTTTTTAAATTTTTATTTTATTGTAGTTGTCCCAATTTTTCCCAGTTTGCCCTCTTCCACTCAGCCCATGTCCCAGCTCCCACAGTCAATTCCCGCATTGTTGTCCATGTTCATGGGTCATTCATATAGTTCCCTGACTAGTCCTTTACCCTTCTTTCCACCATTATCTCCCTCTCTCCTCTTTTGTCACTGTCAATCTGTTCCATGTTTCCATGCCTCTGGTTCTATTTTGCTTGTTAGTTTATTTTGTTCATTAGATTCGCCTTTTAGGTGAGGTCATGTGATATTTGTCTTTCACTGACTGGCTTATTTCACTTAGCATAATAGTCTCCAATTCCATCCATACTGTCACAAAAAGTAGGAGTTCCTTCTTTATTTCTGCTGCATAGTATGCTATTGTGTAAATGTACCTACCACAGTTTCTTGATCCACTCATTTAGTGATGGACACTTAGGCCGTTTTCAGAATTTAACTATTGTAAATAGTGATGCTATGAACATAAGAGTGCATAAGTTGTTTTGAATTGGTGACTCAGGATTCTTAGGGTATATTCCCGGCAGTGGAATCACTAGATCAAAAGGCTATTCTCTTTTTAGTTTTTTGAGGAAATTCCATGCTGTTTTCCATAGTGGCTGCATAAGTCTGCATTCCCACCAACAGTGTACTACAGTTCCCTTTTCTCCACATCTTTGCCAGCACTTGTTTTTTGTTGATTTATTAATGATGGTCATTTTGACCTGTATGAGGTGTTATCTCATTGTGTTTTTTATTTGTACCTCTCTGATGGCTAGTGATATTGAACACCTTTTCATGTATTGATGGAGTCATCTGTATGTCCTCCTTAGAGAAGTATCTATTCAAGTCCTTTACCCATATTTTACTTGGATTGTTTGCCTTCCTGGTGTTGAATTGGATAAGTTCTTCATACAGAGGCCTGCCACAAAAAAATGCCCCTTTTTTATTACAAAAATCATAAGCACATAATTCTATAATATAACAATATAACACTCAAACACACCGTATGACATTTTAGGTGAAATGTTCAAATTAAAACTATAAATTATTATACCCATATTATTACCCTACCAACAACACTTAAGCAGGTATTACTTCTGCCAGACCCTGTATATTTTGGAGATCAAACCCTTGTCCAATGTATCATTGGCAAATATGTTCTCCCATACAGTTGGTTCCCTTTTCATTTTGGTGATGGTTTCTTTACCCATGCAGAAGCTTTTAAATTTGATGTCGTCCCATTTATTTATGTTTTCCTTTATTTCCCTTGCCCTAGGAGATATATCAGCAAACATATTGCTACATGGGATATCTAAAATTTTACTGCCTATGTTTTCTTCTAGGACTTGTATGGTCTCATGACTTATATTTAAGTCTTTTATCCATTTTGAGTTTATTCTGGTATATTTTGTGACTTGGTGGTCTAGTTTTATATTTTTGCATGTACCAGTCCAGTTCTCCCAACATCATTTATTGAAGGGGCTATTTTTACTCCATTGTATACTAATGCCCCCTTTGTCAAATATCAGTTGACCTAGAGACATGGGTTTATTTCTGGGCTGTCTATTCTGTTCCATGAATCTATGTGTCTGTTTTTGTGCCAGTACCAGATTGTTTTGATTACAGTGGCCTTGTAGTTTGATATGAGGTATTGTGATCCCCCCTATTTTGTTCTTCTTTCTCAAGATTGCTGAGGCTATTTGGGGTCTTTTTTGGCTCCATACAATTTTTAAAAACATTTATTCTAGATTTGTGGAATATGGTATTTTATTAGGAATTGCATTGAATCTATAGATTGTTTTGGGCGGTATGGACATTTTTATGCTAATTCTTCCAATCCATGAACATGGTATATGCTTCCATTTATTTGTACCTTTCTTAATTTCTTTCTTCAGTGTTGCGTAGTTTTCTGAGTATAGGTCTTTTACCTCCTTGGTTAAATTTATTCCTAGGTACTTTATTTTTCTCGTTGCTATAGTAAATGGATTTTTTTCTAGCTTCTCTTTCTGATATTTCATTGTTGATGTACAAAAATGCACTTGATTTCTGAATAGTGACTTTGTATCCACTCTTTTGCCAAATTCACTTATTAGGTTGAGTAGTTTTTCAGTGGAAACTACAGGGTTTTCAGTGTAGACTATCATGTAAGATATACTGAGTATAGAATTTAAAATTTGGTTGAATGACCACAGAGTAAAAACTACCAATAATGTAAGAGGTTTAAAGAAGAATGGTATAAATATGTTTTATAAAACAGGCAGCAGGTCAACAAAAACAGTATGCTCAGAAAAGTAGATGAAGTACATAAAATTTGAACAATGTCCAGAAAATAGATTCATACAAGTAGACTTAAAAAGGGGAAATATGACAATCCAGATAATGAAATCAAATACTGAAGAATATTTCAGTTGCTTAAAAATTTGACAATTATAAATAAAGCTAATATAAACATAAAAAAATAAATAAATAAAAGGGAAAATACAAATAGAGGAAGATAAGCCTCGAATCTTAAAAACAAATGAAACAAGGCCTTTTTGTGAAATGGTGAACAGAACATTTGGTATGGCAGAACTTTTGTAACTTTACAACAAAATACTAAATGATAATATTAGATATTTAGGGTGTATCATATCCTGAAAGTCCTTAATTATCAAGCTCAAGATTTTCAGCTTATCTTCACACTCATAGGGAAGTCATTGAAGGCTTTGGAGCTATTACAAGACCAATTTGGCTTCATGGATAATGGCATAACAGTATGTAACATTTCATCATTATTACATAACATAAACTGAAACAGAAATAAGGCCTATCTATTTCCATACCACCATCAGAAAATATAATTAGGGAAAAAAGCATAATTTAAATATCACCACTAACACACTGTAGATGTTAAGATTTTTTCCAGGGACATTCTAACATCATTGGTCAATGGACATCAAATTAAATTGGGGAAAAAAACAAGAACATGACTAGCTTATGTCTCCAGTAAAGATATTTGAACTTGTTTATTGAACTGGAATTCAATCTCCATAATTTTGTGGTTCCCTCTTTTCATCCATAATAATTCATCTCTATAATTAAAGCCTAATGAACCAAACAATTTCTCTCTTCATAATTGACTTCATCTGTGTAAGTGGCCAATATTAAAATAGAATCTTTCCAGTAAATGGATTCAGTGCTCCTAGTTAAAAAAAAAAAAGCCATTTTCTTTTTCTTGAACTTTTACATTTATTCTCAATAATTAGTTTTATTTTCTTGAGAATGCTAGGATGTCATGAAGACTACTTTTAGGAATTCCTGGTAACTTCCAAAACTAGAACAAAGCAATATTACTATAAAATTAATTAGCTGATGCTACTCCACATCCAAGCATGTGTGGTGTCAGCGTGATCTATGGAGGGCCTCCAGGTCATGTCACACTTTGCCGTTTAATAACACCCCCATTCTTGGGAGAGGGATGGTAAAAAAAGAAGATGAAATTTTCATCTTTGAATCCTCATTTAAAATTTAAGTATCTTTTCAAAGTGTAAGGCTTTCAGCCATTATGAGCTCATGTCTTTCGGCATGATCGGCAGACATTGAGCTAAAACCAAAATGAAGATTGAGTCCAGGTTCTTGCTGGAATGAAAGCCCACCCAGGAGGTGAATTTGCAGAGGACTAAGGACTACTATTTCAGTCTCTGCAGCCTTGCATGGAGCTGGCCAGTCATATTACGTCAAAGCAAATCACTTTCCCCTTGGGAATGAATGCCAGAGACTGCTAAGTCCAAGAGACCATCCTATCTGCTAGAAAAATCTATGTTGTTGAAATGGTTATAAATAATATTTTAAATACAGTGCTTTACATATAAGACCTTCTCCATTGGAGCCTCAGCAGCTAAGGTTTTAAACTGGTACTGTGGCCTCGATGTGGCCTGCAGATGTGCCCTCTGCCCTACACCATCATTCTTTAAAAGCTCAAACCAACATTTAAAAAGAAACACATTTCACAGAAAGATATGCATTGCCAGTTTCTCTTGAAAAAATGGGCCAATGTGACAAAGCTGGCCCTATACCCCACACAGCTGTGACATGGGCTCCCAGGACAAGCTATGCTCTTTGGTGGGTATGTTCCCGAGTCCTCCTAGGCCATCACACCTCCCCTCCCAAAGCTGTGTCACTAGCCACTATCATTGTCCTTGAACTGATGTTTTCTTTCTAATGCAGAAATACTTTCCTCACACACATCTCTATGAAAAGTGGGACACTTTGGGACAGTAAAAAGGAACA
The DNA here is from genome assembly GCF_014824575.4 of Sturnira hondurensis. NCBI lineage: Eukaryota > Metazoa > Chordata > Mammalia > Chiroptera > Phyllostomidae > Sturnira > Sturnira hondurensis. Next base: position 1,036,417 of record NW_028091817.1, on the reverse strand, counting down.
GCTGGCTTTTCCTACACCCTGCTTGCCTCATGCATTGCTATCCCTGCCTGGCCCCACAGGCACTGGGGTTTTTAACCTGCCTCACCACCTTGTAGGGGAGACCTCTGGGGATCATTGGCTGGGCCTGAAAACTAAACCAACAGAGACAGATTCACAGGAAAAAAGCATCCAAACTTAATGTAAGCTTTACATGACACAAGAGCCTTTATAAGAAAATGAAGACCCAAAGAAGCAGTTAATACTGAATATATTTATGCCAGGTCTGATGCAAACTGGGCAGTCATGTAGAAATGTGGGAGCCCAGAGCATAGGAGGTAAGTGTCATAAACTGGATGACCAGTCACAAAACCTGGTGGAATTCTTTGCAGCTCAATTTGTCTGAAGTTGAAGATGCTCCTTTCATCCTGGTGGAGGGAGGGCCCATCTCAGAGCCTCTCTCACCAAAGAGTTTTATGAACTGCTTCAGGGGTGAAGAGTGGAAGAAGGTCAGAGCAGCCTCCCTGTTTCTGCTATTTCCTGTTAAAAAAACAAAATTCATGTTCTGCTTACTTCTTTTAAGATTCTCTCTTTATCCTTAAACGTGTCTTTGTCTGAATATATTACGTGTAAAACATAAGGCATAAAGCATAATACTAAGACAAAGAAACTAGGGATTTATTGTCTTTATTCAGTGATACATGAATCAGGCACCCCCATCTTGCAGATGGGAAGGAGCTCTGAAAGTGGTACAAAATGAGACTGTGGTAAACAGAAGGGAGTGGGGACAGGAAGTTGCACTGGAAAAAACTGCCATTGATTATTGCTAGGTCACTTTCCTTTAGGGAGTGGTGGGGGATGATCAGGCAGGTGACCTCCTCCTCTGACCAGGGGATTCCTGACAGGTGGGTGTCAGATGCCATTGTTGGGAAAGCCAAAACTGTAGCCCAGTCTCAGTGTGGCTTTGTACAAACAACTCCATTGGGGGCCTGTCGTTTTCTTTTTAGCCTCTGAAATGTATTCAGCTTAACGTGCCCAACGAGCCAAGGTGGCATATTTAAAGTAGTGTGACCTGAACCCCATCCATGGCAGTTGAACTGTTTTAGAAGGCATTGCTTTCAGGCAAATAAAAGAATTTCAGAAAAACAGGAACTTCTCTTTCTTTGGCTGTTGATGCAAATGTCTTCAGCTCAAAAGTAATATTTATACCACTGCAGCATATTCATAACCCCTTCCCGAGATTCCTAGGAAAAACTGGCAAGGTGACAGGAGTGACAGAGAGTGTGAGCCATGCTGTGATAGGATGAGAAGGGAGAACCCAGGTGGCACTGTGGTGAAAGGGAGGGACAGCTACACTACCTGGAAGAGTGAGATTAAATCAAAGACTGCAGGAGGTCTTGCTGCAAGAGAGGATGTGGAGCTGTGGGAAGGGAGCCCTGGGCTAACAGAGAAGGAAAGTGGATAGACAGGCCCAGAGGCTTAAATGGCAAGGTGCATTTGGGAAATTGCAAGTTGATAGAGATCTTCTGCTTGACTAAACTTTAGTAAGACTCCTGAAATTTTCTCCTAAGCCTATTGTTGCACTTATTGTAAAAGCTGGTTTTAGCAAAAAACTCCACTAAGTCCATTTAATCAGTACTCCAACCCTTGATATTGGATCTCATATTGAATCAAGTTGCTTATCCTCCGCCATCCCTGCTATGATGTCAGATCACCCTGGCCTGCCTTCAGTAAGAATCCTGTTAGGTCAGTTTAGCCAGAAACCCCCTTTCCTCTGGTGTTTCCTCAGTAATTTTTCATCCACTGACCTTCCATCACCCTCCTTGGCTATCAATTCCTACTTGCTAGTGCTGTATTCAGAGTTGAGCTCAACCCCTCTTCCCCACTGTAAAATCACGTCACAGGGGTCCCTATACCTGTCGCCATAGTCCTGCCTTACCATCTTTAAGAAGGGTTGAAATGTATTTATTTTCTTTAAGAAAGTACATCTATCATTTGAGAGAGAATGCTGAGGGCTGGCACTGGAGAAAGAGCAGGCCCTTTGTCTTATTTAGCAAGTGTGTAATCATTTACACCATCTTCTCCATTAGCTCAAAGTCAGGGAGTCTGTCTGTGTTGTTTGCTGCTGTGTCCCCAGTGCCAGACACACAAGTTGATACTCAATACTGTCGTCTGACATTTGAACACTAGGCTTAATCACAAGGGAGAGGTTTTACCAGATAGGTTTTTAAATAATCTTTTGAGGGTCATCCACCAGACCTCTGCCCCAACCTGCTTTACCTGTCTTTTGGGAATCTAGCAGTTACATGGGAAACCGTACCTCCAACTTTGTGCATTCTTCAAAAAAAATGCACCTGTCCTTATGGAGAGCCTTTACAAGTTTTATGAAAGATAGGAGTAGTGCACTGACTGCACACATGAAAATAATCCTTCTCAGCTCCTCCAGTGAAAAAGTAGAATTTATTTCTCACGACTTGCATTTGGCCTGGCTTTGTGACTCACTTTGACCAATAGCATGCAGCAGACAAGGTGGTGTGTCGGGTCCCAGCCTAAGCTAGTACCATGTGTATAAGGCTAGGCTAGCCTGCTGAACCGTGGGAGATACACGGTTCAGGCAAGTCATTGTCCCAGGAACAAAAAAACAACCACAGATGTAGGAGCAAGGCCACCTTAAACCTGTCCATAGATGACCTAAATATGTTCCTTGGTTGCTCCTTAAAGACATGCTTAACTGGCCTGAAACATATCACAAATCAGTAGATCTACCCAGATGACTGAGTAATGAGCAATAATAAATGCTTCTTGTTTTAAGTCACCAGATCTTGAGATAGTTTGTTATGCAGCAATAGCTAACCAACACTGCAAGGAAAAGTGATTCCTTATCTCTGCTTTTTTCATAATCTGTAACTTTCTTCTCTCTAAAGCATCGTGTCCTCAGTGCCTCTCTGTTAACATCACCTTTCAGTAGCCTTTGTCTTCCAATTATTTATCCTTTTAAGCCTGTAGTCATGTTACATATGGATTTATAGATTGCCACTGAGAAATAAAAATAGAATCTGAATGAAAAGGCAATATTTTAAGACGAGGAGCATATTGTGGAGGAGCTAATTGTGTGTGAATAACTAAACATACCCTGGGAAAGTTTTTCAGCATTCCATCAAAGCTTGCTCATAATAGGAAACACAGAAATGTTGTGTGTCTCCTCATGTGAATGAAGAGACCTCAGGTCAACTGCTTTCTTATCGGCTGTTCATGGGCAGAAAAGAGGCCAAAACCTGCCTGTCTTTTGTAGTAGACATGGATTGCAAATGGGGGCATGTCTCCTACCTCCATCCAGATGAACGAGCTCTTGAGCAGGTTATAGAAATGGGAGTTTTGTTTTGTTTTGTTTTTTTAAACAGAATGTATGTTTTTTTTCAGTCCTCACCTAAAGACATGTCCATTGTCCATTGACTTGTCCATTGTCCATTGACTTGTCCATGTCCATTGACTTTAGAGAGAGGAGAAGGCAGGGAGAGAGGGAGGGAGAGAAGCATCAGTGTGAGAGTAAAACATTGATCTGCTGTCTCTGGCATGCACTCTGACTGGAACCTCAAGGACAAAACCACAAACCAGGCATGTACCCTACCCAGGAATCAAACCTGCAACCCTCCAGGTTATGGGTTGATGCTCCCACCACTGAGCCACATCAGTAAGGGCAGAAGTTTTGATATCAGAACGAGGAAGGATCTGGTCACCAGGAGTGTATATCTCTGTCCTGAACAGCCATTTCCGAGTCCTGAGACCCATTGCCTAGCATTCCCAGAAAGCCTCACTCAGCTCTCGCACTGTTGCTGGTATGCAGATTCAAAGGTAGATCACACATAGTGAGGAAAAGTGAAGGCCAACTTTAGCCAAGGTAAAAAAATAACCTGTGTTTCCACAAAAACACTACTAATTATATTTGCAATGTAATGTTTTCAAAGCATTTTCTAATTACTTATGACACTTGATCCTTATAAGGTAAAAGAGATAACCAATGTTCAAAAAAATTAAATGACTGACTCCAAATCATTAAGCATTTTAGTGGCTGAGTGCCTAACCAACCAATGCTTTAATTTCCTTTATTTTATTTCTTGACACATATTTCTTAATAATTTACCATGTGCCATTTATAAAGTAGAACTACTTCTTTACATGATTTGGCTTTCTCCCTAGAATTTTCTTTAATTGTTCATTTTATAATTATATATATGAAATCTGAATTGCTAATTTAAGGTAAAACCCTATTTTAGTACATTACACACTTAATCTAATACTAAACTAACAAAGTGATAATAAATATCAGAAGAGATAATTTAAAACATTAAAATAAAAATATTAGTGTTGACTTCAGATAAGTAGAATACAAGAGAGGAAAATGCAGTATTTCCACACACGTCCCATTATATAGTTATGAAAAATGACAGGTATTACAAAAATCATTAGGAAGCTGGTATACCTTTATTTTCATAAGTGGCAAGGCATTTATAAATAAAAGCATGATTTCAAATTTTAAAAGAAAGAAATGTTCCAGGGTTGTATGTGGATGGGAGGCAATGGAAAGCATTTGCATTTGCTAGTAAAACAAAATATTTGCCTAAAGTTTTATTACCAGCTAGTTAACCTAAATCAGAACTGAATATTTTTGTCTTTCTTCAACTTAGACATCTGATTGGAAACAAGATAAGTGTTCAGAAAGCAGTGGATGTCAAGAAGCCAGATGTGGCAGAACAGAACAGAGAAATGGAACTGAGGCTGAGGGGGTGAAGCAGGGACATGACACAAAACCTAGAAAAATCAGCAAAGCCATGTTTGTGTGGGTGAGAATGAAGGCTACAGTTCTTACCTTAAGTGGGATAAGATAATGCAGAGTCATGAAACACAGCTGGCACGAGTGCTGTTTCATGGACCTCCTGGCGTGGAGTGACCCAGACCACAGATTTAGGGTCTGAGAAATGTCAGCCAGTTCTGTATCCTAACAATTTTCTCCCTTTCCATTCACAGTCCCTGCCTCAATGACTCCCCAGCTTTGCCTTGAGAGGTGAAAGCAGGTGAAGGCCAGCCCCACCCACTGTCAGGTACAGCTGTGTCTCTTTAACTCTATACCCACACTAAAGCCCTGGGGGTGGAAAGTAAGGTAAGTAAGGGCAAGGATGCAAGGAAGCTATGGTAGAAGTCCAGGAGAATGCTTTTATAGAATAAAAAGTTTCTGTAAAAAACTCTGGGCAAAAGCAACAATTAAAAAGCTAAAGGGAGCCAAAGGCTGTTTTTTTTTGTTTGTTTTGTTTTGTTTTTTTTTAATTCAAGAGGGCCCCTGCCTCAACCCCCGTTTTCATTCCACAATCCTCTTGTATTGGCCAGACTGGTTTGGGGGCTGTGGGTAGCCTTCTGCTTTTCAAGGAGTTGTCCTTGTGTAGGACCAGCTGAGGTGCACGTTAAATAGGTCATTGTCTAATGGAATCCAATGCAGCTCAGGAACCTGTATTATTAGCAAGTAGCCCAGGAGCATCGACGTTTCAGAACCACTCATATTTTACAGTGGGTTACCTGGGGCTGGAGGCTACTCTGGAATTTTCTATAGCTATTTTTTCAATTAAGATTTTATTTATTTATTTGTTTGTTTGTTTGTTTGTTTATTTATTTATTTATTTTAAAAGAGAGGGGAAGAGAGAAAGAAAGGGAGAGAAATATTGATCAGTTGCCTCTTTTACTCACCATGAATAGGGACTGAACCCCCAACCCAGGCATGTATCTTGACCTTGGGAATTGAACCAGTAATCTTTTGCTTTGTGGAATGAGGCCCAACCAACTGAGCCACACCAATCAAGGCAAGTTTTCAAAATTTTACTCTTCTTATTAGACCTGTTAGCTGCACCATCCTATATAAAATGGGATCTTCCTTTTTACTTGTTGACTGTTAACATTAAATATTTATTGAGTGCCTATCATTCCTAGGTCCACAGATATTGTAGAAAACCATCTCATATAAAGACCTTTTCCCACATGGAGCTGGTATTCAAGTGGGAGAAGACAAATAATAACCAAGTAAATAAGTAAAATGGAGAATAGTATTTTGGAAGCACATGACTTGTTTGGTTTCATTGGTTCAAAGCTGGAAAGGAATTTTGCCTCATGGTGAAATGCCATAATTTCGCTCTCACTAATACCTGATTAGATGATACTTATAGGAGATTTGAACTTAGAGCTGATGCCAAAATGAGTTAAGAATTTTGGTGCTACTAATACAGGGACAAATGTATCTTGCATGTGAGAAATATATGAATTTGGGGGTCTAGAAGGTGAAGTGTTATGGACTGAACAGTGATATCCCTTTAGTTCATATGTTGAAACTCTAACACCCAATGTGACTACATTTGGAGACAGGACCTTTAAAGAGGTAATCAAGGTTAAATGAAGCTTGTAGGGGCAGCACTCCAAGCCAGCAGAACTGGTGTACTTATAAAAAGAGTAAGAGCTTCTGGTAAAGATGGTGGAGTAAGTAAACATGGTACTTGCATCTGCCCATGACCACGTAAAAACTTCAACTAAACTATGGAATAACCATTACTGAGAACCACCTGAAATGTGGCTGACCAGAATTCTCTAAGTAAGAATATACAGAAAGAGCCATGCTGAGACAGGTAGGAGGAGTGGAGTTGTGCGGTAGTTAAAAATCGGGAGGGATATCTCAGCTGTGGGAATAAACTGAATTGTTTGGTTTGGGGGTGGGGCAGAGGGCCAGCTTTCCCTTAGACAGAAATGCTGGCAGAGGTCATTGTTCCTCTGCTGAGTCTTCCCACTGTAGGTGCAGGCAGGAACTACATCTGAATCTTCATCAACTTGGCTAACAATGTTTGCCCTGTGCTGGTGAGGCTCTGAGACCCCATCCCACCTAGAATTGGGGTCCACCCAAGCTGCTTCCAGGGGCTTTCCATACAGATGGCCTGTCTTGGCTCATGCTGCAGATTTTCTTAAAATCTCTCAAAGGCTTACATACCCCAAACAAAGAGCATCTGGCCTTTGAGTGTCATATACCTCTTGTTAACTAGCCCTAAGCCTGGCAGTAGAGGCAGCTGTCCTTGGTTCACAGCTTGGCTTCTCCCAGGCACCTCCAAGCTCAGCACAAGTAATATCCATCTGCAGATTTCTTTGTAGCTCATGTTGACTGGCCTGGGCCAGGGACCACTGGCCTGCATCTTTTGAAAGGCCCCAGAGCCAGTGCACCAGGTGTATAGCTTCAGAACAGGCCAGAGCATGACTCAACCACCTCCACTAGCAACACACTCAAGGAACTGCCTTGTCAGGCACCAGAGCTCTGCTAAAGTGAGTCCTGCTCTGTGGTTCCCCCTGCACAGCAGCTCCTTTACTATAGTCTCAGTTGGCACTGGCACCCAACTGGCATAGAGTCAATCCCTCCTGTTGATGTATCAAAACCAAAACTCAAATGCAACAGGAGGGTGCACTTGGATTGTCTGGCTTGGGTTACCCAGGAGGCTGCATAACTGGACCCTACAGGACATCTACAACATTAAGCCACTCTGACAAGACTGAGAGATGTAGCAGCTCCACCTAATACATAGAAATAAACACAGGGAGGCAGCCAAATTCAGAGACAAAGAAACATGTGCCAAATGAAGAACAGAACAAAACTCTAGAGAAATAACTAAATAAGATAGAAACAAGCAATAACCAGATAACGAGTTCAAAACAGTGGTTATAAGCATGCTTAATGATCTCAGTGAGAACTTCAATAAGAGATAGAAAACACAAAAATGAAGATAAAAAACATAGAAAGACTGAGCCAGAAACAAAGACTACAATACTGAAATGAAGAATACATTAGAGAAAATCAGCAGTAGATTAGAGAAAGAAGAGTATCAATTCAGAAATTTGGAAGGTAAGGTAGCATAAAACACTCCATTAGAGCAGTGAAAAGAAACAAAGAATAAAAAAAAACTAGGCTAGTTAAAGGGTCCTCTGGGACAACATCAAGCACACCAACATCCATGGCGGGTATCAGAAGAAGAGAGAAAGCAAGGGATCAAAAATTTATTTGAACAAATGACAGAAAGTTTCTCTAACCTGGTGAAGGAAACAGACAAGTTCAGGAAGCAGAATCCCGAACAAGATGAACCCAAAGAGTCCACAGTAAGATACATCATAATTAAAATGCCAAAGGTAAAAGACAAAGAATCTTAAAAGCAGCAAGAGAGATAGTCAGTTACCTACAACGGAGTTGCTGTAAGACTACCAGCTGATTTCTTAACAGAAACATTTTAGGCTAGAAGGGATTAGCACAAAATATTCAAAGTGATAAAAAGCAAGGACCTACAACAAAAATTACTCTACCCTGAAAAGCCATCATTTAAAATTGAAGGACAGATCAAAAGCTTCCAGACAAGAAAAATCTAAAGGAGTTCATGACTACCAGACCAGTTTTATAAGAACTATTAAAGGGTCTTCTTTAAGAAGAAGAAAAAAAGATAAAAATGTAAATAGTAAAATGGGTAAGTATGTAAATAAATACATACCTATCATTAATTACTTTATTTTTTTATTTTTTAATTATTTTTAAATCATTGTTCAAGTACAGTTGTCTCCATTTTCCTACCACCACTTTCTCTCACCCCACCCTCAATCCTACCACTCTTTGGCTTTGTCCATGGGTTCTTTATACAAGTTCCTGACAAACCCTTACCTTCTTTCCCCCATTATTTCCCTCACTCTTCTCTTCTGGTTACTATCAATTTGTTCATTATTTCAATATCTCAGGTTATATTTTGCTTGCTTGTTTGTTTGGTGGGAATGCAGACTGGTGCAGCCACTGTGCAAAACAGTATGGAATTTCCTCAAGAAAACTAAAAATGGAACTGCCTTTTGACCCAGCAATTCCACTGCTGGGATAATACCCTAAGAATCCTGAAACACTAATTCAAAAGATCCCATGCACCCCAGTGTTCATGGAGGACAATTTTCAAAAGCCAAGTGCTGAAAGCAGCCTAGGTGTCCATCAGTAAGTGACTGGATCAAAAACTGTGGTACAATATGATCTAACCATTAACAGGAACCTAATTAACAAAAAACGAACAAGCAAGCAAAGTATAACCAAAGATATTGAAATTGAGAACAAGCTGATAGTGACCAGAGGGGAGAAGGGAGGGAATAATGGGGGAAAGGGGAAGGGTTTACAGGAACAATTAAAAAGGACACATGGCCCAGGCTGGTGTAGCTCAGTGGATTGAGCACGGGCCTTCGAACCACACAATCACAGTTCGATTCCCAGTCAGGGCACGTGCCTGGGTTGCAGGCCAGTTCCCATCAGGGGACTCATGACAGGCAACCATACATTGGTATTTCTCTCCTTCTCTTCCTCTCTAGTGATAAATAAATAAAATCTTTAAAAAAAAAGGACACATGGACAATAAGAGAGGGGTGGAAACAGGGGAGGACTAGGGTGGTAGGAAGGTGTGGGAGAAAAGGCAGAAAAGTATACTTGAACAACAATAAAAAATGTTTTAAAAACTATGGTACATTTACATGATGGAATACTATGGCAGAAAGAAATGAGCTCCTACCCTTCATGACAGCATGGACTGAGTAATGAGCATGGACGGAATTGGAGAGCATTATGCTAAGTGAAGTAAGCCAGGTGGTAAAAGACAAATACCATATGATCTTACCTGTAAATGGAACCTAATCAACAAAATAATCATTAATTACTCTAAATAAAAATGGATTAAATGATCTAACAGAAAACATAGGGTGACTGAATGGATAGCAAGACAAGACATTTATGTACACTGTCTACAAGAGACTCACAGATGGAAAGACACACAAATTGAAAGTAAAAAATGAAGAAGAATATTTCATGAAAATGAAAATTTAAAAAAATCTGGAGTAGCAATACATAATAAACCAAACAAAACAGACTTTAAAACCGGTGTCCAACCTGTGGTCTCTGGGCCACATTCAGTTCAGGGTGGCTATGAAGGTAGACAACACTAAACTGTAAATTTACTTAAAACACTATGAGATTATTTTGTGATTATGTGTTGCCATGTATTTAAGATGTGGCCCAAAACAACTCTTCTAATGTGGCCCAGGACGTCAAAAGGCTGGACACCACTGCTTTAAAACAAGGACTATAATAAAAGTCAAAGGACCCAGCAACTCCACTACTGGGTATTTATCCTATGAAACCCAATACATTAAATCGAAAAAGCATATGCATCTCTATGTTCACTGTGGCATTATTTATAATAGCCAAGATATGGGAGTAACCTAAATGCCCATTAATAGATGAATGAATAAAAAAGAAGTGGTACATACATATAACGGAATATTACAGTCATAATAAAATAATGAAATCTTGTCAACTGCAAAAATATGAATGCACTTGAGGGTAATGTGCTGAGTGAAATAAGTTAGACTGAGAAAAAAATGCCATATGATTTCACTTGTAAGTGGGATCTAAGAAAACAAACAAGTAGAACAGAAACAGATTCATAGACACAGAGAACATTTTGATGATTGCCAAATGAGAGAAGGGTTACAGGGAATGGGTGAAAACATAGAAATGGATTAAGAAGTATTAATACAAATTGGCAATTACAAAATAGTCTTGGGTATATAAAGTGGAGCATAGAAAATAAGGTCAATAATGCTCTAATAACTAGGCATGGTATCAGTTTGGGTACTACATTTATCGGGATCTCTTAGTAATTACATAAATGACCAATCACTGGCTCTTATACCTGAAACTAATATAATATTGTACATCAACTATAATTAAAAAATAAAGAAAATCTTTTTTTAAAGAGGAGGAAGAGACACCAGAAATCTACATGCACCCTGGTAAAGGCCATAAGAGAACACAATGAGAGAGTGACCACCTGCAAGCCAAGGAGAGAGGCCTTGGGAGGAACCAAACCTCTCAACACCTTCATCTTGCATCTCTAGCCTCCAAAAGTGTCAGAAAATAAATTTCTATTGTTTCAGCCACTCAGTGTGCAATATTTTGTTGTGGCAGCCCTGGGAAATTATATATATATACACAATTTTATTTGAATGTCATATAAACAACAAAGTTTTATTGTGCATGCTACTTATATTAAAAATTGTTGTTTATATGAAGTTCAAATACAGCCAAGCATCTTATATTCTCATTTGCTAAATCTGGTAGCCCTAACTCTGTGAGTACTTGGGAGAAGAGAATTCTAGGCAGTATGAACAAAAAGAGCCTGGTGTTTTGCACAAAACAGAATTGCACTCGAAATGGACTGAGGTGGGTGAGGAGAGGGGAGATGAAATTCAGGTAGGGTGGCCACAAAAACTACAGAACATACTTATACCGAGTTATTATGCTGGCATATTACCTGTCGTTGATCTGAAATTCAACTTTTTTAAAAAGATTTTATTTATTTATTAGAGAGGGTAAGGGAGGGAGAAAGAGAGGGAGAGAAACATCAATGTGTGGTTGCTGCCTCTCTTGTGCCCCTCGTTGGGGGCCTGGCCCACAACCCAGGCATGTGCCCTGACTGGGAATCAAACTTCTTTCCCTTTGGTTCACAGGCCAACACTCAACCCACTGAGCCACACCAGTCAGGGCTGAAATTCAACTTTAACTGGGTGGCTTGTATCTGTCTTTGCCAAACCTAGCAATTCCATGGGAGCAGATCTCATGGGATCTGGTAGCCATTGTAAGACTTGGGCTTTTACTCTTCCTGAGACAGTTGAGCAATTTTTGATGGATATTAGGTTTTCAAAGTAGCTCTCAAGCCTTTTCTTTTCTCTGAAGTCTTCAATAGGTGATTTTTTACATTACGTCTTTTAGTTGTAGCCAAGAGTGTTGTCTTTTGTAATGTTCAGGCATACCAGTGTTGCTCACCTGAGCCCCCACTGACTTGGCCATAACTGGTATTTGAAATTCATAAAAGTTCACACTACATTCATTTATTCCATTCGCACTATCTTGTATGTTGAAAGTTGAAGTCTTGTTCTGATCTTTGAGCCCTCTCCAGTGCCCCCCAGATACCTGAAAGCATCCCACTTAAAGAGAAAGACAGAGGGCCAGAGCTATGTTGTTTAATTAAGATTTTCTAATTGGAAACATTTTATATATCAAGATCTGATTTTCCTGCTTAATTTTGCTTATAAAACTTTGCAAATTAAAACCTAATGGAAAAGAACTAAAAAAATTAAAGCTTTGAAAAATTCCCAAACACCACAATGAAAAACTGTTCTATTTGTTCAGAAAGTTTACTGCTAGGAAAGTCTCATAACTTGTTTAATCCCCTGCAGCTGGGAAAAGCAGTTTAAGGTGGATGGAGAAGGCTGCTGGAACTCTTTCTCAAAGGGTAAAGGACAAAATTATGTTTTGCTGTGAAGCATAACTGTTCATAGCTTAATAAAGACCAGAGTTTTGATTACAAGTATGGAAAAATATTGACTAGGACTTAGTCCCTGCTTTAAATTCTAAAACCATATAGGTTTACTTCTCTTAAAGGATATAAAGAATAGTAGGACAGTAGAAATGTTTCTTTTAAGTATGAATGATTATAGCAGAAATGGTTAAACAGGAGTAAAGTGAATAAATTTATTATTTGGACTTTCCTACTATGTAAGTTCAGACAGAGATGTGCAATATTAAGTTAATCATATTTCTGAAGCAGCAATCAGTTCCATCAGTAGTTTGGACATTTAGTCAACACAATTAAAATGCAGACTCAGAGCAAGATGTGCCTTAAGTAGTTTATTATTTTTAAAATAAAGCAACTTCTGAATATTTTAGTTAAAAAATTTCTTCAAATTTATTAACTTATAAATGAATCTAAAATTTCTGCTGTGCACTTCTGTGGTTTTGGTATGTGTTGAATTCCCTTCACACACTTTTCTGTGCAAGCTTCTTCCTCTTCTCTTCACTGGAGTAGCTGTTGGGCACTTGGTGGTGCTCTCAAGGGTTGGTGCAGGGTCCAGGCCAGGCCAGTGAGAATGACTCATAATGAAATGAATCCCAAAGATGGACAAGAAACCTCAGATCCTTCTGTTGTTTTTCACTTGCTTAGTGGGGAGAAACAACCTTGTTCCTCCTTGATCACAGTTGCTCACTCAGAATGAGGTAAGGCTGTAACTCCCTGATCTGTGTGTTTTCCACTTGGAGAAGAACTTTATGAAAGAGGAGAAAAATGAGCTCAATAGATAAGCAAGCAGAGATGAGCAACAAGGGTCAATAAAGACATTACTCAGGAGTGGGAAGGAAATCAAGAGGAGTCCACATTCTTTTAGTTCTTAGATTCACTCAGCCCTGAACCTATTTTATCCCCGTCCTCTATTTATATGACCCACTAAGTCTCTTTACATGTTTTTTGGGTCTGAGTTATGTTTCTATCTTTTGAAGCCAAGAGCCTTCATTAAATAAGAGTTGATTCCCTTGTGACAGATCTAACTCGAGTTTTACATAAGAAAAAAAAAACCTATTTATACATGTACATGTATGTTACACTGAGTTTTTCTTTTCAGACAAAAATTATCATTAGAAAAGATAGTGTTGTAGTATTTTTGAATCTTTACCATTCCTTTAATATTGTGTCTGCTTTCTAAATTACTTTAAAGAACAACAAACCATTTGGGAAAGGCTTGTTAGCTTGAAACAGCTTCAATTATTGCTAATTTTGGACCTTTATAGTGGGCACATGATGTAATCTATTAAAAATATGCAAAGAAATTTAAACAAATCTAGTAATTATTCCTGAGGGGTATCAGATTTTTAAAAACCAAAACCACTTAAATATTATTTTAAGAAGTCAAACAGTAAGTGAATATGTGGCAGACCCCCCACCTGAATACCCCTCAAGGATGGATGGGAGAAAAACAAAGAAACTAAAAACTGCCCTTATGTTCTGTAAATGGAAACTTTTGGCCTGGGATAAACCCCCCAGTGTCATCCCTACACACAGCTTCAGAACAGACTTCCTCTCAGAAAAGAAGCAGAGATGCCATGTTGGGGGAAACTATGTTTGATGACTCAAGGAAAGTGATTTAAAGAAGATGAGACAGTGATCTCGAATCTGCACTCTAACCTGCATGGGGAAGGTTTGAGTGGCATTCTTTATTAAATGTGAAAGAGCAATGCTTTGAAATTACAGGATTATTCCACATAGTTTGCACTTTTAAATAGTGTATGCACCTAATTAATTATTGGGCACGGAGATTTTATCTTTTTATCTATATTACTAATATTTGAATTGACCAACATTTTATTTTCACTGATATTCTCATTGGGAAAATGGAGAATCACCTTATACTTGGGGATATACAGTCTGCATGTGTGTGTGTGTGTGTGTGTGTGTGTAGCTTATTTATTAGGTATGTACTTAGGGGGCAAAAAGAGAACTCAAGGGGTCAGAAGTACAAATGGCAGTTTGACCAATAGTTTTGGCAAAGCAGTGAGTGGATTAACCAGGTAATCTGAAGTTTCTGAGCTTGAACTCCACCTGAAATGGATTTTCAGGGAAAAGCTTCTCTGGTTTCACATAAAGTAAATTTAAAGGTAACTAGTAAGTGACAGGGCCAAGAAAAATATTATAAAGCACTCGGCACATATTTAAGTAAAATTCTGCTACAATTCCCTCCTCCCTCCCCCGGTGTCTGTTTACCTAGGGAAAGACCAAGATGCTAGGGTGTCAGCCAGCACTAAGTAAATTAAGCATGGCAGGTATATGCGGGTAGGTCCAAAGTCCATGACTTCTTTGTGTAAAAACTGACAGAGAAGAGAAGGCATATGAAGGTTGAGAGGTCACGTGCCTGGTCAGAGCCTGGGAATACTGTTCCCCCACAAGCAGTGTGTCTGTGTCTCTTGCTGACTGTTTCTTTGACTGTTTTGGCAGCTGAAGCATATTTTCCCAGCTGTGTCTGTCACCACCACCATCACTGCTGCTGTATGCAGAATTGTCAACTGCAGCCATGACTGATCTGCAACGTGGAAAGGCTCACACTGCAGGTGCATCTCACTCACTGGGTGAGTCCTTTACACCAATGAGTGGAGGCGCTGTGTTTATTTTTAAGGTCACAAAAACCAAAGTTCTTCCCTTAAACAGAACACAGTACAGTAGGGAAAACACAATGTGTGGATACACATTGAGTTAGCCCTGTAGGTGGAACTATATGATACTAAATGAGAACAAGTGGTACAAGCAATAAAAGTGACTATTTCTTGCTCAGTGAGCCTATAGTTATTAGCCACATTGTCCCATATAGTTTACCCACATCATCTGAGAGGGTTATGAGATGGGTTTCAAACATATTCAAACAATTTATGGCAGAAACACACACACAGATACACATAAGCTTTGGATATGGCCACTTTCCCATTATTCAGTCTCTAAGGAAAAATTAAAGTTTCAAATGAAATCTTACAAAATAAATGGAGTTTTGTCCTCTGACATTTTGTATTTTGCTCATTCTCAGGCTGCTGTCTTTTAAAGATATCTGGGTTTAGTAGAGACGACTTGCCTCATAGTTGTCTGGCAACGCTGCCCATCTCCCACCAACTGGAGTAAAAAAGTATGAATCAAAAGCAAAATAACCCCCAACTCTACTGTGTTCAACATTTATGTAGTGTTTGAGGGTCAATAAAACTTGTAGGGTATCACAGAATGTAGCCCACTATAAAACATGGGAAAATAAATAGGAATCTCCCCTGCCCTCCAGCAATTACAATAAAATTATGTTACTCAGCACCCGCTCCAGCAGAGCCTTAGTGACTTGCTGAAAAAGGAGCAGAGACAGAAATGTGAGATAAAAGCACAACGTCCATGAGACCTCAGGTTCAAGGTTGTCAGGCAGCCTCCTGGGCCTGTTGCACGTAATTGAATGAATGGAAACTAAAATGATTGTTGGGAAATTTCGCACCAGGTAATTCTGTTACTTTCCATACTATATTTTGAAAGAGTTAATGTTAGAAATAGTGTTTCTGTATTCCAAAATTTGCAATAATACCAATTTTTAGTCACCACATTTGCTTGCATATCCTTTTTTCCCCCCTGAGTGAACACATGATTTCTATTTCCTTTTGAATATTTTTCCTGGTATTCCACATTAAAGTAAATTTAGACTCTAGTGACAAAGATCTCATCCCTTCTTGTGGCAAGGATTCTTCACAGTTTGTGGTGGGGATATAGAAATGTCCATGGAGTTGCTTCCTTCACTATTTTGATCTCCTATTCTTTCTCACTGAATCGCCAGCAAGGCCCCAAGGCCCATGAGGTCTGTTGAACATGTCTCTAAGTATTGGTGTTTGCTTTGCTATTTTTTAAGCCTGTGAAAACAACTGCACAGGGGTGTATTGGTTTCAACCTTAGATTTGTTCCAGCAGGACCATCCTTCTCAATGAATTTTTTAACTAAAGCTTTTGATGTTTTAAACATCTGTGTGGTCAGTGCCCCATGTGCACCAGTATGACTTCTGCTACAAGTTCCACCAAATTAGTGCTCCAAAACCTTTGAATCTTCCAGGTTCAGAGAGAACAGGAAATAATACGTTTTTTTTTTAGAGAGAAGGAGGAAGGGAGGAAAAGAGAGAGAGAGAAGAGAGAGCAAAACATTGACTTGCTGTTCCACCTATTTATGCATTCCTTGGTTGCCTCTTGTATGTGCTGTGACCTGGGACTGACCCCACAACCTTGGCACATCAGGATGATGCCCTAACCAACTGAGCTACCTGGCCAGGGAAGGAACTAAGATCTTCAACTGAGAAATATTACTGGAATTTCATTGGCAGTGGTCCAACCTAGTTTTTAACCATTATATTGGTTTTTAAAATGCATTCCTTTCCTTCCTACCCACAGGAAGGACTAAATTATTGCCTGAATCTGAGGACCTCTTTTCCTTTCTTACCTCCATCTTTTTGGTTCAGATATGTATTCTTTAAATATAGGATTCTAGATGTTTCTCTCATGTGTCTGTCCTCCCATTCTACTGGCCAAATAATGAAAAATACAACGTCAATAAGTTTTTAGGCTGCCAAACTCATCCATTATGTAAACAATACCCCTTATCCTAGAATTGTGGGTTCTAGGGCAGTGTCCGTCCAGCAGCCCAACAGCTTCTCAAGCCTGAGCTTCGTCTAGTGCCATTTTGTTTTTCTTCCACATTCCTTTAGAGAGTTGCTCCATACATTTCTCCCCTGTTGCCTCTCAGGGAATTTCAAATCTCCACCTGCTAAAAGTATGGCATCTTAAAAGTCACCCAAAAATGTTTGAAGTATTTTACGCTCTTTTATCAGTCTTTTCTCTCATATCTTGTTTGAAAAATTAGTTAGTGAAACCACTTTTTCCTGATTTTAAAACACATGCTTTATGTAAATAGTCAAATAACATAAATTAGAATAAGGAAATTTGAAATAACTAACATTTCCATGTGCTCTGCTAGAGGTATGGTAGGGAATGGGTGGGTGAGCAAGTTGTACAAGATAGATTCTTCTAACACACTCATTTTGTTAAGTCTTGTTTCTACTATATGTCAGAAATGCACTGATATTTTGAATGTTTATTAAGTTTAACATTTAATTAGGTGAACATTAATGTATTTGCAAGCTGTATGAGCTTACACTCTAAGTTCCAAAATCAATGTTCTCCCTAGGCTTCAGCTGATACTCATTAACAAGGTTAGTTACTGTCTTAGATTGTAGACTATCTTTTGGAGCAGACATTGTACCTCTACATTTAGGCTGTGTTAAATTCTAACTCATCTTATGGACCTAAAAGCAATTAAAGGTATTCGGTACAGTAGAGTGACCAGTTGTCCCAATTTTCCTAACCTCGAGGAAGTTCTTCAAACATGAGACTTTCAGTACTAAAAACTAAAAAAGTCTCAGGCAAATTGGGATAAGTTGGCTATCCTCAGTGTGGGTCCTAAGTGAATAGGCACCTGCAACAGGTATAGTCAGTAAAAGGCTTTTATGCAGATAACTGGTTAGTCACCTTTACTAAGGAGGGTGTGAGGTTGCCTCCTCCTACAATGAAAGTTAAATTTGGATGTTCTATTTTCAATCTTGTCTACGTTTGCCCAGATGGTCCCATTTTATCTCTTAGGGTCCCTGTTTTCCCTATCAATGTCCTTATAATGGGACTTCTGCCAAGATGGAGGCGTAGGTGGAAACACTGTGCCTTCTCCCACAACCAAGCTTGAATACAACAAAGGTTTAGTAAACAAAGACATAGCCAAAGAACAGAAAACTGAACTATATGGAAAGTCCGACACAAGGAACCATTCAACGGGGACCGGTAAGAGGGGCGGAGCCAGCAGCGGAGCAGGGTCTGGCAGGAAAGATCCCCCAACCCAGGCACGCAGGCAGCCAGGGTAGCAGTGCACAGGCAGCTGGAGTAGCAGCGCGGACCCAGTGAGGGTGCGGGACAGACTGACCTCGGTCACACATTTGCGAGCAGTGGAAAAGAACATGCGGGCCCCTGCGACGGTGGCAGCTGTGGTGGCAGTGGCAGCTGTGGTGGCAGCGGCAGCAGTGGCAGCAGTGGGAGGTGGCAGACGGGACTGCCAGTGCTCCTCTTTGACCCCTCCCCCATGTACAGTGTTACAATCCAGCGACTGAGTTGCCTTGCTCTGGTGAACACCTAGGGCTCCGCTCCTCATACATAACAGGCACGAACAGTACAAAATATGGCTCAAGAAGAACTCAAAGCCCCAGAGCCAATAACTCGAAGTGAAAAAGAAATAGTGAACCTCTCAGATGCACAGTTCAAAATACTGGTGATCAGGATGGTCACAGAACTGGTTGATTATAGTCACAAATTAGAGGAACATATGAAGGCTAAACTAATTGAAATGAAGTGAAATGCACAGGAAACCAATAGTGATGGAAAAGAAACTGGAACTCAAATCAATGGAATGGACCAGAAGGAAGAATGAAACATCCAACCAGAAAAGAATGAAGAAACAAGAATTCAAAAAAATGAGGAGAGGCTTAGGAACCTCCAGGGCATCTTGAAAAGTTCCAACATCCAAATTATAGGGGTACCAGAAGGGGAAAAGAAACAGCCACAAGTGGAAAACTTATTTGAACAAATAATAAAGGAGAACTTCCCCAGTCTGGCAAAGGAAATAGACTTCCAGGAAATCCAGGGAGCTCAGAGAGTCCCAAAGAAGTTGGACCCAAGAAGGAACACACCAAGGCACATCATAATTACCTTAGCCAAGATTAAAATGAAGGAGAGAATCCTAGAAGCAGTAAGAGAGAAGGGGACAGTCACCTAAAAAGGAGTTCCCATCAGACTGTCAGCAGATTTCTCAAAAGAGACCTTACAGGCAAGAAGGTGCTGGAAAGAAGTATTCCAAGTCATGAAATCCAAAGACCTACAGCCAAGATTGCTTTATCCAGCAAAGCTTTCATTTAAAATGGAAGGACAGATAAAGTGCTTCTCAGATAAGGTCAAGTTCAAGGAGTTCATCATCACCAAGCCCTTATTATATGAAATGTTAAAGGGACTTATCTAAGAAAAAGAAGATGAAAAATATGAACAGTGAAAGGACAACAAACTCACAGTTATTAACAACCACACCTGAAACAAAAGCAAACCAAGAGGACAGCTAGATCAGGAGTGGAACCATAGAAATGAAGAACACATGGAGGTTAGCAACAGGGGAGTGGGAGGAGGAGAAGGGGGGAGAAGGTACAGAAAATAAGTAGCATAGACGGTAGGTAGAAAATAGATAGGGGGGAGGGCAAGAATAGTGGGGAAAATATAGAATCTAAAGGACTTGAGACACGTGGTCATAAACTAAAGGTGGGGAATGGTGGGGGAGGGGTATGCAGGGTGGAGAGGAATCAAGAGGGGGAATAGAACAACTGTAATGGTATAATCAATAAAATATATATATTTAAAAAGTACTTATAATGTTCCAAGAGGCTCAATGGCGTTAAGCATATAGTTGGAGTTGCACCTCAACCATTCCTACACTCATCCTCTGGACTTAGCTCTCAGCTACATCTTTCCTAGGACCACAGGATGTGAAGGACCCTGGAATACTTGCTGGAGAGTGTCCTGGTTTTCCATGTGTGTCCTCGATTATATGTCCATAACTTTCTACTTCTTTTTCTCTGTGTATAGCATTTAGGGTCTAAGAGGAAGCCCAGTTTCTCCATAATATTTATTATTTCTATTTGCCACAGGAAGCCATGGCCACAGGCTTATGTTCTTCTAGTGCCCTTTCTTCTCCCTTCTATATTTTATCCTGTTCTAGCCACCAGAGATAATTTGAATTATTCTATTTTCATTCAGCAAGGAAGTTATTCCTGAACTCCTTGAATATATAACCAACCAATGCTACCATCTCATTTTGAGAGCCTCTTTCCTGGGCCATTTCTGGAATCAATTATTAGCCAAGTCCCAACAGAAAACAGATGGTACACTTAAAATAGGATTGTTCCAAATAGGAAAACAGATGGCACAGTTTTATGAGGTGTGGGTATAAGGGATTCACAAGGATAGTGTGATTACCTAGAACTGGTAGAAGCTGAGCTATTGCAACCCTAGACCTACGGGGACATGGGGAGAGAGATTCCTGGGATTTGGAAGTGGACAGAATTGTGTAGTCAATTGTCTTGGGAGGAGGAGGACTTTTCATCAAGGAACACAGCTGGTCTAGGCCAACCTCATAAGGAAGGATCTCATTCTCCCTCTCACTGATCTTTCCTTCCATGTTCCCATTGGCTGAAACAAACTGGAAACTACCAGAGAGAGGTACCCTACTGATACACACTCTCTGTATTAAATATATATAGTGAAATATGGTAGTTCTCTGAACACTCACCACTGTTTAGCCTTTTTGAAATTTCATTTCTTGTAAGTCACGGGGGTCTCACAGCTGATGTTCTTAGGCTCAAGACACACTATTATCTATTTTTTTTATTTTAGAGTGTCCCCTGCCTTTGCCACTTCTCTCCCTTCTACCATTTGTTTACAAACCAAGGGGATATATATATATATATATATATATATATATATATATATATATATATCATATATATATATATGCCATTCTATTGATTCTGCCTCTCTCTGTTGTTCTCTAAGGTCATGATAATAGAGATCACAGCCCATGGCTCAACAACCTTCATTCAGACTTTCAGTTCTCTCCAGTTACTCGTCTACTCTGCAAGGATGTTCCCAGTCTTACCTTTTCCCACTCTTCTCTCCAGTTTTTTTCCCCCTCTGGAGAAGCTCTAACTCTATAACCCATTAGTTTTCTGAGCAATTATAGAGATCGACTTCTGCTACTAAACCTCTTATCAGCATCTCATTCTCAAAGTATGTCTCTAGACAAATTCAACAGGAATTTTGCTCAATAGCATTTTTCTTAGCTTTATTTTAAATAAATAACAAAAAAAACTAAAATATATACCAAAATGTTAAATCTGAGTGGTAGAATTACAAGTGATTTCTATTTTCTTCTACATTTAACATATATTACTTTTATAATAAGACATTTTAAAATATAACATAGATTGAAGTTTTGGCCACAGGTAGTGTTCATTCAGGGTTTCAGACACAACTGGGCATGTTTCACAAAGCTGATGGACAAAATAACAAGCTATAGCCCTGGCTGGGTAGCTGGAGTGTTGCCCCATCCACTAAATCATTGTGGATTTGATCCCCAGTTAGGACACATATCTAGGTTGCAGGTTTCATCCCTGACCAGGACATGTATGGGAGGCAACAGATCAGTTTCTCATATCAATGTTTTTTTCTCTCTCTCTCTCCCACTCTCTCCTTCCCCCTTGCCCCACCCTCTAAAATCAATATACATAACCTTGGATGAAGATTAAAAAGTGATAATCCATAATCATCAGAGAGAAATATTATTTCTGAGACAACATAGTCAATGTAATCTCCAACTATTCTGAACTCTAACATGCAGTCTGTGTTTAAGTCACAAAAAGCTGCTTCCCTAAATGTAGCAGGGTGTAGGACTCTTGACCTCACAGAGGCCTGCACAGCATTGGGATCTCAGTACTGTCACTGAGTGGGCATAGGACAGGGTCTCTGGCATCTGGCAGAACAGAGGAAGAAGGCCAGGTAACAGATGGAATACTATCAGCAGTATTTGTTGGGAACTACAGGGCCCATCAGGGCAGTGGAAACAGAACTTCTTTTTTGGATCTTCTGAGACATCTCCTGGAGACTCCCAGAAAAACATGGAAGGCCCTACATTACAGAGGGCTAGAGGTCTTCATTCTGAAGAGGTGTACGAGAATTGGTGTATTTATTTGGATTAATCACTTATACTGTGATTCCATATTTATCAATGATGTGAAAATCTTGTAGAACAGACCCAGTGAAGTGGTGAATTCTGTATAAGAATGGACCCACTCTTATGCTCTGAGGGTCCCCCACCCTATAGTAGGTTTGTCTTGCCTGATGCCAGGGAAAGACATCGCTTAATGCCAGACATTGCTGAAAAGGTAAGGGATTATTTATCTGCCCAAGCCATGTGGTCCCAAAAAGACCCTGCATGGCTGTCTCACCTGGGTTTAAATCCCAGTGCCAATCTCCCTCTGCCACACCATTTCTGACTCCTCCCACAATTGGCCACAACTGCCAGCATTCCCATATTTTTCCATCTTTACTGGGCTGCCACAGTACGTTCAAGCAGGTATGGCCCTGTGGTGTGGAGACAATCATCTCCAAGCTCTTAAGCAAGCCCTGTAACCACGGGGAGTTGCCTCCTGGGTGGAAGTTACACCCTTCCCCCTGACTCAAAGCATGGACACAGCTATTTAACATATCTATGAAACCAGTTAAAAGTTATAGATAAGTTAAATGACTGTTCTAGAGGTTATCTGCAAAACTATTGCTATGCAAAACAGCTCTCAATGGCCCTGCTCCATGTGTCCCATACCCCAGCTCAGACTTGTGGGGATGAGGACATCCTATATATACTTTTCTAATATTTCCTGGACACCCTGAGTTCTAATGGACACCCCATTACAAATCCCTTCCCCACCCCCCTCGGCTGTACCGTTACAAAAAGATTGCGGGAAATTAGAACTGAATTTTTTTAGAAAAAATGGTTTTGTGTCTGCCATTTTTCTAATACTGAGATGAACACAGTAATACAAAGATGTCTAGTCCTTGACTCACAAACTCACTTGAAGCAGGATGTCTGAGGCATGTGGGTGCTGTGTAGCACTACAAAGGATAATATTATGGTGGAGACAGGGATTGTACTTTTCAGTGACAAGTCTGGTGCAGTTGCTCAATCAAGGTCTACAAATTTCTGGGTGCTGCATGGACTCTGTCATGAACAAGCCTCAGGTGAATGTTAGGGATAATAACTGATCTAAGATTCCAGAAGACAGAGGAAACAGACTGACCTGCTTTGAATCTCTAACTATATTGAAATCACTAGAATATTCTTTTGCAAGTGATATTTGTATATTTCAAGAAGTAAAAAGAATGGGTTCAGTCATTAAATGATGTAGAAAGTGTGCTCATAAATATCAAATGGGATACGAGGGATGGTAACAAATTCTCTGTGGCCGAGATAAGAAGTTTGATGTTAAAGAGAGCAGAAGAATAAATATTGCGTGGAAACTGTGAACCCAAACCTTTTGAGGAGAGAAAACCTTGGCTTAGTTCAGGGACATGGGAAGCAAGGGTTTAAATAACGGCAGCAGACAGAGGGTAGGCTGGGGAAGTCTCTTATCTGCCTCTCCATCTCAGCAGCCTCTTTACACCTCTGCCAAGAACAGTATGTTCTTACACTGACACTGCCATGTGAATCATCCCAGAGCAGCCTAATGCTTTCTGAAGCACCAGCATCTCCGTCAGCAGCCTTCAAGGAATGGTTCCTAAAGAGATGCCAAGTTGAGTTGTGAGTTTCTTTTGTGTGGGTTTCTGGAGTCCTGGCAGGTAATTCAATCAAATTCTACTCTCCACCTGTCCCATTTCACTCTCACCCTTGCCCTACCTGCCAAGAAAGAAAGATAAATGGAAACCAGAACTAACTGAAAACTATTTGGAGTATTACATTCCCATTGCAGATTGTTTCAGTTGAAGCCCCTGGGATTTCCATGTTTTGGGTCAATGCCAGCCCAGGGTTTCTCTGAGGAAGCTATGGACTCCAGCTGTCTTGAGTTTCTAGTCTCAAAGACCCTGAAGCAGATGCAATCAGATGCAATGTGATTTCTACCCCCTGAGACAGGGTGGGGAAAGAGGGAAGGAATCAGGTGGAACTGTGTCATCCTCAGAGTCCTTGTTTCCACTGCCTCAGCTCCATGTGGGCTGCTGCACAACACCCACAGAGAGTGTGCTAACGACGGAAGCAGGTTGTTTCTAGTGAGGATGAATCTGGCAGGTTACAGCTATCCTAACAGAGATGAACAAGTGGTGGGAGTGGGTGGGGTAGCAGGGAAGGAAGGAAAAAAGGGTGAGAATCAGAAAACACCTTCTCCACCTGGTCAATATCATATTCTCAATAAAGTTGTCCTTAATCATTCATGGACCCATTTAACAAATATTTATTGAGTGCTTACTGTGTACCAGAAACTATATTGTATCATGAGGTTATACCAATCAAACATCCTGGTCTCTAATTTATGGAGTTAATAATCTACAGTTCCAGTTAATTGCAACATTATTATAGGACAGTATATTGTATAAGACCAAGAGAACTCACAGAAGGCAGTGATTAACTCTTCACAGTATGAGAATCAGGGAAGAGACAGCATGTATAGTAATGTTAGACCTGATGTGTGGAGAATGAATAGGCATTCATTTATAACCCCACAAAGGGAGAAGAGTCACCAAGAGGGTAGAACATATGAAAAGAACTAAATTCTTCAAGCAACATCTTTCAAGATTCTTCAAGAAACCCACACAAAAGAAACTCACAACTCAACTTGGCATCTCTTTAGGAACCAGTCATTGAAGGCTGCTGATGAAGATGCTGGTGCTTCAGAAAGCATTAGGCTGCTCTGGGATGTGCAGTTCTAGTTGAGGAATTTGTATGCACTTTGAGGACAGATTTTGTAGTATAGGGTTTCGGTATAGAGGCTGAGAAACTGGACATCAGATTATGCCATTCTATATCTTTCAGATAACAGTGAGGAGAAGGGCATTAATGAATATTAGGAAGAGAAAGATATCATCAGATTTGTGCTTTATGATGAGCAGATAATAGTTACATAGAATGTAATGCATAAAGGAGGCAAGGAGATACTTAGAAGTCTCCTGCAGAAATGAACATGTCTTAATTTGTGCAGTGGCAGGTAAGGGGCCCGGGATGTGGTAAGAGCACATATTATGCAGAGAAAGAGAAAAAAATGTTTGATATGAACTCTTGATCTCTGTTAAATTTCATGAAAATCACAAACCTGTCTGCATGTCCATTTAACCCTCTTTTGAATGAGATCAGCACAAATTCTGTCTTCCTCACAGGATTGTTGAAGGGCATAAAATAAGACAATGAATGTGAAAGTGCTTTAAAAATATTTTTTATTTATTATACTCTTATGGTTGTCCAATTTTCTCTTTTTACCCCCCTTTACCTGCCTCTACCCAGTACCCCTATTCCCTCCAGCAATCCTCTCCCTTAGTTCATGTCCAGTGGCCATGTGTGTAAGTCCTTTGGCTTCTTCATTTCCTATTATGTTCTTAACATCCCCCTGTCTATTCTGTACCTACCAATTTGTACTTCTTAATCCCTGTACCTTCCCCCTATTCTTCTCCTTCCTGCTCCCAGCTAATAACACTCCATATGATCTCCATATCTATGATCCTGTTCCTGTTCTGCTTGTTTGCTTAGTTTGTTTTTTAGATTCAGTTGTTGATAGTTGTGAGTTTGTTGCCATTTTAACATTTATAGTTTTGATCTTCTTTTTCTTACATAGTTCTCTTTAACATTTCATATAATAATGGCTTAGTGATGAACTCCTTTAGTTTCACCTTGTTTGGAAAGCACTTTAGAGTAATCTAGGTTGTAGGACCTTGCTTTTCATCACTTTGTATACTTCTCGACAGTCTCTCCTAGCCTGCAAAGCTTCTTTTGAGAAATCAGCTGACAGTCTTATGGGAACTTTTTCTAAGTAACTTTGCTTTTCTCTTGCTGCCTTTAAGATTGTCTCTCTACCTGTAATCTTTGGCATTTTAAGTATGATGTGTCTTGGTGTGGTACTTTTGAGTCCAACTTGTTTCCTGTGCTTCCTAGACTTGTATGTCTATTACTTTCACCAAATTAAGGAAGTTCCCTGTCATTATTTTTTCAAATACATTTTCAATGTCTTGCTCTTCCTCTTCTCCTTCTGGCTTCTCTATGATTCAGAAGTTGGTACATTTGGAGATGTCCCAGAGTCTCCTTATTCTATCCCTTTTACCTCCAAACTCTCTTTTCTTCTTGCCATTCTGAATGAATGATTTTCCTTATGTTCCAAATCATTGATTTGATTCTTGGTTTCATCCCCTCCATAGTTGGTTCTCTGGAGATTTCCTTTTTTGTGTCTGAGAAGTATGCTTTACTAGTGATTAAAATATAGTGATAATCTAAAACATAGCGATAAAAACAATATGATGTTGCCTTTGGTATAAAAAAGTGAGTTGGAATAGAGATCCATAATGTGATAAAATAATTTTTAAAAAACTTTTCATTGCTGTTCAATTACAGTTATCCCCATTTTCTCCCATGACTCTCCCCAGTCTTGCCCAACTGTCCACTTCCACATTCAATCCTCCCCTTATTATTCTTGTCCATGGGTCCTTTATACACATTCTTGGATTTGCCCCTGACTGTTATCTTTCCTGTTATCCCCCTCCCCACTCCCCTTTGGTCACTGATAGTTTGTTCTTTATTTCTATATCTTGGTTCTATTTTGCTCACTTGATTGTTTTGCTGTTCAGGTTCCACTTATGGGTGAGATCATATGGTATTTCTCTTTCACTGCTTAGCTTTGGAGACTTTTCTTTATTGAACTTACTGCAGCCTTCATTTCTGCCTGTGTCTTTTTTATGCTGTTGCAGTACCCAATGAGTTCATTGAGCACCCTGAAAACCAGTGTTTTGAACTCTGCATGTGATAGGTTGCTTATCTCAATTTCATTTAGTTCTTTTCCTGCAGTCTTTTTCTGTTCTTTCATTTGGGTCATATTTCTTTGTCTCCTCAATTTGGCAGAACTCATTGTGTTTGTCTCTGTGTATTAAGTAGAGCTCTTTTAGCACCTGTCTTAGCACCATGTCCTATTGTAGAAAAGGCACCTATAAATTGTGTGGGACAGAACCTTACCTAATAACCAGGCAACCCATTTCCCTGCTTTGTGGCTCTTTGTAGGGGAGGGCTCCCAGAGAGAACAATAATGATGCCTGGCCTCTGGAGATTGTCCAGAAGAAAGCTGTCTCCCAGCACTCACCCTGCTGCCAGTCACCTCTCTTGTCTTCTCCCCACATGCCACTTGTGCCCTTCTAGCTCTTTCCCTGGTGCTGAATCCCAGAGGGGGTGGGTCTGTGTGTGTCCTAAGTCTGTCACAGTCCCTCTAAGAGGAGTGTCTAGAGGATTCCTCAGTTTCTTCCACTGCCCCAATCCCCACTGGTTTTGACAGCCAGAATTTATAGGAATTTATATTCCTGGCTCTAGAACCCTGAGCTGGGTGGTCTGGTCTGGGACCGGGATCCCTCAGTCCTGAGATATTCCTCCAATTTTTATCCACTACATCCACCTCTCTGCATCTTTCTGCATCTCCTCCCCTCTGACCCATCTGGATGAATGTGCCATCTTTTTAGCTTTGATTGTCAGACTTTCATGCAGCTCAATTTTCTGATGAACCTGGTTGATACTTGTTTTGTGGTCTAATTATAATTTTTGCTGTAGTTGTGCACAGAGGTAAAGCATGTTCACCCATGCCTCAAACTTGACTGGGGAAAGTGACTTCTATTTTATGAAATCCTATATAAGAGTTAAGGGTGGTTAATATTATTTTGAGAAATAATACATAGAATATTACTCCACATTAAGACAGAAAATGCTTGCTTTATCCTCCAAAATAAGAGTCATCTCACCTGCATTTACACCCTCCTTTTCTTACACCCTGATTTTAGAAACTACTGCCAATTCATGGCTCAATTATTGCAGACTTGTCGGTTTAGACCAGGAAAAGAAGCTTTGGCTGTGCAATTTCTGATACTTTCGGAGCCCCCTGAAGACCATAAACTAATGGTGGAAATGGAGGTGATATTGGGAATAGAGACATCACCTATCCCCACCATGGCAAATATCTTCCAGATATAGCATATATGTGAGTCTGGTCCTCAGCATGAATGCACCAGGACACACATCAAGACCACTTTTCCTGAGGACTCTGTGTAAGAAGAAAAATAGAATCAAGGAGACACTGGGTACTTAAACAAGAGAACAGAGAAAAAGAGAAAATCTTTTTCTTTACTGGAAAGTGAAGATCACATAGTTCTTAGGTGGTCAGCAGTGGGAAGAACCAAGCAAAAGGTAGAGTTAGTGTATAGTTTGATTCTCACGCTTTTTAAAAAGTATCCTTCATGTATTATTTTTGTTCTTCCTTCCAGAATTAGTGGACTTATATGGACCTACCTTGCTGAAAATCAACTGAAAGCATAAATGTATGGGCTTACTTCTGTTCTCTATCCAACTCTATTACATTCACCTCTATGGTATCCTTAGTGCAGCAGCACACTGTTTTGACCATGTCCTCCCACTTTTACACTAGTAAAAGGGATAGGGGCTATGAGTGATGGGCTTTGACCCTTGAGCCTGAATTCTGCTACATGGATTGTTTTGGCCTAAGGGGTGTGAGAAGACTGACACAAACTGTGTCCTGAAGTGGGCTTGCTGTCTCATGCCTTGGCCATCACCACAAGAACACACCTGACCTCATTTGTTGGGTGAAGAGGTGCATGAAACAGAGCCAACTAGCCTGTTGTCCTAGCAAAGGTTAGATTAGATTACTGGATAGACAACCCTCAGATATAATGGCAAGCCCAGCTGTGACCACCAAAGTGCTTAGCTGATCTCTCATTAATCCCATTAGAGAATTTTGTGGTTGATTGTTATACAACAGAAGCTAACTGGTCACCCACGAAGCTTTCCCCTGAAACTTGGTAGAATTACTGGCTTTGGTGGGCTGCCCAAGAAACCTGCCTTTGTTTCTTCTTGGCTTAGATGTCATCATAGGAGAGAAGTTAAAAATAACAATTTTGTCATCAAAAGTTGTCTTCAGAAAGACATGGACATAGATTATAATTCTGCCCCTTGCTTTATGGCTTTGAAAATTTTACTTTCTCTAATTCTCAATTTCCCTTTCTGTAAAATGTGAACAAAATAGTTGTTTTAAGGGACTATTGTGAATATTAAATAAAACAAATGTTAAAAAGGCATCTACATGAAGTCTAATACTATAATGATTATTTTTATTATTCTAAGAGGGAGATACAATGAGCTCACCTTATAGCAACAGCAAAACAGAGTTCCTGAACAGCAAGATCCAAACATAGAAGCACCCTAAACAAGTGATTAAGCAGTGAGAAACAGTGTAGATAAAGGATAACCAATGGATAACTTCAGTAACAGGGTGGAAAGGATACCAGAATATGGTAACAGCCCCTTCAGGGTTCTTATTCATCCAATTGAAGGCCACATTCTCTGGCAACCCAGTCCAGGAGGAGTTGAACCTTGACCATGGTCACTCCTGCATCTACTCACATGTGCAACAAAGTGGAAAAGGTGAAATGTCCAACAAATTGCAACTAAGCATATACATCTTCACTGAAATTTTTATTAAAAAAAAAACCACAAAGGCCTAAGACAAAAAAGAATGTTTTAAACAGTCCCTAGTGGTCTTGCTATTAAAGCTCTGAAGAATGTTTTGGCTACCCCTGAGTATGCAGACCCCCAAAGGAAAACACAAGAGTTGACAGCAGCAAGGCTTTCAATAAATGATTATTAAATTGAATTTCTGCCCAGTTGGAGGGAAGGGGAACACAGATGAAAAAGAGACCCTGGGCTGTTGGGAATGCACAATAGTGAAACTACTTTGGAAGAGAATTTGGTTGTTGCTTATACACTCAAACACACACCTGCTATATTATCTAGCCATTTCACTTCTAGGCATTTACTCAAGAGAAATAAATATGTTTGTGCACCCCAAAACCTGTCACAAATGTTTATAGTGGTTTTATTTGTGCTTCAGACAGGAAACAATCAAATGTCTATAAACTGATGAATGAATAAACAAACTACAGTACATCCACACAAAGGAATACTATTCAGCAATAAAAAATAATGAACAACTGATAGATTGGAAGAATATCAATTTTTTTATACTCAGTAAGAGAATCTGGACTCAAAACACTGAATACTGTATGATCCCATTCAGATACTATTTCCAAAAAGGTAAAACAGTATAAAGAGTAATCAGATCAATGGTTCCTGGGGCCAAGGGTAGGAAAAAATGTTAATGCTCTTTGACAGTTTATAAAGGGTAACACTAGTCCCTAATCATAGGAAATGGCAGTGCCTTGTTATTCTCCATTGTTCATGCTATATGTGGACAATTCTTTTACTTGAAGTTAGCACGTTTTGATATCTTGGTAAACCCAAAGAATCTAAAAAGACAAAAAAATTCTTAAATAATGACTTTTGATTACTAATAAGCTAGTTTTGTTTAAATTTTTAAAAAAAATGAGGCAAGCAAAAGTGGAATTGCCATATAGAAGGGCATGGTGTAGATGATGGTCAGTCATCATGGCGGCTTCAGGCAGGCTATTCATCTGGCGAAAGTGCTAAAACTCGGATGGCTCAGTGAGGCCAACATAGTACTGATTGACTCCCTAAGATCCATTCCAAATGTTAAATCTTGAAATTCTAGATTGTTCTATTTTTCATAAAGTTTCAAAATTCCAGACACAATAAACCATTCATTTTTCCCTGGCTGGTGTGGCTCAGTGGATTGAGCATGGGCCTGTGAACCAAAGTGTCACCAGTTTGATTCCCAGTCAGGGCACATGACTAGGTTGCAGGCCAGGTCCCCAGTAGGAGCTACGCAAGGGGCAACCACACATTTATGTTTCTCTTCCTCTCTTTCTCCCTCCCTTCCCCTCTCTCTAAAAATAAGTAAATAAAATTTTTTAAAAAATAAAGCATTCATTTCAACAAAATAGTGATGCCATGCCTGAAGCAGAAGTTAGGATATAAAGTATGTTGGTAAAATGTATTAAAAAATTCTACAGGTTGTTGCTTGATGGAGACCAACATGGGGCCTTGGAAAGCCCAGCACAGCCACTTTCTTCCCCCCAAATGGGAAAATATAATTTCTTCAGTTAAGTGCCATTTGCAGAAAAAAAAAGCTCTGATGCATGAAAACCTGCGTCTTTAAACACTGGGTTTACCCTCATGATGGTGAGACACTCACGTCAGGAGGAATTGCAGAGCACTGCTCTCTCTTCACATTCCATTCAGAGCATTGCTTTTGGATGGAATGTGAGTGCAATCACCCCACTATCAAAGCTATAGTTTATTCTTCCCCCTGTTTTTATATGCATACATATTGGATTTGTACAAGTTAAAGTCAACTATATGAACACCACATTGTAAATGAGGAGGTTTTCAAAGATTTCTCGGGGAATAACTACTAATTAACAATTCACAGAAAATGCCCTGACCAATGTGGCTCTGTTGGTTGGGTGACTTGGAAAGTCCAAAACAAAGGGTCACCGGTTCAATTCTCAGTCAGGCACTTGCCTCAGTTGCAGGTTCTATCCCTGAATGGGGCTCATAGGAGAGGCAACCAATTGATGTTTCTCGCTCACATCTATATTTCTCTCCCTCTCTTTCTCCCTCCCTTTCCCTCTCTCTAAAAATAAATAAATAAAATATTAAGAAAAACAATTTATTGGAAAAAAATTAAAGGGGCCACTTACTCAGCTATCCATTGTCCAGAGGTGAGCACAGAGATGTATTAGAGTGACTACCCTGAGTTAATTCATTTCTAAGAGTACTGAACCTGTTTCCACTTTCCTCTCATTTCCCCTGATGTCTCTTCTCTCACCGTCTTCCTTTTTCCACCTCCATGTCTCCTGGCTTTCCTACCTCCCTCATCGATACCATTCTGACTGGGTTTTAAAGTCATAAAGGCTTTAAAGAAAGTTGTTTGTTAAAAACTCCAAATTATTTTGGAAATGCAACAGTTAAAGTTAGTCTCTTCAGACTAAGAGATACAAACAATTGACACTACTTCACTGAGTCCATCCTTCTTTTGACACAATTTCATTATTTAGTGCAACAAACTGGTAGCTTTCACGTATGGCCACTGTAATGGATTTTGACACCAGAAATTTAATTAAGGCAGTAGATCAAAAAAAGCCCTCAGAAGCCAAATGATCTCTTTCTGGAATATTAAGCATAAAAATTCATTACTTAAGAGTGACATTATTTTTTTTATTTAATTATTGTTCAAGTACAATTTTCCATCCCCCACTCCCACCCCAGCCCACCCCACCGTGCTCCCCACCTCCCTCCCATTTCCGCCCCCACTTAGTTGTTCTCCATGTGTCCTTTATACTAGTTTCTGTGAATCCTTCCCCTTTTCCCCTTAAATTCTCTCCCCTCTCCCCTCTGTCAGCCTGTTCTGAATTTCAGTGTCTTTGGTCATATTTTGCTTGCTTGTTTGTTTTGTTGTTTAGGTTCCTGTTAAAGGTGAGGTCATATGGTATTTGTCTTTCACCACCTGGCTTATTTCACTCAGCATAATGCTTTCCAGTTCCATCCATGCTGATGCAAAGGGTAGTAGCTCCTTCTTTCTTTCTGCAGCATAGAATTCCATTGTGTAAATGTACCATAGTTTTGGGATCCATTCATTTACTGATGGGCATCTAGGATGCTTCCAACTCTTGGCTATTGTAAATTGTGCTGCTATGAACATTGGTGTGCATAGGTTCTTTTGGATTGGTGTTTCAGTGTTCTTAGGATACAATCCCAGCAGTGGAATTGCTGGGTCAAAGGGCAGGTCCATTTTTAGTTTTCTGTCAAAAATGGACAGATCTTTCAAACAAAATATCAACAAAGATATAGCTGCACTAAACAACACCCTACATGAAATGCACTTGACTGATATATATATAGAGCCCTTCATCCCAAAGAAGCTAAATACACATTCTTTTCAAATACACATTTAACAGTTTCAAAGATAGACCACATGATAGGGCACAAAACAAGCCTCAGCAAATTCAAGAAAATTGAAATCATACCAAGCATTTTCTCTGATCACAAGGGACTGAAATTAGAAACCAACGCCACAGGAAAAATTCCCAAACACTCAAAATCATGGAGATTGAATGGCACGCTATTAAACAATGAATGGGTCAGTAATGAAATTAGAGAAGAAATCAAAAAGTTTCTGGAAACAAACGAAAATGGAC
This sequence comes from Sturnira hondurensis, assembly GCF_014824575.4. Taxonomy (NCBI): domain Eukaryota; kingdom Metazoa; phylum Chordata; class Mammalia; order Chiroptera; family Phyllostomidae; genus Sturnira; species Sturnira hondurensis. The sequence goes on along the minus strand of NW_028091817.1, from coordinate 1,002,978 downwards.
TCACAACAACCCAAAACTTATGGGATGCAGCAAAGGAAGTCCTGAGAGGGAAGTTCATAGCAATACAGGCTCACCTAAAGAGGATAGAAACATTTCATACAAACAACCTAACCCTATACCTGCAAGAACTCAGGGAACAACAACAAAGACAGCCCAGAGCAAGTAGAAGGAAGGAAATAATGAAGATCAGAGCAGAATTAAATGACATAGAGACTAAAAGCACAATTCTAAGGATCAATGAATCCAAGAGTTGGTTTTTTGAAAAGATAAACAAAATAGACAAGCCTTTAAGTAGGCTCATTAAGAAAAGAAGAGAGAGGACCCAAATAAACACAATCAGAAATGAAAGAGGAGAGATTACAACTGATACCACAGAAATAGAAGGGACTGTAAGGAATTACTATGAAGAACTGTATGCCAAGAAATTTGAAAACCTAGGTGAAATGGACAAATTTCTAGAAAAATATAATCTTCCAAAACTCAATGAAGAAGAAGTAGAAAGCCTGAACAGGACAGTAACAGCAGATGAAATTGAAGCAGTAATAAAAAAAAAAAACTCCCATCACACAAAAGCCCTGGACCAGATGGTTTCACAGGAGAATTCTACAAAGCCTTTAAGGAAGAGTGACATTATTAAATGAAGGTATTGTTTTATTTATAAAGGAACATGTTCTCTGCTGTAAATGCTGCAATTTTAGTTATTTCAACTAGTTAACTTTTGAAAACGATGTCAAAAGCTAACAGGAAAAGTTTAAGGATTAAAAATAAACAACAAACAAACAAAAACTGTGTGATTACTTATCCATATACAGAAAGCATGCTTTAAAAGCTAGAAACAATCTTTAACACCATTTAGTTGGAGATTTTCATTATACCCACATACAGACACACAGACATATTCAATATATATTAAGTAAAATAAAAAATTATATATATACAGATATATGGAATATTCAGTGGTTTGTTCAAGATCATACAACAAATTAGAAGTAGAAATGGCTTTAGAATCAGCCTTGTATCTCAAAATGTAGCAATCTAATGATTGTCATAAGATGCAGGTTTGTGGTTGTCTTTATGGCTATCTGGGGCAGGCCAGGGGGTTGACAAGGAAGAGGGTATGTGGAGCTTCTAGGGGCTGACACTTCTATTTCTTCACCTGGGTGAGTACATGGGTGTTCACTTTATGATAATTCACTAAACTATATATTTGTGTTTTATGTATTTTTGTACTGTTATATGTTTAGTGATCTCAAAAATCTAGACAGTATATAGGTATCTTTATGGAACAAAATACATGTAGATATAGACATTTATCTATATATCATATAGTGAGTTATATATAGATATTACATGGACATATAATATAGACATTATGCATGTATATGTGTGTACATATACATATACACATATAATACATAATGTTTATTCTTCAACTACACAGTCTAGTTCTTATATTTTGTTTCCTAATCTATGATTCATTAAGTGATATCTAAGAGGCAGGCACTGAGATCAGCTGTGGACTGAGCAGCCCCCTGGGAATCAATATTGAGGATTCAGGCTACAGACTCCCAACTCCTTAGGAAAGCAGGCTTGTGGGGCTAGGGAACCAGGTCCTGGGGTGGGGTGAGTGCATGCACATTAGTGTTGTGCCAGAGGCTGTTAGCTCTCCTCCAACAGTTGTTTTCCCCTCTTTCCTTAACAATAGAATTTCTAGTGCCCAGAATAGAGTATGGCATACTCCCAGCCTAGCTTGCAGTGAAGTGTGTTCTTATGGCCAAATTCTGTCCAATGGGATGAGACTTCAAGTGTCTTGTGGCAGTTTCTGAGAACCTTCTTTAGGAGATATTGGTTAATACTTCTGTCCTCTTTTCTCCACCTGTTGCTTGGAATACAAGTGTTTGGAACTGTGAGGATGAAGCTATACTCCAGCAATGGCTGAGGAATGAACAGAAAACAGCCTGGGTCTCCAAGCACTTTGTGAAACATAACTACCCTGCCATCCCTGGATTATATATAAGCCATATCTTGGCTCTTACGTGAAAGAGAATGAGTGAAGTTTGTCTTGTTTAAGCCAGTATTGTGTTAAGTTTATACGTTTCCCACAGTAGTCACCGATCCTAATTCACTCTGGTGTGCTTCTCTGTGAGGCAGGGGAAGTTTATGGTGTTGACACGCATTGGAAAGGCTTTTGAAGATGTTTACAGTTGAATGGGCTAAATGATGCCACATATACTTTTATGGACTTGGAATTTATTAGTAGAAGACAGTAATAATTAGGAAACCACAAAGCCAAGACCATCACGGAGTTTTACATAATAGTGCTCAAAAGACACTGGGAATTTTTATTCTTTTTCAAAAAAGATACTTAATATGAGTTGAATAGATTATGCAAACAATTGGTACCTTTGCTGCACATACCAAGGAAGCTAAAGTGTGCAATAACTCATTTCTGTATGGAGTTCAGGGCCAAAAGTTGAATGGCAAAGACACTTTCCATTGCTTCAGAGTCTGGTCTCCGAATGAGGGCAGATCTGGACTCGAACCCTGTCTCCATTGCTGCATGGCTTTTGCTAAAGTATTCAACTTTTCTAAGCTGTCATTTTCTTCTCTGTAAAATGGAGGTAATGATAACAATATTTATCTTCTGGGATTCCGTGAAGGTTAAATGAATTAAGGTTTGCAGTATGTGTCCAATGGTGTCCTCTCAGATGGACAGTCTGATCTCCATCCCAGGTGTCTGGAGTCACAGTTGCTCCTGGTGCTTCGGCTTCACCTCTGGTGGCTCTCTGGGGCATCCCCATGTCAGCTAGGGGTGAGCAAAATCCACTCATGCCAGGAACCTCAACCAAGTGGGAGGACCTCCTGGCTCTGCCTTCACCTATGTGCCCAGGCACTCCATGAATCACTCTGCCTGGGCACACCTCTGGGATCTTTGCTGCCTCCCTGAGCTGAGTCAGCTTTTTCTGAGACTCCCCATGTCCCCAGGATTGGAAGCTGCCAATGTTCCCTCAGGCCTCACTCCATAGTCCAGGCCATCATTTTCTAGTCTAAGAGAGAGAGAAAAAAGAATAGGAGGTTTTCTCCCAAATAGTTTGTCTTTATCACAAATCCTTTCTATTCCTTTAAGGACATGTATATTTCAAAACTCTGACAACTGAAGAGATTCCTGTTTGCCTGCTTCTCTCACATTCTTTCTGTGAGAACAGGCAAATAATGACATACTACTTGAAAGTAGGAGAGAATAAAATATGCAAATACCAGATCAAGTTGTCTGTAACCTTTTAAGATGTTCCCCTGTTAGCCCTGGCCAGTGTGACTCACTGGGTTGGAGCATTACCCCATAACTCAAAAGGTCTTGGGTTTGATCCCCAGTCAAGGCACATGCCTGGGTTTCGGGTTCAGTCCCCAGTATGGGAGTCTATGAGAGACAACCAATCAATGTTTCACTCTCATATGGATGTTTCTCTTTCTCTCTCCTTCCCTTCTCCTCCCTCTAAAATCAGCATGTCCTGGATGAGTATTAAAAAAAAATGTTACCTTGCTAAAATAAAGCACATGCTGTCTGTATCACAGAAGTTAAACAACGCATCCAAAGTAATTGGTGGAACTGAAACTGTGATCATACATTCTCTTTATTATCCTGTGCTAAGAAAATCAAATTCTACTAGTTTGACCTCACATGGATTCCAGTATCCTAAATAGTAGCCAAGCATTATACATATATTATATGTATACATAAAATATTTACAGTATTTTCTTAATCATTAAAAAAATGAGATACCATTCACAATTAGTCCTGTTTTCTCATGTGCCTGCTTGTGTGTGAGTGATGTGTGCACTGGACATTGTGTTTGAAGTAGCTCATAGAAACAATATGAGGCTTAGGAATGTGTCTTCTTCTGAACGATGTCTCTTGGCTGGAAGGGAGAGCCATCGTCCAGGGTTACTGTAGTCTGATTTCAAGGACCAGCCAGGATGACTTGCAGTTGTGATGGGAGTCCTTGGGAGGCCCTGAGTATTTCTGGCTCCTGCCTCCTCTGTGGGTGAAGACTTTTGGGGTCCAAACCAGATAAAGGGCCTCAGTAGTACACTCTGTTAGCAGAGCTAGAATGCCAATGCCTGATCATTTGGCCTGACAAGAGGATAAAATCAGTGCTCAACATTTTAGCCTCTCAACCGACTTCTTGGAAATCAACAAGTCTCCTCAGGTGAAAAGTAGCTCTACATTCTAACCTTACCTGCTCTAATTCTGGCTCAGTAATTCTTCAACCTCTTGTAATCTCTCTACTGATTACAAGGAGCATTTCTTCTTTAATTTTGTTCAGCTTTCTACTTATCCACAGCAGGATTGATTCCAGTCCAATCCTAGGAGTTAAAGTCTACAACAATTTTTCAATTTCATGGTTACATCAAGTTATTTGAATTTTCTATTCATTCCCTAAATATTCACCTTTGTATTTTTACTGCCTTTCATCTTAGATTCCACAACATATTATTTCAAACACTCTACAAAAACTCACTTTCAGTCATTATCACCAACTGCCATAAACCTGGGCCACCATCTTAGCTTCTCCCCTTCTCTCATCTGTGCTATCCAATCAATTGCTAAATTCTCTGATTTCCTGCTCACAGACACTGATTAACAGGACAATATTCTGAGATAGTAATAAAGTATTTCCCATACTCGCTTTCCCCACAATCCAAAATCAGTGAGGGCTTTCAGTGCTCTGGCTTCATAGGGAGGGCTGGGTAGAGCTGAGAAGGGAATTGGATGTTGTCTTTGAAATTACAACAAGTTCTTCACATTGATATATGATATCAAGTCTTGAAAATGAAAGTTTTTCCTTACAAGTTTTGGGCTTTTGGAGAAAAGTTTTGAGTACCAAAAGAATAAGGCCTTGACTGGGGTGCTCACGGCATGTAGAGAACAGAGAAGGGAAGGGAAGAAGACATGATTACAGAAGTTTACTGTTCCCATACAAAGAGATCAAGTTCAATCAGCTGATGTGATCAGAAGCTGAAAGTGCTGACCAGTGCACTAGTCCTGTGTTGTAGCCTCTGCACTATATCCTCTGGGATTCACAAAGCAGAAGGCACTTGCCTCCCCATACCTGGTGCAGCTCAGCAAGGCAGTGAATTAGAAGAGCGGTCTTCTACATCGAGGCATCTGCAGGGCTGCAAAAGCCATCGTGAAATACAAAATGGCACAGCTGCTGTGAAAAAAAGTTCGCAGCTCTATACCTGCCCAGCAATTCCTCTCTAGATATACACCCCAAAAGAAATGAAATACATGTACATGCATTTTCACAGCAGCACGATTCACAAATAAAAAGTGGAAACAACCCATGTCAGTCAAACAAAATATGGCATATCCATACATTGCTTATTATTCATCTATAAAAAAGAGTGAATTGCTGATATTTGGCTCAATGTGATGAGCCTCTAAAACCTATGCTTAGTGAGCAAAGCTAGACACAAACATCACATGTATGACTTCAGTTGTATGAAACACCCCACATGGATGAGTTCATAGAGACAGAATAAAGACTGGGGATCACCAGGAGCTAGGGAAGGGGTGAACTGGGAGTGGCTGCTTACAGATGACAGGGTTGGTTTCCTTTTGGGGAGAGGAAAATATGTTGGAACTAGACAAATGACAGTTGTACAACCTTGTCAATGTATTAAATGCCACTTAATTGTACACTTTAAAATGGTTAATGGTTAAATTTATGTTATGTAAATTTTACCTGAATTTTAAAAAATGGTGGTGCAATGTCTCCAGGCCTGAGACATTCCTAGAAGACCCTGGAGAATAGTAAATATTTTTTGTGACCTAAAAATAGCTCAAAACTAGCTGAGAGCAGGCTCTGTGGTCAGGAAGAGAGTGACCTTCCTGGGTGGGACTTCAGAGTGCAGTGGGGAATTTGAGGTTTCAGCCCCAGATGTACAGGAATCGGTAGCCACAGGTGAAGACTAGTGAGGGTTGCCTGTGTCAGCAGAGGCCAGCAGGTGGATTCAGTGGCCACAAACCCACCCCCTTTCTCAGACTGTGGAAGTCTCCAAACTTAGGTTGCCTCCCTCAGGAGAAGCAGAGGGAGAGGAATCTCAATGGGGCACATTAAATACTGAGCTGACCAAGGTTAATTCATAAAGTGACCTCTTGTAATTCCCAAACTGACTTCGTTTTCTTTGAAATGCCTACAGTGAATTGGCAGACTGGGCCAGGAGTAACATGTCCATTTGAATTATAGAAAACTAAACTGCATTTTATAGGACATCAAAGTCGGTCACTATGGAATATAAATTTGTTATAAATCTTCCAGACGTGTCCACTTTTTAGTGTTTCCAACGGTGTCTCATATGTCTAAACTTCCTCTGCCTGATGACAAACAATGGAATGAGGAGCTTCTTTGTCCAGAAAAAAAGGGTTCACCAGACCCTTTATTTTGTGGATTAGAAAGGAGAGGCTCCTGGGTCCCAGTGAGACTGAAGGAAGGAGGAGAGTTGAGGTTTGAGTTGGGAGGTAGGGGGAAAGGAAGCTCGTGATGACTCAGCACTTTGGCGGCTTGGGTGGCAGACTAGGATACAGAGGCTAAAAGGAGAAAATCAGCTGCAAGCTGGTGGTGCCAGTGCCTGTCCCAGACTGGAGGTCACACTATGCCTACATCCACAGGTCTCCTCTGGATGACAAGCAAACAAACAAACAAACAACAACAACAAAAACAGGCCATCTGGCCTCCCTGGCTGTAGTTTGCTGACACTAGCTCTAGAGTTATACTTCTTCAGGGCAGGATCATGTTTTATTTTGTTCTCTGTTGCTGGCACAGTCACTGCACGGATGCTCAGAATGTATAACTGAATTACGCTGGGCACTGTATGTCAGAGCTGACTGGTTCTAACTTATCCTGCCTCCTCGAATCTTTTTTACCTCTAACAACCTTGTAATACACACACATACACATGCATATATATGTGCATACATATACATGTATATTCATATACATATATTTTGTCATGTTGTATTTTAGTTTGTTAAGCCAGTCCCTTCAAGTCCAGTGCTTCTCCATCAGCATGACACTTTCAGTTGAAGGATCTGCAACCAAATCAGCAACAAGTAACTTTCTTAACTTTCTTTGTTCTTTCCTTCTTCCCTCCCTTCTTTTAAAGAGAGAGATTATAGAAGCTAGCACATGGCTGCCCATTGGCAACTGGGAAAAAGTCACTGTGGCATGGCCAGTGCTGGGGAACAAATTAGTGCCAAGAGGGATTCTTTGTCAAAGCCTCCTCTCACCCCAAACTCCAAGTTATAAAACTTGATTGAAGCCAGAAATCTGGTTCTTAAATAGATTATACATTTTACTTCCTTCTCAGTATTTAAAAGCATATTTGAATAGAAGTTTTTAAGTGGAGATATACTGGCTTTGCCTCAGGAATCCAATCCCTCTATGACTCAAACAAAACTATGATTTTTGGACTTATAAGCAACTACTTCCTCTCCAATAACTATTGCATCACCTGATATCTTTGGACAGTTTCCCATCACCTGAGAAGTAGCCACCTGTCACCTTGATGTGGTGAGAAAAAATAAAGAGGAACACTGTCATGGAACTGGAGTCTCATTAAAAATTTATGTATGACTCCTGAACAAAATATAGTCACGCAGGCTATAAAATCCCTCAGACCATTTTTAGCAATACTCTACATTACAGATTGAAGCAAAGGAAAAACAGAATATACACCTATAAAAGCAGGCTCTGGCTGATGAGAGATTGATTAGTCAGTAGGTAAAACCATAGAGCAGCCAGAAGTACTTGCTGCCCTTCCTTGTAGCTGATTTGAGGCTCTCTCTCTTTCCGGCCCATCTGCACTGTTTTTACAGCAGTCTTGCATACTTACAGAGTGAGAGCATGCTGCTTGTTGCTGCAAACAGCTCCCATAAATGTTGGAGCCAAGTGTGTCTAAACATTACAGCATATTAAACACCTTTAAGCATGATCCATAACCTTGTAATTGGTACCAAAATAATAAGACTTGTGTTTTTAGTGGGAATTTGACTCTGTGATTGCTGTTGTCAATCTGTTCCATTAGAACACAGCTGGGAAAGTGGGTCATGAGAAAAGAATGAATGTGATTGAGGCATAGAACCCTGAACTTGGACCTTAAATATCATTTGGACTAATGCCCATCTTTGATTCACGAGAAAACAAGGCCAAGTGGGTTCTATGACTTACTCAAGGATTCCTGACTTTTTTTTTCATGCTCTTTCCATTTAACACAATGATTTTCTATGCAAGAAAAATTTGTATTGGTTTAAATAACAGTTGTATTAGCTTGGATATTGCACAAGTTGAGTTTGAAATGTATATCTGCCGATACAGAAACAAGATAAAATAAATATGGCTTTGTTTTTGATGAGCACCACTAAAATTTTCTTCTTTTGAAATAAATCTTTCTCAGTCTATTTCAGGTTCCCAAATCTTAACTATTAGAATGATCCCTTTAACCATGATCTCTGCAAGCCTTGGCTAAGACCTAATATATTATTAAGAGAAATTGTGAAGTATTGGAATGCATGCATGCCTTACAGTAGACATGAATGGTCTACATTCTGGCCTTGGTTCTTGCTGGATTTATGACTTCAAGCAAGATACTAACCCTGCTCACCATGCAGAACCCACTCTGTACCAGTTTCCTCTTCTGGAAAATGAACCAACCCAAAGTGCTGTGAAGATTACTTGAAATAAAGTTAGCACCCTAATGTTTTCTACATATCAAACATTTAACTATTATGGTAAATATTGATAAATGTACAACGAGTGTGCTATTTTATTTACAATTATCACATGTGTACTCTGAAGGTACTGCTGACAGGGACACCTGCCTATCAAGAGCACAAGATAAATGCTAAGATATTTAGATTACATGGACTAATGATGGACAACAATCAGAACATATGATGTTCTAATGCTGATATTTATTTGGGGAAATAAGGTTCTGATTTTAGAGTGTCGTGTGAATAAGAGTTGGTAATTAAAACTTGAAAGTTTTTGTTTTGCTTGTCATTTAATCTCCATTTAGGCTTATGATACAAATTGCTTTCAAGATTCTTATTATTCTGGCCAGCAAACACTTAAGAAAACTATTATTATGTGGGGAGCATACAAGAGAAAATGGATGCTTTTTTTCTTTTTTTAATACAAAAATTATATTTTACTCAAAAATTTCAGCTAACAAAGACTTTTTAAATTTATTTAATTATTTTTCAAGTACAGTTTTCTGTCTATTACTCCCATCCCATCCCACCCCCCGTGCTCCCCCCTCCCTCCCATTTCCACCCTTCTCAGTTGTTGTTCATGTTTTCATTAAGGAGAAGGAAATGAAAGAATATTTTCAAAATATTTATTATGCAAGTTCCACAAGCGTTACATGTTATTTCATTTAATCTTAAAACCTGAAGTGGTAGATAGTATAGTTCTTGCTTGGGACATGGTGCAAGAACTTCTCCAAGATTTTAACTTCAGGAAAAAAAAGATATTTCTCTTAGAATTAAACTTCAAATGAATAAATACAAGCTTCATGCATATGAATGATGAAAATAATATAAAAAGTCAGTAGAAAAAGATAAAATAGTTTTAAGGCCAGTGCAAGACAAAATCATGTTAATATCATGAACATTTCTTCTGAAAAATAGTGTCATGGGTAGGGGTGCAGATTAGCCATAAAAACTCAGAAAAAAAGGGGGCCACTGAGATAAACGAGAGTTATCAGGGGGAAAGAAGAAGCTTGCTCAACGGACTTGGAGGAGTCTCGTTCCATTTCCAGACGTTCCATCTTGTGAACATGTACACCCAAGGCTATATTAGCTTGATTCCATTAAACATCCAACCAATTTTTCTTTTTCTGATTTCATGCTCAACAAACCAGCCCTTGGCTGTAATTCGACTTCCCACGCAGGTTTGCCTACAGGAAAAGAAAGTTGCTGATCTTGCAGCTGTGAGGACTCTGATCCAAGTCTTATTTATCTTGGGAAATTAATAAAATGGTTTCCTGATTTTATATGTTAGTCTTGAGATTGGTTAGTATAAATAGATCTGCCTGACATAATAGGGTTTCTGAAACTACCAAGGCCTAAATCTGGGATGGTGGGGTGTTTATCTGGTAGTCCACAGCAACCTGTGAGATCTCATTAAAATTAAATATTCTACCTGTTCTGTTTAAGAACCACTTTATGAGACCACCTATCTGCCAATAACAATAATACATTTTACACAAAATATAAACATAAGCTCTCTGAAAGTGTTGTAGAACAATCCAAAGATGGCAGAAACTAAAAGACACATGAAATAAGAAAGCAGAAAGAAAACCAGGTGAACCAAATGCCTAAGTGCCCTTCTCTCTGAGAGCATCCCCTACTTCTCAGCTGCACACAGAGAAATGGAATACAAGGAGAAAGTTATAGTTTTATTGACCCCCAAAAGTCACACACACACAAAACAGAATTCAGAGTTCACAGTTGCCACACCTCTTAGAAATGGAAGAAATAATCACAAAAGTTGGGAAATATAGAATGGGGAGCCCTAAAATTTGCATAAGGATCCCCCTTTAATTGACTCCTAATCAATTAAACCCAGGAGAATAACCCCAAGGAACTCGTCAGCAGTTGGAAAATTAAATAAGTAACTCAATTGAGACTTTAACAACTTCTCGGTGCTAGAGTGAGTTTGGAGTTGAAGTCCTGCCAAGTATAGAGAATTCATAAATACAGTGGGTTTCTTAATAAAACCCAGAAAGGACCATGCATTAGGAATAGGGACCATATCCCAAGATTAATGACTACACTGTAAACAGTAGTCAGCAAACTATGGCCTCTGGGCCAAATCTGTCCAGGTGAGGCTCAAATCTTGCCATGCCCAATCATATATGCATTACTTATGGCACCTTTCACACTATAATTGCAGATTTGAGATCAGTAAAAGAGACCCATTTGACTCATGAAGCATAAAGTATATATCATATTCTCTACAGAAATAGTTTGCTGGCCCATTCTTAAAGAATAAGGATGAAACTGAAATAGGCCTGTCTTAATGAAGCTTGAAAACAAACTTTTAAATTATTTGACCTGCTGATTTTTACCCTCCTGTCAGTGCAAAGCTAAACAGCATTTAGAGGAAAATAACACAACCCAGAGTCTCTACAACATATACTCAATATCTGGTAAGAAAAAGAAATTACTAGATATGTATAGAATATGGGAAATGTGATTCATAATCAAAGGAAGTGATAAATAGAAAACTTTATAGATGGTTGAGATATTAGAATGAGCATATAAAAACTTATAGTAGATATTATGGATATGTAAATGAATAAAAAACTGACACAATGGATAAACGTGGAATTTCTAACAAAGAGTCAACCTGGAGTTCTAGAATTAGAAAAACTTACAGTAAAACTTCTGATTTCAGCTTTGACACGTGAAGAGCTAGAAACTTACCATTTCTATCCTTCTAATAAGTAAAAGCCTGACAAACTAAAAACCAATCATTCTTGTTGGACCCATCAGAGCACAGAGGTTGCAGGGTGTACCACCACCCAAAAACCTAAAGCAAGAGGCTTATCCAGACAGATGCAGCGGAGATCTGTTTACTTGCTGCAGAAGCTAATAGAGCCACACACTTCTCAGCTGCAGGCTTAGCATGGAGTAGTCGCAGAGAGAAATGCCTGGGGACCACATTCTTAGAGTTGGCCCCCAATATTCACAGGCTTTCACTCAAGGAATCCCAACAGCTTATATCATTAAAGATCTGAAAAAGATTTCCTTTGTGGTTTTGGCACAGGGAATGAGTAATCTTGTGAAACACACCTTGAGCCTTCTCTATAACAAACACCTTTTCCAGGGAAAGGAATGTTTTTAGAGCCACACCTCAGTTGGGGGTAGGACATTTTTCCTGCTCCAACTCTTTCTGACCGTCTTATCTCAAGTAAGGAGAACAAAAAATAGAATATATGGTTAACAGGGGTTAGTGCTTAAAATTTACAGGGTGAGAATACTAGAGCCAAAAAAGAGAGCGGGACACAGAAGGGGGGGGGGAGATATACAACTGGAGAAAACATGGTATTTAAGACCCAGGCCCACTACACACAAAGAGGCCCACTGGAACACTGAGATTTAATCATATTATACAACACCCTGTCTCTTCCACACATTACCTACCATCAGCACAGCTCCAGTGTAATAATGAGATTGCAGCTGAAAGTATTCTCTCTAAGGAGTACCAGAAGCCCAAAGTCAAGGGGCAAGACAAAATGACACTAGAGAAATGTAAAACCTCTTGTAGTAATAACCACAGCAAATATTAAGCACAGTTTGACCAAGTTACCATAAATACAATAAATTCCTGAATACCTCAGCTCCTATTTCCCAATACAACATGTCTGGCTAGCAACAACAAATTAAAATAGGTACTAAAAGGCAAGAAAAAACAGTCTGAAGAGACAATGTGATCATCTGACTCAAACTCAGAAATAACATAGATGTTGAAATTATCAAACAATTTAATTATTAATCATTAATAATTAATCATGATTAATATGTTAAGAAATCTAATGGAAAAAGTAAATGACATAAAAGAAAAGGTGAGCAATTTAACCAGATGAAAATTCCGTGAAAGGATCAGAAAGAAATGCTAGAAAATCAATTCCACTCTAACAAAAATAAAAAATTCCTTTGATGTTCTCATTTAAGGCTTAACATAGCCAAGAAAAGAATAGGTAGGTGAGCTTGAAGATAGGTCAATACAAACTTCCAAAACTAGAAAGCATAGAAAAGCGAAGAACTGTAGAATAATTTTAAAAGTCACAAAATATATGTAATTATACTAAAATAGCAAAAGAAAAATTTGATGTAATAGTGGCTAAGAAGTTTCCAAAATTAATAACAAACACCAAACATCAGATTCACAAGTTCATAGAACACCGACCAGTGAAAATACAATAAAGAAAAAACATGGGCTTATCATATTCAAACTACATCAAATCAAAGGCAAAGAAAAAATATTGGAAAAACAAAAATAAAAATCACAAAGAACTTTCTCATTAGAAATGCAAACAAGGAGAAAGTGGAAGGAAATATTTAAAGTGCTGGAAGAAAACCCTTGATGCCCTGCCTGGGCAGCTCAGTTGGTTGCAGCATTGTCCCTGTATGCCCAAGGCTGCAAGTTCAATCTCCAATCAGAGCACATACAAGAATCAACCCATGGCCCTGGCTGGTATGTCTCAATGGTTTGAGCACTGACCTGAGAACCAAAGTGTCACCAGTTCAATTCCCAGTTAGGACACATGCCTGGGTTGTGGGCCAAGTCCCCAGTAGGGGTTACACAAGAAGCAACTACACATTGATGTTTCTCTTCCTTTCTCCTTCCCTTTCCCTCTGTATAAAAATAAATAAAACCTAAAAAAGAGAGAAAGAGAAATCCCCTCAAAACCTAGACTTATAAATTCAGCAAAATTATCTTTTAAAAGTAAAGAAGTAATAAGAACCTTCTCAGAAAAAATTAGGAAATTAATTTACCTTCTTTGCAAAAAGTATTAAAAGAGGTTATTTTGGTTTATGTTTTTTGGTTCTTTTGTCTGAGGTAGAAGGAAAATGACATACTGTATTTTGCCATGTACAATGTGCACCCATGTTTTTGTAAGTATTATACACAGTATTATTGTACCCATGGTACAATATATTGTTATATATATATTGTTATACCCATGTATAGTGTGCATCCTTATTTTTCCCTCAAATAATTGGGCAAAAAAGTGTGCATTGTACACAGCAAAATACTGTAGATCAGAAATGTGGATCTACAAAAAAAAAAAAAAAAAGAACAGCATTAGAGAAGAAATTAATGGGGTAAAAAGAAATTTTGCATTTTTTATTCTTAATTGATCTAAAGACAACTGTTTGAAGAAACAAAACTAATAATGTATTAAGAAATTATAGCTTTCAAGTAAGTAAAATAAATGATAACCATGTTATAAGAGATGAGGTGAAGGAATTGAGAAAACTCTGTTATATGGTACCTGTAATTCACATGAGGCAGAATAGTACTATTTAAATATGGGCTCACATCAGTTAAAAATGTATATTGTATTTTTTGCTTTGTTTTGTTTTATAGAGGCTACTCAGAAATTTAAGACTAGAGTTACCATATGACCCTTTTCTGGGTATCTACCCCCCAAATTCAAAAACACTTAGTCAGAAAGATATGGGCACCTCTACTTTATTGCAACATTATTCACAATGGTCAAGACATGGAAACAACCAAAGTATGTCTTTTGATAAACGACTGGATAAAGAGGATGTGGTACATATATACAATGGCATACTACTCAGCAATAAAAAGCTGAAATACCACCATATGTGGCAACATGGATAAGTCTTGAGAATATCATGCTAAGTGAAATAAGCCAGAGAAAAAGTTAAGAACCATATAATTTAACTTATATATGAAATATAAAAGTAAAATCAAACTAGAAAACCACTCATAGACATAGACAACAGTATGTGGTTACCATGGGGGAGATGAGAGGGGGAGTAAAAAAGGGTAAAGGGAGTCAAATATATGATCACAGAAGATGACTGTACTTTGAATGGTGGGCATATAATACAATAGAAAGATCATGAATCATAAAAATTTTTCCTTGAAACCTACACAATCTTAACTGATATCACCCTAATAAATTTAATAAAAAGAAAAAATTATATGTAAGCTCTAGGCCAATTATAAAAGGCTGTAAACAAGTATAATTTATATAGTAAGAGAGGAGAGAAAATAAAATTATATAAAGCATTCAATTAAAACCAGGGAAGACAGAGAAAGAGATGAAAAAAATAAAGAGCAAATTTGAAAACAGTTACCAACCTGGTAGATGTTAATCCAAATATAATTACTCTTATAATAATTATATAATCAATAATCAATAATTACTTTAAATGTGAATTAAAATTACTTTAAATCTGAATGATCTAAATATACAGTAGTTGTCAATGTAGAGAAAGAAACAAAATCCAACTATTATTGTCTATAAGACACTCACTTTAAATATAAATACTTAGGTCAAAAGTAAAGGAATGGAGAAGATAAACAACACAATGTTAACCCTAATCAGAAGGAAGCTTCTATATTTATTTCAGGCAAAACATATCTCAGAAAAAGAAATACTGTCAGGGATGAAGAGTATTTCACAGTGATGAAAGGTTTAATTTTCTAAAAAGACATAACTTTCCTTAATGTGTATGAGCATCAAACTAGTTGCATAAAACTAAAAGCAGAATGGACAACTATTAGATATTATCACCCCAACAACCTTTTGTCAGCAGTTGGAAAATAAAACAAGAAGAACAGTAACGCTGTTGGTTGAACTCAACAGCATTATTTCGACCGAATTGACTTTACTATAGACTATTTTACCCTACAGCAGCAGAGCACACATGCTTATCAAGCTCACATCAAACATGTACCAACACAGACCACATTTTAGGCCACAAAACACACCTTAAGAAAACTTAAAAGGAGAAATAATGCAAAATATGTTCTTAAACCACGGTGAAATTAAACCTAATATCAATAACAAAAAACATTTGGAAAATCCCCAAATATGTAGAAATTAAATTAAAAAGCACACTTCTAAATAACCGATGAGTAAAAGTTCAAGTGTCAAGAGAAATTTTTAAAAATGTTAAGTTCATGAAATTAAATATACAATTTATTAAAATCAGTGGAATATAGCAAAGCAATCTTTAGAGAAAAATTTGTAGCATTAAATGCATGTATTAAAAAAGTAAGATATAAAATTCATAATCTAAAATTCCACTTTTGAATATTAGAGAAAGAAGAGCAATGAAAGTGTAAAATTAGAGGAAGAAACAAATAATAAAAATTAGATTAAAAATCAAAAGAATTGAAAAAAAGAAAAAATATATACCACCACTAAGCAAGCCCAAACACTAATTATTTAAAAAGATCAAATAAAAAACTTCTACCCAGACTAACCAAAAAGAAATAATAAAGGAAAAGATACAAATGATAAATATTAAAAATAAAGAATAGACTATTACTATGGATTCCCTGGACATTAAAAGAATAAATAAGTAATGAAGTAATAAGTAATGAAGTAATTAAATACTAAAGTAATAAAATAATACTAAGAACAATTCTTTGGTCAAAAATCTGATAAGCTAAATTAAATGTGCCAGCTTCATAAAAGACAGAAACTACCAAAAATGAGGCACAGAGAAATAGATAACCAGAACAGACCTATACCTATTAAAGAATTTGAAACAAAAATTAATAACTTCTCAAATGAGAAAGCACCTGATTGATATTTTAATTCTGCCAAACTTTAAGGAAGAAAAGTAATAATTGTCTATTACCTCTTTCAGAAAATAGAATCAGACAAGAAAACACTTCCTAACTCATTCTATGAGGCTATCCTATCAATTATCTTAATACCAGCCAGATATTAAAATATATTCCAAGAAAGAAAACTACATACCAGTATCTTATGAATAAAGATGCAAACCTTCTCAAGAAAATATTAGCAAGTGAAATTCGACTATGTATAAAATTAATTATATACCACAACCATGTGGGATTTATTCCAAGTATGAAAGGCTCTTTCAATATTAAGAAATCAGTCAATATAATCCACCACATCAACAGGCTTTGAAAGAAAACTATGATCACATTCATGGTCACAGAACAAGTATTTGATAAAATTCAATAACTATCCAATATCTACCCACAACTCTCTACAAACTAAGAATATAGAGAATCTTTCTTAACTTTATAAAGGATATTGATTTAACAAAACAATAGTTACATCATACTTACTGGACTCTTTCCAAATAAAATTTGGAAAAATGCAAGTATGTAACCTCTTGCTAGACATAGTCAACAACATACTAGAAATCTTAGATAGTGCAATATGACAAGAAAAAGAAAGAAAAGGTACGCAGATTAATAAAAGTAAAACTGCCTTTATTCACACACAGTATGATCATCTATATTGAATCTCAAATAATTTACAGAAATGTTTTCTATAATAAATAAGTGACTATAGCATAATGTAAGGTTCATATATAGTCAATTCTCATTATTCATGGTAATTGAGTTCAATAAAATCATCGTTAAGACTGAATTAGGAAATACTGAGCTAGATAGTGCTACCTCAATATTTTTTGTTGGTTGAGAGATGCAATACAACAAAAACAGCCACAGCTATGGGCAACTGTTGATTGGCATCTTCATCACAATAATGCACCTGCTCAGGGATCACATCTTGCACAGAGTTTTTTGGCAAAATATCAAATTACCTAGGTGAATAGACTCAGACCCTCTGTGGTCCAGATTTTGGGCCCTCAGACTTCCGGCTTTTCCCAACATTAAAACACCTTTGAAAGGAAAGAGATTTCAGACCATTGATGGGATTCAGGAAAATATGATGGGTGAGCTGATGGTGATTGGGAGAACTGTGTGAGGTCCCAAGGTGCCTACTTTGAAGGGTACTGAAGTGTCATTGTCCTATGTCCAATGTTTCTTGTATCTTCTTCAATAAATGTCTCTATTTTTCATATTACATGACTAGGTACCTTCTGTACAGACCTTGTATATGCACAAAATATAGAGTGAGGTTTCTGCAAGTCTCTGCTTGCGTTTTTATCAACTGATCACTATATAACCTTGTTTTCCATATGTTTCTGTTTAAATAACTTAGTTTAATATATATTTTTTACAAAGAGTTAATTATATGTAACATTACTTTGTAAGAAAATACTAGCTGATAAGGATTTGACATTTGCTTGACCTTGTACAGCGTGATTGCAAATTTTTTTGGCTTTCAGACAAGATCAGACACTTTCAGGGTAGTATGGCCATAGGCTTCTTTGGCTTTCAGATTCACAACAATGCTGTCTACTATACTTTTATGTCATTATCTCATAAATCTACACATTTAACTGTTTTCATATCTTTTTCATAGTTTCATCACACACTATAGATGCTGCTTTAGTACTTCTACAACAACATTACATATAGTATAGATGAATTTCCTCTTCCTTTTCTTGCTCTGGATGCATCATATTGTTTTTGAAAAATTAAACTCACAAGCAATAGATGTATATCTAATGCCCGAATGAAGCTTAACCTAACACACTATGAAAACTAGACTGTCAACACAACACTTGTCATTTTGAACAATTAAATCACCAACATAAAGCACACAAATGCAAAATAAATGTGACACTAAATGGACTGCAAAAAAGATACTTGCTTATAGTACGAGGGCTTAAAAAGGAAGGCCAGGAGTTGCCTTGTTCAGCCTCAGCTGGAAATTTGTATTAGTTAAGTCAAATTTTTTGGCACTCTGCCCATGTCCAGAAATGGCTGTGAGAACACTAGGAGTATTGATTGGGGGGTTACACCTAGCTTTTTGGGAGAAGACAAATTTGTAAATACAAAATCTAAGATTGAAAATAATTAACTACAAAAGTCAATTGTTTCCTTATATTCTAGAAATTAAAATGGAAATAAAAATACAATTAAAAACTCCTTCTGCAATACAATACTTAGATATTTATCTAACAAAATATTTATAGAATTATATGCAGAAAAGTTTAAAACACCAATGAAGTAAATCAAAGTTCTAAATAAATGGAGAGATATTTTATGTTCATTGTTTGGTTCAGTCAATATTGTTAAGGGGGTTTATTCTTCCCAATTTGACCTATAGATTCACTGCAATTTTAATAAAATTCCAAGAATATTTTAATATCAACAGTAATAAATGTATTCCAAAGTTAATAGGGAAGGGCAAAAGACCTGTCACAACCAATATAATACTGAATGAGGCAAACAAACTGAAATAATCTCACTGCCCAATTTCAAGACTTTCTATAAAGCTAAAGTAAGAAAGAAAATGTGATATCACTAAAAAATTAGCCATACAGATCAATAGAGAATAGAGAGCCCAGAAATAGACCCACTCAAATACAAACAACTGATTTTTGACAAAGGCATAAAGTCAACCTACTGAAGAAATGATAGTCTATCCAACAACTGAAACTTGAACCATATGTGTCCATACGTAAAAGAGTTAACCTAGACACAGACCTTATGCCTTTACAAAAGTTAGCTTAAAATTAATTATAGGCCTAATTGTAAAATGTAAAATTTCTAGAAGAAAACATAGAAAATTTAGATGACCTTGTATTTGGTGAGTAGTTGTAGATATAATACCAAAATCACAATACCTGAAAAAAATTGCAAGTTGAAACTTAGTAAAATTAAACTCTTCTGTTCTGCAAAAGATACTACTAATAGAATGAAAAAATAAGCCAAAGACTGTGAGAAAATATATATCTTATAAAAGACTCATGTTCAAAATATGTGAAGAACTCTTAATTCTGAAAAATGAGAAACTAGCAGCTAAATTTAAAAATGAGCAAGGGCTATTAATGAGAAATCATCAAAGATGATTTACAGATGGCAAACAAACCTATGAAAATATGATCAACATTTTTTGTCCATAGGGGAATGAATGCAAATTAAAATGATGATGAGATGACACTACATGCCTATTAAAATAGCTAAAATTTTTAAATGGAACAAAATAAAACAATAATAGTTGCTAGTGAAGATACAGAAGAATAGAAGCTCTCATTTATTTCTGATGGGAATGCAAAATGGCAAAGCTACTTTGGAAGATTGTTTGGTAACTTCTTATTTTTATGAGACATTGTTATTGTATTTTTTTCATTGCCACTTAATCCACACATACCCCCACTCTTCACAATCATCACATTGTTGTCCATGTCCATAAGCCCCTTTTCCTTTTTTTCTCAATTCCTCCACCCCCTAACCTCCCCACCACCGATCTTAGCTGGCATTCTCCTCTCTATCTCTGAATCTGTCTCTATTTTGCTTTCAACCCAGTGATCCCACTTTTGGGAATATATCTGAAGAAACCCAAAACACTAATGTGAAAGAACATAAGCACTTTCAAAGCAGTCCTATGTTCATTGGAGTACTACTCACAATTGCTAAAATATGGAAGCAGTACAAGTGTCCATCAGTAGGTAAATGGATAAAACATCTACAGGACATTTACACAATGAAATAATACTCGGCCATAAAAAAAGAATAAAAATCTACCCTTTGCAACAGCATGAATGGACCTGGAGAACATTATGCTAAGTGAAATAAGCTAGTCAGAGAAAGACAAATACCACATAATTCCACTCACATGTAGTAGCTTCATATAAAGCTAAACAGACTTACCACATGATCTAGAGCTTCTAGGAATTTATCCAACACTTTTGAAAACTGATGTCCATGTAAAACAGCACAGAAATGTTTATAACAGTTTTATTCATGATTACCCAAACTTGAAAGCAATTGAGATGTCCTCAGGTCCTTCAAGATGTCCTAGGTGACATCTTCAATAAGTGTCCTTTAATATAAAAACAATCTATGGTGTATCCAAATACTGGGATCCTATTTATCAATAAAATGGAAGGAGATGTCAAGCTATGCAAAGACTTAGATGAATCATAAATGCATGTCTGTAAATAAGAGGATTCCAATCTGAAGGGCATGATTACATTTATACGCATAGAGTCTGAAAAAGCCAAAACTATAGAGGTAATAAACATATCTGTGGTTGCCAGGGACTTGATGGTAGAAGAGAGAATTTCTTTGTGTATCAGTTGTGTGGCACATGCATTTTTAAAGGTGGTGAAATATTCTGTATGATATAATGGTGGGTACAAAAAACAATGTGATTTTCAAATTTCATAGCCCTTATAAAACAAAGCATTAAAGTGTTCAAGTTTTTCAAAAATGACTTAGCATGTCAAGAGATACCAGGATGAAATACAAAATGTGACAGAAGAATGTAACTGTATTACAAATGTCTGAAACAATTTTCCTAGAAAGAAGATGATGAACTCTTCACATGGGTGGGATTATAACAATAAAGACAAAATGAATCATATATAAATATGACATTTATATATAAGAGTATAAATATCAATATACTAGATGAGCATAGAGCATCTTGTAGTAAAAGTACAGAATTACTTAAAAGGGAGTTAAGTATTTAAACACACACACAAATGGGGTATATCAAGTGGATACAAGTGATGATGAAAAAGCTCCCCCAAACCAAAACTGAGCAAACAACCAACAATCAACAACTTGAAAAACTAAATATCTAAAGTTTGAATTATAACCAAAAGTATAAAATAAATATATGTCCGTGATGATATAAATAAATAATTGAATAAACCAATCTCTAAAACAAAAGAATTTCAAATAATCTTCAAGGATGTGAATTAGAGATTTTTAGCTTGTATACTCCACATAGTGACATTCTTCCAGAATTCAGTATAGAGAGGGGAAAAGGATAATTTTACACTGGGGGAATTTGAAAAAACATGACTTCAGCCAGCTGACCAGAGCTGACATCAATACTGCTGTCGTGTTGATAGTGATGGCCTTTATACAATGTAATGAAATGGCAAAAAAACTGTGCATGGAGAATATGGGAACTTTCTGTACTAACTTCACAATTTTTCTGTAAAAGTACAACTACTCTAAAATAAAAATTTTATAAAAATATATGTTAAATAAAGCATTTATAGGATTGATTTATCAACAGATTAGACATGGCAAAAAATGTCCAGTAGATTATTTAAAAACATGTTTATGGAAAGTAAAGTGAAAGGGAAATAAACAAATGTAAAACTACACTGTTATAAATTATTATGTGTGAAGTAGTATAATATCAATTTTAAATAGACTTGATTGAGTTAAAGATTCATATTTCAACATGTACAATAACTAAAAAAATAAATAAAATAGAGAATTATCTACAAAAAGGCCAGAAAGGGAGAATGAGGAACAAAAAATAAGTGGGACACATAGAAAACAGGTGACAAAATAGCAGGATTCAACCTAACTGTGTGTACATTACATTAAATGTAAATAAAATGAATCTAATTAAAAGGTATTTGTTGTCAGACAATGTGAAAAAGAAATAAGCTATATGGTTTTTGCAAAGGAAAAAATTTAAATATAAAGACACAGAAACACTGAAAGTAAAAAGATGAAAAAATACATACCTGAAAAATACTAATCACAAGAAAGCTATTGTAGTTGCATTAATATCAGAAAAAAAAGGAGCAATGAAAGATGGGGGGTATTTCATATGCTCTGTCTAAAGTACTTTTATAATACATAATTCCAAAAAATATATAACAGGAAAAGAAAAGATCCTTAACCATTATAGATTTTGACATTTTTCTCTCAGTTATAGACATGTAACAATGAGAATCCAGAAGAATTGAACAGCATTATTACCAATTTAACCTCAATGATATTTATAAACTATAATTCCCCATATTTTCAGCATATTGTTGTCCCTTGAGCAATGTGGGTGTTGGGGCAACACCGTCCTTCACAGTCAGGATCAGAAATTTACATATATGTATGTATACATATATATACACACACATACATATGGACTTCTGATGAATATTATATTCTTTTCAAGTGTACTCAGAATATACTCTAGAACTGGTTGTAAGTCTTAACACATTTAAAGTAGTGAAATCCTAATGAATATGTTATCAGAATACAAAAGAATTAAACTTAAAAAATATAGTTGTAAATTAAACAACCTAATAAATACAACTTACAGATAAAAATTAAAATATTAATATTTTGATAAAGACAGCACAAAATATCAAAATTTATCCAGATAAAGTAATACCTAGCAGTAAACTTACAAACTTAAAAACATATATAAGAAAAAAAAACAAACTGAGAATCAACTAAGTTAGAAACTCAATTAGCCTTTGGACAACACCTTTGTCGGGGGCTATGACACCCTCTCCAAACGCTCCTCCACGAGTTCAGACCACTTCAGTGCCTCAGAGTGCAGCTTCCAAGGAGGTTTCAAGACAAAGGGCCCCTTACACGCCCGACAGCTATATTTGAAAAGGGGAAGATGGCGGCGGAGTAGGACAAAGGATTTCGCTTCTCTCCACGCGCCGGAGAAGGACCTGGCTGATCTGCGGAAGAACACAGCAGATGCTAAACTGGGACTCAGCATATAAGAAAGCAGGACTCCAGAGACTGTAGCAGACACTGAATGACCAGAAGTTGAAGAGAGGAGACGACCACAAATCAACAAGGTACGAGGGAGCAGCACAGAGGCGGTGGCGGGACCCCCTGCCAGGCCAAGCCAGGGCCTGGGCCGGCCGCCCCAGTCTCTGAGACCCGAGGGTGGGCAACACCGTCTCTGGGAGAGAACTGGTCACCGGCACCACCCCTGTCTGGCAGGGCACAGATTGGAAAACACCATAAGAGATCGGTCTTCCAGTAGTGGCAGAGAGAGGAGTGAGCATTCGGAAGCAAGCTCCGATAATTCGTGGAGTCAGGTTGCTGACTTGGGAGAACTGAGAGTTGCCAGAGCACTCCCTGCTTCAAGGGGCCCGTGCCTGCCTGCGAGCAGTCCCGGGGAATCTCGGACTGCTGTCAGGGCCTCCAGAAGTGGGTCAGTTTCGAGCTCCATCCCTACTCAGCCGGCACAGATCAGCTCCATCCCTGCTC